>NC_091820.1:130282500-130907500 GCF_041296235.1 Equus asinus
GAGGGGTTTCTTTGATCATGCCTATTGTCTGTCCTGGCTTGGAGTTCTCTGTACCACACTCTCCAGAATATATAGGAGACATTAAAGAAATTCAGGAAACTCACCGCCATGTTGTTACTCAAGTTTCCAATTCCTCTCCAGTCTGCCTTCTTTCTACCTTTTATTGTTCTATGTTTTATTGTTGTGTTATGTCTAGAGTTTTTTAGTTATCACAAGGAGACCAGGAGGAATAAAGCTACTCCATGTTGGTGGAACTGGAAGTAGTCACTCCAAATCTAATTTTATGCATATGAATATATATTTTCCATAAATGAACTCAATCTAGAGTAAATTTATTTTCTAAATAAGAATTTTAAAATACTATTAGAAGATACTTAGAAAAATCTTGAAAGAGATATTTAAGCTCTGAAGTCATTATAGGTTTGCTTATTTGTTTGACTTTTAATCTATAAAATGAGAAAGTTGAACCTGATGGCCTCTAATATCTTTCCAGCTCTGGCAATCTAGATTCTAAAAACATTACGGAAATAGAATAAGTGGTGATGCCAAGCTACTTAGTACATATTTTCAGTCTTCATCATTTCATTAAATCTTCAGAAACAGACCTTGACCTTTCAACTTCAAGATCTAAGGCTTTTCACTTGACAGACAGTCCATTTAGTGACTCTAAATTTGACATGCAAATCTCTGTCCTCAGTACAAATAGAATGTTTGTGGTTGACTAGCATATCAATATAATTATCATAATTATTAGAAGAATTTATAAGACTAGCACATATGTTTAGATTAAAGCTTCATCTTTAGGTGGTGTTTCGGAGAGGAAAGGATATCTTAGTTAAGGTAGTATGAGCTCTGGAGTAGACCTCCAATTATGTACCCATAGAGAACCCCAACTCACCCACGTCTTACCTGTGCAAACTGGAAAGGTCACTTAACCTCAGATCTCTCGCCTTTAAAATCAAAACACTTATCTATCTCACAGAGTTGATATAGGGATTACACAAGAAAAAAGAAATATGGGTAAATCATCAAGTATGTCTGGAAAAGAGAAGTACTCAACAATAGCAGCTAATAATAAAAATTTTCATCAGAAAAATTCATATCATTATCAGCATCATCTCTATTCTTAATCTATATAGCAGAGAGTGGTTTCTAAGAACAAAGGCTCCTGATTCCTACTGTCTAAACTCAAGTGTCTTGTCCTCGACTAACTGTATGACCTTAAACAGATTACTTATTATCTTTGTGCCTAGGTTTCTCATTTTCTGTAAAATGAGAATGAAAATAGTACCCACTTCATAAAGTTATTGTGAGAATTCAATAAGCTAAATGATACAAAGTGCTCAGAATCATTCTTGGAATATATTGAGTACTCAAGAAAAATTAAAAATTATTTAGATCTATAAATATATTGCTCTCTCTGACTACTTGATATTGGAATATCAAGTCAGTTCAGTCAACATTGAATGAAACGTGATTTCTGACTGAACTGACTGGATGTTTTCACATCAGACAGTCAGTCATGCTCTCACTTTGTCAGCTATGTAAATACTTTAAATGTCCTAAATTACTCTAGTGACTACAATACATCTGCTTTAAAATATAAAACACTTCAGACAACCATCCTGTCTGCTTTTCCAAAGTCTCCTTAACATTTTTAGGTACCTAAGATCTGGAGGCCTTTATTTGAATTTACCTATTTTAGCAAACTTGCAGAGTTCAGAACCTCATTCGCAGGCCTCTCCATCAACCCTAATCCCCCTGCCTTGAGAAAGGTGGAGAATTTTCATCTAGTTACACAAAATAAGGGTAAAGTCCCAAACTGTTCTGGAAATGTCCAAAACAAAACTTCAAAATTGCTCCTGGAAGTGTCTTCTTGTGAAAGCAGTACACCACCAATCATATTAAAAATATAATGATCATATTCAAAAGTAGTAACACAAGTACGTTTAGACTCTGGTGACCTCAGTGTACAGCTGTGGCACAATCTTTAAGAAAATAATCTTCAGTTTTTGTAAGCACCATAAAAGGCTTTATTAAATGGGGTTTTATTACCAGCCCATTCTTCTCCTACCTCGCACTGGGCCCACACACGCTCTGAATCCAAAAGATATTTATAATAGGAAAAAGATCATCTTTGCTCACCAATAGAAAAACAGTTAAATAATTTATCTACTTAAGGGAATATTACAAACAATGGAAATGATATCTATGGAGACTTTAGCACCATGGAAAAAGGATTGTGGTACAATGTTGGGTGGTAACAGTACTGTGCAAAGTACCTGGACAATGTTTTAAACGTAAAATATGCACACATATTTTCAGCACCTGGTGGTGGACACAGAAGATGGAAACCACTGATCTCGGTGATGGGAATGTAGATATATTTATTCCCGTTAATTCTCATTAATAATGGCTGTGACAAGGAAGTAGAATCATATCACGCAAGGGATTTGTATTTCTCAGCTTTTTCTTCTAATTGTATTTTTGTTTCCTAGTTCTAATCAACAATGTCACGATTGGGCTTTAAAGATACTGAATAAAATTAGAAGTGGGAGCTAGAAAGACCTGGCTCCTTTGTCTCTCCACTAGCAGAGT
Source organism: Equus asinus (assembly GCF_041296235.1). Classification (NCBI taxonomy): domain Eukaryota; kingdom Metazoa; phylum Chordata; class Mammalia; order Perissodactyla; family Equidae; genus Equus; species Equus asinus. The sequence continues at coordinate 130,285,099 of NC_091820.1, forward strand.
TCCCCTCATGCTATGGCTGCACACTTATTCACAGTTTCAATTCTCCTCTCTGGCCCACGGGGTTATGACTACGTAGCTTCTCTAATCCAGCATACAATGACTTTGTCCATATTAAAGAACACCAGAACATTCCATAGCACTCTTTCCTGGCCTATAAGCCTCTCTACACACATCGCAGGCCTACTTTCACTCTCTGACAGATGCAGGAATGCATTTTCCATGCTAAGCTATCCATTTCTCTCAGCTTCTTTTCCCTCTCCCAAGGCTGTTTGTCAAAAGCCCTTCCTCTTCTCTGTCGTCCATTCGCACTCCCTTTGCTCTTCCAAATTCCCAGGTCTCTGTTTCTTATGCTTCCCTTCATACATCCTTGTAAGCCACCATACCTCTGGAGTGAATTCTAAGAGAAGCATTTCTCAGTGATGTGATACAACTTGCATAGCCACCTCATCACTTTAACAGTGCCAACCAGGTCATGTGCCTTGGCTGTGCTGAAAAGATGGACATACGGTCAGCCCCCATGTCACTTGCTCTGTAAGTTTGATAAGATGCGTAATTACAAGTTTTCATGTAATTACTATTTTGACAAAGGCAATGCTATTGCTTGCCTTGCAACTGAAAAGAAATGCACTTTTCATAAAAGCCTTTAGATGTTTTTCCAATTAATGCAATTTCCTTTAAACTACTTCAAAAAAGTGCCCAAAGAAGAGAAAACCTCTGACAGAGTTATACCTCATATAATTAAGGTATGTATCAAGATGACATGGCAATGACATTTTTTCCCTCAAATACCTCCTCACATAACAAACAGAAATTCTTTGCACATCATCTAAGTTAAAAAACAAAATTATTTTCATGATTCCATCTAGGGTATAGTGGTAAAAAATGAAAGCTCTGGATCCGAACTGGGTTGAAATCGCTTCACCAGGATAAGTTACTTCCCTTTTCTCAACTTCACCTTTCTCACCCTTAAAATGGAAAGAGTAATAGTGCAGAATTCATAGCATTGTTGTGAAGATTAGATGAGATAGTGTGAAGTGCTTGGTATAGTGCCTAGAATGTAGATGTCCAATAAATGCTGGTATTATTAATATTATTCCACACCTTTGCTGAAATACAAAAAGGAAACTGTGCAGTCATCAAGATGGACACCGCTGCTTAATTCTAAATGGATAGAATGTAGCTTTCAAGATTCAACTTACTGCCAATGGGACAATTAAACACTAAAAATTTTTTTAAATAAAGAGAGAATACAATCATATAAAAGGAGAAAGAAATAATGATATCACATACCTGAAAAAAGATAATTGCAACAAGTGAATGAATACAGACGTTAACTCTAGTTTTTCTTCCAAGGAAGGTATGAATATCATTACCTTGGTTTTCATAGTCTATGCTGTCTGATTAAACAACACAGACACTCTTACCTTCAGAAAGTAAATTTTACAAAACTAGCCTCAATGAAGAATGTAAGTTATTGACTAATACTTAATGAATATCTTCAGTGTGGCACTTGGAAGAGACATGTATATCCTGTCCAAATAGACAAATTTTGTATCTAGGCCATCTGGAGTTCATAACCAACAGCCCAGTAAAGGTATTTTAGGCACTCTTCTTCCTGGTGATCTCCCTAACTTTCAAGAAAGCATTAAGAAGAATATCCCAACTTTCTGTGTGGTCGCAGTTAAGATCAGCAATCTGGAAAGTCATAACAAATATGAAGTGGAAATACTTTTTCTCAGTGGAGTATAGAATTTTCATTTCCAGGGCAGCTAAAAAAAAATGAAAGAATACATGACATCGCCAGAATAAGACTCTAGGTTAGAGAGATAAGTATGTTATCCCCCTATCAACCCAGGAGCTCCAATCTCAAATTACATTTCTCTGAAAGTGAATATTTGACTAAATATCTTACTCTGTGTAAACGGAAAGAATGAGTTTATAGGAAAAAGGAAGAGTGACAGACTGTAGTTTATAGAAAAAAAGGAACAGTGGCAGACCGTAGTGTTCAAAGATGGCCACATCAATATATTTATCTCATCTCACAGGCCCTTCTTACAGTGTAAATGACACTCCTCCCACTGCAGTGGGGTCTATATTCCCTCCCCTTGGATTTGAGTGGGAGCTTGTGACTACTCCAAAAATAGTATGGCAGAAGTGATGCTGTAACCTCTGACACTAGGTGTAATATGCATGAAGTTTCTACTTGGCTCTCTCTTTGGGGACATGCACCCTTGGAACCCAGCCACAATGTTATGAGGAATCCTGGGTTACACGAAGAAAGCACACGTAGGTGTTGTGGCAACGACTCCTGCAAAGGTCCAAGCCTACACGCAGCATCAGTTGCCAGACATGTGAGTGAGGGAGCTGTCAGATGATTCCAGAGCCTTTCAGCTGAATGAGGCTCCAGACATCACACAGGAGAGACAAGCTGTACCCACTGAGCCCAGTCTGAATACCCGAACCATAGATACTGTGAATATAATAAACAGTTGGTTTTTACCACTGGGTTTTGGGAAAATTTGTTATACAGTCACAGTAACTGCAACAGAAAATCAAAGTAGTTTGCAGTGAAAAACTCTGGAATTTCTCAATTATCCTCCTTTAAGTATACAGTGTCTTTGCGGAGGCGCTCTTTTTAACAGCACACAAGCTGGCTGTAGATTGGCTGCGAAAACCTGCAATTGGCCTTCCTGACTCTTGACATGACAGTTTTGCAGAGGAGCAAACTTTTGAAACTAACATGCGAACAAAGCCCCCCAAATATAAAATTATGTTCAGATTCTCCTACAAACAATGATCTCAACGTCCACTACCTTGATCATTCCCAAAGCAGTATTATACAGATTTTTTCGTTAGGGACAAAATAGTTGAAAATGGATTTGGAGAACATTTATACCTCATGTCGTGGCAATGTTCATTTTCTCTTCAACATACTTAATCTCTCTCCATAACCCCCATCCGACTCCTGGGCTTTTGATGTGCTTGCTTTCTTTCTCTGCCTCTATACTGAAGTTAAATTCATTCATACTGACGTATAAATGTAGCCAATAACTAAAATTGGTGCATCTCTGCTGTGACTTGCCACCCAGATCCCCCTTTCAGAACCAATACACTGATTTCCCCAATTGCTAGTGTTGCTGCTGACAGCTCAGAGCTAAGTCCATCTGTGGAATTACCTTTCCAAGTCCAAGTTCAGAACTCTTGCCTGGAGGCAGCCTAAACACGGTCTGTTTCATGTGAGAATGTAAGGTCTTTGCCTCATTTCAGGGTACCTCCATGGTATCATCCCAACACCGGAACTTTCTATGGGCTCAGCTGCAACCTCCATTGCAACTGTGTCATCAAAGTTCAACTTCTCTCTCTGCCCAACCCTGCTTCTCTCCCTCCCTTGCAGGATCTCGTTTCCAGAACACTCCCCATTACACTTCCTGCACACAAAGCTTTGTCTTAAAGCCTGTTTCCTGGGAACCCAAACCGCAACACATCCCCAGTGGAAGATTTAACAAAACTCAAAGACCGAAGCAAAAAGAGTGAAGCCTTGATTGGGAATGTCAGGTATTAGCTCGCCCATGAAGTGGGATTGAGGGTGAATATTGGGAAAGGCTGTCTTAGCAGAGTCAGAAATTTTTTTTTGATAGTGACTTCCTAGAGTACGGTGCTGACATGGATTCTAAAGCAAAGTCAGTGCTTGGAGGACAAAATATCCTACAATCAGCCAATTATTGCCTACCCTGCACAAGAGACGGGGTGAGCCAGCACACACGCGATGCAATTACCAGTTTAGTAGTAATTACTCAATAAATGTTTTGAAAATAAATAATTTTGTTGCATCTCTGGTTTTTATTATTGAGACAAAATTCACATAACATAAAATGAAATGCTAACCTTTTTAAAGTATACAATCAATATAATTAAGTATATTCACAATGATCAACACTAATTTCTACCTAGTTCCAAGACATTTCATCACCCCAAAAGGAAACCTCAAAAGCACTGAGCAGTCACTCCCTATTCCCTTTCCTCCCCACCCCCAGCCCCTGGCTAGCATTAATCTGCTTTCTGTTTCTATGTATTTATCTATTCTGGATTGCTATGTCTTCTTGAATAATTGACTCCATTCTCATGACATACTACCCCCTTTTATCCATGATAATTACCATGGTCTGACGTCTGCTTTGTCTGAAATTAATATAGCTACCCCAGCTTTCTTTTTTTTTTTTTTTTGAGAAAGATTAGTCCTGAGCTAATTACTGCCAATCCTCCTCTTTTTGCTGAGGAAGACTGGCCCTGAGCTAACATTTGTGCCCATCTTCCTCTACTTTTTACGTGGGACGCCTACCACAGCATAGCTCGCCAAGCGGTGCCATGTCCACATCAGGGATCCGAACTGGCCAACCCTGGGCTGCCGAGAAGCGGAACGTGTGAACTTAACTGCTGCACCACCGGGCCTGCCCCGCAGCTTTCTTTTAACTACTGTTAGCATGATATACATTTCCTGAGCCCTTTAGTTTTAATTTATATGCGTGTTTATATTTAACATGGGTTTCTGGTTGACAACGTGTTATTTGGTCTTAACTTTTGGTCCACTCTGACAGTCTCTATCTTTTAATTGATGTATTTAGACAATTAAGTTTTAAGTGGTTATTGACATAGTTGGATTAATATCTGCCACATTTGTTACTGTTTTTTATTCATTGCACTTATTCTTTGTTTCTATTTTTGTCTTCCATGAAATTTATGCCTTCTGTGCTTTTAATTGAGCATTTTATGCAATGCCATTTAGCCTATCATTTATACTTCTTTTTCCACTTCTTTCAGTAGTTGTCCTAGATTTTGCGTACATTCACAACTAATCTAACCCTATTTTCATTTAACTCTATACTGTTGCATGAGTAGAGCAATTATCTTAAACGAAGTGTTCCTAATTCATCCTTCCCATTCCCTTGTCTCATTACTGTCACTCATTTCATTTGTCCATAATCTCTAACCATTGATATCAGTGTTGCTATTATTATTTTAAACAAACTATTATCTGTTAGAGTAATTAAAATGATACAAATAAAAGTATCTTACCTTCACATATTTCTTTTTCTAATGCCCTTCCTGTCTTTATGTAGGTCTGAGTTTCTGACCTATATAATTTTTCTTCTCTCTGAAGAACTTCTTTCACCATTTCTTGCAATGTAGGTCTATTACCAACAAATTTCCTCAATTTTTGTTTATCTATGAAAGTATTTCTCCTTCACTTTTGAGGGAGCATTTCACTGGATACAGAAGTCTAAGCTGGTAGAGTTTGTTTCTATCAACACTAAATATTTCACTTCATTCTTTTCTCGCTTATGTAGTTTCTGAGGAAAAGTCAAATGTAATTCTTATCTTTGCTCCTCTACAGGTATGCTGTTTTTTTCCTCCGGCTTCTTTCGAGATTATTATCTTTGATTTCCTGCCGTTTTAGTGTGATATGTCTAGGTGTGCTTCTCTGGTTGGTTGGTTGATTTGGTTTGGATTTTTTGTTTTTTTGACTTTTGTCCCCTTTAGTGTTCTCTGAGCTTCCTGGATCTATGGTTCAGTGTGTCTGACATTAATTTGAGAAAATTCTCAGTCATTGTTTCAAATATTGCTTCTGTTCATTTCTCTTTCTTCAACTTCTGGTATTCTCATTGCACATATGTTACACCTTTTGTAGTTGCTCACAGTTCTCAGATATTCTGTTCAGTGTTTTTGCATTTTTTCTCTTTGTTTTTCACTTTTGGAAGTTTCTGTTGACATATCCACAAGCTCACTGATTCTTTCCTCATGCCCAGTCTACTAATGAGCCCATCAAAGGCATTCTTCATTTCTGTTATGTTGTTTTTGATTTCCAGCAGTTCTTCTTTATTCTTTCTTAGAATATCTATCTCCCTGATTACATTACCCACCTATTCTTGCATGTTGTCTATTTTCCCACTAGAGCTCTTAGAATATTGATCATAGTTATTTTAAGTTCCTTGTCTGATAATTCCAGCATTGCTGCCATATATGAATCTGGTTCTGATGTTTGCTCTGTCTCTTCGAACTGTGTTTTTTTAATTTCCTTTTAGTATGCCTTGTAATTTTTTGTTCAAAGCTGGACATGATATCTGGGATAAAAGAAACTGTGGCAAATAGACCTATAGCGATATGCGTGGATGGGTAGGGCAAGCATTCTATAGTTCTATGATTAGGTGTCAGTCTTTTAGTAAGCCTGTACCCCTAGGCTGGGACCTTCACAAGTGCCCCTCAGTCTCACAACCTTTAGGGGAGACAAGAAGGCTGGAGGGGAATGTAGATGGATATTTCCTGTCTCCCAGGTCAGATAGGCTTTCTGAAAACTCCAGTGTGCTAGACTCAGGTAAAATTGTTTCTTTTGAGGGCAGGGCTTGTTAAGAAGAACAGAATGCTCGGGGCATATTTCAAAAATGGCTACTTTTCCCCTCTCTGCCTGAAGCGTATTTTTCTCCAGTCTTCACTCTGAGAACTTGGTGGGGCTCCTAGAGGTAAAACTCACAAAAAAAGACCCCCTCTCAAGATTGCGCACCACTGGAGTCTTTTTACTCTCATACTTGTCCATACTGAGCCTTCAGCAATTCATCAACTACAGTTTAGGCTTTCCTACCCTGGGCAAGGAATGCATATTTTTTCCTGCCATTTGATGTTGTGGATGGGTAACTCTAGCTGGTATGAAATTGTATATTATATCCAGAAAGTTGGCTAGGGAAAGTAGCTCCTCTCTCTAGCCATGAGTGCATTGGAGGGTCTTCAAATCGGTAGCAGCCATACAACTACTCAGGTGCCCCTGATTCCCTCAGTTACAATTCCCTAAAGTATTCTTTGTAATTTTTAATAGGACCTCTAACAAATTTCATTTTTGTGCGCAAAATTGACATGTAAGTAAGGATCTTCTAACTATCATCCCTGGCATACCAATTGTCAGGCACTAAACTAAGAGATCAACAGACATTTTCCTGCTTAATCCTCAAGGGGGAAACAATAAGAAATGGTAGCCCTATTTTACACATAAAAGCACGAAGTCTCAGAGAGGTGAAATTATTTGTACAAAGTCATGACCTTAGGTGTGCCAGGCTCCAAAACTTCAGTTGGTAAATGCCATTATTCAGCAGATATTTGCTTGTTGCCTGTTGTATGTCAGGCTCCACACTAAGTCCTGATAATACCATTGCAAACAAGATGGAGTCCCCACCTGCCAAGAATTAGTGGTCAAGCCACCCCAGATCCTTGTCACTGTTTAGGTTTCCACATTTAGTAATTCTTTTCTTTTTCAAGTGATATCAAGCTTAAAAATCACAACTTTCTGCTTCTGCCAGGGGAAATACAGTTGCAAGTGTTGGACATTTTGATGTAGAGAGTGATACATATGATGAGGCATTCATGCCCACAGGAAAAAGCAAAATGTCCTTAAATTACGATTGAAAAGTTTGTAAATAGCTTTTCAGGGTGAACTCATCCAGGTCAACTGCGTGATGGAGTTTGTGCTACTTCCCCCGAGTTCCTTATTGTGATGCTACTAATCAGAGTTATGACACTCAACAAATCCAAGCCCAATCTGTTTCCACGTGGCCCCGCATCAGAGAGCTGGAGAAAGATACTGTGGTCTCTCCCAAGATGTTGGCTTCTCTGAGTTCAATGTTATTAGTATATCCTCCATTTGCATCACCAAATCCATTTTCCACTCTTCCCCACCCTGCCCTGTCCTCTGAACTGTGTGAACTGTGGACTATATGAATGGATTCTCTTGTCCTCTGACTTCTGTTTATTTTTTGGTCAGTGGGAATCCCCTGCTGATGATTGGACGGTAGGAGGAGAATGAAGTCGGAGTACTTATTGCCCTGGCTCCCTCCTTGCAAGACTTTTGTAATCTTGTTTCATCCTTTTACCTAGTTCATCACTCTTTTTTCTGCCAGATCTTGCCACACAGCACTATCACCCTCCAGGTTCCAGTACCTATCTCCTCCTTCTGCTTATCCACCCTAGGGTTAGTAGTTGTTGCCCTCTTGTTTCCAACCCCAGGTTACATCACTATTTCTTGTGATTTCTCTATACTCTCTCATTCCTTCATAATCAATGCTTTATTAATCTCTCTTCTCGTTATCCTATTTGAGTGTATAATCTATTTCCCATCAGGACCCTGCCTGACACAGTTCCTTCCATCATTTGTTCTATAACACAGTTTCAAGTCCCATCACCACCTTGGTTTCTTTCTTTTCTCTGGTTAATAATTAATATCCCTCTATTATTCTTAAAATATAATGCCCACAACTGGAAATAGTGCCCAAAGTGTAGTCTTATCAACACAGGACAGAGGAGACTGTCACCTCTTGCTTTAGATACTATATTTCCATGGAACTTAGTCAAAGGCACCAGTAGTATTTTGGCAGCCTTTTAACACACTTGGCTCAAATTATATTTATTATCAATTGAAATTTTTAGGTTGACTTCTTAATACTACTATTAAACCAGATGTTTCCCATCCTATTCATAAGATAGTGGGTTTGGACACCAAGATCAGAAGGTGCCATTTTTCCCTAGTAAACTTCTCCTTGTTTGAATACAGCCGTCATTCTAGTGGTCCAGAGTCTAGCCTGTTGAAATCCTTATTGTATTTAGATTCTGTTATCAAACAAATCTCCCAATATTTGTGTCATTTTCAAACTTGATACATGTATTGTCAATATCCTTCCTCTAAGTCGTCATCACACATCTGTCAAAAAGAAATGACTAAGAATATATGGATGGCAAAAAAGCACATGAAAGATGTTTAACATCATTAGCTGTCAGAGAGATGCAAATTAAGACCATAATAAGATACCACTACAAACCTGTCAGAAAGGCTAAAATGAAAAATAGAGATAAAACCAAATGCTAGTTAGGATGTGGAAAAACTAGATTACATGTACATTGGTAGTGTGAATCTAAAGTGATACAGCCATATTAGGAAACAGTTTTTTTCACCTCCCCAAAGCCCTGGTACATAGTTACATAGTTGTACATGCTAGTTGTAAGTCACTTTAGTTCTTCTATATGGAATGCTGGGTGCTAGGTCCACACCCGGGATCCGAACCAGTGAACTCCAGACCAACAAAGCAGAGCACGCAAACTTAACCGCTCAGCCATGGGGCCGGCCTCTGAAGGCAATTTTGTTGTCTGTCTTTTTCTGGAGAGTGTCATTGTCATCCCACACACATTACAACTCTTCCCATCTACCCTACTACCCGCCTTCTACACACACACACTCCAAGAAATACCAAGTCCTTCTCCTCCTTGCCCGTGGGATAAAATGTTAAGAAAGAAATTTGTCTTTAGTTCTCAGTCCTGACCCAGCCTTTATTCCCAATGTCTGGCTAACTGTAGACCTTCTGGTCTGTCTCGCAACCCTCCAGGACCTCATCTCCTCCCTTCTCAACACCTGCCTTTTCCCTTCCTTTCCTCCCCACCATCAGAAAACTCACAGAGACACACACATATCCCTTTAATAATGATTTTATTGTCACCATCACCATGGGTGTACCCTCTATCTTTCAGATTTGATCTGTGTTTCCCTTTCTCCACTGCATCCTTAGGAAACACGGGTGAAAGGTCCAAATTCCTGGCCCTGCCACTCACAGTGCATTGCTTGAATCAGCAGGGCTCTCCAGGCCTTCTTGATTATGTTCCAGCTGATTCGGGCTTGTTTTCTTATTTGTCCTGTAATAAAAGACTATTATTGTTGGCTTTTTTCCTGACTTCGGTTTTTGCGAATTCTGAAGCACTTGCTCTGTCTTCGTGATCAGCTTCCGCATCTGGTAGAGAAACAGGATGAAGCCAGAAGGGCATTAGTTTAGAGGAAGAGGATGAAGACTGGATGGAAAGTGGGGCTTTATGAGAAGGATACGGGTGGGAGAAGGAGTTTTTGCTAAACAAGGACAGGTTAGGGGTTGTGGGATGGGAATCTAAGGGGAAGAAGAAGAGGAACATGGGTAGGGTCATCTTACTCTGCCATTTTCTTCATTGTCAGATAGACAGGAGATTCGCTCCTGCCTCTCTCTGGTCACTGGGGTCAGCTGTTCTGTTCTCATGGTTGATTGTTCCATATTCATGCTAGGAGAATCTCCTGTACAGATTTCCTCAGTCATTTTTAAATGTCCTAGTGGTTCAACCCAGGGCTCCTGACCTCCCTATATATACCCTCTCCTAGGCAATGAGGAGCCACACCCTTCAGCTTTGTTTGGTCATCTAGGCACTGCTCCAGCAAATGACAGCCATGGGGTGGGGGAGGGGGGCTTTGACATAACAAAGCACCACTCCTGACATCTCTCTGGGACCTAGGGGGATTGCAGAGGAGCCCAAGGTGCTGTGGTTGTTTCTTTAATACCCCCTAAAGATGGGTCCTAAACTGACCTGCCACTTTTCTTTATCTCCCCTGTGTATGTAATTCTGATGGTGAACACAGCACAGAGAGGAAGTTTCTTTCATCCATTGCCCATGGATGCCCCTACTCCATGGTTCATTTTGTTCTTTCCCACTCTGCACCATTAACAAGTATTTTGAATTTCTTACCTAAAATCTCTTGAAACTAATGTGCCCATATTTAAGTGTATGAGGAGATTTGAATCATCCCATTTTCCTCCTACAAATCCTTCTTATGTACCTTGAAGACCACTACTTCTTGTCTACTACCAGTCAACATTTCCATCCACCTCCTTTTCCCCAACGTAGATTTCTTCAGTTTGTGGTTTCCAGTCTGAAATCACTGGCTTCAAGCTGTCAAGACTTCAGTGAATAAAATTTCTCCACTGGGTATCCTTGTCTTCTTTTAAATCTGGAGGGTATGTTCATGTTAGTAGATATAGTATGCCAACATGGGTTTTACCAGAGTAGGGGGAAAGGAGCAGGTGTTCATGTGACGAAAGTTGTTCTGGCTGTTTACATGCGGGATGCTACAACCTAAGACTGACTTGTGCACCCAGAGTGGGGGTTGCTCAGCTTTATACTGGAGGTTCTGTCAAGTGCAACAAGAAAAAAAGACATCCAGATTAGCAAAGAAGTGAAAGTGTCCTTCTTCAAAGACTATATGACCGTCTATGTTCTAAATTCTATAAATTTTAAAAAAAGCTTCTACATCTAATGACTGAGTTTACCAAAGTTGCAGGATACAAAATCAGTACTCAAAAAATCAATTGTATGTTTATATATTAATAATAAACAATTGGAATTATTTATTAAAATTATAAACAGTAATTTAAAATATCACTAGAAAATATGAAATAAGGATAAATCTGACAAAGGATGTAAAAAGCCTACACACTAAAAACTAGGAAATATTGTGGAGATAAGTTAATGATATAATGAAATAAATGGAGATATATATTTTGTTTACGGGTTGTAAGACTCAATATGGTAAGATGTCAGTTCTTCCCTAATTCATCCATAGATTCAATCCAATCCCAATCAAAATCCCAGAAATAGGAGCCGGCCCGGTGGCACAGCAGTTAAGTGCGCACGTTCCACTTCGGTAGCCCAGGATTCGCTGGTTCGGATCCTGAGTGCGGACATGGCACTGCTTGGCAAGCCATGCTGTGGTAGGCGTCCCACATATAGAGTAGAGGAGGATGGGCATGGATGTTAGCTCAGGGCCAGTCTTCCTCAGTGAAAAGAGGAGGATTGTCGGTGGATGTTAGCTCAGGGCTTATCTTTCTAAAAAAAGAAAGACAAAAAAAATCCCAGAAATACTTCTTAATATAAATTGACAGAATTATTCTAACATTCATATGGAAATGCAAAAGAATTAGAATAGCCAGAAAGAACCTTTAAAATGTGGTGAAATCTGAATGAACTCTGCGGATTATATCAATGTCAATGTCCTAGTTTTGATAGTATACTGTGTTTATGAAATACTTTATCATTGGAAGAGGCTAGCTGAAGGGTACACAGGACCTCCCTTTACATAACTTTGAAACTTCTTTTGAATTTATAATTACTTCAAAAAAAAGTTAAAGAATTAAAATAAAGGAGAGAGAGGGCCAAGGATAGAAACAGCATGTTCCCATAGTCCTCCAACAGGAATTCACACAACCTAACAATGAAAGAAAAAACTGGACTAGGGCCTTGATTCTTGGTCTAGCTTTTGTTTGTCTCATGTATCTCCATCTCATACACCAGAACATCAAGAAAGGCCTAGCAAAATGCCCTGCTGACTTCCAGACACAACAAATACATAGCATTCCTATGACCACAGTCTAAACCCTACTTAACAAAGAGAATGCTCAGTAAATTACTAAGTTATACCTAATGCTGTTACTAAGGTATGCCTTTTTCTTAGTGAACTCCAGAAGATGTCTAGTGATCACCGCTTTCATCTATTAAATATTCGCAAGCCAGTTTTTAAGGGTTTTTTGGACTCTTGTCTGCAATTAATAATGAGAGTACCACTCTGTCATATGATGATATTAGAAAAAAAAAATCAGCAGACTACACCAAATAGAGCAGGTCAAAAAGTGATTAAAACTGTTGGAAGTAACAGCCTTCCATTTCCTCATATGATTGTTTTCTAAATTTGCTTACCAAAAATATCTTGAAGGATGTACTGCTACCCAGTGAAAATTCATCAAAGTATTAGGGCCTCATTCAGTGAATATTTTGTATTATAATATTACAATTGACTTTATAAAATAACTCCTGTTGGGATATTACTGATTCTCTTTTACATTTTCTACCAAAATGAATGAGAAAAAATTCAACATCAACAGTGTACACTGAGTTCATTTTTATTAAAATTTTCCAGTTCCAATGTGTTCAGTTTTCAAGAGTATTCTTCTTCATTACACCAGGTTTAGGAACACACTCATAGTGACTCTCCCACGTCACACTGCAAGTCAGAGATAGACCCAGGCCCAGAACCAGGGACTCCCACTTCTCTTTTCAGTTTTTGTTCTTTGGGCCATTGTACAAGTAGTATTGTAAATTGACACTGATTTCATAATAATGATAAATCTTAACTACATTTGCAACAATTTTCTTTACACTTTCTTTTGTATTTTTTAACTATAGAAGGCAGGTTTAAAAACTGCCAAATTATAGGATGGAATCTGCTTGAGAGTTTGCTTCGCTTTGGCCACAAAGGGCAAAGTGTTAGAGATCAACCATCCATTTTCCTCTCCAGCAAGGACAGTTGAAGAACAATAGACAAGAAAGAGTTGCGGACAATGGGAGCAGAATACTTCCTACAAGCTTTGCACGTGATTTGCTTTGTGGCTTTAGTAAATACCAGCACCATCAACTCCACCACAGTCACTCCTACCATTTACCCTACTACTACTAATAGCAACACATTCCATGCACCAAGAACCTACTACGTGCCAGGCTCTGAAGCATATAGTATCAGTCAGAGCCCAAACAGGAAAGGGCACACACAAATGGGAATAACTTGACAGAAAGATGGGTACAGGGAGACAATCAGAGAGAGTGCAGTAATGCAGTGCCAGTAGCAGCCAGCTGCTACCTCATCACACCTAAAGAGTTGAGAAGAGGAAGTGGTTACTGGAACCTAGAAAGGCCAATAATCATAAGGAAAAGGCAATCTTGAGAAGATCAGTGACCTCTACCAAGAGACTCAGCCAGCCCAATGTGACTAGCAGGGAGGGAGCCAGAAGATTCAGCACCCTGCCCTCACTTTCCTCCCTCCCTCCAACCCTCCTTGGGGCTCCCTATCAGCAAAACCCAATTGACTCCTGGGGACCCAGGAACCCACTGACATAATGCATTGAAAACAACCTCCCAGAACAGAGAGCAGGGTCAAGAAGAGTGGAGAGTGGATCTGGAAGGGCAGAGGGAAGATGTCCAGCAGAGATCCAAGATGCACAGCAATCCCAGAAGGTGGGTATCGATTATCGTTCCCATTGACAGGTAGGGGTGTTGAGGCTCAGAGAAGCTAAATAACTTGTGCAAAATTGTGGAACAGGATTCAAACTCAGGTTCTTCAGGCCCAAAATCTCATATTCTTTCTGGTTCTCTGGGTAAATTGCATACCCTCTCTAGGCTTCAATTCCCCATCTGTGGAATAAGGAAATTGGAATAACTGATGCTAAGTTTAAAAAATATGTTATGCTTCTATTATTCTTGCTTTAAATAATATTATGATTCCTCTAAACTTTTAATCACATTATGATTCTAGCTAACGAGAGTTACAATCCCAGAGTATAAAACTGTAAGTGTGGTGGGGCTGTCCTGGCTTGAGCTACCCTCTTGCTCTTTCTGATTCAGTGATCACTGGAAGGGCACCAGGCCCAGTGTTCCCCTAAGAAGAAAGCCCTTGTTTGAATCTGGAGGATTAGCCCAGAAATATAGTGCTTTAGGCATAGGTAAATCATAGAACAGAGATCATTTAGTCACTCAACAATCCTTGAAGAAGCACATGTTCTGTGTCGAGTGCTATCCTCAGCACAGGGATATGAAAACCAATAAGACATAGTTCTTGTCACGCACTTTTTAAGGAAAATTTCTCTGCCTCATGCCTCCCCAAATGTATAGTATACTTCCATATCCAACATATTGGAAAATGTCCCAAAGTAATTCCATCCTGTTAGAAAATAAACCTGAACTCTTAAAATCAAGCATTTTGAATATTCAGACATTTCCTACAATGCTCAACATATAAGTGTTTTTTTCCTCTAAGATGCCTAAGACTAAGGAGTGTGATCTTTTATTACTATGCCTTATATGAAAAATGCTTTAATGCCACATGATAGATGGAAAGATTAGTTTGCAATAGGAAATACCTTCAATCGTACATATCAAAGGGAGACAAAAGAAAGCATTGTAATTTCTTTTCTACCCCTGGCCTGACAACTTGACAGAATATCCTTTTATTCCAAAGAGGCTATTTTGGTAATCTTTTCTGGAAATCAATGCTACATATTTAGGTATTTTGAGGGAGAAAAGAAAATTGTACCATTAAAAGATTTTTGTCTATCAATAATTAGAATATTTTGTTTCTCCTATTTTAATCTTGTCATGTTATCAGTGAAACTAGTATAGTACATAGAAACTAGCATAGTGCAATTATCAATAATTAGAATTGTAATTTGCCCCTACATTTTTCTTTACCCCCGCACCTATCCTGATGAGAAGAGCTTCCTGTTTTACTCATATTTTAGATTCAATTATTTTCCAAAGTCTCCTAAACAGAATTCTAAACAGAAAGGCACTATCTGAAGGTCAGTTCAAAGACGGAGAAATTGAGACCTGCCGTCAACACTTTGTCTCCAAGGCGACCCCCCGAGGTGTCCTGTCCCTCGAACCTATATGTATCCACCAAACAGGGTTTTTTTTTTTTAACTATAAAGATTAAACTGTTTGACATTTAAAATATCATTTTATCAATTTCTATAGCCTTAATTAAATTATAACTTTCAGGAAATTAGAGTACCAAGCAGAAATGTCAGAAAGCCAATAATAGCCATGCTGGCATAACAGATGATGCGCCGCTCCGTGCAGAGCCCAAATCACTACTGCGCAGTGCACATTCAGCTTGAAGAAAAGCCCTTCACACTTACCATGTTTGACTTTCCTCTTCCTAACTATTTTGAATGTGTGCACTTTGCAGATGTCAACATATTTGTCAGACATTCTCACCTTGGTTAAAGACTGTTGAGTTTGCTACCTCAGTAACAAACATTCAAGATGCACTGAAAAATTTTTTAATCACCTTTCCAATCATTACACAATAAGCAAAATTTTCCTGCTATTTACTTACACATAAATATAATATTTTATTTTGTGTAGTGATTTATATTTTGTAGAACTTTGCACTTCATGAGGCATACATTTCTAACATGGGAATGTATAAGTATAGAAAGAATGGGAGTGGCAGTTTCTTTCACATTTACATTCACCAGAACAGTGTGCTGCAATGTGCAGCTGGATGAACATACACAGACCTCCATTTCTAACAGAGCCGTTTTGTTCCTTCCACAGGGGACACAATCCATCTTTCACGTGTGACTCACTCCCTCTGAAACCCTTTCAGTTCAATCAGAATCAAGAGCTATCGTTTGCAAAAGCTGCCAGGATGTCATACAGCAGAACATGGATACCACATGCTCTTCTGGGGGGACTCCAGGAGAAGGAAGAAAGGAAGGGCAGAGAGATTTCCAGAGCTCCAAAAACTGGGCTTAGAATTAGTAAAGTCCTCACCTGGCTCTGCTTGGCTCTGGGGCGAATGACAACTAACCATTGGCAATAATAGAGGAAAATACGATTTTCACTAATAATGAACTGTTTTAACAAACGTCTGCAGTTAAATGTATGCTATCCTTACATGAGAAGATGTTTATATTTTTCCAGGATCAATTTGATCATTAGAAACATTGTCGTTGCATTGCTGAACAATAACTAGGACTACAAACGGCAATGGAATCCCATGAGGTCACCACCAGTAACCACCAATTCAAGTCATGAAGACATCTGTATCATATTACTGGGCATCCAGTGGCACTTGCAACAAAATACAGTCTGCCCCTAGCTAGCCCTGCATTTAATGCTCCCACCAGAGAAGCTTATGGGAATGGCAGAGTCCATTTCAGAGCACTTTCTCAGTGGAAATCCCTGATCATCTACTAAGCTCCTTCTAAGCTTCTTTCTGGGCCAGGCACTGAGCTGTGAGGGGCACACTGATGAAGCAGACAAGGAGCCTCCATAAAAAATACAGTGTAACAGGCACGAATAGGGGAGAGCAGTTAAAGAGAAGTATGGGGCATCATTGAAGCTCAAAGAGGGACAGATCACAGAAGAGAGAAAGGGTCTATGGAGAAGGTGGACCCTGGGAAGGGCTTTTATGGATGGAGGAGACATTCTTTAATGGGGAAGAACGAAGTCATTCAAGAAAGGGCAGCTTGGGAGAAGGAGGATGTGGGTCAGGTTGACTCTCCCTTATACTCACATAGCACTGCACAGTTTTGCACTTATCACACCCCTGTGCCCTTGTCTGCTTGCTTATCAATCTCCCTCACAATGCTGTGAATTCCAGGCAAGCAGGAACTAACACATGTTCATCTCCTCCTTCCCATCTCTAGTGTTAATCAGCCTATTGCAACCATGCACAAAATATGCATCAATGTTTCCTCAACCAATAGATGAAGAAATGAAAGTTCCAAGACATAAAGTGACTTTCCCAAAGTTGTGCACACTTATGAGGTGGTGGAGCTGGGAGTCAAACACAAGTTCCACTAACTCCAGATCCTGGGATTTAAAACACTGTGCCATGCCAGACTCTGATGATCAGAGCAGATGCTAACTAAAGGAGAGAATGTACAAAGGATTGCCTCTTTCCATCACATGAAATAGAAATCATGAACATCGCAGCAGGTCACCTTTCATGGTTTACCTTACTATGGGGTAGGAGACATGGCTGTCGTAATTGTGAGGGCGGTTAGGGGGCATCCTGACACAGCCAAGTGTTCACATCTGTCAGTTTCTGTACTGTACATTTCAAATGAAACAATATCCTGGGAAAAGTTGGATGAAATCTGAGGACAAAGGTGAAGTCAGGGCCAGGCTTTGAAGTTCATAGACCTAGGCTCAAATCCCAGCTAGGCTGCTTGCTACCCGTGTGCCTGGGGACACATTCACTAACCTATCAGCCTCTGTTTCCTCAGGAAATAATGTCACCTATGCCAGAGGTGTGTTGTGAAGAGGCAAAACAAACAATGTCCGTGCCCCACTTAGCCATTCAGTGTCAACTATCACTACTCAGATAAATGCATGACTCAGACAAATGCACGTATGCTCTTCAACCACAACTCAAAAGGAAAAGTGGCAGCGAGTTCCCCAGGCAGGAGCTGCAATGGTGAGCAGACTTTCACCAATAGGCATAGTGTTTCTTCAGACATGTCGCAGAGAGGAATTCTATGTTGATTCAATCAGAGGTCAACGCATGCTGCAAAATTGCCACTGGGAATGTGAAGATTTGATCAGAAGACTGGATTTTGCAAGATAATGTTGTAGGTGGGGAGGATGGGTCCTGAGCAGCACAAGTTCTTCTAGGCAGAGCTGCTATTCAGCTGCGAATTACAGCCAGTGTTGTTCTGACTTATCAAGGCCCTTGCTATCCCAGGTGTTCAATATTTGTAACATTACCCCGGCTTCTAGGACTTGACCCGCGCTGTGACAGGCAAGGGGCCTAGAGCACCCCAAACTGGGCTCTGCGTGTCCCAAAGCACCTTATCAGTGCAGGAACTAGGGGACTGCTTAAAGGAGATGACCATGGGCACCAGGGCCACAATATCCTCCACACTCTGATAAAACACAGACTCCGGCTCCTCACCATGGGCAGAACCTTTCTCTTGAGATTTCCCAAGAGGAATGTGGTCCTGTATAAACTGGGTTCTTCCTAGTAATAATGATAACAACTCTTGTTTATTTATGAAGTCTTCCTTCATGCCAGGCACTGTGCCAGGAGCTTTTTTAAAGGCATGTATCTCATTTGTCTCTCCCAACAACTCTGCAAAGTAGATACTGTGATCATCCTCATTTTACAGATAAGGAAAGACACTCAAAAGGTAAAGAGATCAAAGTTATTGAGTTCTTCCTACACAGCCTCCTGGGGAGGACATATCATTGGGAGAGGTAACTGCTAATCCCCCAGCTACCACTTGGCAAGTAGCGCCACCCTCCTACACTTGCACAAAATGCTGAGTAAGGAAAGGGCAGAAGAGGCTCATTTCTGAACAGGACAGATACCTGGTGAAAGGGATGATCCAAAGCTCAAGCTCTTCCACAGAAATGCACATTTTTCCCATGAATGAGGAGGGGAGGATGTAGGTCACACTAGCCACTTGGGCTGATTGCTTCTCCAGCCCTGGTTGCATCTGAACAGAGGGGAAAAATGAGGCTGAGACCCCAAAAACACTAGCAAAGAGCAATGGGAAAGGGAAAGCAGAGTCTGGGACGAGGACTGCGCATGGGTGAAAGCTGTGCCCTTCTGTCTGTTTCTGCGTGGTGATTAACAGAAAATACCCTTAAACTGAGTCTGTGTGCTTGTTTTCAGGGCTTCCAAGAAAGGAGGTGGTGTGGGGAGGCTACTTCCCACTCAGAGGCCAACCTTGGCAGGAAGAGGGGCCCAGAGCGAGGGAGTGGGTGTGGGCATCTCAGCAGGAGAGGAAAGCTGGCAGAGTCCCCAAGGGTCTGCAGCAAGAAAAAAGGAGGGCACAGGAAGTGAGTCTGGGCTGAGGTGCAGCCCCAGAGCTGAACAGTCCATGGAGCCGACATGATGTTCCAGGTAAATTTTGCCTGTAAACAGGACACTATCTCTTCCTAGCCTCCAATCTAGGGAATGGTTGAAGCGTAGATAACTGTGTCCAACCCCTACTATTAGTGTTGGATAATGAAACGGTTTCAAATGGGGAATATTATACAGTGTTCTTACATTTGGCTACTAGCCACCTGGACTATAGATAGGTTCTGCACTAAAAAAAAAAAAAAAGAATTGAAAAGTAAATAAAGTACTTCTAGTAACAAATACTTTTATAATTTTATCACTGCTGCAAATGACTTGATAAGTGACTCTCACAGCCTCTTGAATGTAAATATTAGTGTTATCTTAGTAGCACCTGAAAGCTGCTAGTACTATTTTAATAAAGGATTTAATTTTCAAAGGGGCTAGCATAAAAGAGCATGTTAATGTTGCTAAGTATACCCTGGGCTAAGAGGTTACTTATTCATTCCAACTTCCTGCTTCCTAAGAGGAACACAGGGAACCCCAGAACTTTATGGCAGAGGGGCCGTGGAGTCTATTTACTCCAGAGGTCACAAACCACGGATCTGGTCCACAGAAAGGTTTTCTTCAGCCTCCATGGTAATTTTTTAACTGGAGGCAAGTATATAAAAATAGGAGATTTCACAGGGAAATCTAGATTTCTGACTTCGAAAAATCAGATGATGTGGCAGTACTAAGCTTACAGGTCCAAACTCAGCTGGAGCTGTGATAGTGGCCCCCTTACATGGGCATGAGTTTCCAGTTATCCCCAGTCCCACAACTCCCTCAGATCTCTCAGAGAGGCAGAATGCCAATTGTTATTTATCAATGAGTTTCTGCGGCTACTTTTTCTTGTAACCATCATATTTCAATAATTTGTGTTGCCTGTCTGACCCCTGTAGGCTGTGACTTTGCAAGTCCTCTTCTCACTCAATCTCCTCCTTTTACAGATAATAAGATAGCAACCCAGAAAGTGATGAAAGAACTTACTTAAGTCACACAACTGCCTTGTGGTAGGTGGGATTAGAACTCGAGTCCCCTGACTCTCTGTCAGTCTTCCCTTCATTCTGGAAAATGTTTTATAAGTGTCTCACACTGTTAATTTTATTCCAAAATAATCAGGAACAAATTCAAGTACGACAAACACATAGTATCTTCAGAGGACCAAACATCGCCCTAGGTGCTGGTGCAGTAGAGATGGAGCTGACCTGACCCCAGCTTGAAGGAACTCCATACGGGTCTGTGGGAAGATGGAGGAAGGAGCCCGTAATCCTCCTTGAGGAGCCAGGAGATACCAGGGAGAGGCTGATAAGATTGAGGGAACTAGGCATTTGGCTAGTGGAAAGTCAGGGGGTGCACATAGAGGGAAGCAGGAAAAGCTATTCTTGACAGGAGAAGTCAATCATCTTTCTCTTTTAAAGTTCTTCACAACATATAACAATATAGGGAGTCAATTTTCCCTGACAGATCTGTATGCTTGCAAAAACAAGTCCAAACAGGTCAAGTCATATACTCAGAGTTGAGGATGAGGTGAAGAATTCAATCCTTTGTGCCTCAATAGTGACTATGCCAACACAATGTGTGTTCCCAAATCCTTTCTTAGTTCAGATTCTTAGTCCAGATCCTTAGTCTCACCTCAGATTAGAGAACTCTCCATCCAATGAGAATCAGCTCCATCCATTAAGCCACCCTCTAGTGGACTAAGGGCAGTTCACTACTCATCAATCAGTAGAATCCACCCTCAGACAGGTACTACTAGCAAAGGTAAAAATCACTCAGGCGAACAGAGGGTCCAGAAATAGATAAGCATATTTGGACAACAGATTTTCAACAACGGCACAATGGCAAACAATGGAGAAAGGATCACCTTTTCAATAAATATTGTTGGACCAATCGGACATCCATATAAAAAAAATGAACATCAACCTAAACCTCACACATTATAAAAAATTAGCTAAAAATTGTACATGGACTTAAAAATAAAATATAAAACTATACACCTTTTGTTAGAAACCATAGGAGGAAATATTTGGAACCTAGGGCTTAATGAAGAGTTTATAGACACGACACCAAAAGAAAAAATATCCATGGGGCCGGCCCGGTGGCACAGTGGTTAAGTGTACATGTTCTGCTTCTCGGTGGCCCGGGTTTTGCCGGTTCAGATCCTGGGTGCAGGCATGTTACCGCTTGGCAAAAGCCATGCTGTGGTAGGTAGATATATAAAGTAGAGGAAGATGGGCATGGATGTTAGCTCAGGGCCAGTCTTCCTCAGCAAAAAGAGGAGGATTGGCAGTAGTTAGCTCAGGGCTAATCTTCCTCAAAAAAACAAAAAGAAAAGAAAAGAAAAAAGTCCACAAAAAAAGTGGATAAAAAGAACTTAATCAAAATTTGCATAAAGAAACTTTACTCTGAGAAAGTCACTATTAAGAGAATTAAATGACAAGCTACAGACTTGGAGAAAATACTTGCTAGTCATATATCTGACAAAGGACCTATATTCAGAATATATAAAGACCACTTAAAGCTTGCATAAGAAAAACAGTTTTTAAACATTGGCAAATACATGAACAGACATTTCACAAAAGAGATATGGATGGCAAATAAATGAATTAAAAGATGCCATTAGGGAAATGCAAATTAAAGCCACAGTGTGCTACCACTACATCTGTTAGGATAGGAAAACAATAGCAACCTGACAATACCAAATGCTGGTAAGGATGCAGAATGACTATATCCCTCATATACTACTGATGGGGACATGAAAGGGTACAACTTCTTCTGAAAACTATTTGGTAGTTTCTTACAAAGTTAAACATATATTCACCATATGATCCAGGAACCCCAGCCCTACTATATTTGCCCTAGGCATTTACCCAAATGAATTACATTTACACAAAACCTGTAATTGAATGTTTAATAGCAGCTTTATTCATAATCACCAAAATCTGTATACAACACAAATGCCTTTCAGTGGGAGAATGAATAATCAGAATGTGGTACATCTATATAACGAAATACTATTCAGTAATAAAAAAGAACAAACTATTAATATAAGCAATCTAGAGGATCTCCTAGAGAATTATGCTGAGAGGGGGAAAAAAAAGATAATCTCAAAAGATTACATCCTCTAGGATTCCATTTGTATAACATTCTTGATAAGGCCTCAGACATTCCAAAAGCTTGAGAACTAGGAGAGCCCATGGTGTAAATCCCAGTCTTAAAGTTGGCAGTCTCAAGAGCCAAGAAGAACCAATGTTTCAGTCCAAGACCAAAGGCTGGAAAAGAGCAATGTTCCAGCTCAATTGCCCATGCAGGAGGAGCTCCCCTGTACTCATGGGAGGGTCAGCCTTTTTGCTCAATTCAGATCTTCAGTGGATTAGATGAGGGCCACCCACATTGGAGAGGGCAATCTGCTTTACTCAGCCTACCAATTCAAATGTTGATTTCACTCAGAAACACCCACATTGACACACTCAGAATAATGTTTGTACAAATATCAGGGCACCCTGTGGCCCAATCAAGTTGACATATAAAATCAATCATCACATTAACTTAAGGAAAATCTACACAATATGCCACATTTTGAGCTCCATGAGGGTTAGAGATGACCTTATTCCACTCACCCCTAATGATGACTGTCATCCCTGACATAAAGTAGGTGCTCAGTACATGTTTGTTGACTGATTGAGTAAATACTAAAGTCTACTATAGTTACTTTTATCCTCTCTCTGCCTGTTCTGAGACTTCAGGTCCTATTATTAAATCTAGCTCAAATATGGGGGCCAGAAACCACATTGGAACAGATACAAATCACTTGAACACCTCAGGCAGCAAAATTTGCCATAATTTCCCCAACTGTAGAGCTACGGATTGAATATTTGTGTCCTCCCAAAATTTGTATTTTGAAACCCTAATCCCCAACGTGATGGCATTAGGAGGTGGGGCCTTTGGGACATGGTTGAATCTTGAGAGTAGCACCCTCTTGATGGGATTAGTGTCCTGCTAAGAACAGAAACTAGAGAGAGGTGGCTTCTTCTCTTTCTCAAGATGAAAATAGAGCCTTCCAAAAACGAGGAAGAGGGCTCTCATCAGACACTAGACCTGCTGGCACCTTGATCTTGGACTTCCAGCCTCCGGAACTGTGAGAAACAAATGTCTGTTGGTTAAGCTACTCAGTAAATGGTATTTTTGTTATAGCAGCCCAAACTGACAACGACACCTGCCAACAATGTGAGTCCCTCCCAGAAGGAATAGGTGGTTGGTTCAGTGTTTGACAGGGTGAGATTACAGTATATACAAGAGAAACCAAGTGGAGATGCCAAAGAAGAAGTTGGATCTCTAGAAGAGAGATCTGAGCTAGAGATTTAGATGTGTGAGTCTGTTGGCATTGGAGGTCCTGAGAATATGAATGAGAGGACCCTGGTAAATTCTGAAGAGCAAAAATGGCAAATGGACGCAGGGCAGAGGTTTGGGAAACATAAACTTTTAAATCACTGTTAGAGAAAGAAGATTATCCGGCAGAGTCTGAAAAAGGATTACACTCAGAGAGAAAAAGAAAATCAGGAGAAAATGATTTCATATAGACAAAGTGTTATCAAGAAGAGGGTAGTCATGGTGTCACCAACTGCAAAAATTTCTATAGGAAGAAAAAATGAGGGGGAAAAAGGTGTTACCTTCACAGATTTTTTTAAAAAGTCCCAACTACTAATTTTCTGTGGTGCACTCATTTTGTCCAGGAAAGAGAATGTTCTTCTATTTAGAAAGGATAGAGCAGAGAATTTAAGGAGAGAATTGCAGCCAAAGATTAATCAAGAGATAGCAGGAGATTATTTAACTATTTACAATGAATATAGGCCCTCAGGTCCAGCCTGATGACATTCCTCATGTTGAGGGACCTTACAGGTATCATTTCAGTCACTGTCAGTAATTTTTTTCATCACTTGTAGAACAGGAGAGACATGCCAGGCAGGATACTGGGGACTGTTAAAGGTTGCTCATAATTTCAAGACAAGGGAACGAATAAGGATTTATGAATCACACTGTCAGTCTGACCCCGAATCCTAACAAGATGTTTGGGAGCAGGAGGACTCAGAGATGACTCCACGGACTAGGACCAGGTTACTGATTAATCGTGGGGACATCAAAATACAGAAGCCTGGGCAACACCTCATTCCTCTGCACATGCTTTTACAGGTGCATCTCTCCTTAGCCTGTAGATGGCCAGCTTCTCCCTATGTCTCTTCACTTCACCTTCCCTCTATATGCGCCTCTATGTTCACATTTCCCCTTTTTATAAGTATATCAGTCATGTTGGAACTCATGTTAACTTGACGACCTCCGTAAAGGCCCTGTTTCCAAATAAAGTCACATTCTGAGGTACTGGGAACAGGCACTTCAACATATGAATTTCGTGGGACACAATTCGATCCATAACACTGTCCAAGCTCAACCCATTTTCTAATGGCTGGTCTTAGCCTCATGACCCATAAACAGAACAAAAAATAGTGAATGATGATATCCCCCATGGAGGGGTGCAGTCATCAAATCCTCTCCATTTTATGTGAAAGAAAAACAGGAAATATTGGTATAGACCCATTTGCACACATGTGCAAATTCAAAACCAAAGGAGATCTGGAACTTCAGCTTAATCTAAAAATGCATGCCTATAATAGACTCACCCCTGACTACATTGATGAGTTGACTCAGAGTTACTCATTTACCAATAACAAGAGTCAGAAGGATCTCAGAATAAGTGAAGACGTCAACTGCTGCCTTAGATAACAGGTCACAGAAAGCCCACAGCCAGGTATAGCAAGAGTAGAAAGAGTCAGGCTGAATTTGGGCAAGTCATCTCACCTCTCTTAGCTCCAATTTCTCATCAGTAAAATGGAGATGAAAATAATAGTACAGCTCCACTGGGTTGTTCTGAAGATTAAATATGATATGAAACAAAAATGTACATCACGATGCCTGACATATAGTAAGTAATCGATAAATGTTAGCTTAAAAATATTTAAACCATGGCCAGGTGTGGGGTAAATTCTCATCCTTCCTGTTTCACTGAATTTAGAGATGATAATCAGATGGTTGCCTCTTACTTCACTTAGCCTCTTCTGAAGGACAAAATGCTAACCTACTCCCATTACAGATGTTTAACGTGTTAAAATAGTCTCACTCTGATGCTTCCTAGTTTCATAGATGACTTGATTTTACATCAATAATACTCAAAGTGCTTATTCTAAACACATACAGGCAGTGCAGACGGAGGCAATTGTTTCTGCAGCAACAAGGGCCACGTGAAAGTGATAGGGAAACCTCTACTCCATCACCGCGTCCGCTCCTCAGCTCACTCTTGCTGTAGGCCTGAGTTTTCTGCTTCATGGTTTTGAAAGATTGAAAAATCCAACAATATACCTTTGAATATGGACCACAGAAAAGATATTTAAAAGGCAAGTACAGTCTGCCTAAGGTTTTAAATTGATATCATTCTTTGAGATTAATGCAGATGTCAGACAAAGTGTGCAAACATGTGTGTATGGGTTGGGGGTCATTCGCAGTTTGTAATTTTAAATATGTATCAAAAAATCCATGATTTCCTTGAAGATAATACATAAGAAACTCTTTTTTAAGGTCAACAAAGTCTGGTAAGGTAAGCTCTGGGGTGCTTCATTAAACTACAGCGTTTTATTCACTAGAGGAAGTACATCATCGAAACACTTACTTTGAGCCTGCTAGCACTAGGAATGTCTTTGCAAAAGCAAACCAGCCTTCCTGTCCTGTAGTGCCACACCACAGAAGTACTCAGTAAATGCCGGATGAATTGAACAAAGCTGAATCAGACAGCTCTTCACCAAAGCTAGAATGTCAGTATCACTTCAACTCCTTCCTCTCTCAGCACCATATCTAACCAGTCATGAAATTCAGGCAATTTTGCCATGAAACTATCATTGGAATCTTGTAAGCCTTTTCATTTTCATTGCTACAGCCTTGTTTCAGGTTCTTACCACTCACATTATTCCTTTGCAATCATTTGACACTATAGATAGAATGAAATCTAAAATCACTGACATGACATTCAAAGACACTCAACACTGGAACTCCAGGCTCTTTCCAGTGCTGTTTCTCATTACTCCCCTTATGCCCCACCAACCTGTGGTCTACCCATAAGAGGCGGCCACTTGCCTTTCCTTGAAACCTCAAACATGTTCATTGCTCATCGCTGTTGCTCATGCTGCTTTTTCAACCTTTAACAATCTTTTCACCTCCTCAACTACATCTTATCCCTTGCCTATCAAAGCCTACTCAACCATCTGAGACCTTCTCTGACCCCTAGGAAGGAGTTAATCAATTCCTCCTCCAAACTCTCATAACTCTTTAATTTTATCTTTTTCTTATGACACTAGGAGGTAATGTACTTTAGGAGGAACATGTGGAGTCAGATAAGTTTTGTTTAAAATCCCAGATCTACTACTTTTTAGGAGTCTGACATTGGGCGTGTCATCTAACTTCTCTATGCCTTAATTTCCTTATAACAAACGTTACTGGTATGAATAAGCACTTAAATATTATTTTCTCATTCATTCCCGGCATGCTCTGTGTGTTAGAGTGCTCTCTCTCTCTCCCTATATATATATAGATAGATAGATAGATAGATCGATAGATAGATTCATAGATATACACACACATATACATTTACATATAGATACATATATCTCTGTACATATACATTTGTGTGTATATATACATATAATATATGCATACATATAATACTTATATAGGCACAATGTGGGAACAAATATTTGTTGAATGAATGAAAAATCAGTATATACTTAATGAATGCTTCTCAGTAGTGCTGATTAATTCTAGCAGACATTTGTATTCTGATCACAGGATGAAGCTAAGCTAGAGAAAGGAAAGAAATGTAATCACTCCTCTCTTCCAGTCCAGCATTCACCAACTTTGTCATTGTCATCACCGCCATCATTTCTTTCTTCTTACTGCACTCTCCTTCCTATGGAACTTTTATTTCAAAAAGATAAAAGTACCTAATTACCCTTACAATTGTTCTATCTTGTAATTAATCAAATCCAGCTGAGAAAGCAAGTGTAAAATTGTAATTTTTTCAGTCCAGTTCCCTTCCTAAGATTGTCTGTGGAATGACTTCAGAAGAGGATCCATCACACTGAAGGTGCAGATCCTGACTCTAGAGATCAGAGTTGCCTGACTGAGAGGCTGATGGCTATGGACACTCCAGGACAAGGCCCATACCCTGTAAGTGCTCAATATTATGAGAAAGAGTAAATAGATCCACAAGACAAGGAGCCAATAGTTGATTTGTTTCTGATGGTCATCATCCAACACATATTCCAGGGTCAAATAATTAGTAAGTGCAGCCAAAGGCATCTTTACCTTTGGAAAATAATTGTATAGTTCTTAGTGTAAATACCTCTTGAAATAAAAACCAGAGCAACACATACTGAGTCACTGAAAAGCTTAGACCTTTTGTCTAAATAATATGAATTCTCATAATTTATTCTGGGGCTGGCCCCATGGCCAAGTGGCTAAGCTCATTTGCTCTGCTTCGGGGGCCCAGGGTTTTGCCAGTTTGGATCCTGGGCGCAGACATAGCACCACTCATCAAGCCATGCTGAGAAAGCATCCCACATAATAGGGCCAGAAGGACCTACAACAAGAATATATACAACTATGTACTGGGGGGCTTTGGGGAGAAGAAGGAAAAGAAAAAGAAGATTGGCAACAGATGTTCGCTCAGGTGCCAAGCTTTAAAAAAAAAGAAAACAAGAGGGTTGAACTGATCACTGTTTAAGAAAAAAGAAAATGTATTCCCACAGAATGGTTTCAAAAGAAAAATTGCACAGAAATATTTACTAAGGTTTTTTTTAATGATAGCAAACATATGGAAACAATCCAAATGTCCAACAATAGGAAAATAATTACTTTTAAAGGATAAGTCATGTTACCTCTCTAGGTCTCAGTTTCCTATCTGTAAACTGGAAATAATATTTACTTAATTGTGTTAGGCGATTAAATTAATTAACACGGATAAATTATGTACATCCTAAATTGAGTTCCAAGAGATTCCCCTTATTAATTAATCCCTTTTTCGCTTGATGTCTTTTGAAGGGTTTCTGTTTCTTGTTCCTTGCAATCAAGTGATCTTGGATTCTGATGGAGAGAGCTGGGGAGAGACAGACACAGAGAAACATTGCCCTCTCTTTATTCTGCCTGTAAGCAGATGGAAAAATGCAATAAATGTATAATTATAGATGATATAAATTACCAGATATTTTACAACACATAAAAATTTCACTCCAATACTACTTTTTCTATGGAGATGCATGCTCACAATGAACCATGTGCAAGCTATCATTGAACATTTATTATTTCTTCCATCCTAGAGATGAGGAAACTGAGGCTTAGAAAAATTATATGTCATTAGTTGAGGAGATGATGTTTCTTTTCTTTTTCTTTCTTTTTTTTTTGAGGAAGATTAGCCCTGAGCTAACATCTGCTGCCAATCCTCCTCTTTTTGCTGAAGTAGACTGGCCCTGAGCTAACATCCATGCCCATCTTCCTCTACTTTATATGGGGTACGCCTACCACAGCATGGCTTTTGCCAAGCGGTGCCATGTCTGCCCCCAGGATCCAAAGCAGCGAACCCATGGACGCCGAGAAGCGGAACTTGTGAACTTAACCGCTGCACCACTGGGCCGGCCCAGGAGATGACATTTCTATATAGAAGGGTTTAGGACTGAAATCTCCAGTGTGAGTGTGTGTGTTCGTGTGTGTGTGAGAGAGAGAACACAAACATGAGCAAGGTGGGATCGGGAATTGGCTAAAGGACTGACCTTTCAAAGTCAAATTTGCCTAGAAGACTATTGTTTTTGCCCAGAGGTTTTTTGTTTGTTTGGTTGGTTCTGTTTTTTTCACTTTTTGCATGGTTTGTGGGAGTTACCCAAGATTAGGGTACTTGTCGTGAAGCTTCATCTGTATCCCATGCAATTTGTCTTTATTAATGCTTAGGTATGTGTTCATCTGGGGTGGATTGTGGCCTGTCGAACCATCACTTGTGGAAGGCTAAAGTCCCTGCAAATCACTCTCTTCTCTATGCCTCCCCCATTTATTAAAATCTAGTCCAGACTCCAAAAGCAAAGTGCCTAACCACAAAGGTGACCTCCCTGTAGCCTTTATAGGGACAATAATATCTGTTTTTAAATTTTATATTGTTAAAATACTGTATAGTTTACAAAGAAATTTCTGACCTGTGATCTTACTTAAGAGTGACTCAACTTGCCAAGAAACAACATTCTTATTTTAGTGACACTGGCTTAAAGATAATTTAATGTAACCCAGATATCGCAGACCTCGTCTGTCTGAAAGGTCACATTTACTTTTCATGACCAAAGCATAAAGCTCAGGCCTCCACCAACCTGATTGCTGGAAATCAGACCTCTATTTCCAAAATGTCCACTCTATATAACTCGGGATACTTTCCAAGAGCCCCTCACAAGGCTTTCAGTTGCAGGCATCACACAGGGTCCACGCTATTCTTGCTTGCTTTATCTTCCCCAGGTTGTTGCCCTCCAAGCCAGTGGAAAGAGGTTTCACCATCATCACTGCCCATCTTGTAAGGCCTAAGGTCCACACCAAGGCTGCTATATCTAAATGCTTTCCCAAGATCCTACCTTTGAGATTCTAAGGCATCACTGCGAGAAAAGCCTCCAAGAACTCCAGTTCAAGGTCTCGATTTGGCCCTAAAGCAGTTCAGTTTGCTATCAGTCTCATTGCACATGAAGAGTTTTCAAGGCTTTGGGCTGGAAACTCAGCCCTCGCTTGCCCAGAATCTCATCGATTATCACATAAAAATGCAATTCTATAGGTTTCTGGTGCCCAGGCTTCTAAACAGAGGAGCTCAAAACCAATCCAAAGGGCCAGATGGCAGACTATGTTCGAGTGCTTCTCTGGAAACAGATTCAGAGATGGAGAGCTGCTTACCGGAGGTTCATTGGGGAAATCTCTTGAGAGTGACAGTACTTAACTTTACCTGAGCCATGGGTTCCCAGTAGGCAGTGGCAGTTAGGAACCCAACCACCACCACCACCATTCTGTTTTTCTTCTGGAAATGGCTAACCACAAAGGGCTACCCCATCATGGCATATTTGCATATACCCAGATAATACCATGTCTATATTTCTACTTGGCCTCTGTAATACTCCTGGATGAAGTAAATGATTCCCTTGTCTCCTACCTTTATAAAACTCCAGCCCCCTTCCTTTTCTTTGAGAAGATCCTCATTAATGAATATTCTACCTATTGCAATAGCCCAAATGAAAGCATCTCCTTAATTGCCATATGTATTATGTCTTTGACAGGAGACAGGCCTGTGAGGAGATGAGGGAGGCCTGGTTGAGCAGTAGGAGATATCAACCTGCAGTGTGTTTGCAAATGAGGACTCAGCTGATTCTATGAGGCCTCCAGAGCTGGGGTGGCCCTTTGGAGTTGTCTCAAATTCAAGCAAGGCTGCCCAGTCTTTTTATCCGTGGATTAGCCAGTTATCCAGCCCCCGGGAGGGGGGTGTAACCCAGGGCAAAGCAGTTCTCTGAGGTCTAGGGTGATTCTCAGTGAGAAGAAGCAACTGTGAGATTCCAGCAGGCAAATTCCCCGTAGCTTATGATGGTGCCTGAACAGGGGATCTGGGCCAAGGCATCCACTCCATTGATGGGAAACTAACCATTGATCCTTCACATCTCTGCCCTCCTTCCATCCCAGCCCTCAAGGAAAATGTCTCCTTCCTCCTCAGCTAAAAAGTCCAAAGCTATCATGAATATCAGAGAGTGAAAAGGATGTCAACAAATCTGGAATGGAGCTAAGATACAGAGAAGATAGTGAGGAGCAACTGGGGGAAGAGAATGCCCTCTATGTTCACTTCAGAGCTCTCAAGGTGGTTTTCTCCAGCTGTGCTTCACAGACTCTCCTGGGCTGGTCTCTTAATGCATTAAACTTGATAATATGCCACTCTATGCTTTTGTTTCTATTAGCAAGTTACTCGTGAATATTTAATAAAAATAAAATTAAAAAGCCAGCTGACACCATTTGTTGCTACCTAATCAAAGTCAGCTCAAGTCTCTCCACTTTTTCTGAGGAGAGGTTTTTCTTACTGAATTGCATATGGATTTGTACCACGTTGGGCTCAAGACAGAAATATTGCAAGTCACTCTTTGGTCATAGTAAGCCTGATTCTTTGTACATCTTCTTTCCTTCTTCCCAGAAGCATTTACCGAGCTCCTTTTTTGTGTCAGGTATTATACTATATCCTGTGGGGGAGAGAAAACTTCCCTAAATATTTTTATCCTCTATTGCTGCCACCATAAGGCATAGAGGATGTTGCTCTAGGACAATGCCAGTGGAAAGAGAGAGGTACAATGCAGATCAAGTTAACTGAGGAGGTAATGCTAATGACTATGTCAAGGGAACACTGTGTAAACAGCTTTTTCTAGATTCTACAAATCTGGAATCTAGAAGCATTGCTATTTTGTGTTGGTAGCTAGATGGAGACACAGGGTGGTGGGAAGGTGTATTTTGTTTGTTTTGCCTTTTGTCCTAAAGAGGGAGAAACTGAGCATGTTTAAAATGCTGATGAGAAGTAACAAAGAAGACTGTAGACAGAGTTAAAGATAGATGAGTTGGGATCATTTACTTGAAGAAGGGGAAGAAATGGAATTTGCCCCAGACTGAAGGAAGAGTACCTCTTCAGTTGTGACTGGGGAGGGGGCAGGTTACAGCAGGAGGCCAGAAATTTAAAGATGGTTGGATTGATGCAGGGTGATGGCTTTTCTAGATCATACAAAGGACAGTGAAGAATCAAAGGAGGTGAAGGATTTAGCTGGTAACTAATTGAGGAGATAGATCTAGCACTTAGATTAAAATAGAAGGGGGGATGTGGAAAACTGAAGAAAACCGATGGTTTGGGAGAAAATGCAAGGGTCTAAAGTTGGGAGATATCAAATGGTTTTAAAAAGCAGGTGTTGAAGAAGAGAGAGAGAATAATAGTAGCCAGAGCTCGCACTTACTATATGCCGGCCACCTTTCTAAGCAATCAACTCAAAATAACCCTAACGCGTATATACTATCATTCTCCACATTTTCTATATGAGGAAACTGAGGTACCAAGTGGAGAAAGCATGTGTGCAAGGTCATACAACTAAGAAGTGGCATAGCTGTGGTCAGCCTGGTTTCCTTCTCTGCTTCTCTCTATTTCCCGACCAAGCCAGAGAGAAGAGTTTGAGTGCATCATTTCAAGTTGGCAGTGTGGGCAATGATGAGGTCTAGGGTGGTCCAGGGTGTGGCATAACAATGTGTTTCTGAAGTGGAACAGACGCTGTACCTAGTCCATGACAGCTCTTCTTGCCCTCTCCTTCTGCTGTGCAAACAGGACTGCAGCATCCCAAGGACCTTCTGCTGGTCATTGTAATTGCAGCCTCATGGGCCTCTGTGACCGGCAGGGCTGTGACTGGATACCCAGTAGAGAAGGTGACTGTGAAGCCAAGCCAAGAGGAGCTGCATGAGTAATTTCAAATAGAAAGATCCATCTACACTCAGGATATAAGAGAACATCCTGAAGTACATGGGTAAAACACAGCTCTTTTCTGACCCCATGCCACATATTTCAAGATCTTCACTGTGAGGTTCTTTTTTGTGGAGTGTTCTCTGTGATATCAGCTAAATGTGTGACATTGCTCCAAGAATGTCATTTTGGGGCACCACAGCTGAAGCGGTAGCTCTGCCTTATAGTAGCATCATTAGTGGAAATCAGGAAAGTCTTAGTCACCCCAGCAAATGTGTAGTGCCCTGGGTTCAAAGCCCCAGCCTTGAAATACAGCTATTCGAGTTATAAGGTTGCTTTATTAGGTGTTTTTTCTTCAGAGCCCTAGTGCTAAGAAAACTAAGCACACAGCATCTCCTCATCTGTAGAAGCTGTTAAATAAATGCTGTAGAGCTTTCTAACATTTCACTATGCTAGCATGGGGGTGTGAAAAGAAATTGTGTCCGTGTCCCAGTTACGCTGCCACCTGCTAACTGTAACCTTGCCCATATTAATTAAAGCTCCTGAGCCTTAGTTTTCTCATCTGTAAGATGGAGATAGTAATCGTGTGAATGAGATCATTCCTGAGGAGTGCTTAGTGGAGCCTGGCTCAAAGTAAGACCTCATCCATGGTGGTGGTGGTGGTAGTAGTAATATTAGTAGTAGTTGTTGTTATACTTATTGTTTGTACTTGCTCACTGCCTGTTCACTCTTTTCTCCCTCCTATACCTGCCCCTTCACTGAAAAAGTTCCCACAAAAGCCATCAATGTCATCCTCCATGTTAAAGCTAATAAACACTTCACATTTGATATCCAACAGGGCTTTGTGCCAGAGGTCACAGAGCAAGTGAGTGATGGAGCCGAGATTCAGATTCAGGCTTGGTGTTCCTCAAGTTACTGCCCTGGACCCTCTCACATCTCACTGTACACACTTGGTCTGTATAATCTTACCTATTTCCCTGAAATCGAAGGCCATTTTTGTGTGTTTATGGTGTACCAAGTACTATGTTAAGTATATATGTGTGATGTATGGATGGATGGATAGATAGACAGATGATAGATGGATTCCTTTAATCTCAGCAATAGCCTCATGAGATAGATATTATGATTCTATAATTCTCTACATTTACATGGAGAAACTGAGGCTCAGAGAGATTAAGATAATTGCTCAAGGTTACTCAGCTAGTAAGTGACAGAGTCATGATTTGAACCCAAGCCTATCTAATTTTAAAACAGTTGCTCTTGACCGTTACATTATACTACAGTAGAGTTCCCAAATACTGCCCCCACCAACTTCACGTAAGATTAAAATGAAGTAGAGCTGAATAGAACTCAGATATAAAGTTTACTGAAATATTGCTATTTTTATCCAGGTGTAACTTTGCAAGAGTGGAGCTGGACGTGCAGAACTTCTTGCCTCAAATACTGGCTCTGAAAGATTGAAGGTCATCCCCAAGCATCTTTCATAACCATCAGCTTGTTAGAGCCCAGGTAGAAACACTAAGGTTTCATTTGCGAGAGGCAGGGGAAGGCAGGAAACAGGGGATTAAGCTTTCAAGCTGCAAATAAAATAAACTCTGGCCTCAGTCCTCTGAAGATCAGGATGCCCAACCACCTATTTCCTTCAGAAAGGGTGAAGAGTGGGCCCTCCTCACCCCTAGTGTGGCCATAATTGTACTATGAACCCATCTATATCTACCAAGGCAGAAGATGGGACCGTTCAAGGGAACTTGGCAATGATTGCCGCTGCCATCAGTAATATTTATCATTTCATGATTCAGCATTTCTCTCTGCGTGATTCTTCTAAAGAGTATAAATAATTCAGACTAAATTAAAGTTACTAGAAGGATATTTTAAGCCTAAAGTTTGAATTCATACAATTAGTAGCTAAAACCACCTTGAAGGCAGAAAAGCAAACCTTTTGACTATCTAAATAATACTTTATAAGGCTTTTAGGTAGCTCACTTAGCATGCTTAAATTAATAGTGATTTCTACATGAAAGTGAAATATTAAGAATAATTTTTACATTAAAATGAAATATTATAAAATATAATTAAGAGGCTTATCAGCATTCTCACATTTTTGGAGTGGAATGCAAAGGTATGAATTCAGAAGCTTATTAAACTGGATGAACGATTGCTATATATGTTTCTTAATTATGAAATATTTATACCCTTGATGTCATAGACCATGCAGTATTTATGCCAGATGTGCGATGAAGTCTATATTCAATATTTGGGCAACATGACAGCAGAAAGAACCTATCCCCTAAATTGATTCTAAAATTATCTTCAATTTAAGGCATTATCTCAGAATTGCCCATAAAGCTCTAAATTCAAGAGAAAGTAAGATTATTTTTACTTAAATTACCATAAAATTTGCTTCAGGTCTTTAGTCATTTTGCCAATAGCGAGAGCCAGGGTTTTATTAAGCATTTCTGCACCTGAATGATAATTTTGCTATAGACCCTTGCCCACTCCTACCCTTGCTTGCGTATTTTTAGAAAGAAATCCATTTGTCTTTAGACATTAAAATACAACTGAATCCTTTATCACCAATGTCAGCTTTGGAGATCTTCCAGCAGAGACCAGATTATAAACTGGTGAAAAGGCAGCTCCCTATAAGGATCTTTAATTTCTTTTCTTTTAAGCATATATGTGAAAATCAAGTCCTAAGGCAGAGAGTTCTCAAACTATACCCGGCATAGAAGAATCATCTGGAAATTTTTCAGCTCACTGTCCAGATACTGAATCAGTGAGCAGGTGTAGGTTGGAACCAGGGAATCTGCATTTTAATGAACTTCTTCAAATATTTCTGATGCAAGGCGTCCTCAGATTTCACTTTGATATAATTTGCCCTAAGGATTCTTTCCCTGACAGTCAGGGACTATATTTTAACATAACCTACGGGTCATGTTGTATAAAAGAAGGAATTTGAGTACTGGAGCAGATGGCCTGGGTTTGACTGTAGATTCTAACATTTACCAGCTGTGTGGCTTTGAGCAAATCACTTCATCTCTTGGATCCTGTTCCCTCATCTATAAACAGAGGTTATTAATCCTTGTTATGTGCCTCCCAGAGTTCTTAGGAGGATAAAATGAGATAATGGCCATGCATGGCAGAGATGACATTAAGTGTTCACTAAATTCTTTGCACTTTCCTTATGAGCACACAATTAGACTGCTTTTTCTAGCCTCCCGGCTGCAGTTAGTGGGGCTATGTAGCAGTGTTCTGACCAGTGGAAGGTGATATATGTTACTATTCTCCAGACTCCCCACCACCACCAGCACTGACTTTCCTCTTCACCATGTAGATGCCAATTCTCAGAGCAATCTTGAGAGCCATGTGTGGCACATGGTCAGCCTTGGACTCGAAGGACTGCTTAGAGCTGAGCCTTCTTCTATCTACCAGCATTGGACTGAAAGATACGCAAGAAACAAACTTTGTTGAGTTAACCCACAGGGATTTGGGAGCCATGTGTTACTACAGTTCATCTACTCTGTGAAGTATAAAGTCATATATAGATATAAGAGATTAAATCAAAGTACAACAACTGGGGCAGTGAAAAAGCTGAACTGATAGGCCAGGCTGGCTTTTTTAGAGTAGGTGTTGCGTCTGAGAAGGACCTTCTGCTCACAAAATACCTCTTCACTATATGTTCACTCATTCCATTGGGCCTTTTGTTGGTAGTGGATCAGAGAGATAGTATAGGAAGCAGGGTGGGAGAACAAATACGTTGGCAGCAATGAAAAGTAGCGACCAGGTATGGGAACATGGGTGCCTAGATGAAGGGTGGCCGACAAGGCTAGCACAGAAGGCTAAGGCCTTTGAAGAACGCCTTGGGTTCAGAAGTCATGCAAGCATCCAGGAGTCGGGTACAACACAGGTAACGAATGTCAAGAGAAGCGACAAAGCAGAAACTAGGCACTTTTCCCTGAGCCAACAAGCACTTGGAAGCAAGTAGTTATCATGAGCCATGGGATTGAAAAGGGTGGGCTCAAAGACCAAGAAGACTGTTTTTCCACACCATTTGAAATTCTAGACACTCTTAGAACTCATCTCAAATGCCACCTCTTTTATAGAGCCTCCAGCTAAATCAGGAGTTGGTTTTTTTTTTTTAATGATTTTATTTTTTTCCCTTTTTCTCCCCAAAGCCCTCCGGTACATAGTTGTATATTCTTCGTTGTGGGTCCTTCTAGTTGCGGTATGTGGGATGCTGCCTCAGCGTGGCTTGAGGAGCAGTGCCATGTCCTTGCCCAGGATTCGAACCAACGAAACACTGGTCCGCCTGCAGTGGAGCGCAAGAACTTAACCACTTGGCCACAGTGCCAGCCCCTAAATCAGGAGTTTTTAATCTGGAGCCCATGGACCCAAGAGTTGTAAGAATGAACTTCCCCAGTGTTCTTGAACCCTCTGAAATTTAATGCAAAATTAAGTGCCCATATTTCTGAGGATGAAGTCCTTACTTTCATCAGCTTTTTAAGGAGGGTCTATGAAGCAAAAACCTTTAAGTATTACTTCACTGGTTTTATGAACATCTAAAATGGAAGTATTTGATCTTATCTATCTCTTTACTCCTACACTCAGCACAAAGTATGTACTCAGTAAATGATAATTGAAATTATACATGTGTCTTTCTCACATTCTCCAAATTGAAATTGCTCTCTTGATCTTTGTGATTCCCAAATTACTTGATTTGTAATTCCCTTGTGGTATTCCTCACAGACTGCATTGCATCTAAGTTCATGGTTTACTTGCTGTTTTTCTCAGCCTATAATCACTTTAAGGGTAAGCAGGGTCAGATTTATCTTTGTATTCTCAAACATTTGATAAGGCAGCAAATGGCATAATTCAGGATGCCCATTACCTCATTTGATTTTGATAACAATCATGAAAGATATGCAGTATCATCATCATGATTTTACAAATAGAAAACTAAAACTCAGAAAGGTAAATTGGGGGCTGGGCCGGTGGCACAGCAGTTGAGTGTGCACTTTTCGCTTCTGCAGCCCGGAGTTTGCTGGTTTGGATCCCGGGTGCAGACATGGCACCGTTTGGCAAGCCATGGTGTGGTAGGCGTGCCACATATAAAATAGAGGAAGATGGGCACGGATGTTAGCTCAGGGCCAATCTTCCTCAGCAAAAAGAGGGGGATTGGCAGCAGATGTTAGCTCAGGGCTAATATTCCTTAAAAAAAAAGAGAGAGAGAAAGGTAAATTGGTTTACTTAGGATCATATAGATATTAAGTTGAGAGCCCAGAGTCAAATTCTTGTCTATCTGATTCTAAATCCTTGTGCTATGTTTATATTATACTATACTTTACAATATTATATTATAATATGCTGCTGTAGCTGTCCCTCAAGATTGTTGGATTGAACTGACTTGAGCCAAATTGAGTTTTATGGACATGGAATAGGCATGGACTCTGAGGCAATCAGAAACCCCTGATCTAGCCCAATCATCTCATTGCACAGGTGGGAAAATGGGAATTTAGAGTGAGAGAGTGACTTTCCCAAAATTGGGCGGCACGTAAGTGGTTAAGCCATGTCTCGCTTCCTGGATTGGTAGTCTTTCTTCCGTTATGTTCTATTCCCGTCCCTGTTTTCTTGGTTCATGCTGCACTAGAGTGAGATCAAAGGGCCAAACCCAGGTAAATTTCTATAAAAAGGTGTGACACGTCTTTACAGCTTAATTTAGCTCATTAAATATTTTAAGATATCCTTTAACAGCTGGTAATAATCATGGTTCTTGATTAGACAATGCATTTTAATGCATCTAATTTTGTACATTTTTTTCTTTCAGATATTCTTTTTAAAATGGAAGTAGAAATGTGCCAGACCTTATGATAAATGTAGTCTACTTAATTTACAGCAATTGCAGTCCCTCATTAGTAATAAATTAAATATTGAAGAGACCAGACCATTTTAATGTGTCAAAAAGAGTCTTGTCACTTGGCATAATTTAAGAGGTCAAAGTGCACATTTTATAACAATCATCTATGTCTAGGATTTCAGATCCAGCTCACTCTCAGCTTCTATGACTCATGGGACTTACCCAAGTCACCTGTTGAGTTACAGAGACAAATATAAGGAGCAAAATAGAATCATAACTTGCATCTAAGAATTGTGGGACAGATATTCAGAATTGATGCACATCATTGAACTAGCAGTATCACCAAGAGAAGCTGTATTTGTTTGGTTCTGTATGCCTTAAGATATTTCTTCAAATTAGACAATTAAAAGAATCAAATTATTTTGGCTACTGATTTTATCAAAACAATTCCATTGTAAAACAAATAAATATCCTCAAATTTCAAAATGCCAACTGAAAGTAGAGTTAATTTTTCTTTTATTTTTGACATGAATGCTTGATAATAGTATTATTTTTGTCTCCCTTAACTGACTAAGGTCAACTGCTGAGCTAGTTCAACCAATAGTAAAATCAGCCATAAAAGATGAGTTTATTAAAGAGCAGCAGAAAAATCGTGAATTAGAGAGCAAACATATATTGACTTGTTTTAAACATAGCAAATCAACTCCTTCAGGTAATAAAAGACTTTGGCTTTCTGTGAGAAATTTACTGAATTTTTTGATGATTTTGTTATCAAATTTAGAAAAGCAAGAGTACCAAGCATTTCCTTAGCAGAAAAGCCAATAGGCTCAAATATTATAACTACATCTTTTAAACGGTGGAACTATATCATTAAAGGGAAAAGATGTGATAGAAATGCAATATAGGTATAAATGTCCATAAGTAAAATTCATTCACTCAACAAGCACTGATTGAGTGCTTTGCAATTGAGTGCAAGCCAACAGGCCTAGTGGTGCATATGTTAGAGAGCTGACTAAAGCAAGAGGCACACAGTCCTGCCCTCCAGGAGCTCTCAGCCTAGTAGTGGTGATAGCAGTGCAGAACTAACTGTAATAAAAGGTGTCCAAGGAAACAGACAGATGAAACACAGTGGGAGTTTAGGGAAGGAATAGAGAAGTTCCAGCAGGGGAGATATTTGAAATCACATGGTGAGTATCTACAGCTAACACTCCATTGAAAAGACAGCCAATCTCCCAGACATGTCACTCTCCCTAACGCAGTGTGATCTGGTTTATGATGGTGGTCTAGTGGAGTATTTACAGGAGCACAAGGAGGTCTGAGAAAGCTCTTAATAAGGTTACATGTGAGCTGGGCTTCAAGAGTAACAGAACATAAAGCTGGAGAGGTCAGTAGGGACTTGATCAATTAAGGTGTTAAAGACCATGTCAAGGTACTTGAATTTTGTCCTGTGGGAAATGGAGAGCCATCAAAGAGTTCTAAGCAGAGGAGTGATATAGTCATAGTTGCAATTGTGAAAGATCACTCTGGCTATAGTGTAGAAAATATATTGGAGGGGAAAGGAGCAGGAGAGAAGGCAGGGAAATTCATTGAATTGTTTTGTAAGTTAAAGATGTAAGGGCCTATAAAGGTGGTAGTGGTGAGGCTGGGGAAAATGAAATTTATTTGACAGTAGAAGTGGAACAGAAATGATAGATCTTAGAGACGCTACTAGGCACAATTGACTGGACATGGTAAGTGATTCTGTTTGAGGGTGTAGAAAAAAACAAGAGTCAAAATTACCCCTAACGTTTCAGCTTGGCTGACTATGTAGCGAGTAATAGCATTTTATTAAGATATGGAACACAAAAGGAACACATTTCTATGGGTGTGGTGGCAAGGGTAGGAAATTGGGAAAAAGAAAGTAGGAAACTGATTAAACTCCACGAGAACAAGAATCACTTTATTTTTCATCATTGTAGCCCCACTGCCTGGCTCAACAAATATTGGAATGAATGAATAAGTGAAATGAATTATTGTATTTGAAGTACAACTGAAGGTATTGGAATCTGTGTACTCTACTGTAGAGTAAAAAGAAATCCTATTTCATGCATAGATCTTATTGTTATTGAACACATACGATATGCCAGGTAGAATTCTAGGTACTGGGGATTTATCAGTGAGCAAAACAGTGGAGGACTTGCATTCATGAACTTATATTCTAGTTAGATATGACAGACAATAAACAAATAAAAATATAGTTCTTCAGTTGGCAATAAATACTATGAAGAAAAATAAATCAGCATAATGAGATTAGAGAGTGATTGGATGCTTTTAATCTAAAATGGTCTGGGGTAGTCTCTCTTAGAAGGTGCCATCTGAACAGAGAACTGAACAAAATGGAGTGGGAAATGTGGCTATCTGGGGGAAGAATACTTCAAGCAGAGAGACGAGCAAGTGAGAAAATCCTAAGGGAAGAGCATGACTAACACATTCATGTTCAAAGAATAGCACAGAGGCAAGTGTGACTTGGGGAGGATGAGTGAGAGGGAGAAGAGTAGAAGATGAGGTCAGAGAAACTGGATCATGAAGAGCTTTAAAAGTTAGTGTAAGAACTTTGGCTTTTTCTATGAATGATATGAGCTCTATTGGATGGTTTTTAGTAAAGAAGTGACCTGGTCTGATACATTGTAAGAGGATCACTCTGCTGTGTAGAGAATAACTGTAGAGAGGCAAGAGTAGAAGCCAGCAGACTGATTAGGAGATTCTTGAAATCATCTGAGCAAGAGATCATGAAGGCCTGTATCAAAGTGAAAGCAATGGAGAGGGTATGGTGAGAAGAGGCCAGGTTCTGTTTTTGTTTAGTTTTGATTCGATTTTTGTTTATTTTTTGAAGGTAAAACTGGCAAGATTTACTGGAGAATTGGTTATGGGATGTGGGATAAAAAAAAGGAGGCAAAGCTGATTCCAAAGCATTTGGTTAAAACAACTGGACAACAACAATGTTCACATTGAAATTTACTGAGATGGTAAAGACTGTAGGAGGACCAAGCTTCAGCCTGAGGTATCAGTAGTTTGGTATCTGTCTTGTTAAGTTTGAAATGCCTATTAGTGAAGATGTATAGTTGGCAGTTAAGTATACAAATCTGTACTTCAGGTAATAATTCTTGGCAGGAGATAAAAATCTGCGAGTCATCAGCATAGATAATAATTATAGCCATGGGACTGGATAGGATCACCTAAGAAATGAGTACAAATAGAGAAAACATTAGATCCAAGGCTAATCCTTGGTACATTCCAACGTTTAATTGTTAGCAGGATAGGGAAGATCTAAGTAAAGAGCAAGAGAAGTCAGTAAGGTAGGAGAAGAAATGAGAAATAGTAGTATCCTAAAAGCAGGTGAATCAGTATTTTACAAAGGAGAGAGCAATTAACATTTCAAATGTTGTGAATAGGTCAGGTAAGGGGACAACTGAACATTGATCTTTATGTTTGGCAACTAACAAGTCACTTGTGACCTTGACAACAGCTGTTCAGTGGAGTGGAGTAGCGTGGTTTGGATATGAGCATTATTATAGTGAATTCAAGAGAAAATGGGAAAGACAAAGTGGAGACAATAAGTGGTAATTAGTATTTAAAAGAGTATTGATGTAAAGGAGAGGATAAAAATGGGGCTACCTGGTCAAAAAAGAGTAGGGGTTGCAAATCATGTAGGATCTTGTAGGCCAGAATTAGTATTTTGGGTTTCACTCTTAGATAGATGGGGAACCATCATCCTGCAACAGAATGCTGAGAAATCCCAAGATTTAGAGGTCTGGGAGAGAAGAAGGAATTGCCATAGGAGACTGAGAAACTGTTAACGAGGTAGAAAGGAAAACCAAGAAAGCATTTATGCAGAAGCCAAGACAGGAAAGGACAGAGTGGTCAACTATATCAAATGCTGCTTGGAAGTCAAGTAGGATAAAGTTAGTCCATTGAGCTTGGAAAAGTGGAGACTGTTGCTTTCCTTGCCAGAGACATTTCCATTGCTTCAACGGGATACTAGGGGCCAATATGATGTTATAGTGGGTTGAAGAGAGTTGTGAAGATCCAAGAGTAACAGCAATCAGGCACATTGATCCAGGAAAGAGGAGATCATACATTAACAAAATGAGAAACAAAAACCACATGGTCATCTCAATAGATGCAGAGAAAGCATTCGACAAGATCCAATATCCATTTATGACCAAAAAAACCTCAATAAAATAGGTATAGAAGGAAAGTACCTCAACGTAATAAAGGCCATATATGACAAACCCACAGCCAACATCATACTCAACGAACAAAAACTGAAACCCATCCCTCTCAGAACAGGAACAAGACAAGGGTGCCCACTTTCACCACTCTTATTCAACATAGTACTGGAGGTGTTGGCCAGAGCAGTTTGGCAGGAAAAAGAAATGAAAGGAATCCAAATAGGCAACGAAGAAGTAAAACTCTTGCTGTTTGCAGACGACATGATCTTATATATAGAAAACCCCAAAGAATCCATAGGAAAACTATTAGAAACAATCAACAGCTACAGCAAAGTTGCAGAGTATAAAATCAACATACATAAATCAGTAGCATTTCTATATGCTAACAATGAACTAACAGAAAAAGATCTCAAGAACTCAATCCCGTTCATGATCACAACAAAAAGAATAAAATACCTTGGGGTAAATTTAACCAAGGAAGTGAAAGATCTATACAACGAAAACTACAAGACTTTCTTGAAAGAAATCGATGACAACATAAAGAGATGGAAAGACATTCCATGCACATGGATTGGAAGAATAAACATAGTTAAAATGTCCATTCTACCTAAAGCAATCTACAGATTCAATGCTCTCCCAATCAGAATCCCAATGACATTCTTTACAGAAATTGAACAAAGAATCCTAAAATTCATATGGGGCAACAAAAGACCCCAAATTGGTAAAGCAGACCTGAGAAAGAAGAACAAAGCTGGAGGCATCACAATCCCTGACTTCAAAGCATGCTACAAAGCTACAGTAATCAAAACAGCATGGTACTGGTACAAAAACAGGTGCACAGACCAATGGAACAGAGTTGAAAGCCCAGAAATAAAACCACACATCTATGGACAGCTAATCTTCAACAAAGGAGCTGAGGGCCTACAATGCAGGAAAGAGGAGATCAGCTCCAATGACATATTCAGAAGGGGGAAATGTGTGTGTGTGTATCAGTCATAAAATGCGTAATAGTTCCTTTAAAAAATTGCCAGCAGGGATTGAGGATTTACAGATTTGAACACTGGGCTTTAGAGAACTAAGGATGAGAACCATTAAAGAAGATTTGAATGAATGGCCAGTATAATTCTAACATGTATAAAGGTGTAAGATTGGTGATTAAAACCTAGAATGGAGTGACTAAGTTTGAAAAGTAAGTGAAATTCAGATCTTAATGACTTCAGAGCTAAAATTAGTGCACAATTACAATGATTATATCTTCCCCTTTTCTTGCTACAATTATCTCCCCCATCTCTCTTTGGTTTTTGAGCTCTCCTTGATAGGTATTTAAACCACCCTTTGTGTACGTACTTTTACTATGAGTTTCTTCATAGTAAATCTCTTTTGGACATATGCAACTACAAATAATATTAAAACTTACCTTAGAAACAAACAGTGAGATAGAAATCTTGAAAAGAGAGTAATCCTAACCCGTGTGTCTTCCCAATAAGAAAGTTTCTCAGAAATTCTTATAAAGAATTGTTTGGTAAATGTGGAGCTGGCCAGAAGCTAAATTAGAGCTGGAAGATTTTAACTGTGCACTTCAACTGTGAAAGACTAATGTGCTAGGGGGTTAATCTGGCAAGGGGAAGAGAATCTTTACGGACATTGATCAAAACAATCATCTACAAGGTTACTGGATAGATGGGAATATTTTTATTTTGGATTCTTCCCTTATGTTTTCCCCCTTGAATTTC
This sequence comes from Equus asinus, assembly GCF_041296235.1. NCBI lineage: Eukaryota > Metazoa > Chordata > Mammalia > Perissodactyla > Equidae > Equus > Equus asinus. Next base: position 130,329,743 of record NC_091820.1, read on the forward strand.
ATACAGATGCCAACCCTTATGTTAACATGTTTAGTTCTGATTAAAATTTAACTACCATTTATTGAGCAGTTACACCAACTCAGGTATTTGGCAAAGCTAAAATAATAGCTTTTGTTTAGTGGAATGTTCACTTGCAGTACTTTAATGCAATTTAACTCTCACAACAAACCTCTTTGGTAGGTACTAGTATTCTTCTGTTTTACAAATGAGAAAACAGAGGAAAAGTAAGTTGAAATAACTTGCCCAACATCACACACATATGTAGCAGTGGAATGAGGATTCAAACCCAGGAGATGTGGCTCTAAAATCTATGCCCTTAACCACTAAGCCCTACTGCCTTTCTAAGGTTAGCATACCTTATTTTACTTAATATTTTCATATCCATTTTATAGAAGAGGAAGCTGAGGCTCAGAGCAAAGGATGAGTAAATTGTTTAAGGTAACAGAAGCGGAAAACAGAAAGAATTTCCATGCCAAGCCTGTCACTCTTTCTACACTTATAAAACACTTGATATGTTTAGAGCTTACTTGTTCCTTCACTCAGTAATTGCCAAAATGTGTTCCTTGGTCTGTTTCAATAGGCATTAAAAAAAAAAAAAGGTTCCATCAGCAAGTACATTTGGGGAATTCTGGGTTAAGCAAAGCTAAAGAGATGTCTTTTCTACAGGTTTTTTCACTACCTTTGATATGCTAATGCACCTTTTGATGCTTTAGGGGGAGGGTATTTAGCAACTTAACCATGTAATTCATTATTCTCAGAGCATCTTACCATCAAGTTCACAGAACATACTTAGACTGCCTGCATAACTACGTTCTTAGCACACACAGACTCTGACGACCTTAATTAGATTGAAAGGCAATCTGGTTTCTGTATTTGATTAAGAGACTCTCTGATCTTCATGGTTGAGATACAGGATGTTGCCTTCTCTCAATAATACCAGATTCACATGACATTCATTATGGTAAGTTATTTTGAGTATGTCGAATCATGTCCAATACATATTTGTTCAGTTTTGGACAGTGATGTTTTCAGATTTGATCCCAAAGTTCTAGAGAGAAGTCTTTGTCTGCAGGCATTCCATGCCCTACACACTGACAACCATCTTCAAGGGTGCTGCCAATAATTTGTGATATAATTTTGTGGTTTCTGTTTTTGTAAAGCTAAGTGAATACAGCCCATTCACTTTCTTCAGAAGTGTCTCTGCAGTTGGATGAGTTACATGAGTAGTAACCAAGATAAGAAATGAGATATTTAAAGCACGGGAGGATAAGAATCTGATAAATATATTTATTGATTTTCATCACATCTTAGCTCCAATGAGGTCACAACTAAGATAATATCTGCTTCAAAGATGACAAGGAAGTGATTATAATGATGAGGAGGTCTCAAGCAAGAAATTATTCCCCATTCCTATTATGACATAAAATGGAGAAATGATATCTTGGGATAGCACTAACCTTGGAGAACCTGCAGGAAGGTACAACCCCCCCAAAATTATAAATAAATGTAAGAATGTACTAGGCTCCAGAAAAAAGTGAGCTGAAATGCAAATGCTTTCTTTCCTGAGGGAAGTCATTAGGAATAAAAAGCCAATAGTCAGATCATTGTGACTTGGTGTAAAATTTCATGGCTGTTAGGAAAAAAAGCAGAATCTGTATTTTCTTAAAAAGACCAGTTGAGATGGGGCTGAGCATGGTCCATATAAAGTGTATATGCCTTAGGCCTAGAAAAGATGAGAAGGAAGAATACACGTGCACACACACACACACACACACACCAGTTTTGCACTTGGGTTATACAGTCTGTCACAAAATCATGAAATCAGAATACCAGAGTTGGAAGAGACCACTCAACTCTCTGACTTATCAGTCCCATCAATAATAGCTCTCACAATTGATTATCAGATATTTGCATGAATAAACTAATGAGATACTCTCTTTCATTGCTATAGAATTTATACCGGTTATCTGGGAGGACTTGTATTATGATGAAAAAAGCACAGATTTTGGAAGCAAAATAGAGTAGGTTTAACTGTGACTCTTCTACTTATAGTTGTATCAGCCAGAATGGGCTGAATTATGCTACAGTAACAAATAACTCCAAAGTTCCAGCGACAAATAGGAATTTATACAACAGAACACTTACAGCTTAGGCCAATATAGATTAAGGATATATATCCACAGCAGGCCTCTCTTGGGTCTTCATGCCAGTGAGAAAGGTTTATTTCTCACTTATGTTATATATCCAAATCATATTGGCAGGGAACCTCTGCTTCATCTCAGCATATGTTTTTATTATTACCACTCCAGGGGAAAGGGAATGTGGTGGATCAAATAGAGACTTAAAAAAATTCCGTTTAGAGCTCCCATGTCCATCCTTAGCTTCAAATATGTTTACGAAGCACAATCCTACCCTGTGCCTGGAAGGAGAAGAAATCGAAAAGTGTAAACAGCCTTAATCACTACCATACTATCCATATGACCATGGGAAAATTTACCCTTTCTGGTTCTATTTCTTCATCTGTAAAATGGGTCAGCAATATTTATTTTGCAGATATGAGTATTAAATGAAATAACATTCATAAAATGCCTAGAAAGTCCCTGGCCTAATAGGTGTTCACGTGTAGCGCCTTCCTCTCTGTATGTTACACATTTCTTCCTTTTTCCAGCATCCTAAACAACAAGCTTAATAAGTCCCCCACAGGACAGCCTTTTGAATATTTAAAGATAATATTTCTGCCTGTACACGATTCTTCTCGTCTCCAAACTGAACACTCTGAGTTCCTTCAAACATCCCTCATATAGCATATGTTTAAATACCCTCATCATTTTGATCCACCCCCCACCCCCAACCTTGTTCTGGTTTGTCTCTGCTTCCTCTTAGAGCAATGCTCATACCCCAGAATGAGTTCTGATCTCATCGACATAGCACTAAGTTGAGATTATAACTGGCCTCATCCTGGACCATGATTCTTTTTGTGTAGTAAGGACAATTTCAGGTCACATGACTCTCATAAAAATCAAGGGATATCATGGCTAGAAAGAATTTGAAGTCATTTAAACCAGTTGTCCCTAAGTAAATATCTGTGACCCAGCAACACCAGATTCACTTGTAGAGTTTTTCTTAAGGAAACATTCATAAACCCTGCTCCTCTAGTGTCCAAGGTCTTGGGTAGAACTTTCAAAACTGCGGTATGGACAAGTTTGAGAAGTCTTCTGTAGAATCCCCGCAGGCTTTCTTGACTCTATATCTTAGGCTCTTTCCAAATGTTCACATATGTACCAAACATACTTCAGAACACCTGGAGCACTTGTTAAAAATTATTTCTAGAGCCTTCACTTAAAATAGAGAATCAGAATTCCTGGGAGTTGAGCCCAGAAATTTGTATTTATAACAAATACCTTAGTTGAGTCTGAGGTGCAGGTTGATTTGGGAAACGGTGGTCTAGTTCAACCTTCCAGCTAATGCTTGAACTATCAATAATCCCACCAAAAAAATTTAAAGAAAATATTGCCTTGAGCTCAATGAAGAAATTACACAGTAGAACACTTACAGATTAATTAGGCCAAGACCATAGAATAAGGATGTACATATATTACAGCCTTCTCTTGGGTCTTCCTGGCCAGCAACAGAATCATGGAATCAGAAATACTCAGAATTATAAGGGACTTGAGATTCCAATTAGTCAGAATTTCACAAACTGTGTTCCATGGCACATGAGACTTTTAAAAAGGTAATTGCAAGTGAATTGGGAAACACAGAACACTCTGTCACGTGTTTTGGAGTGTTAAAATGCACATTAGTACAACAAACACTAGGAGAAGTACTGCAGTAAATAAACCTGCTACCTTTTAATAAAATCAACATTTTCCAAAATATTTTGAGCATAGAACCCTTTTTAAAAAATCACCCATTAGCATAAAGAAGCAGTGTTCTATGAAACAATTTTGGAAAGCAGTGATCTAGAGCACTATTCATCTAATATGTAAACGTCGTATCCAATGTTCTAGCAGGAACTCTTTAAAATTGAAGGCTAATAATTCCATTTCTAACATCTCTAATTGTTCACACATGAATCAGCATATTGTCTTTTGTCTCTTTTATTATATAAGTTCAGACCACATATTTTATATCTAAAGACAACATAACATAGTGAAATGCATGTGAAATTTACTGTCAGAAGTCCAGGCTTTGTCCTAGGAGAAAACATAGGCAGTACAGTCTTTGACATTGGTCTTAGAAGTATCCTTTTGAATAATCTCCTAAGGCAAGGCGAGCAAAATAAAAACTAAACAAATGGGACTACATCAAACTAAAAACCATCTTCATGGCAGAGGAAACCATTAACAAATGGAAAGACAACCTACAAATTGGGAGAAGATACTTGCAAATCATATATCCAATAAGAGATTAATATCCAAAGTATATAAAGAACTCATGCAACTCAACAACAAAACAAACAACCCAATCAAAAACTGGGCAAACATGTCGCCAAAGAAGATATACAGATGTCGACAGACACATGGAAAGATGTTCAATAGCACTAATTATTACAGAAATACAAATCAAAACCACAATGAGTTATCAGCTCACATCTGTCAGAATGGCTATTATTAAAAAGACAAGAAATAACAAGTGCTGGAGAAGATGTGGAGAAAAGGGAACCCTCATATGATATTGGTGGGAATGTAAATTGGTGCAGCTTCTATGGAAAACGGTATGGAGATTCCTCAAAAAATTAAAAATAGAACTACCATATGATCTATCTATTCTATTTCTGGGCATTTATCTAAACACAAAAACACTAATTCGAAAAGATACATGCACTCCTATGTTCATTGCAGTATTATTTACAATAGCCAAGAATTGAAAACAATGCAAGCACGCATCAATGGATGGAGGGATAAAGAAGATGTGGTCTATATATACAATGGAAAACTACTCAGCCATAAAAATAGATGAAACCTTGCCATTTGTGGAAACATGCATGGAACTTGAGGCTAATATGCTAAGGATAATAAGTCAAATGGAGAAAGACAAATACAATGTGATTTCATTCATACGTGGAAGATAAACAAACACACTGATACAGAGAACAGATTGGTGGTTACGAGAGGGGAAAAGGGGGCAGGGTGAAAAGGGTAAAGGGGCATATGTGTACGGTGATGGATGGCAACTAGACTTTTGGTGGTGAACACGATGTAGTTTATATAGAAGTCAAAATATAATGATGCACACCTGAAATTTACACAATGTTATAAATCAATGTTACCTCAATAAAAAAATAACTGTTTTAAAAATTTAAAAAAATAAAAGAAGTCTTGGGTTTGAATCTTGGCTTTACCAACTACTAATTATTTGACTTTGGGCACTATTTAGGCTTCCTGAATATCATTTTTCTCATATACAAAGTAATAGTCATCTCACAAAGCGTTGTGAGAATTAAATGAGATAATGCATGTAAAAAGCTCAGCACAGTGCCTGGAACAGAGTAAGCACTCAAATAATAGCAGTATTCATTGTTCCCTATGAGTACCTCTGTAACTTATAGATGTGTGGCAAACCTGAAGCCTGTCCCTCAGGGTGAGGCACTGAGACAACTAAAGGAAGTTTTTCACATGCAGAGTAGAGATGTGCTCCAGTCTGCTGTCTCTGCTGTGCCCTGGATATGGTGCCCACTACTGTCTTTCTGATTGTTACAGTCTTATTGGGTCCAGGAGCACAAGTCCCTCTGGTCACCAGAGTCAGATGATAAAGAAGCATCCCTCCTGTGGAGACTGCACTTGCCCCAACTCTCCCACTTTATTAAGTCCAGGAACATAGGGAACATAGGCAGAGAGAAACCTTCTTAGCACCCTCCTTTGGTCTTGCCATAGCTTATTGGTACCTCACAGAAAGGAGTTTATATATTCTCACCTGAAGCCCTGATTCTTGAAACTGTCACCCAGGGGAAACCTCTAAATCTCCTGGTCTGGAGGTCAACAGGATCTACAATTGTGGTCCCACAGGACTGTGAATATTAGCATACTTTAAAAGCTGCTCTCTGAGGATATGGCTTTTAATCAGCCTGAAACTAGGTGCTGCCTGAGATCACTCCCTTTGGGACATTGAGGGTCTTGGTACACCCTCAACAACTGGGACCTATTAAGAATAAATCAGCATACTCAGACAATCACAAAGGCTCAAGAGACAACAACAAAGAGTTAGGGCAAGGTTGAAAAATAAGGTTCATCTCACACACAAGGCCACTTCTTCAAGACTGGGAGAGGTAGTTGTTTTGCCTAAATACATAGAAACAAATACAGAAAGTCAAGCAAAATGAGGAAACAAAGTAATATTTCCCAAATGTAAGAACAAGACAAATACCTCAGAAAAATACCTTAATGCAAAGGATATAAGTCATCTACTTGACAGAGTTCAAAGTAGTTGGGAGAAGAAAGAATGAACACAGAGAGAACTTCAACAAAGAGACAGAAAATATATGAAAGTAGCAAACTGAAGTCACAGAGCTGAAGAACATAATAATTAAACTGAAAAATACACTAGAAAATGAAAAAAGAATTGAAAAAAGTGAAGATAGCTTAAAAGACATCAAGTGGAATAACATTTGCATCATGGGTGTCTCAAGAGAAGAGAAAGAGAAAGGAGAAAAAACTTATTTGAGGAAATAATGGCTGAAAACGTCCCTGACCTCAGGGAGGAAACAAACATCAAGGTCCCAGAAGCACAGAATTCCAAGCAAGATGAACCCAAAGATATCTGCACTAAGATACATTAAAATTATAATGTCAAAATTAAAGACAAAGAGAGAACATTAAAAGCAGCAAGAGAAAAACAACTTGTTACATACAAAGGAACCCCTCCCACACCCCATAAGGCTATCAGCTGATTTTTTAGCAGAAACCCTGCAGGCCAGAAGGGAGTGACATGACGTATTCAAAGTTCTGAAAGGAAAAAAACTTCCAACAAGAATACTCTACCCAGCAAAGTTATCATTCGGAACTGAAGTGGAGATAAAATGTTTTCCAGACAAGCCAAAGCTAAAGGAGTTCATCACCACTAAACTGGTCTTACAAGAAATGTTAAAGGGTCTCCTTTTTGCTGAAAAGAAAAGACACTAAGTAAGAACAAGAAAACATATGCAAGTAAAAATCTCACTGGTAAAGGTGAATACATAGTAAAGGTAGTGAATTAACCACTTATAAAAATAGTATGAAGGTTAAAAGACAAAGGTAGTGAAATTAACTCTAACTACAATAATTGGCTAAAGGGCACACAAAATAAAAAGATGTAAAATATGACATCAAAAACATAAGACATGGGGGAAGGAGTAATAATTTAGAGTTTTTAGAATGTGTTCAAATTTAAGTTACTACCAACTTAAAATAGCCTGTTATATATAGAAACTGTTATATATCAGCCTCATGATAACAACATAGCAGAAATCTACAGTAGACACACAAAACATAATGAGAAAGCAATCTAAACATTAACACTAAAGAAAGTCATAAGACCACTAGGGAAGAAAGAAAGAGAAGAAGAAAGGAACAGAGATGAACTACAAAAGCAGCCTAAAACAATTGACAAAATGGCAATAAGTACATATCTATCAATAATTCCTTTAAATTTAAATGGACTAAGTTCTCCAATCAAAAGACATATAGTGACCGAATGGATAAAAAAGCAAGACTCATCTATACGCTGCCTGTAAGAGACTCGCTTCAAATCTAAGTGCACACAGACTGACAGCGAAAGGATGGGAAAATATTTTCCATGCAAAGGGAAACAAAAAGAACACTGGTGTAGCTATACTTATATCAGACAAAATAGAGTTTAAAATAAAGACTATTATAAAAAACAAAGAAGGACTTTACATAATGATAAAGGGGTCAATCCATCAAGAGAATATAACATTTGTAAATATTTATGGATTCAACATAGGAGCACCTAAATATACAAAGCAAATATTAACAGACCTAAAAGGAGAAAGTGACAGCAATACAAAAATAGTAGGTGACTTTAATACCCCACTTACATTAATGGATAGATTATCCAGACAGAAAATCAATACAGAAACCTCATACTTAAATGACACCTTAGACCAGATGGACTTAATAGATATATACAGAACATTTCATCCAAAATTAGCAGAATACACTTTCTTTTCAATTACACACGGAACATTCTCCAGGATAGATCCGATGTTAGGCCCCAGAACAAGTCTCAATAAATTTAAGAAGATTAAAAGCATATCAAGCATCTTTTCTGTCCACAATGGTATGAAACTAGAAATCAATGGCAAGAATAAACCTGCAAAAATCACAAATATGTGGAGATTAAACAATATGCTGCTGAACAACCAATGGGTCAATGAAGAAACCAAAGGGGAAATAGAAAAATACTTTGAGACAAATGAAAATGGAAATACAACAATCCAAATTCTATGGGATGCAGCAAAAGCAGTTCTAATAGGGAAGCTCATAAGACCTAAGACTGAATCATGAAGAAATAGAAAATCTGAATAGACCAATTACTAGTAAAGAAATTGCATCAGCAATCAAAAACTTCCCAACAAACAAAAGTCCAGGACCAGATGGCTTCACTGGTGACTTCTACTAAACATCCAAAGAAGGTTTAATACTTATCTTTCTCAAAGCCTTCCAAAAATAGAAGAGGAGGAAGCACTTCTACACATATTTTACAAGGCCAGCATTACCATGATACCAAAACCAGACAAGGACGCCACAAAAAAAGAAAATCACAGGCCAATATCCTTGCTGAACATAGATGCAAAAATCCTCAACAAAATATTAGCAAATTGAATTCAATAATACATTAAAACTATCATACACCACGATCAAATGAGATTTACTCCAGGAATGCAAGGATGGTTCAACATCTGCAAATCAATCAACATGATGCACCACATTAACAAAATGAAGCATAAAACTTATATGATCATCTCAATTGATGCATAAGAAGCATTTGACAAAATACAACATCCATTTATGATAAAAACTCTCAACAAATTGTGTATAGAGGGAACGTACCTCAATGTAATAAATACCATATATGACACATCAATAGGTATCATCATTCTCAAAGTTGAAAAGTTGAAAGCTTTTCCACTAACATCAGGAAAAAGACAAGGATGCCCATTCTTACCTCTTTTATTCAACATCACATTGGAAGTCCTAGCCTCAGCAATTAGAGAAGAAAAAGAAAGAAAACCCATTAAAATAGGAAAGGAAAAAGTAAAACTCTCACTATTTTAAGATGCCATTATTCTATATACAGAAAACCCTAAAGACTCCATCAAAAAACTATTAGAATAAATGAATTAAGTAAAGTTGAAGGATACAAAATTAATACAGAGAAATCTGTTGCATTTCTATACACTAATAACAATCTATCATAAAAGAAATTAAGAAAACAATCCTATTTACAATTACATCAAAAAGAATAAAATACCTAGGAATAAATTTAACCAAGGAGATGACAGACCTGTGCACTGAAAACTATAAGACATTGAAGAAGGCACAAATAGATGGAAAGATATTCCATGCTCATGGAATGGAGGAATTAATATGAAAATGTCAGTAGTCCCCAAAGCAATTTACATATTCAATGCAATCCCTATCAAAATTTCAGTGGCATTTTTTTCCCAGAACTAGAACAAACAATCTTAAAATTTATATGGAACCACAAATGACCTTGAATAGCCAAAGAAATCTTGACAAAGAAGGATAAAGCTGCTGATGTCACACTCCCTGATTTTAAACTATACTACAAAGCTATAGTAATCACAACAGTATGGTACTGACATAAAAACAGACACTTAGACAAATGGAAAAGAAGAGAGACTAGAAATATACCCACACATATATGGTCAATTAATATATGTCAAAGGAGGCAATGATAGTCTCTTCAACAAATGGTGTTGGGAAAACTGGACAGACAGCCACATGCAAAAGAATGAAACTCGACCACTGCCTCACATGTAACACTATGTCTTATACTATACACAAAAATAAATTCAAATAGATTAAAGATTTGAATGTAAGACCATAAACCATAAAAATTCCTAGAAGAAAATATAGGTGTTAAGTTTCTTGACATTGGTTCAGTGATATCTTTTTGGATCTGAATCCAAAGACAATGGCAACAAAAAATAAGGAAATGGGACTTCATCAAACTAAAAAGCTTCTGCACAGCAAAGGAAACCATCAACAAAATAAAAAGGCAACCTACTAAATGGGAGAAGATATTTGCAAATCATATATCCACTAAGGGGTTAATATCCAACATATATAAAGAACTCACACAATTCAATAACAAAAAGCCAATCTGACTAAAAAATAGGCAGAGGGTCTGAATAGACATTTTCCAAAAGAAGACATACAGATGGCCAACAGACACATGAAAAGATGTTCAACATCACTAGTCATCAGGGAAATGCAAATCAAAACTACAATGAGATATCATCTCACATCTGTCACAACAGTTATTATCTAAAATACAAGAAATAACAAGTGTTGGAGAGGTCGTGAAGAAAAGGGAAGCTTCATATGATGTTGGTTGGAATGTAAGTTGGTGCAACACTATGGAAAATAGTATAGAACTTTCTCAAAAAATTAGAAATAGAACTACTCTACTATCCAGCAATTCCACTTCTGGGTATTTATCCAAAAAAATCAAAAACATAATTTGAGAGGTTACATGCACCCCTATGTTCAATGCAATGTTACTTACAATAGCTAAGATATAGAACAACCTAAGTGTCCATCAATGGATGAATAGATAAAAAAGATATGGTATATATTTACAATGGAATACTACTCAGCCATAAAAAAGAATGAAATCTTGCCATTTGCCACAACATGCATGCACCAAGAGGGTATTATGCTAAGTGAAATAGGTCAGACAGAGAAAGACAAATTCTATACGAATCTAAAATGTATAATCTCAAAAACAAAACAAATAAACAAAGAAAGAAAGACTTTTCTTTATAGAGAACAGATTGGTGGTTGTCAGAGGGGAAGGGGTTTAGGGTGTAGACAAAAAGGGTGAAGGGCTCAATTGTATGGTGACAGATGGTAACAAGACTTATGGTGGTGATCACTTTGTGGTGCATAGAAATATCAAATTATTGTGTTGTATACTTGAAACTAACATAATGTTATATACCAATTTTACCTCAATAAAAAAAAAAGAAAATAAGAGGAAAAAATAATACAGCATATGGCTGCCTTACTCTTTGAAGCAAAGAGTATGGTAGGGAGACAATTATAGCTGTATCTGTGTATTAGAAAGCAAAGATAAAAAGTGGTATTGTTTAAAAAGTCGTGCAGCTGATCCCATTAAAACAATATGGAGGTATTAAAATTCCAGCTCTGTCATTATCCACCTCTAACATTATGTGAGTCATTTAAATTCTTTGGGACTTGATTTCCTCTTCCATCAAATGGGTAACACAAGATAGTTGTTTGTTTGTTTTTAATTTGAAGTCAAAATTATGGAAACTTCCAAACAATGGGAATGATTTGAGTTTTTTTAATGATAATCAATCTTAAAAACCACTCAATTGTCAAGAACATGAAGAAGGAGTTAATATAAAAGGAAGTATAAATAGCTTATAAACATAAGAAAAGATGCTTATCTTTAATCAATATTAAAGATAGACAAATTAAAACAATAATGAGATACTATTTTTCACATATTACAATGCAAATATATAAAACAAAATTCATAGTTCACAAAGTTTTTGTGGGTGTGAGGAAACTGGCACTCGTACAATGTTGATGGCAGAATAAATTGGTATAACTTATTGGAGTTCAATCCGGCATTACAGATGAACACTTTAAGTGCATATCCCTTTTAACCCAGCAATGACTCTTCTCAAAAATTATCCTAACAATACGTTCACATGTGTGTGCAAAGCAAGCATTTGAAGGATTTTCCTTGCAGTAATGTTTTTAATAGCAAAAACCTCGAAAGAACTTCAGTTTTCATCAATAGGGGACTAGTTGTATAAATTTTGGTTCAAACTAATAATATAAGGCCATTAAAAAGAATGGTGGTAGATAGAGAAGCTGCTTTTGGGGCAAGATCCTCTATATATATTACACGCAAAGAAGTAAAGAAAGTGTAGACTAACTCGCATTTAATGATCACTTACTGAGTGACTGCTGCTGGCCCTTTATTAATACACTTCGTCTTTATATCAAACCCTATGTGGTAGGCTCTATCATCATCCCGATATTACAGATGAAGGACTGGAGATACACAGAAGGCTAAGTGACATGGCCAAGTTCAGACAGCTGGTGTGTGATAGAAGCCTGAGGCAAATCTAGGTAGTCTGGCTTCCAAGACTGTACTATATTAACTGCTAAGCTTTGTTACCTCTTCCTATATAGAAGCCTCTGTATTCTTCCACTGGGAGAAAATACAAAATAAAATACGTACATATGCCTGGATATGACTAAAAGAGTCCTGGAAAGATATACAAGAAACTGTTAGCAGCAGTTGACTATAGGGTGGGGGCCTGAGGCTCTGGATATGAGCCAGACTTGATCTAGAGATCCTTTTGTTTTTGTTTGTTTATGTCTGTTTGCTGTGTTTCGGCTCTATCTTTTTCAGAAATTACTGTTCATTGAGTGATACCTACAAAAGCAACTAGCTTTTAAGGTAAAAATAAAAGAAACACATCCTCATTTAACCGATTGGAAGACTGAGACTGAAAGAGAAGGGACCTACTGAGTTCAAGGAGTTAATTAATAGATGAGTAAGAACTACAATGTTTGTCCATTTGTTTCAGTTTTCTTTCAGCGTTCTTATCCCTCTTATCCCTTACCCTCAGAGATTCTGTGGGTCAGAGATAAGAGAGAGATCTCAGTTTCATTGTTCATCTTTTTTATTTTTTTAGATACTGTATTGTAACATTTTTAATTAAATAAATACTTTGTTTAAAATTCCATCATAATACAAGTAAAAAGAACTCAACAGCGCAGTAAAACGATCATATACCCATGACCAAGTAGGATTTATTCCAGCAATGCAAAATGGTTCAATATATGAAAATCAATTAATGTGATACACCACATTAACAGAATGAAGAATAAAAATCACATGGTTATCTCAATAAATGTAGAAAAAAGCATTTGATAAAATTCAACACCCTTTCATGATAAAAATTCTCAGTAAACCAGGTATAGAAGGAAATTACCCTAACATAATAAGGCCATATATGACAAGACCACAGCTAACATCATATTCAACAGTGAAAAGCTGAAAATTTTTCCCCTTAGATCAGGAACAAGGAAAGGATGCCCACTCTTGCTACTGCCACTTCTATTCAACATAGTACTAGAAATCCTAGCCAGACTATTAGGCAATAAAAAGAAATAAAAAGCATCCAAATAGGAAAGGAAGAAGGAAAATTGTCTCTTTTGCAGATGACATGATCTTATATATAGAAAACCCTAAAGACTCCACCAAAAACATTTAGCACTAATGTATGAATTCAGTAAAGTTGTAGGATAAAAAATCAACATACAAAAATCCCTAGCATTTCTATATACTAACAATGAACTATCTGAAAATGAAATGAGGAAAACAACCCCACCTACAATACCATCAAAAAGAATAAAATACTTAGGAATAAACTTAACTAAGGAGGTGAAAGGCATGTACACTGAAAACTACATAACATTGATGAAAGGAATTAAAGAAGACACAAACAAATGGCAAGACACCCTGTGTTCATGAATTGGAAGACTTAATATCGTTAACATGTTCCTACTACCCAAAGCAATCTACAGATTCCATGCAATCAGTATCAAAATCCCAATGGCATTTTTACAGAAATAGAAAAAATTTAAATTCATATGATATCACAAAGGACCCCAAATAGCGAAAACAACCTTGAGAAAGAAGAACGAAGCTGGAAGCATTACATTTCCTTATTTCAAAATATATTACAAAGTTACAATAATTAAAACAGTATGGTACTGTCATAAAGACAGACATATAGACTGATGGAGCGGAATAGAGAGCTCAGAAATAAACCCATGCATATGCGATCAACTGATCTTTGACAAGGGTACCAAGACTAGTGTTGGGAAAACTAGATATCCACATGAAAAAGAATGAAATTGAGCCCTTATCTTACAACATAAACAAAAATCAACTCAAAATGGCTTAAAAACTTAAAGGTAAGACTTGAAACTATAAAACACCCAGAAGAAAAAAGAGGGTAAAATCTTCATGACATGGGTCTTGGCAATGATTTCGTGGATATGACACCAAAGGCACAGGCAACGACAAAAGCAAAAACAGACAAGTGGGACCACATCAAACTAAAAAGTTTTTTGTAAAGCAAAGGATGCAATCAACAGAGTGAAAAGGCAGCCTATCAAATGGGAGAAAATGCTTGCAAACCATGTATATGATAAGGGGTTAATTTCCAAAATATATATGGAACTCCTACAATTCAATAGCAAAAAAACTAATATCTTGATTTAAAAATTGGCTAAGGAATCGAATAGATATTTCTCCAAAGAAATATACAGATGGCCGACAAGCATACAAAAAGATTCTCACTGTCACTAATCGTCATGGGAATGTAAATCAAAACTTGAATGAGATATTACCTCACACCTGTTAGGATGGCTATTATTTTAAAAACATAGGACAACAAGTGTTGGTGAGCATGTGGAGAAATTGGAAAGCTTGTACACTGTTGGTGGGAATACATAATGGTGTAACTGCTATTGAAAACAGTATGGAGGTTCATCAAAAAATTAAAACCAGAACTACCTTATGATACATCAGTCCTACTTCTGAGTATTTATCCAAAAGAATTGAAATCTAGATCTTGAAGAATTATCTGCACTCCCATGTTCATTGCAGCAATATTCACAATAGCCAAGAGGTGGATACAACCTATAAATGCCCATGATGTGATGAATGGATAAATAAAAGTTGCTATATGCGTGCAATGGAATATTATTCAGCCTTGAAAAAGAAGAAAATCTTGTCACATGCTATAGCGCGAATGAACCTGGAGGACATTATGCTAACCAAAATAAGCCAGTCACAGAAAGGAAAATATTGATGATTCCTCTCATATGAGGTATCTAAAATAGTGAAACTCATAGAAGCAGAGAGGAGAATGGTGATTGCCAGGGGCAAGAGGGAAATGGGGAGTTGTTATTCAACAGGTATAAAGTTTCAGTTATGCAAGACGAGTAGGATTCTAGAGATGTGCCATACAACATAGTGCCTATAGCTAACAATACTCTATTTTGGACTGAAAAATCTAAGAGGGTAAATCTCATGTTCAGTGTTCTTAATACAATATTTTTTTTAAAAAAAATCATCATAATAATTGAAAAATAATTTGTTCCAGGAGCAAGGGGCATCTGGTGATCTGCCAGGTTGTAAACATTGCAGGAAGCCCAGTCTGAATAGTTGAGACCTGAATAGGAGTATCTTAACAAAGAGCCCTAATGACAATTGTGGTGGTATCAATAGTCACACAGGAGCTTTGATAACGCTTATGACTTTTTAGTTATGTAAAAAGTGAAGTGAAATTTTTGGTGTCATCATATTCATCATAATAATATGCAAATTTTAGAACAAGTCTGATTTTGAAAATTCCAGGTACAAAGTCTTCTAATTATAGCACCCACTTCAAAAAGTGTTAAGAATATTGAATGAGATCACACAGATAAATTTAGTTATCCGGGAACGAGCCCATGGTGGGGCTGAATAATTGCTAACTTGTATCGTACTTAATAGCAGTTACCTGGTAGGCCAGGAAGGAGACTAGCTAAACCAAACAATTAGTTGTTTTGTCTGCAGACGAACAACCAACTTGGTTTCTAGTGTCACGGAATTTATAATCTTTGGTGCCAGAGCTACCTAACCTCTGCAAAGTATCCCAATAGACTAGACTTTTCTAACATTGCTGATATTTTTTTCCGCCTCAGACTACCAGCACTGATAAAATTGTTTATTTTGCTCAGGCATGGGAATTTGCCAAGAAGCTATTTGCTTCTTTGATATGCTAGGATTTCCTCGAGTTGCACAATTTAGTGCATTTAATCACCCTTGTTTTTCAGCGGCACTCCAATGGAGACACAGCAAGAAAGAAAAATAAAGATACATCGCAAGATGGAGAAGGGCATTAGCCACAGTTGACATTTCAAGTGTTGTATTATCGTCTTCTAGTCCCACATAGGGGATACATCTGTTGGGTAGATGGCAGCAGCTCCAGGTGTAGACAGAATGCTTGTGCCCAATAGTGAAATCTAGAAGAAAACACAAATAAACCAGCAACAGGATCTGAACATATTAGGTCACAAAGAAAGTCCAGAGTGTTTTTTAGTGTATTTATATGGAAGTTGAGGGTGGAAGTGGGGAAAGTGAGAGGAAAAAATTCCATTTATAAAATAAAAACATAACACAAGAAAGGTCCACTTTTAAAATTTTTATTCAATTTTTCTATGATGATGAGTCCTTTGACTTTGTCTAATTCAACTCATTTATAGTCAGTCTCTTTCCAAATTAATTTTTATCCCTTTTTCTGACCTTTGCCCTATGAGGAAAACCTAAATTAAGTGCCCTATGAAATGTCTCAATTTTTGCTATGTAAGTCGGTAATGATGTTTAATGCTAGAAAATCCTATTAGGTTTCATCTTTCTACCTGCTCCAAAAAGTTTGCAACCCTTTCCTGGACTACTGTGTAGGAAAGCATCATGACTATAAAATAATTTTGAGTCCTGCCATTAGTGACAGGCCAATCTACATATACAAGGAAGTAATAAGGAACAACGATCATGGCTGACCAGGACATGACAAATAATGGAATGCTTTTTAAAAAACTTTCATTGAAAATTCAGCAACTCTTTTTAAATTCACATGACAAAGAGCACAGCAATTATTTCTCCTCTCTCCATACTAAAATAGAAAAAAAAAAAAGAAATATAGAACTTCAGAGGAGTGAAACCATGGAGCTTCAACAAATGTATCCAGAGCCTTCCTCTCACTTGTCATTAGAGTTTGAGATCCTAAACCAGCCTGCCTCCTTACCACTTTGCATTTGAGACTAGGGCTTCTGCCTTTCTCTGGTGCATCCTCATGGAGTAGGGAATCATCTACGGGGGCCCTTCCTCCCCAAATCCACTTCCCATGGAATGTGATCAACTGCACCTCTAGGGACAGAAGCGCCATGGGGAGAAGGATGGGGTAGACAGTGAGGCTTCCTTAAAAAGAGTGGCGTTTCTTGCCAGTTTTATTTTGGTTCCAGTGGAGGCCTAAATGGAAACTCAGCTTCAAGTTAGAGAGAGTAGGCTCCTTCTCCTCACTTTGTTGATATTTTATATATGGGGTTCTAATTATTGAGATCCAAATGCAACTGAGTAGACCACCCAGTCTGCTGCTTTATTTCCAAGATGAACACCAGAGCCACACTCCAAATGTGAGCTCTGTTCACAGAAAGGTGACAGCTCACCAAGACCATCCTTCCTCAAACAGCACAGCAGACATGCACAAAAAGAAAATGGAAACCATCTCTTCCTTGTAGAGAAGGAGGAAAAACAGGAAAGAGAGGCAAAGAAACAAAAGGACACCCTCCCTATCAGCTGAAACCAGGGGCTAGGGTGAACTGGAAAACGGAAAGATCCCATATACAAATTGCTAGGAGGGTGCAGAGACTTTGCCTTGAATGGAATATTTGAGAGATGTTTTTAACAATCTGCAACGCTCAATTCTTTCATCTCAAAGATGCCTGCAAAGAATTAGAACAACACAAATCCCAGCAACAAAAGCTTCTTTTGTGCTTAGCAGAGTACACCCACTAATAGAAGTAGGAGTAATGCACCACCTGCCCAGCTTTCAAGGTTTTAACAACAATAACCCCAAACTCCCTCAAGGGCTTTGCCGAGCTAGAAGGAAATACAGACTCTTGCACTTGATGGAGAAACACCTCGATTTCAGTCCTTTCTAATTTAGATTGGAGATAAATAGCCAGAAATACAGGCCAAAGCATGATTTAGTCTAATTCTGTGGTATAGCTGCATAGTAAGACTTTTGCCTAAACCATGCCAAATTTCTGTGTAAGAGAAATGTTGCTGGAATGAGCTATCTGACTTTTGTAGGATCTTTGAAGGAGGGAATAGGTCTTTCTCTCCTTTGTTTTGCCAAGCATAGACCTCAGCACCTGGCATGTAGTATTTCTTCATTCTTGTGTTCATTCTGCTAATATACAACAATGCCTACTTACACTGGCAAGCCTGGTGTTAGGCACGGGGGGTACACAGTTGAGTCATATATGGTCCTGTCCTTAAGAAAAGCAAAATCTAGTGGAGCACGTCAAATACAAAAACAAATCTGAACTTAGGTAAAGAGAGAATTGATAGGAAACAATTATTGCATGTAGGTGGAAAGGGAGAATTGCAGTACAGAAAGGGGAGCTATCGCAATAGAGAGAAGGCTTTGACCAGGAGATTTGTAAATGTCTCAATGATTGGGCGTAGAAGGCTTTTCTCTTACAGGGAAGAATCAACAAAGCTAGAGAGAACTGGGTGTGGAGAAGTGGCATGAGCAAGGGTGGCATGATGGGATGGAAGGTCAGAGAATGTTTGACCCTCAAGAGGAGGCTTTAAAGAGGGGTTGTATGCTGGTTCAGGCTGAGGCTTGGGGAGAGTTCAGATGCCTGAGGAAAGAAGAGAAGCCTGACAAAACTGAATCAGTGCAGTTAGTGGGCATTTTGTTCTGATTTATCAGCATGGACAAATATTTCGGCTAATCATTTATGAAAAAAAGGATGGGAATTTGAAGGATTTGTGTCTGGCTTTGTCATAGATATTCAAGGGGATTTTTGGGGAGGCTGAGCTAAGTCATATGAAGAAGAATGGTTCTTGATAGTAAGCCGTTTCACGGAGCACAAAAGGGTCAAGGAGTTATTTCTTAACCATCACTCTTTTCCACGAGCACACGGCTCAGGCAGGGTATGCCTCCTCACTCCCCAGTTGAAAACCACTGATCTAGACTATAGCAATATCATCAGTGGTAGATTAGATTATTGTTTAGGAAACAATCACTCCCTCCCCTTTAACCTCCATAGTAGGAGTATTTTTCCCTGCTCCTTTGATGTTGGGCTTGCCTGTATACCTGCTATGTTCAACGATATGATGCAAGCAGGGGCTTGATATGTACTTGTGTGGTTGGGCTTGCCCTCTTGAGCTTCTGACACTGCTGTGAGGAGAGCTTCCCCTGGGTGACCAGCTGGTCCCAGAAGAATGAGAGACACATGAAGAAGACAAAACTGAACCAGCAGACTGGAGACAAGCCAGCCTAGATCAGCCTAGATCAGCCAACTCACACACTAACAGTCTACAGCAGAACCTCTGTAGCCAACCCGCAGACCCATAGCCTGAAGCAGAGTCACCCTAGCTGACTCATGATGTATGCTGCTGAGTTATGAGGTACTTTTTTATGCAGCAAAAACTGATACCTTAATTTTGTAATTATCTTAATAACATCCTAATTATCTCCTTGCCTTCAAAATTCTCTCTGCAATCTCCACAGAGTATGAGACTTATCTTCCTAAAATAAAAAGTTCAGATTATGTCTCTCATTTCTCAAAAATCTTCAATGGCTCCCCATTGCCTGCAGAATAAAATACAAATATCTTATCAGGGAATCCAAAGCCTTCAATAATTTCACTCCAAACTACCTCTCTCATACTTCATCTGCTTTCATACACATTACTGTGTTTATTGATTCAATAAATATTTGTTCACCACCAACTAGGTACCAGGTACTATGCTAAGAATTGGGGATATATGATGAACAGAAGATGGATCCTGGATTTCAGGAGCTCTTCTTTTACCTGGAGAGACATATAACAAAACATCCAATTTTGATGCAAGGTGCAAGTGCTGAAATAGGGGTTAGCACAGGGAATGTACAGGAGGGGCTTCCTGAGGGCAGTGGTAAGCTGAAATCTAAGACGAGAATAGAAGTCCACCCAGCAAAGAGAAGAGCAAAGGGTGGTTTAGGCAGAGGGATGCAGCTGCATGTTCAAAAGCCTGAGGATAATTGCAGCCATTTAGTTCAGTGTGCCACACAGAATATTAAGGAAGAACGAGTAACAGTGGCATGAGGTAAGGCTACAGAAGACAAGCAGAGACCTGGCTGTGCTGGGTATGCTGACCATGCACAGTAAAGAGTTTACATTTTGTAGAAGCCATGTAATACAGTAAAGCAAAGTCATGGATGTGTAGCCAGAATTTCTGGGTCTGTTTTCCAGCTCTGGTACTTACTGCTGAGTAAGCCATGGCAAGTTTTTAAAATTTCCCTTTGCCTCCTCTTCTTCATCTGTAAATTGGGGACATTAGTGGTGCCTACTACACAAAATTGTTATAATAATTAATTTAGATGGCACATGCTAAGTGACTAGAAGAGTGACTGGCATGTAATAAACACTCACTAAATGAGAATGATTTTAGCTATTTTTATCTTATCCTAAATGCAATGGGAAGTTACTGAAGGGATTTGAGTGTGACTTGAAGTTTAAGATAATTGTGGCTGATCTTGTGTGGAAAATCGATGAGAAGGCATGGAAGCAGGTAGGGGTGGGAGAGCAGCCAGGAGGCTTCAGTAGAGGTCCAGGGTAGTGATAATGGCTGGAGGCCTGGACCATTATGGTCGCAAGGGGGTGTAAAGGACAGAACTGTTTGAGAATCCCCAAACCTCGCTGATGTGTAGTGAATGACAGGGACTCAGGATGATGCCCAGGATTCTAGCTGGAGTAACCAGGTAGCCGAAAGGCTGGCCACCAAGATGGCAAAGACTGGAAGAACATATTGTGCAGGGAGAATGATGAGATCAGTCTGACACATATTGAGCTTGAGGTAGCTATGAGCCTTCCAGGTGGAAATGGCAGGTAAACAGTTAGAGGCCTCCTGACGGGTATCTCTAACTGCTCCAGCCACACTGAACCACTCAGTACCTTGAGAACATCAGGCTCTCCCAACCCTCTTGCCTTTACGTGAACAGTTTTATCAGCTGGAACTTTGCTCTTTTCTATCAAAATCCAATCCATCCTTTAAAGTTAATGTCAAATGGTACCTTCACCACAACGTCTTCCTTGCTCCCCATAGCTGAACACTTCTTCCTATAGCACATTGTCTTTGTATTATAGTATTGAGGAAGTGATATTCTAGTTATTTAGTCATTTTCATACCTGCCTCCTCTACTAGGTTGTGATCTCCATGGAGACTGGGAGTTGGTCCAACTCTTCCATATCCTCCAGGACTCAACCCAGAGAAGATACAGAGTAGGCACTCAGTGGACAAGTATTAACTTGAATTTAAAGAAGACACTCTATTAAGGAAATGTTGCTGTGGTGGGGAAGGGTGTGGGTGCAGTTTTCCTGGCAGAGTTTGCTCCAATTCAAAGCCAACAGCAAACAGCTGAAGCTCCATGATTCCCCTATTTGCTCCTCATCCCTCTGTGGCAGCACCACTGGGCATAACGCCTCTCAATAAGTGCTGGAGTTTGGGGACCTTCCATCACGGCCCACCTCTGATGCCCTATGGTGCTGGCTCTAGGTGCTCATTTTGACTTCCTGCTCTGGATGTGACCCTGCTTCTGGCTTTGCTGTTTCCATGCCTCCCCTCTGGAATCCTGAAGTCTTCCTTGCACTGATCTTTTGCTTCCACTTTGCCCAGTATTCTGGTCCTGATTCTTGTCTCATTTCTCAGACCATCTCCATCTGTGGAGTTTCTGTTTGTGATTCTGTCTTCTGCTGTGGGCATGGCGCCCCACAGCTGTTCTGACATCTGTCTTGGATGCAATCCAAGTGGGACTGGTACCAGAAAAGCCTGGTGAGATAGCACTGATGTCTCTCAGCAACACTCACATGGTAGGTCACTCCATCCTTCTTGTAACATTCTTTTCTCTTTGCTCCCAGAACTCCACAGCCTCCTGGTTTTCCCTCTAGCTGTCTGGTTCTGATTTCTCTTTTTTACATCTCAGATTTTAACAGCTACCTCAGGTGATTCTGATACAGTTAGTGCACAGATAACACTAAAAAACAAAGCTGTAAAGCACCTGCACTCATTGCTGGGCCTTGTTTTCTCATTCTGTGGCCTCCTTCTATGACCTTCAGGGTCAATGATGACGAATCTCAATTCTGTCTCTGGTCTAAGCTGCCCCTCAGAGCTCTTGTTGGACAAAGTCAGCCACTTGTCTGACAACTTAAAGACTTCTAGCCATTTCAAATTTAATATGTCCAAAATGAAACTCTTACCTTCTTGACATCTACCCTCCACAGCCACCTCTCCCCCAGAATTCCTCATCTCACTGAATGGCATCTTTATCAGGCCAGTTGCTCATGGCAGAAAACTCTGAGAATCCTCCTTGACTCTCGTCCCCCTTCACTTGCATATCCAGTCTATTGGCAAGGCCTGCAGGGTCTACATCAAAATATAGCTCACAGCCATATACTTCCTTCCTCTTTAACAGCTTAGATCACCTTCATCTTTTTTCAGTACTACTGCAAGAGCTTCCTTACTGGTTACCACACTTGTACTCTGTTCCTCACTTTCACTAGTTCAGCCTCAGTATAACAGAAGTCTGTCCTAAATAAACCTAATCATGTCACCTCAGTGCTTTTTAAAACCTTCATTTACTTCCCAAAGCATCTGGTAGTCAGTCAGAATCCTACCAGGCCCTTCACAATCTAGCCTGGGGTCGGCACCTATGGCCTATGGACCAAATTCGTTTCACCACCTGTTTTGTTAACGAAGTTTTTTTTTTTTTTTGAGGAAGATTAGCCCTGAGCTAACTACCGCCAATCCTTCTCTTTTTGCTGAGGAAGACTGGCCCTGAGCTAACACACGTGCCCATCTTCTTCTACTTTACATGTGGGATGCCTACCACAGCATGGCTTTTGCCAAGTGGTGCCGCGTCTGCACCCGGGATCCGAACCAGCAAACCCTGGGCTGCGCAGAAGCGGAAAATGCAAACTTAACCGCTGCGCCACTAGGCCGGCCCCTGAAGTTTTATTGGAACACAGCCACATCCATTTGTTTACTTATTATCTATGGCTACTTTCATGCTACAATGGCAGAGTTGACTAGTTGTAACAAAGACTATATGGCCCACAGAGCCTTAAGTATTTGCTATCTGGCCCTATGCAGAACAAGTCTGCCAACGCCTGGTCTAGCCCCTGCCTGTCTCAACCGTACTACATAATGAGCTCATTCCCACATTGGGGTTTTAGCCCATGTTGTTCCCTCAGCTTCAAATGCCCTTCTCCAACCCCACCCTTCAACAAGTAATTTGAACTCTGAACCACACTTCAGGGTTTTAATTTAAATGGCATTTCCACACCAGAGCTTTCGCTAACTGATTTCCCCTTCTCTCCACTCCAACATGAATAAGGTTGAATAAATGAAAGCACGTTAGGAGACCTAACGTGGGAATTTAGAAGAGTAGGTTTAAGTCAGGCTCCTAGTTCTTCTTTTTTCTTCTTTTTTTTTTTTGAGGAAGATTAACCCTGAGTTAACTACTACCAATCCTCCTCTTTTTGCTGAGGAAGACTGGCACTGAGCTAACATCCATGCCCATCTTCTTCTACTGTATGTGTGGGACACCTGTCACAGCATGGCTTTTGCCAAGCAGTGCCATGTCCCCACCCAGGATCCGAACCAGCGAACCCGGGCCGCGGAGAAGCAGACTATGCGAACTTAACCGCTGCGCCACCAGGCCGGCCCCAAGGCTCCTAGTTCTGATTGGTCTCAGCTGCACCAGCTTTACACATGGTATGACTGAAGGATAACAAGGGAGGCTTCGTAGTCCATTGCTTGTCGCAGGCCTGAAATGCCGCCATTTGTTCTACTAACATGGTCTCCTTCTCTAACTCTCAATATTCTCTTCAAAATGCAAATACCTCTGAGAGTACAGACATACTAATATGCATGTGAATTAGCTGCATGTGAATTTGGTATCTGAATGTGAATCAGGTAGAAAGAAAAACATCAAACAGAATCTGAGTTTTAATAGTGCTAGGGAGGTTATTCTTGAAGCAGATGGCCACTGTCACAAAAGAGGATGTCTGAGTGAGGAGCTCTGGGGCTGCAGGGGCAGCAGGTAGGGTGAAGCAGTGGCATCAGTGAGCATGCAGATTGAGAGCAGGGAGGCTGGAGGGTCAATATGCCTTGCTCTGATAGACATCTTAATATGTCAGCAAGAAATCAAACTAAATATTTTTATTCCCTTCTATTCTTCTCTACTTACATATAAAATTAATTAGGCAGAAGTTATTTATACATCTAACACTGTGACTAGAAGTGAAGTCTGACTTCAAAGTGTAAAATTGCAAATTTTGAATGTTAC
Source organism: Equus asinus (assembly GCF_041296235.1). NCBI lineage: Eukaryota > Metazoa > Chordata > Mammalia > Perissodactyla > Equidae > Equus > Equus asinus. The sequence goes on from NC_091820.1 coordinate 130,354,155, forward strand.
TAACTAGTACCTGAAGGAAGACTCTTTGTGATTAAAGGGGTCAGTGAATGGACAGTAGCCACTTTTGAGGGGACTCTGGTTAACGGTATTGAATAAAGACAAACTCAGAATTGCATTTCAGAGTGATGTTGAATGTATTCAGAATCTTTAAAAACTAACAACACTCAAAATAAACAACCAGAAACGCTTAAGTTCTGAAAGTTTTTTATCCCCTTTTTTTTTAAAGAAAACTTTCTGTCTCAATGGAATCACATTCAAATAAGAATTTCTGAGAGTATTTTTTTATAGTTAAGACAATTTGTAGCTGCTATTCTTAAGATGGTCTGTTGAGCTATAACATGAACTAAAATTCTTTGGAATAAATTTAAATTCTATCTAATTGAGGGTAAGTAATAAAAGAAACAGACCCAACGCCAATTAGAGAAGATGATATTACAATAAACTAACCTTTGTGTTCCATTTGCCAAGCTCAAAAAATAACCACAAAATTAAAATGTAGGATCAAAACAATAAATATAGGCTCACCTTGTAATTTCTAGTGTGAGGTCGTTACTAGAGTGCCATCTTCAGTGCAATACACAAAGGAGGATGGTTTTTTCCTTTGTAAAAAAATTAAACATCATAAACTATTCTTTTTAGAATTCTGACCCAAAATGAAAATCTAAAAATTAGAGAGAACTTTACTCTGTCTCTTCTAAAATGATGCTTAATATATAACTGGTATTTTGGGTTATTGATTTGTTATTCTAGTACCTAGCAGATATTATCCATTAGTAATTAAACTACTACAGATTGAGTATTTGAATGTTTGGGAAAAAATGCATATTTGATTGTTTTGATTTGCTTGATAAATGACTTTAGCGTATAAACTAGAGAATCCTAGAATGTTAGCATCAGAAATGTCCTCCAAGATCATCTAGTCCAAGCTTGCATTCAAATAAATTTTCTTGAATAATGTCCATGCTCATTGTCAGCATTCTCACTTTGGACACTTCCATGGATAAAGAACTCTGTATTTTGGAATCTAGCTCTTTCCAGTTATGGGCTGCTACAAAACCTTACGGAAAATGTCCTTATGCTACATTGGAATGTTTCCCTGAAGCCTCGCCCACAAATCCTCATTCTCTGCTCTGGAACTTCCAAGTAGAACAGTGTAATGGAAACAGCATCATCCTGTGAGACAGGAGAATCAGCTTGTAGACCAGATTGGCCTTCATATTATTTGACCTTGGGCAAGTCACATTCCTTCTCCAGCCCTAGGTGCTCTTCCAAAAGGAAAGAAACTGGGGTTAAATGATCTGATTTGGAAATTGAATGAATATGTATAATCTCCTCTTCCTGTGATGGCTCTTAAACATTGAAGATGACTATTCATCCACAGGCTGTTAGTTTCACCCTACTCTGATCACCTTCAAGATGGAGTAAAAACTATTTAGTTCAGTCTCACTTTGCTATAGTAAGAACATTATGTTAGAAACTGGGCTTCTCCAATGCATTTATATGCAAATCAGCAGCTGAAATCAGATATGCATTTGGGATTAAATAACCAAGTTAGTGCTAACACATTCTACACTGCAGCACAGTCTAGGCAACCCAGATGACTGTACAGAGAATGGAAATGCTGTCTATGAACTGAGTCTTACTTCCCTTATAATGAACATATTGAAGCCTCCAAAACATTAGTTCATAGAATTAAGAATTAATTCAAATTAATTTTAATAAAATGCCTGTGTTTTGTCTCTCTTAAAAGTTTCTTTTCCTAAGGACACACTCGTTCTCTTCTTAATCCCGATGGTTTTATCTTGTTTCCAATACACATTTCTGTGTAACTACCTAGTTACATATAGAAAAAAAAAGCTTTGTAAATTTTCATGGTGAGAATTGATACAGCAGCATTTCAGCAGCTGTGCCAAATCTGAGCAAATGAATATTTTCTGAAATAGAATGCAAGGGGAAAATAACAGCCATGTTTATGGCAACACATGGTAAACCTGCGCACATGTCAGCAACAATATACTTCTTTGGTTATTGCAGGGACTGTGGAGTGAAATCCGTTTTCCTTCAGACCAGCTCAGGAGTAAAGCCTTGCACTCCAATTCCAATGCAAGGAAATCGAAAACGCAAGAAAACCTTCCTAAAGTTGACTTTCTTCCTGACAACTCACTCTATCTTCTTATAATTATTTTTGTGTCAGCAGGACTTCCTTTTAAATCAATCACTTACTAAATTTTCTATACTTCTTGAAGTTATAGAAGGAAATGAGCAGATAGAAATATGATGATTCTTTCTATACATAACTGTGAGTTTCCAGGGTGGAGATTGCCTTCCACCTTGAAGGAGAGCTATGAATAAAACAAGTAGTAGCTGTTGTGGACTGAAAGATAACTGGTAAATAAAAAAAAAATAATACCCATATGGAATATATATACAACTGACATGCTGTCTAGTTGTGGTAACATTACAACGGCAAATATATGCTTGGACACAGAATCCTAGGTTTTTTTGTGTGTACTACCACTAACGACCAAACAACACTGAAAAAAATCTCTCTAAGCTAGTCTGTGCCATGGATGGCGTTGCCTGCTCATAGCACCAGAAGAGAAGAATTTCCAGCAGAGAGGACTTGGCAAGTGTGATACATCCTGCTATGGAGCAAGGGGACCCATGGCAGAGACATGGCTTCCTGGGGGGTTCTTGCAGGAAATGGCTTCTGAAATATGCACTTGGTAATTTGTATTGAAATACAATTTCTGAAAACAAACCAAAAGGCCTAGCAGCTTTTACCACAAGATTAGGAACCCAGATGTTTGTATCAACTTATTTTGCTCCCTATCAAAATTCATTATAAGCAATATGCATGTTTCACCTCCTATTCTCATTAAACACAAACACTACTTATCATCTTTTTACACCTAGAGCTGTATCAGGAGGCCCTGACAGTCAATCCATGATGTCAGTCATCCAGGAGAAAATTCCATGGGGGCTGAAAAAGTAACTAGTTGTTTTAATTGACCAGTGAATTCTTTACAAGCATATGAATTATTAGTGTTGTGTTTAAAAGAAATAAAGCAGAGAGAGAATAAGGAGAAAAGTGTAAGATTTGACATATTTTACCATGATTCTTGTTCACTTATCAGACTCTGAGTTCTACCTGATAACGAAACATTTTTTTTTCCTCATAATGCTCCTTTGCCCTTATCCTCCCTGACCTCAACTCAGGTACAGAGCTCTTTAGGCAGTAATTTACCTACTTTTTCTTCCTTTTTTTCTTTTTATACCTCCATGTTATAATAATTTCTGATCAAATCCTTCCCATGGGCTTCTTTATTTTTGATCTAGATGCCCCTCTATGGTTCTCTAAATAATATTTTGAAAGGGAGCAGCAGCCTTGATTTCCACCATGGTTAGCTACCTGGGAATTACATACTGCACTATACATCAAGTTAAAAAAATAAGGAAAATCAAAACCAAATCTCAAGACAGCAGACATTACTGAAATCTACAGAAGTCCTGGGAGACAAACTGGGCCTAACTTTTACTATACATGATGCAGTGGTCAAGTTTCAATTCAAATTGAAGCACAAAGCAGGACAACTATAATTTCGACCCCAACACGTACTTTTATTTGAAAAATCTAGGTAGTCAAAGCAGAAATTTTGTTTGTTTACATCAACTAAATAATTCATTATTTATGGATATTCCTCTGTGTGTGTGTGTGTGTGTGTGAGAGAGTGTGTGTGTAGGTACGTAGGTACATCTGGCCTACTGTGGAAACTAATAGAACAATTGCATTAGGTAAAAAACAGAATATTTGCATTTCTTTTTGATGCTGAACTTCACTAATTTCACACTAATAAACACACTGAATGGCTACAAATATAACCTATAAGACTTTTATTAGTGAAAACAGCATTAAAATTACTGAATATCAACTCCAGAATTTTACCACAATGGTTCAGTTTACACGGAACAATGATGGAAATATACATTGCAATTCTTAGTAGGGAGAACAGAGCCTACTGTGATTTTCAAAGGCTTCCATGAGCAGTGTCCACTGCACAACACGGCTTCCTCAGGCTGTTAACCAGCAGCAATGACATGATCTAGTATTTGTGATGTGCCAACTAAGAGAAATCTATTGTTCAGGAACTTTAGAAGACTATTTCCTTCCAATGGCTAATTTGAAATTTATATTGTATACTCTTTCATTACATATTCATATCATCTCTCTGAAGGCCTTATTCATGAGCTTTTTAAGTTAAACAAGTAATTTCTCATTTTTGATGTATTATCGAAAGCACCAGGATTTCTATTTAACCAGCATCTACGAAAGCAAACTAAGGTGGAAGGCTGAGTAATTCTTTGCTGGCCCTGGGTTCCATAGTCAGTGGATCTGGTAATCATGATTTAATAAAAAAATTTGAATCATTTTATTCTCAATAGCAATTATTTGGCTCAAAGTATTCAAGTAGTTGTCCCAGAACCCCTCTTCATTTTCCCTCTGTAGACATAGGAACAACAGGTGAAAAGTAATCTTTAAAAATTAAAATGTCATAGTATTTCATATAAGATAGAGAACACAGTTTGCTTTCCTTGATTTCCCCTTCTAAAATGGAATGTTATCAATCAGTGGAAATTAAAACAAAATGAAATTCAAAATTAGATTAAGGGCAGTTTTGTACAAAATAAGTTATTAACATCCATTGAGGGGGCTGGCCCCATGGCCAAGTGGTTAGGTTTGCTCGCTCTGCTTTGGTGGCCCAGAGTTTGCTGGTTCCGATGCTGGGAACAGACCTAACACCGCTCATCAAGACATGCTGAGGTGGTATACCACGTGGAAGAACTACAAGGACCTACAACTAGGATGTACTGGGGGACTTTGAAGAGAAAAAGAAAGAGGAAGATTGGCAATAGATATTAGCTCAGGGCCAGTCTTTCAAAAAAAAGAAAAGCAATGAGAAGCCATCAGAGGAGTAACTGGGATTGTTCTAAAAAAAATCAAATAACCACCTATTTGCTTTTAATTTAACAAAGGAAAGAGTCCCCAAGAAATCTAAAATTGAGGGTTAAGAATTATCAGGTGAACTAAATATATGTCACCAGTTAGTTCCGGTAAGTGAAACCACAAACAAGATATTTTAGTTCAGTCCATCTTACCATGGTGACTAATTGAATGAGCGCTGGAAATGAAGCCAAACCTTCATTTGATGCACTTGTCTACATAACTGAGTGGCTGGGACCCAAAGCCCTGTGCTCAGTACTCATAACCAATTAAAATAAGTCACATAATCATGTGATGTATATCCTGTGATACACAAAACATTTAGTCCAAAAGTACACGTATGTGCCATCTATATTGTTCACACCTTCAGCATAGTTAGGTATAGACATAAGACCACAACAATCTTAATTTATATTCTCCATTTCCCTCTCTCTTTAAATCCCTTCCCATAAGGAAACATACCTTAAATCTACTTTATTGGTTGATACACTCTGTATATAATCTTTACTGCCCTCATATTAACCAAAATGCAATTGGTTCACTTTTCTCAACCATAACAACTCTGGTATAGTTATGGATTGATGATTTTGGTCATCTTTGGAGGAACCAATTAAAAATCACAATCTACTCCATAACCAGTCAAGCTGGCCATAGATTATAGAGGTCCTGAAGTTTTTCTAGAAATAATTGAATAGATAGTTAAGACTGAATATTAATATTTCCTTATCTGCAGTTATGTCAGATTCCAACTGATGAACAGGAATCGGCAAGAATCCAAGCATGTTGACCTTGGCACTGTCTAACTCTTCTCCAAAGAGGCTGCCAGTGGAAAGGAACACAGATTGCAAAGATGTTTGAAAACAAAGCACCTCTGAACATAGATTTAGCAATTAAGTTGAACACAAACAGTATTCTAGAGCTCTTGTCTTACCCTAAAATCTAGGTGAAAAGATGTTTGGTTACCACTTTATTTCTTCTGAAAAATAATGGAAAGATAAATATATTTAACAAACTGTGGCTTCAGAAATACCATTGTAGCAAACAATTTTATTAATCCTTTCATAAAAATGGCATTTAATAAATTCTCTCTAATACCTTGATGTTATTAAAAGCAAACAAAAGTCATTAAAACAGTTCCTGTGAGTTACATTAGCTCTTATAGCTTTACTTGATTTTTGTCTTATAAACTAACCTAAGACTAATAATCAAATCAGGGTAAAAACAATACAATGTGTTTTCTTTACTTTATTTCAAAATACTGACTATAAATACATTCTTAATGTATTTCTCCCCAGCTCTTTGGATGCGACAATATCAACAACAACAAGAAAAACCTCACTGTGCTCATTTCATACAATGTCAATGTAGAAGTCATGCAAAATAGATTATAGATCAATATTAACGCCATACATTTCTGGATGTTTTCTTTCTGCAATACCTGTTGATGTTACTCATGAGGCCATGCCCTGTATAATTTATGCATCCTTACGGCTTAAAGAAATTAAATGTTTTAAAAAAGCAACAAAAGAAAGCTGGTCTTAAATGATTTTCTAATTAATATTTTTATTCAGTTTATTATTCAGAATGGAAAACTAAATATGGAATATAAATTGCTGTATAGATTTGAATCACTGTATTTTAATAGCTGCTTTCTCATAAAATTACACAAAGATTTACTTTTAAAGAATTGAATCATCTTTATTGATTTCATAAAAAAATAATTTAAAACTTGATTTATATTACATGGACATAATATATTATCTCAACCCTTTCACTGATTTTGTATAATCTAATTTTCTTTGCAACCATTCTAACAGAGTCCAAGCACATGATACAATGCCAAGAAGCCCATGATGTGTCAGACCACATTACAAGTGAGCAGTTCTTGGATTTTTCTAGATCTGAATCAAATTCTACCAAAAATGCTGTACTTACATATATATATATATATATATATATATATATATATATATCTCATTCCTCAAGGGGTTAAACTAACATCAAGGTTATACCTGAAGCCAACAAAATGTAGATACAGTATTTTAACTGCGCTTGTACTCAACTCATAACTTATGCCTAACTATATTATCATAAAATGTACAAGTCGAACTAACGAGAGACAGGTGCAAAATAGTATACACTGTATAATGTAGGCACAATGACTTTAGTTAAGGAAAATATATCAGCCTTAGCCAAGGATTTGTTACTGTCATTCACTTACAATTAGAACCTCCAAATAACCACATACATTTACTTAAAAAAAATAGTTGAACATTTATAACTTTCAGCAGAAGCCTATGAGATAGCCACTATGCTACAGCAAGATTTGAGATGGTGGTAGGTACTCTTGCCATTGACAACTCTGCAGAAACCTTGAAACAGCTTCAAAGCATCACCACACTGAATAAAAGGCATCCCAATGACCTATTATCCCCCCATCATGGACGGAGCTTTCCGGTTCATCCCATAAGTGTCCACTTAAGATTCCTCAATCCATACTTTATTGACAGGATAAACTAAAACACTTTCTTTGAAGCCTTTGCATCTTTATCCTGCCAGTATGCACTAGGAGCCCTTTAATCCATGAATACATGCCAGCACGGTAATGGCATATTAAAAGTCCTTATGAAATTGTAGATGAAAAGTTGTTGGGCACACATCTTCATGTCTTTTCTTTCAAGATCAGAAAGCAAGTATTTATTTGTATTTTTTAATATTCATATAAAGTTTTCACAGACATTGTCAAGAAAATTAAAATTACACATTAAAGTTTTAAGAGCACCAGCACATACATATGGAGACAATTTTTTTTGCCATTAAAAACAAATCTCCAAATTATCTATATGTATGCATATACACCCAAACACATCCACACACCCACCCACCCACACACACACACCTCCAAGAATGCCAAGTTGTTTTTTATCTTGGAACAAACATAGAAAGCCCTGAAATTAGTAATTAATAAAGGGATTGCTGTTACAACTTTAACCATCATATCATTTTTGGAAGCTGCACCAAAACGTCTGCCATTTGAAATTCATGAGGAATGTTTATGTTTACCTTCTGGGTCATCTTACTGATTAATACAGTAATTATAGTAGAGGGAGCACAAAAAATATACATATGCAGGCAGGCCAAGAAGGCAATGTGTTTCGGGATGTCATTCCACGAATTGGGAACTCCTAAAAGTCTTCAAATATCTCCCATTATCAAGGCCTTCCTTCCTGTGACCAATTTGGGCTAGCAGTTAACAGCACAACCAAACACAGTGGCATATCCAGTTGTAGTTGCAGACTGAACTCATCTGAGACCAATGAAAGCATTTTACAGTGTGGCTTCGACAGCCGAGATTACCATGATGTTTACTGTTCTACTTGATTATCCGACAGTAGTCAGAATGATGAAAGAACAGGATACCGATGCAGACGAGATATAACTATTAACCTTACTCACTAACTTTTTAAGTATTTGTAGTGAAAACTATTTGAATTAAGCTCATAGAATCCTGAAAAGCAAGACAACTGATGTCAAATAACAACTGCCCCAGACACAATACTATAAAACTAAGGAACCTATTTTAAAATGCACAGCTGGTAACAAATCTGAATATGCTAAATTCTCAAGAATAGCACAGAACTGGTTTTTTTGTATTTTTGTCTCTTTTTTGGTTTTTTTGTTTGTTTTATTTTTAAATTATACCTAATCACAATGTCCAGAATATTTCTGTACACATAAGCTTCGGTTTCATTTTGGTATACTTTTTCTGTCTAAATTTATACTTATTGATAAATTCCCTGTGATCAGGAAAACAATTCAGGCATCTTAAATACATATTAAGGAGTACATATTTTCCTATTTAGTATACAAAGAACTTCATAAATATGAATTATGTTACAAAAATAGCTTTGGGTGCGCTCACACGGTAAGCACTTTGCTAATTTTGGACAACCTTTAAGGATTGTGGGTATTTCACGTAACTGAGAACAAACTCTAATGTTAGTTTAATTTGAGCCATGTTTAATTCTGATAGACATCACGTATTTCTTCAGATCACCACAAACGCTATGTAACTCACATTGATTTTTTTTTCTCTTTTAGGTTTTATGTATAGACAGGTAATGCTTAAAGTGTTCAAATTTATTTTATAGTTATGTAATGCATGGTATATTTTAAACAAATATTTGCACAATTTAACATTATAAATCCAGTGGTTTCAAGATGCAGGCCATAAAGGTTACCGATTTACAAATACTATCGAATGTTCTCTCTTTGCATGCTTTTTTTTTTTTTTACTTTTCAGATAATCTTTACACAGAGTTGTTACAATGCCACAAATCAAAAGGATTATTCCAGTTCCACCAACTTAATCTACGTGCAAGGTGAAGGACCCAGCTAGGTACAAACACTGGTACCAGTTTTCTTGAGTTTGCTTTACAAAGCACAAAGAGACGAAGGTTTTGCATTGGGGTACAAAACAGATTTGCCTCTTGAGGTTAAATTCAGTGTATTATGTATATAAAGCATCCCTTTGGCAATAGAGTTTGCAGTATCCCCACAGGACTCCACAGTATAGGTTTTATGTAGTAAAATCTATTAAGGAAATTCTCTTCTACTGGACACATCTTTGCAGCTACAGTTAATGAGACACCCTTGGAAACACCTGCCTCTATGCCTATTGATAATATAGTATTTGGAAGTTAGAAGTCAACAAAAGGCACTTTCATCATTAAATAAATGTCCTCTGTATGAAGTAAGATTGCATGACCTAGATCTTGTTCAAAGCTGTCTGCTCCTCAAGGACCTGTAGGTAGTCGGGGGAACTCTGGAGTTTTGCCTTCAGTTCAAAATACTCACTGCTCTTCCTTTGCTCCACAACAATTTTACTGTGGTTGCCGCCTATCAGCGACTTCTTGTTTTTTTTGTCTTGTTGTTTTTCTGGATAGCGGATCTCAAAGCCACTGACACCTATGCTATTGTACTCCTTTTTGCTTTCAAGAAAATTCTGAATAAACACATTGGAATCCCTGCTTGGGAATAATTCATCCAACTCATCAATTGTGCTCAGTCTCTTCCTGGTATCCACATGTAATAAATCTTTCTCCTTGTCGGTAACATTTCTCATAATGACTTTCTGTCCCGGAGGATCTGAAAACATGAATCCGGTTTCTGACTCTTTCAAGCCACAGGTGTGGCTCTTGCTCATCTGTTCAATGGTTTGTGGAATGAAAGCTTCTGTGCTCAGTCCATCTTTTTTATTGGTTTTGTGGTCATGCTTCCTCAGCTGCAGCTGCATGGAGCCACACTCTGGATTCCCCAGGCCTTCATGCTTCACCGTGGGTTTCTTGTTCCGTCGGAGCACAAAAACAAGAAGGCAAAAAGCAACAAACACAGTTAAAATGAGGACCACTAAGATACTTAAGATTAAAATAGACAGAGGCACTGGGCCACCAGGAGGACTTCGAATGGGACCCAGCGGGGTGGTGAACGTAATGGCAGGTGCAGGGCTCGTGAATGGTGCAGATGGCTTGTTTAAGAGTTTGGGACATAAGATTTCATTTTTGAGGGACTTCAGTTCAATGTTGGCAAACTGAACAGGCGTCTCACATTTTAGCTCTTTCACAACAATCCCGTCGTTCAACTTCTCCAGCCACAGCTTTAATGCCACCAAGTCACAAGTGCAGTCCCACGGATTGCCCTCCAAGTCAATCTGTGTAAGAGACTGCAGCTGATCAAGGACCCCGCTGACAGGTAGGTACATGAATTTGTTGTTCCTCAGGTTCAGTCTAGCAAGGGGTGCTCCAGAAAAAATATAAACAGGCAGGCTCTTTAAGAGATTATTGTTTAAGTACAGTAACTGTAAATTTGGCATCGAGTCAAAGGTGCCTGCTAAGATTTCCTTGATCAAATTGTATTCCAAATACAGATACTGCAGGTTATGAAGGCCAGAAAATATTTCTGGATAGAGTCTTTCGATCTGATTGCCATTGAGATACAGCCTGCGTAAATTCGTGAGATTGTGGAACACGTCTCCCTTGATCGCTGTAATCTGATTGCTGCCTAAATGGAGCAAATCGAGTCCTTCAAACTCAGTGAAGTCTGCGATGTCCACATCTTTGATGCTATTGCCATTGACGTGCAACTTCTTGGCATTTAAAGGTTTCGGCATCAGTTCAGACATGGACTGTATATTTTTCTCTTGGCAGTTGACACTCAGTCCCAAATCTGAAGGATGTGTTTTGCAAAAGCAAGGTGCTGGGCAAGGTGTAAGAGGAGGCACCCTCGTTTGGTAAGACACAATCTGACTGAGATTTCGGTTGGAGAGGGCTTTGCCTGCCACAATTCCAGAGATCTTGGAAGGATTTGTCGTTTTCGGTGGTTTGGTCACTAATCTGTGTAAGGATGTTTGGGTAGTGTGACCATTGGGAGTGGTATAGCCATTTTCCAGCTGAGATGGAGGCAGGATTCGGACATCAAAATCACTGCCCGTGCCCATGGGGCATAATTCTTGTTTGTTGGTTTCTTTTAAAAGCCTTCCATATAAGTCACTGGGAGTTTCACAGATAGCTTCTCCTATGTAAATGTTATATGGCATATTCTCCAGCCAAGCTTTTAAAGGCAACAAATCACAGCTACAGTTCCATGGGTTATCTTCCAGCTGCAACTCGACAACACGTCCTATGTGTTCCAGAACTCCGATATAGGGGAGCTTCTGGATTCTGTTCCCTCGTATATCCAGATGGGTCAAAGATGCGAATCGGAAAATATTATCAGGAAGGAATGAAATCAGATTGTCATTAAGAATGAGAACTTTCAGTTTGTGGAGCTTATTGAAGGCTCCTCGTTCAATATACTTGATTAAATTGTAGTCAGCCTGGAGATACTCCAAGTTCTCTATGCCAAGGAAAGTGTCAGCTCGGAGAATCTTTAATTCATTGTTGTTCAAGTGCAACTGCTTTAACGCACTGAGCCCAAGAAAGGCTCCTCCCTCAATGTTCTGCAGTTTATTATTTCCCAGCTGCAGGGATACTGCGTGTGAAAAATTCAAGAATGTATTTGGATAGAGGATATTTAAAAAATTGTTTTGGAAATTGAGGTGATAAAAATTAGACCAAGGTGGTTTAAGCTGATTTGGTCTGTAGACTGAAACCTTCTCACAGTTGACATAGAGCACATTCTCAACCGACACGCAGGAGCACACATTGCAAATTTCCACCGTTATGTCAGAATCTGCATTTGTCGAAGAAATCAGGGCTGACAAAATCAGAAAGAGCCAAAGAAACATCTTCTTGCACTCAGCAAACAACTTTATGCTTCTGAATAAAGAGAAATAATCTAAAAAATAAAAAGAAAACATTTTTTCAATGATCATGACTTGAAAAATTATTTCTGTTTACATCATACCATAGCAAACACATGGCTGTAATTATTAAGCTTCGTATTTTTAAGGCATTGAAAACTCCAGGCATTCTCACTCAGTTGAACAATAACCACCAAAAATGTCATACACTTTCTTTCCATACCTGTAGTTTATACAAAATTTACATGTGCAGAGCACATGACAAACAACAGGGAAAAAGACTGGAGATCATGCTTAAACCTTAACAATCTGAAAATATTTTCTCCACATGGACCACCAAACTCCATCCTTGAACACAAACCTTAAGCTTCCTATTTGCAGCTCTAATGACTGATCCCAGAGCATCCTGCACGCCACTAAGCTAGCACCACAAGGCATTTCTATTTGTAGACGTCTACTCTTTAGGCTTCAGCTTGATAAGAGGCCCAGCAGAGCCCTGAGTTCGGTGGAGGATGGCAAAGGGAGGACTGGGTTGTTTTAAAGAGGACAGTCAAAAGACCGAGGTGGAGGAGTCCTGGGAAGAGATCTGCCTGAGTTTCAGCCCACAGGTAAGCACATTGCCATGAATCAGTTCACTCCTGTACACTGATGCCTTAAAAAGCACAGATGACACTGTGAGGTTCCAAAAAAATAACCCAGTAGGGGATGGCCAAATTTTATTTTCAGGTAAACAAACGGTATCTAGTTTCCTGTCAGTCATATCCCCAAAAGGGAAAAAGCCTTTTGTCTTTGGGTCCCTGAAAGCAGGAGAGAAACCTGCTTGCTCCTGCATTGCCTAGCTGATGTCCAGACAGCTTTCTCACTCCCAAGAAATGGTTCTGCCTGCCTTGCCCTCTCCCACTCCTTTGTGTGCCCCTTTGAATCCAGGTCCGACTGACACTTGGCTCAATTGCTTATCTCCTTCACTTTGACCACAGACTGCCACTGCTGAGGAAGAGGAGTTCACACACGACAATCCTTGAGTGGCTTTATCTGCAGTGCCAGATGATACATTTAGTACAACAAACGTTTGAAAATGTTTGACTTAAGATCATCAGTTCCCAAACATCCCCTTCTCAATATTATCACCTCATGTCTCTTGTCTATAAACAAATCGAGAATCACTTAGTAGAGTTTAATGCTTAGCAAATTAACCCACTGTAGCCAATTCCTTAAATACTGCATGCATACACAACTGTATGCAATGCTTCATGGAAAAGATTAAAAGGAACCATAAGCACTGTGCATTTTGTTGATGCGGTTCTAGCCATGTGAGTCTTTTCCACCTTGAATGCGAAGCTGGCTGCAATTTCAATATGGTTACCACCAAATATTAATTAAATAAATAAATTACCCAGGAACACACAATGAGGGAATGATACAAAGAAAGAAGTGTCACACAGAAACTCCTTTGTTTATTTTGCCCAGGAGGAATCAGCTAGTGGTAAAACCAAACATGTCTCAAGGTAGACAATCCATTAGCCACGACCCAGGAAGATGTGCATTTTAAGTAGTTTGTTTCAGCATACAGCCAGCACTGCCAAGATGCTCCTTGGCTGCCATATAAACGTGCGTTTCCCCTATTCACTGTAATAGCTTGATTGGCAGTGCAAAAAGAAGTCATAATTCTTAAGTATGACATCATCCAAAACAACTTTCATTGTAAAATCAAAAATTGACTTGATTTTTTTGCCTTCTATAGATGTGGCCTTCAACAGTTACTCTGGTTCAGTTGAATTTCTTGTTACTACCCCCTACCCTCCCAAAAAGAAACCAAAAAGCAACCAAACTAAAAGAACAAAGCAAAAGACAAAAGCCCGAATAACCTGGATTCAGTACAAAAACAAGAACAAGAAGCATCAACAGATCTGAAATTGCATAACGAGCTGCCCTCCTCCTCATAATTTCTACTCGAAGTAGCACTGGGGAAAAGGCGCAGGGACCAGCTAGGAAGTTCCCAAAGGCAGCTCGCGTGAAACAGAGGAAGCCGAAGACAGCTGGAGGCTCAGGCAAGGGAGAGGGGGAGTCCAGTCGAACCGCCAAGGAGAAAAGGGAAGAGGGACTGAAACGGCAAGAGACCACGGAGAAGTGGAGAAAGGAAGAAAAAGAACTAGGAGACGAGAACCGGAAAGAGGAGAAAGGGGCACTGAACATAAGCGAAAGAAACTTCACATTCACATGGTACCAAGAAAACATGCACAATTTAAAATCAGAGAAAAAAAAAGGTAAAAAAATAAAAGCCCACAAAGTATGAGTTGGGTACCAGAAGCCATCTCTCCGGCTGACAAGAGCGGCCGGTTTCCCTATCTGCCTCTCCGTCTCTCTCTCTCTCTGTGCCCCTCAACACTCTAGGCTCCCACCGCCGGTCACGACCGCACAAACGTAGCCTTACCACAAATCGGGCATCCACCAGAGTGCCGCGCCTGTCGCTCCGCGCCCGTGAGGAGGGAACTGGCCTGCGGGAGGCCGACGACTGGGGAAGGTGGGCCAAGGTGGCTCCCCTGGAGCTGGCAGGAGAAATCTCCGTCGGCCCGCTTGGGGCGGGGGTGGGGGACTCCGCGGAGAGACTCAGTCACTGCCAACCCCTGTGCGCTACCTCGGGCCGGCAGCGACGCGGCTGGAGGGGCCGCTGGCGATGGCGAGTACTGCAATGTTTTGCCGCATCCCAATGCCTGGAGCGGGCACGCAGGCCCCTCCTCGGTCCCGGGCCCAAGCAGCGGCCTCGTGGGCAGGGCAGCGGAGGCGGGGACCGCTTGAGACGTCGCGGGGGCCTGATTCAGCCCCGCTGCGCACACATTTCTCCGCGCGCTCTCGTCCCACAAGGGGCAGCTGCTGGAGTTTCCATCGGCCTCTCTAGACCAGGGCATGCGGTGTTTGAGGGAGAAGAAATGGCCAGCTCAAGCCATGAGGGCGATGGCCACTGGGGAGTCCCTGGTCCGCTTGTCACAGGCAGAGTGACCCCGTGGCTCTGTGGCCAAGAGCGGCGGCCCCGGTTCCCCCTTGCCGAGCCCCCCTCCCCTGGCCAGCCACATAATGCTGCTCTCACCAAGCCAGAAACCAGCTCAACATTTGGGCATCTTGCAAAGTCGCGCTGCCAGCGATTGCCAGGCTTTGCAGGGCTTTTAGAGTTACCCACCGGCTTCTCTTGTATTCCCTGTCTTGCTGGGTGCCAGCAATCTCCGACCAGCTCGCGGGCCACTGCTGGGAGCCCCAGATCCACGTCCGCCTAGAGTGCCTGCGACGGGGGCGCAGAAAACAAAGCCCAGCCCAGCGCAGCGGCCCTAATAGCCCAAGCCCAAGCCGCCCTAGAGCAGGACACTTTCCCCGCCGCCTTGGCCGCGCGGGGTGCAGCGATGCTAAGGATACCAGACTCTTTCCGTCCTCAGGGACTTGCCGCGCCGTGGGCATGCAAGCGGAGGGTGGGGGGCTGGAGGGGTAACCACTACGGCCGCTTTGGCCCCTCAGTCGGCCCCAAAGCAACACGACCAAAACTAAAAATAATAAGCTACCTACCCTCCTCCGCGCGCACGCGCGCGCGCACACAGACACACACGCGCGCGCGCTGCTAAACCGAGCGGGGAAAAGGCAGCGCGTGTCAGTGCAGTTCGCACAGCCCCCGCTGGAGATTCACCCACCTCTGGAGCCAGCGGCTCTCGCAGGGTACGCCGCGCCGCGCCGCGCTGCGATCCGCGCTGCAGTTTCCGCGATGGTCTCTACGTGATTCGGCTCGAGCTCCTCCGCGCCCGCTCGCCTGTCAGACCCACCGAGCAGCCCTCGCAGGCGGGCAGCGGCGTGCGCGCGCACTCGGCCAGACACCGCGCGTGCACCCAGCCCCTCGCACACGGGCTGCACCTTTACATACACGCGGCGAATCCCCGCCCCCGCCCCCGCCCTCCGTCCCCCCCCCCCGCAGACTCGCAGCTCCCCCACTCAACCATCTCGACCCCCGCGCATTCCTGAGGCCTCCCCGTCCCCCACCAAGACACCCCCACTTGATTCCTCTTTTACCCACACTCCGGGAAAGACAGCGCACTTTCCTCCCGGCATCTGCCTCCTCTTTCTTGCCTAAAACACCCCCTAGGTAGGAGCGACCCCTTTCCTCAAGCATAGAGACCCCAGTCCCCCAACATGGGCGCGACAGCCTCCATTCCCCCCACCACTTACACGCACACTCGAGTCCTTTCTCCTCCCCCAGTTCCCTAAGAACGAAGGCACGCGCATACACACACACACACACACACTACCGGGGCGTTCCTTTGAGAGAGCAACCAAGAACCCAGGGAAAGCCAAAGAAACGCGGAAGAGCCTGGGGGGAGGGGGATCGAGGGAGGTAGAGAGGGGCGTCGAGTCTACGCGGAATTGAATAATTCCAGAATCAAGGGGGGGTGAGTCAACAACAATGACATTCAAAGGCAACAATCGAACTTGGGCTTTGTATCACGAGTACGGTACCTTTGGCTCACTGTCACCCCGCAGAACAGAGGGCTCCAGGAATACTTCGGTAGCGGGCGATCCTGGATGGAGCTTTCTTGGGACCAGTTTCTTGGGATCCAGCAGTATTCGCACTCCCCCTACCTGTCTGCTCAAAAGGGGCTGGGGGCTTTAAGACAAAAGTGTGAAGCTTTAGCCCAAAGTGAGACCCTTTAGTGGGTTTAGGAGGAGACAGGTTAATTCATCGCACTTTAGATCTCTGGGAGCCTTCGGTGCAGAATGAGTTAAGCAGGGTGATTAAGGAGCTGGGGGTGGGGAAAAGGGATAGGGATAGAGGAAAGAGAGGTGTGGGACTGAGAGAGATGCCGCACTTGCGACCGAAAGAAGAAAAAAAACCCTCTGATTTGGCTACTGAGCATGCCCAGTTCCCAGCTCAAGCCCTATAAGGGAGGCATTGTGTGCATTGCACTTTTCCGGGCTTTGGTGGTGACCAGGAGGGGACTTTAGTTGGGGAGGGTGGTGGTGAATGGGAGACATTAGGGAAGTGGGATAAGGTTTGGAGCTTTGGGGCTGTGCAGAAGGGTCTGTGAAGAAGGAACGGGAAGAGACCCACGGGGTACCTCAAGGAGATAAAGGAGACAAAATGGACTAAAGAAAAGTCATTTCAGTAGCCCCCTCATTGTTGTGTCTATACCAAAGAGGCTTTAGCAGTTGAATCTCAAATATTCCGAGGCTGCAAATCCAGTGTGTGGATTATCTAGGCTCTTTTCTTCTACCCATTTGTTAGTGCTTCCACAAGAGGGTAGGAATATCTTCAGGAAGGGCTAATGTTCAACCCAGCTTCATGCAGATTGGTAATTGAGTTAATAAGCTTAGTAAGAAAGCAAATGTACCTGTGGGGCGGAGGAGTTTGGCTATCGTGCACTTATTTCAAATACCTGGCTTTCTGAACAAGAAAAGGCTAAAATGGTCATTTTGCTCCCCTCCCCGCAACATTGCTGTTTTTGTAGACACTTGGCTAAGAACACTCTCTCTCTTTACTTTGTGTCTGTGGCAATAAACGAACTTTAGGTAAATAGAGCTAAGTCATAAACGGGAAGTATTTTCCTAGGACTCCAAGTAGCCCATTCTTGGCCACATTTCAGATAACACGGCAGGGCCCATTTCTTCAGGAGCTATGGTCTAATTAATCCACTTATTCAAATTTCAGTAGCTATAGCCACAATAGGGTATAGCCAGTACCCAGAAATGCTTTTCCTTAAAAATGAGAAACTCTTTAAGCTAAAACTAGCAGTAGCTTTGAAACCAGAATTTGGCTGTCTGCCTGAACTCCTACAGTTAAACATTTACCATAATTGGTTGATGTTTAAAGGCCTCAAATCTCGGCAAAAAATCCCATGAGCAAAGGATTTATTATATTATTTGTGGCTACTGTTCTACCTTCTATATTATCTGTACTATCTATTAGTATATAAGTTTAAATTTTTTCATTTTTGTCATTTCATGTGGCTGCCTTCAGGTTATATTCATAGAAATGGTTGCTGGGCACAGCATGTATACAGAGACACACACACAATATTTAAATGAATACTTAGATATATGTATATAGGCATATTTCATTATAATTTTGATAAATATTGCATCTCTCATAAAAGATGCTTTCTGCACCCCCACTCCTCATTGCCCTTAAAAATTTCATCTTCTCTTTTAAAAACAACCTAGAGGCAGAAATTGAGTGGGCAGCAATGGTAAAATTTGCCATATTCAATGTGAAGTCCATTATGAAATAGTATTGCTTAAGGAAACACTGAAGGATCTGTCCTTAGGAACATATGTACTTGTGCAGCTCCTCTTAGTAAGGTGAAACTTGTTTCCTCCATAGGTAACAGCTGCAGCATGTTCAAAAATTCTTCTACTGTTGTACATTGGAACAAAACAGATCCTGCTAATTAAGAACTCACATTTTCATTATATCATATAACGCAATTTGAAAGTGGTAATGGATACCAAAACAAGTTGGCATTTATTCTCAATGCAAAGGATTCAGGAAGCTACAATATATTTTATCAGGATAGGTGAATTGCTTGTCCTTTAGTATAAATGTTAACAAGATTCAATAGAATGAGCAAAAAAATTTTACCTGGAAATATAATGCACATTCCAAGTACTGTGATAGCTGAAAAGGCCAGATTTGGATAGTAAATATCAGATGATTTAAATGCCTATCTTTATTTAACTTTAAAACTGTTCTGAGAGTTGACTATATTTGACTGGGATAACTGTGGAATGTTCTTTTTCATATGAGTAGAGAGAGACAGAAATCTGAAAACAAGTACAGCTAGAACATCAATAAATTACAATTAATAATAGTGCTAAGAACTTATTGGTGATATCCAACTCATTAAAATTAATGATTTAATATAAAATATTTTGATGCTTAAAAATGATAAAGTGGATACTCGTAAAAAATAACATAGAAATAACAGTTCCCATGCCTTCTGCTTCTTTTGCTTTCAAAGTAATTTAAAAACCCAATCCTTTAGTCCTGCAGTCTCTTTTCTATCTCCTGGAACTACACGCGATATCCATATAGAACAATAGTAAACTAAGGGAAGTTGCTAGCTTAAAAAAAGGAAGTAAATATATAGATAAATAAAAGTATTAAGAAAACTCCAGCACTATTTATGGCAATTGAAAGAAAAAGTTTATGTTCTTACCAAAATATATGAATGCAAATATTGTGAGATGGATTTGCAATAGCCTCATAGTTTTTCCACAGATGTTTCAGGTACTTCATCTTGGCTTGGCAAGGAGTACAAATGGAACCATGGGACGATGCTGATATACTGTGTTTCCCTCCTTCAGGGCAAATAAACAACTGCAATGAGAATTTTACCAAGCTCCTGGATGTCCTTAATTCCAAAGGCAGTTTTAGTCAATCAACCACCACCAATCAAAAATGGTTATAACACCAACAAAACTCGGCCCTAGTCAGTAGTCTTTCACTTTCGTTTTATTCCTTGCTTTTTGTGCTTGTCTTGCTGCTGTTTAGAATCAAATTAGCTTTAATTTTGCTATCCAGGTATCACAGATAATTCAGTGTATCTTAATTTTGAAAATTTATTTATCCTTTGGCATTTTAAAAAATTACAAACTTGGCATTTCTCTAAGTGGAAGACAAGAAAGTTCTTAGGATGTTACTATATCTTCTGGGAAGAGATATTTCTATGAGCAAATAAGCTTAGAAGACTCTTGATTCCATAAAGCTAAACAATTTTTTTAAACTTTGGAATTTCTCAGCAAATTCAGTTAAATTAAAAGTGACTTCTGACTTACAAGGGGAAAGGAAGATAGCATATAGCATTTCCCAAACTTATTTGACAGTGGAATCCTTGTTTTTTTGATCATATACACTTTGAGAAATCTTGTACTAATTGCTCATTTTTGCAAATTTTATGGAATTTAGGAGCTGAAAGGTGGCTTTCAGATCATAATTTAATGCATATCATAGTAGCTACTATCTATTGAGTGCCTCTTCTTCCTAGCCACGTTGTCTCCAAACATTATTTCATTTATTTCTTTGAACAATACTACAAGAGAGAGTTTCTTCTTTTTCTGTAAACAACAAGGTTCAGGGAAGTTAAGAAATTAGCCCAAGGTCACACAGTGAGTGACAGTTAAGATTTGACCCCAGGTCTTTGAGATCTTCCCAATACTCCACACTCCTATGGATAACATAGAAGACTCAAGGCACTTTTAATTTTGAAAGCAGAAATTTTTTCCCCGAAGATAAACACTTGGGACGTGAATGTTTGCAACTATTAAAGTATTAATATTCAACATTAAAATAAACCAGTAAAGTACGTGGAAAACAGTTCACATCAATTATGCATGACAGTGTCTCCTAAATCAGCTGAATTTACCCTTTGCCAATAGTGGTCTTATTCCATCCATCCTGCTCTTTCAACTTTCATTCCTGAGTTGATTCTGAACCTGTGATAATGTCTCAATTGTCCTTTATTAGAGACAATTGCCTTTGCTACTGCCGAATGGAGCCATGTAGAGCAGCAGTGTTCATCCCTAGACTGATTCTAGACTTAAAGACAAAAGAACTGTTGTCTAATAGGACGCTGATTAAATTGGATGAGATGAGATTAGTTGATTAATTGATTAGATTATATCAACTAAGCTGACCTTCCATTTTTCCCAGGCCATCTTTTTATATTACAGTCGGTAACCTGTTTTTCTTTTTTTTTTTTCCTGAACCTAAGGTGTCATCTGTTAATATATTAAGGTTTGAGTACTCCAGGCATTGGCTGATTTTTCATGTGCTATTCCATTCACAAATTATTTCTGGAGGATTAATAAAGAAGAGTATGTTGTTTTGAAAGATCTTTGTAATTTTGGCTCCTAATGAGTACTTCTTCATATGGCTCACTAGTACCACCTATATTCTCTAGAATATCATTTTTCTAAGCCATCAATTCTGATATAATGGTGTCTGTTCTGTTTCCCCATTTTCTTTCTGGGTGTTCTCTAACTTGAAGAAATCCCATCTTTCTCACTCACTGTCAAAGATTAGGGCCCAGAAACAAGTTCAACTGCCCTCAGACAAACTCAAAAATAATAAAGATCATGAAATAGAGAATAGGAAGTTAATAGCCAAACAATCTACTGTGAGAATTACTCCCATGGGCTGTACAAATTCCATAATACCAACCAAAGCTTTGTCAGAAAGACAGAAAGTTGATGAGAATCCTTCCTTGTTTACCATGCTCAATTCTATCTGGGGAACCAGAGTACTATTCTCAGCCAGCAAAACAGTTTTTATTTTGCAAAAATATTGAGGTTTTTTTTTCAATGCTTTTATAAGAGTATTATTTTTCCTTAGAAATTTAAACTTATAACTTTCCTTTAAAATTGATCTTATTTCCAAGCCCTCTTCTTTTGTTTCAGAGATTCCTTTTGGACAATTCAAAACATGGGTCAAAATCAGGGGCATAAAACAAGGCAGAAGAGGCATAATATGAAGATGTGAGTTATGGTGTGACTGTATCCCAATTACTATATCAAAATAAAATGTATCCCTCTCCGAGGCTCAAGGAGTGAGTCAGAGGAAAGCAGAGCATCTGTGGAAGCCAGCATTATGTATCTATGATTGACTACCTTCTTTGTCAGTTCAAAATTGGAGCTTCTGTTTCCCTGATCTGACTCCAATTGAGTAATGTCTACCCACATAAGGTCTTCATGAGAAAACTGTCCTTAGTCTCATGCCAAGGGATCATGGTATAGGAAAAATTATCATCACAGAAAATCCCTTCTATATTATTATGTGCAAACAATTGTTGTTAATCATAGAGTTTCAGGGTTTAAAGGGACCTTAAAATTCTTACGGTTTAACCACTCCCCGTCAAAGCTGAAATCTTCAGGTGAACACCCAGTGCTTGAATACACTGAAGAATGGGAAGCTAACCCAGGGCAAAAGCTCCAGTGAATCACCTAGAAAATTAATTACAGAATTTTTGAAGTCTTGACTGTTTTATAAATGTGAAAGAAACATAACGTTAGACCTATGAAGGTTTTAAAGAGTATGAAATTGGGAACCAGATAAACTTGGGGTGAAACTCTTGCGTCACTATTTAATAGCTCTATGATTTAGGCTGGTTAACTTTTCTGAGTATTCATTGCTTCCTTTGAAAAATGGGCTTGACAAAGTCAATCTCTCTGAGTTTTATGAGGATTAATTAAGATAATATTTGATAAACACCTAGAATGTTGCCTTTCTGGCACAGAGAATTATTATTTCCTTCTGTTCATAGGAAGAATAAATGCAAAAAGCAAATAATGTAGACTGTATATTCAATCCTACCTGAATCGAAGGATGATTAGTAGAAGAGAGTGATGGGATTATTTATTCGTTTTGCTTACTTTTGATTATTTCAAAAGCTAGAAACCATTATGTTAAAATAAATCCATGAGTACTTACATTTCCTGGTATCCTTTAGTTACTTTTCTGTTTTCTTCAGTTACAAGCATACCTCATTTTATTGCGCTTCACCATACTGTGATTTGCAGATATTGCAGTTTTTACAAGGCACTCCGCCAGCAAAAAGCTTACATCTCACTGAAGGCTCAGATGAAGGTTAGCATTTATTAGCAATAAGGTATTTTTAAAATTAAGGTATGCACATTGTTTAGACAGAATGCTATTGCACACTTAATAGACTACAGTATAGTGTAAACATAACTTTTTATAAACACTTGGAAACCAAAAATTTCATGTGAATCACTTTATTTCAATATTCATTTTATTGTAGTGGTCTAGAACCAAACCCGCAATATCTCTGAGGTATGCTTGTATGATTTTTTTAAACATTAATTTCAACAACAACCTCTGTAGAGCTGAGCATTACAAACACCATCATTATTTTTTAAAAGAATCTTGCTTGCCAAATGAGAATCTAGTCTAGAATCTCATCTTCTGCACTCCAGACCCACAAGAAGTGGAAAATATTATTTCAACAAAGTTCCTCATAATGGCCCTGAAGAGAATATTATAAATATATTTTCCTCAAGACTATCACTGAATATCTTTTTGGGAAAACAATCAGAAAGGGAGGAAGAAAAGAGGAAAAAGGAACCCAAGTATATACAGGTTTTAATTGTACAATGCTAATTTGTAGCATTACTTGTAACATATGTGCAAAAAAAAGTT
This sequence comes from Equus asinus, assembly GCF_041296235.1. Classification (NCBI taxonomy): domain Eukaryota; kingdom Metazoa; phylum Chordata; class Mammalia; order Perissodactyla; family Equidae; genus Equus; species Equus asinus. The sequence continues at coordinate 130,377,642 of NC_091820.1, forward strand.
CAAGTGACTTAGGGGCACTAATTTTATCAGTTATCTCTGGAACACATGTATTTTTTAGAAACTTAATGACTTAAAGAACTAGCATTCTTCCATCCATAAGATTATTTTGTCATAAAAGTGACATACGTTGTTTTTAGAGAAAAGAGTCAGCTCTCACAAGATGTGATGCAGTTATATCTAAGATTATTAGCATGATAAATTATGTATAAATTAATTCAATTTCAGTCATCCAATTACTATTCAGACAGATATAGTGTCTATAGGCATGTATCTGAGCTACTGCTGGTTGACGTTTCTTAGAATATTCTTTGCTGGAAATGTTGAACTCTAACATAATATCTGATTCCCATTTGTATTTCCCTATAGTAAAAATATTCTAATGTAAAAAAATGTTCAAGGTATGACCTCTAACCAATGTAATTTTCACTGAGTAAAAGTTGTTGGGCATTTTACTTCTTATAGCTGAAGCTATTCTATAAAATTTCATTTTTATTATCTTTATGGATGAAAGAATATCCAGAAAACCAAAACTATAGGATCCAAGTACTCAGGGCAATGAGAAAAAATTACAAATGGACCATATAATGATCACTCCCCTCATTTCTCTGCCTGTGTTTCAAGAGAAGTGAGTTTCCTGAGCGTTGAAGGGAGAAGAGTCTCATTGATAGCCACTCTGACTTCTCCTTGAGGATCTGTCCTATATGAGAAAGGGCAGAGCATCCCTGTGTGGGGGCAGTGGCCTTGGGAGCCTTATCTGTCGTTCCTACCCCTCCACGTACACTTAAAGAGGGTTTCTGGTCAAGAGTATAGGAAATGCCATTCTACAGCTAAAAATTTGGTGAATGGTCATACTTGTGTTGTTTGGTTAGCCAGTCATGTCTTGCAAACCCAAAGACCTCTGACATAGATTGAAAGTTTTTAAGTTAGCACTAACATTTGAACTTGAAATTAAATATATTGATATGGGCTTCACTATTTTGTTAATAAGTGTTTATAATAAGTTGTAGGGTTTTATAAAAGAGAAATTTCTAGAGGGGCGGGATGTCTTGCTATAAAAGAAGTTGAATTTGGCAAAATATTGGAAACTCTATAGGGAGATAATTTCATATATTATTTCCATAGTAACAAAGGACTGGCAAGAACTGGTGATTAAGTGGTTTTTAGCTAAGAAGGTAAATATTTTTGGGTCTCTTTTTCGGCTCACTATTAAATATCATTATGTAAGATATCTCTAATTCATTGGAGATTTTGCTTTTGTTGTTTATCAAAACTAGTGATACGAACATATTGGCTAGATAGGAAGAATGTATAAAGCAGAAGCAAATGACATTTTAGCATGGTCATGCATAGGATATATATATTACATGTAACTCTCAAGTAGGTTTTTGTCCTCATTCAAATCATTACACATTTCAAGTAATTACTTTTTTTTAACTAGGCTTTTTCATTTCTTTCCCACTGTTTGTAAATTCTGTATTAAACACATTTGTACTCGGACCTTTGCTGGAAAAAGGCAAGTTTAATCCTCAGAGTTCCTAGGCAGCACTTTGCATCTTATACCACATAGACATAAACTCTCCAAGATTAAAATAATCAAGTACCACTCCCCCTTCCCATCCCTATCCCAACTGTGGGTTTGAACATTGAAAGAGTCAAAAGGTATATTGAAAACAAATTAGCATTTTTCACTCTATCTGTCCTAGGAATAGAAAACTGCCTTTCTTCTCAGACTCCAAGAATTCTATGAATTCAAGAATATACAAAGTTTAGTTAAGATAGCCTGACTGCAAATAATCTGCTCAACCATCAAGTTCAGTTCATTTTAAATCTTTATTGAATACCTATTGCACATCAGACTTTGAATACCAAGGTGAAAGATGCTGCCTCCGTCCTTCAAGATCTCTTAGTTTAGTGAAAAAGCAGATGAGACTATGCTATAATAAACAATATTCCATATTGTATTAAGTGAAAATGCCCTTGAACCACTGAATTATCATGTTTCAACTTTACCAAATTTCTCACTTTTATTAAACATTGTGAAATGCTATAGTTGAAGTCAATAATGGTAGGCTTCCATGGCACATATTCAAGGAAATTAAGAAAATCAGAACACCGCCTTCCATCAAATGGCAAGGTCACCAATTTGTATGTCCTTCTGGAGATGACACAGTCCAAAACTTTGGTATTCCTCCAGAATACAGAGTCAAAATTTACCATGTGCCAGGCATATTTGGAAAGGACATTAACAGGAAATGTTCTATAAAATAAGAAATTAAATCATTGGAAGGGCCCGGAACTGAAATAACCAATATAACCAAAAGAAACAAAATGAAAGAAGACAACAAAACAGTGAGAATCTTTTCAAGTTTGATGTCCAAATCATGAAACCTTCAAGAAGGGTGACATAAAAAGGAAGAGAAGCTCACGTCGTTTTCAAGTGTGTGAACTTACATAGGTGTCTTAGGGACTTGGCTTCTCAAGTGGAACTGAGAGTGAAATACAACAGCTATCTTCTCTACTTCAGATGTACATAAAGGTATCTAGTGATCAAGCAGCAACAACCAAAAAACCCCAACTTTGCTCAGGAAATAAGAGCTACTGGGATTAATATCCTAAATATAAGCAGGTGAGCAGGTCTGGTTTTACATTATTTCTTTTTCTTTGTTACTAATATACACAAATGTGCCACAATATTTAAATGGGTCATTTGAAAAATATTTCAAGAAAGAGAGGAATCTTACTGAAATTATTTTCCCAAGACTGTAAAGTGGATTCCTTTATATTTTTGTCTGCTTTAGTAGGTCAAAACAGACTGTAGATTTACTTCTTAGAGCCGTTTAGCCTTGGGACTCCTACCTCAGCCTGACGTTGATGCCTTCTAATTGTTGTTTATGGATGTCAAGAGACTTTACACCTTTTTCTTTGGTTTTCTTGGATTCTTTTTTTCTAACAGGGTATTTAAATTGTGCTTTTGCTCAGTCCACCACCAATAAACAATTCTTGAGGGAAGGTTGCATTTGAATTGGAGCAGACATTCCTTCAGAACCTTGGGGGTCAGAATTAACCATTACTCTTCTCAGTTCCATGGTTTACTGCATAAACAAATCCCCAGCCCACTCCCACTTGCTCGTTCTTCCAAAAAGGAAGAAAGATAGAGGGAAAGCAAGAAAAGCAGCCATCCTAAAATATTTGGAAATCCTCTTCTGCTCTTCAGTCTACTTGAGGTTTAATTTCTTTCTTTACAAAATTATTTGGGAATAAAAAAACACATTTTCCCTGCTGTTGCTGCTGTATTATTATTTAACTGATTTTCAGTTTATTAGACATTCATCTGGATTGGTGCCTGTATATTTCCCCCAAGGTTTAATATGGAAAATTATTTATTTAGCCATATTGAATCTTAGCTCAAAATTATATCTTTTTCCATATCTAAGAAGCTTCACAGATATTTTCTTATTAATTCTCACAACTCCCTTGTAGATTATAAAAGAGACATCATAATAGCAGTTTATAATATAAGAAACAGACGAAAGCTAACTTGATTAATGTTACATTCGTTTATAAGTTAAGAGCTAGGAAAAGAAAAAAATAAACAATTTAAAAAATCTTGGGTCTCCCGGTTCTCAGTTTCATGCACTAAAACGTTCTTCTATGACTCTTACCGCGGATAACTGTAATATAGTCATCATGGATGAACAGAAAGATGGCTTGGGGATGCTGAAGGAAACTGGAGACTGGAACCAACTGCGGCTGCCAGGGTAAAGGATAGTTGCTGGGGCACTGCTGACAGGATCAGCGAGTAATCAGGAAGGATCACATCTCTTCTATCTTCTCCAAACTTTCAGTCTCCCTCTAGTTCCCCCATTGGCAAAACTCCACAGGGAGCTAGCTAGAAAAGGAGAAATGTGGTTTGCAGAATCTCAGGGCCAGGATCACAGAGCAGTTTATAGAAGCGTGTATTTGGACCTGATAACTCACTCTTTGATTATTTAGTATTCATGGCCATCCTTCTACACATATTTAACTTTCATACAATAAAACACTATGCTTTCTATCTTTCCTCCAAATGAAGATGCTTCTCCCTTTCCCCCGAGAGTCCAGAGCCATGATATCCGTCTCTAGCTGATATTAAATACTCTAAACGTTATATAATCTAAAGGCTAACTTGTAAAGTTAACTGCTAGCAACAATTCTTATACAAAATAAGGGGGAAAGAAGAGAGACGAAAAATAGAAATTTTGTGGGAGTGAAATTTTATATGTATATATATATGTAGTAGTTACAAAGCAATATATGTTTGTGTGTGTATAGACCCATATACAACAAGCAAGGGAGGAAATATGCATAGATGCTACACTATTTTTTCTTTCATGAGACTAAATAATATTATAACTACCTTCTTCCACTACCCCTTCCATGTTTTTTTTCCTTAAGTTGGGACTCAGCTAGTCGTCGTTCTTTCTCTGAGACAGTAACCCCAACCTTCATTCTCAAAGGCTTTGAATTCTTAGTCCTGCCCTCCTGTCCTTTTTGCATTAGTTTTTCATTAACTTTTTCTATTGGTCATGAAAGTATTAAGAGGCTGCACTGAAGTACAAAGAGGGCAGTTCCAAACATAATCCTTTCTACTTACATTGTGTAATAGCAACCAAAACTATCCTTGGTAATCAGGATTAATCATCAGAGATGGAAAATCTATAGGTGGCAGGTGACTTTCATTGGCATATTGTTCAATAATAACGGTTTATTGAATTACAGTTACTTTTGATGCCAACATTCCAGATCTCTTGGCCTGTTATGGTTGCTGGAAGCAACACGGGCTGTATCCTGAAGAATAGCACAATGGAAAGGACCAGTAGCACACACTGTCCTGAGCTGCCTATTGAGAAATGTAGATAAGTAAGCAGATTGATTTTGAGTGGACGTTTTCCATTAAAATTTAAAGTGATTGTAGTGATTTCCAAGATTGTGTTCGCCTTTCATTTGAGATAGAAGGAAACTAAGGCTCACCTAGTTGATTACAGGACAACAGGTAGATTTGACAATTCCAAAATGGATCAATTTAAGGAAAGTACACTGGCCTTCCACAAGTTAAATACCTTGGGCTCAGGCAAGCTCTCTGGACCTTCTTCTTTTTTCGTTTACACAAGCTTCACACATTACCTTGTGTTTCTCTCATCTTTTTTATTTCTGTCCTACCTCATAGCCCCAGAGGGCTCTCTTCCCTAGAAGACAGGCTGCAGAATAGGATGTAGCAGTTTCCTCTGCTTTTTGTCCCCTCAAATATCCTTCTTAACTAAAGTATTTTCTTGTTAATCACTAGGAGAGAAAAGATTGAGCCAAACAAATACCATTGCTTCATTCCTTCAACAAATTGTTTTTGAACACTTACTTTGTTCCAGGAACTATGCTAAGCACTAGGATTTTAGCAGTGGAACCAAACAGTCTCTGCCTTCCTGGTGATGACAGTTTTAGGAAATCACATGATGGTGGCTATATGGATCTCAGGCATCTTTCAGTTATTACAGTCATTGTCCCTTGTCTGTGATTTCTTACTCTCTTGCTAGATTAGGATAGTATCTGTTTTCTAAATAAAAAATCACCCCCCACCTAATCTTACATTAAGAGAAAATTTGAAATCAGAAATGTTTCAGAAAAACTGCAACCTGTGGCATTGGATGCTAGGCTTAACTGCTTAGACTCTGGTCCAAAGTAGATTCAGTCTTGCACCATCATTATACTTGGGCAATTTGGTTATAATTTTGTTTGTGTAGAAATTTCTCTCTCTTCCAGGATCATTTGCATAATCTCTGAGTATGTCCCTCCCTGCCATCTAAAGTTTCCTTTTATGATCTCCTTGCTTAAGGCAGGTGGTTTCCTGCCTGCCTTCATTCTTTTCATCTCTCCTGAGAAGTCTCCAAATTCAAGAAGTCCTACTCTGTTCCATGTTTCTAGCTTCTGCCCTGAGTGAATAGTTGTCCTAAAAATATTAACTAACCATATTTTAAGACTGGTTCTGTATGCAAGTAAATTGTAATTCTTTCACCTATTGTCCTGGTTAATGAACCTTCTTCCACGGGCCTGATCTTCCTCTGCCCCTCATTCATTAATAATTGTTGAACTTGCTTTGTGTGGGGCACTGTTTTAGGTGGTTTTTGTGTGTGATTCCACATAATCCTCACAACAACCCCATGAAGAAGGAAATTTTATTTCCATTTTATGGAAGAGGGAAATGAGGTTGAGAGAGGGTGAGATGTTGCTTAAGGCCATATGGAGGCTGTGTGATCCTAGTGGTTGGCATGTTTTTTTCAAGGTCTTGTTCCAAACATCTTGTAAGATAACCCCATAGCTGTAATACATGGGTTCCTTGCAAGATTTAACTGAGTACAAGAGCAGGGCGAGTCAATAGTGGATGTGGTTACCACAAATGCAAAGAGGCTTCATTAATGAAAAGGCAATGTTTGTAATAAAGAAAGTGATCATTTTGTTCTCTGTGGGACATGCCATATCTGGAGTAGCGTATTCCATCCTGAGTACCATATTTCATGAGGAATATTAAAACTAGAAAGTATCCAGAAGGAAACCTTTAGGTTTGGAAAACATGTAAGATGAGAAACCACTGAAGGGACTGATGATGTTTCACCAGAAAAAGTGGAAGCTTAGCTGTCTTGAGTCATTTAGATGGATAACTTATAGAAAAGAGATTAAACTTCTGTACATTTACGGAGGGTAGAACCATGCACAGTAAATGCATACTATAGGGAGGAATATATGAACTCACCTTAAGGTAGACTCTTATGATTAGGTTTGTCCAAAAGTGGAATGGGCTACTGCAGCAGAGTGGAAATTGACTGTCTCTTGCAGGATTCAGTTGACCGAGAAATCACTTTTGGGGAACGTTGAAGAAGAGATTCAGTATTGAATAAGTCACATCCAATGAAGTGCTTTGATATATGAAAAATACTTAGCACGTAATCATTCAACAAATGTCACTGTTCATGCCCACTATTTCCAAAAAGCAGATTCTACACCTTACTAGTACTCACTACCTGAAACTTTCTTTACTCTTCGGCCAAACCTGACTACTACTTCTGATCTTTATTTACTGTACCGCTAGGTATTTGCCTCTGATGCACTCTTTGCCTGGAAGCATTACCTAGTCTTATCTGTGCCTATGGAAGTACTGGGAAAATACTTCAAGCTGGATTCCAACTGCCATCCCTTCAACAAAGCCTTTAATTGAGCTTCTCAACTAATTGTGCTTCTTCAAAACAATGTAAGTACTTCACTATATTTTAGAGTCAATCATACCTAACATCCTTCCCCATCAAACTGTAGACTTCTCATGGGACTATTGCCTTAATCCACTTTTGTATTTACTTCCTTCTATCCCCATCCAGTAGCATATAGGTTATATATCCCAGTACCAGACACAATCTACATGCCAGTTGAATTGAAGTAGTTGAGAAATTACATGTAGTTGTGTTAAAATGTTAAAGAAAAGACAATCTGTGGATCTGAGTCCTCTGAGCCTCATTTGGGGTGAGTAGCTGTTAGATATTTGGGGACTTTCCTTTAGAAAACCCCACTCAAGGTTCATACATAATGGATGAGTAAAAGAACTAGAAAATAAAGAGAAACAAGCTGGAGCTAATTTAAGCTTTCACACCTAAACTGCTCACACTTATAAGCAAGGGCTTGTTTCTCTCCATTTCGGTTTATTTACCAGTGGCTGGTGACCTGCAAGGAGTTTTTCTCTTGTTCCTTTTGCCAGTTGGTGAATAATTACTGCTTCAGTGGCTATATTAAATGAAGGTACTTCATAAAGTAGGCTAAACCACTGTTTCCTAGATAATTTCTAATACTTAGCAGTGGATTATGGTGATAACAGCATCAGAATTTTAAATGATTTATGTTGCCCCTCAAAATAAACTTCATTGTAATTCCATGCAAATTACTGTAGAAGGTTTCTGGTGGTAAATTCAAAGTACTTTAATCATCTTTTCTTTAAATAATTTTTAATCAGCCAACATTATACAATCTTGCATGCAATTAAAAATATCATAGATAGTGGTTGAGGAATCTTTATGTTTCAGCATTTTTAAACTATATTTTTGGCTTACAGTTTTTTGTTTAATCTCAATGTTTTTGTTGTATCATCTATTTCAAGTTTATGATAGTCATCAAGGCAAGACCATTTGGGAAGTTTATCAAACGTTATAAGTGGGACAGCAAAGTTAAGGCCATGACTTATTACTGTATGTTCATTTGTATTTACCTTTTTATTTAGGCATTTTAAAATTACAACTTAATTCAGCCAAAGTTTTTTTTTCTTTTTGCAATAATCAGTTCTATCATGAATCACAAAATATTCTTTTTTTGTATTTGCAACAGATCCCATTTCATTCCTTACTCTCTATTTCTGTTTTGCCCCTTATCTAGACTCTTATACATTAAATGCCTTCGGCTATCCTAGCCCGTTAAAATACCACTGAAGTGCCACAATTTCTGCAGTTTTCCCAGATTGCTCATAGAAGGGCCAACCCTTTACCCTTCCAGCCCCATTTGGTCATAGAGTTTCCTCCCACGTTTCACAATCGATCTAACCGTATACTTTTCTAAAATGCTCTAGATGGTGTTTTCTTTGTGTTCCTTTCACTGTGTACACGTATTGGTTTGATGGTTTGATTCCATTTTGGTGTTTTTTATTCTTTTTTGATTGTCTGATATTGGTTGCTAGGTTCCGAGAAACAATCTGTGTGATTCACTTTGTATAAGACCATGCAAAATTAGGCTCCTAATAATTTTTAACGATGAAGACAGCCTTTTGAAAGGCAAACAGTAACTATGCTCCTTTCAATTTAATTTCTATGGGTGGATAGAAGAGGTTTGCTTCATTGTGCTATAATGGATTTGACTTCATTAGTATTTGTCCTGTTATGACTGGTTACTATGTATTTTCAACAAAAAGAAAAGAAAAGAAAAATATCTCTATCGATTTCTTGCATTGTTTGTTCTATGACTGATTTAATATTAGGAAGCTTGTACTTCAGTGGTGTAGATGTCACAGCAGTGCTATAATGTATTTGAAACCTACCTTACAGTTTTTTGTAATAAAAACCAGATTCTGGACCAAAGATATATACAATCAGGTAGAAAAGCATGCTATCTCTGAATAATTATGCTCAGATATTAGGTAAAGCTATGTTTAATGTGCACTCCAATATGTACACTAATGTCATGACCACTCATGCTAACAGCATCTGGCACAGGGCACGGGTACTTTCAGTGCATATGTTCAGTCAGTTGTGCACTTAGAAAAGAGAGTGCACTACATAACTTTTAAATATACCTAGACGGTTAACATAAACCTAACATCTCAATTTTGGTGTGTTGTGATAATCCATGCCAAGAAGGAAAACAAAGTTTATAAAAAGTTCCTTTTCACGTGTTCTGTTTGAAATCTGCTGGCACCTTCAATTTTGACTAACTATTTAAATACAGCTTCCTCCATCACAGCTGGTTGCCTGTGAATGAGAAATATTTAAATACACTGCTAAATATTCTAAATGGAATTTTTAGAAATTCCACATTATGCATCTGCATATGAAATTTCAGCTAAATCATAATACAGGCATAGTAGTAATATATTTCTTACTTTGCTAATTACTTTATTAGCTAATTAGTATTAAAACAGATTGCCAGAATACCTAATATGATTTCTTAACTGCTGCTTAGCATTAAAGAGTAAAACTGCTACCACTGGTAATTCACTGAGAGATTTTAAAATGTTCTTTTCACAGTAATAATAATTATAAATGAGTTAGAGTTAAATTCCTATACTCTTACAACATGGTGGTGATTTGAGCCTCACAACCTTTATGAGAATGAACGACTATAATATTTAACCTCCCTAACAAGTTATCTCTGATGAATTTGATGAGCCTGAGACAGCTAGGAAATTCTCAAGCAAGATCAGTAGGTGAGGTTGTATAAATTCAAGAGGCCTTTTAAAAAAAATTTTTGTTTTATCTTTTGTTTTATTTTTTATCTTTGTATACTTCCTATTGCACCTAGCACAATTCATTCCATGTAACAGGTAGCCAACTAAGGTTTGGTGAATGATGGAATGGATCTACAAGAGTCCAAGATCCATCCAGAGCTGGGTTAAGGTACACAGATGCTTAGAGCTTACCTTTTTCTCTATCCCCTTGTGGAACATGAGCTTTTGAGTGGCTTGCATGCATTTCTACATAGGCCAGAAACCAAGTCAACTGTGTATCAAGCATGGACCCTGTCCTTTAGAAGCTATATTAAGCTAGAGTGACAAAATATATAGAGTATTAAAAAATGTAGAGTCACTTGAGTAACAGACCCATATGTTATAAGTTTTAGCATATAACTTCAAGAAACAAATATTCAGAACATTCAACATCAGCTTCATTCTTGACCTCCACATATCTAATTCCTCAGTCATCTTTCAGCTATATGGGTATCATAGTGTCTTTTTCCCTTAAAGCTATCATGTAACCCTTAGTATAGTGGAAAGGAACTAATTTTGGTGTCATACAGTTTTAGTCTTGGCCCTTCCTTTTACTTGTTGTGTGGCCTTGGACACATAACTACACATAACCTCTTTGGGGTTCAACAGCTTCACATATGAAATAGGATAATAATACCATCTATAGCACAGGCTTATGGTTATAAATAAGTGAAGACATACGTATAAAGCACTTACCGCATTAGAGTTTTTCAATACCTGCTAGTTTCCTTGCACCTGCTTACCACAAAATGTCTACATGTGCAGCTGGGAGAGTTTCTTATTCAAGCCCATAAATCTTTATCTCAGTAGCATTTTTGTTTGTTTTCCAGAATCACTTTAAAATCTATTTGCATTCTTAAACACCTGATGCGGTTCTGCCATTCAGAATCTCCTTATTGTTTTTTTTAACTAAATTAAATTCTTTTAAAAAATAAAAAGTGTGTCTATTTAAGGTGTACAACATGATGATTGATATACATAGTGAAATGACTACTACAGTCAAGCTAATAATATATCATCTCCTCACATATTTATCATATCTTATGTGTGATGAGAGCACCTTAAATCTACTCTCTTAGCAAATTCCCAGTGTTCAATACAGTATCATTAACTATAGTTACCATGCTGCACATTAGATCTCTAGACTTATTCATCCTACATAACTGGAAGTTTGTCCCCTTTGGCCAATATCTCCCCATTTCCCCCCACCCCCGGTAACCACCATTTTACTCTCTGCTTCAATGTATTTAACTTTTTTTATAGAGAATCTTTTTACTGTTAATCAGCACACTATCTGTCAGCTAGTGATCATATCACCCAACAATAAGCATTATCACAATTTATTTACATTTGTAAATACATTATCATATTTAAATCATGCATCTATTTTATTATGCTATTTGAATATAACTGAACAACCAAGGAACACTCAACTAAGGTAAGTTTCCAGATAATATGGCCTGAGATGCCACTTCCACTACTCATGGGTTGGTCTCATAAGCCACAACAAATTGAATTTTCTGTCTCTTGATCACGTTTGGAAATCATCATGTTGTTGCCGTTGTTAAATGCATCCTCTTATGTAATCTAAAGTTGTCCATTGAACATGATAGAAGAATGAGACTCAGTCAGTCTTTGGATCCTGCTGCAGTCAGATGTAGCACAGACTTGACAGAGTCCTGAGAAAGGGGCCAAAGTTTACTCAGTTCAGCTAACCATACATTTGAAGATTGTACTGTGGAGTACAGTGACTCTCTCAGACATTATGTTTGGTAGGGGCCTACTTTGTGACACTCTCAGGGAAGGAAAGTACCTGGTGCTCTAGGGCCAAAGCGAGGGTGATAAGGCATAATCCTCACGAAAGAAGCTTCAGCAGGGTAGTGATTGCTCAGTGAAAGATTAGTGATTGGCTAGTTACATAGAATATTATGCACAAGGCTACCTCAAGGAGAAAGAAATGGCTGGCTAATCAGAATAAAGGGCACAGATAGAAAAGAAAATGGGACAGTGCTTCTAGGGTGTAAGTCACTGCAGGGAAATCCCACGGCTAAATATGAATGATTAAGTTGCTATAATAGGCCAATGCTAGTATGAATGAAGAGTGCTGGAGATCTTTTAAAATGAGAGATGAATCTGCTCTGATCACATAGGAATGGAAGTGAGGCATGTAAAGGAAGTTGAGTAAAGTAAGTTGAATTGTTACATAAAGTAACCAGCTCCCTTTGCTAGGATGAACCAGGAGGTTAAGAAAACACTGCTACACATCAAAACCTAGATTTTTATGTCATATTGTTCTGAGCCCCTTGCAGAAATAGAAAAATAAATCTTAAAATTTATACCGAATCTCAAGAGATCTCAAATCGCCAAAAGAATCTTGAAAAAGAATAACAAAGTTGGAGGCCTCACACTTCCTGATTTCAAAACATATTACAAAGCTACAGTAATAAAAACAGTGTGGTACTAGCATAAAGACAGACACATACACCAGTGGAACAGAAAAGAAAACTTAGAAATAAGCTCTCACATTTGTAATCAAATGATCTTCAACAAGGCTGCCAAGACCACACAGTGGGGAAAGGACAGTCTTCAACAAAAGGCATGGGGAAAACTGGATATCCACATTCGAAAGAGTGAAGTTGGATCTTTACTTTACACAATATACAAAAGTTAGCTCAAAATGAATTAAAGAGCTAAACATAAGACCTAAAACTCTAACACTCCTAGAAGAAAACACAGGGGAAAATCTTCATGATATAGGTTTGGGAATAATTTCTTGGATATGACACCAAAAACATGGGTGACAAAAGCAGAAATAGATAAATGGGATTTCATCAAACTTAAAAACTTCTGCATATTAAAGGAAAAAACAGAGTTTAAAGGCAACCTACAGAATGAGAGAAGATAATTGCAAATCATAGATCTGATAAGTAGTCAATATCTGGAATACATAAAGAATTCCTCCAACTCAACAACAAAAAAAATAAGTAACACAATTTTAAAAATGGGCAAAGGAGCTGAAAAGTCACTTCTCCAAAGAAAATATGCAAATGGTCAACAAGCATATTAAAAGGTGCTCAACATCATAATCAGCAGAGAAATGCAAATCAAAATCACAAAGAGATATTACCTCACATCCATTAGGACAGCCAATATTGAAAAAACAGAAAATTACACATGTTGGTGAGGATGTGGAGGAGGAAATGGAAACCTTGTGCACTGCTGGAGGGAATGTAAATTGGTGCAGCCAATATGGAAAACAGTATGGAGGTTCCTCAAAAAATTAAAAACAGGATTACCATATGATCCAGCAATCGCACTTCTAAATATATCCAAAAGAATTCAAATCAAGATCTCAAAAGAAATATGTGCACACTCATGTTCACTACAGCATTATTCACAATAGCCAAGAGGTAGAAGCAACCCAAGTGTCCACTGTCTGATGAATGGATAAATAAAACTTGCTATATACATGCAGTGGAATATTATTCAGGCTTTAAAAAGGAAGAGAATCCTGTCACATGCTACAACATAGATGAACCTGAGGACATTATGATGAGTGAAATAAGCCAGTTGCAAAAAGACAAATACTGTATGATTCCACTTATATGAGGCATCTAGAGTAGTCAAAACCCTGGAAACAAAGTAGAATGGGTGGTTGTCAGGGGCTGGTGGAAGGAGGGATTGGGGAGTTGTTTGATAGGTTTCAGTTTCACAAGATAAAAATGTTCTAGGGATCTGTTACACAACAATGTGAATATAGTTTAAATGAACTTTATACATAAAAATTGTCAAGAGGGTTAAGTTGACGTGCTTTTCACTACAATTAAAATTTTTAAAAATGTAAATTAAAAAAATATTGTTCTGAGCCTCTGTGGCCACAATTATGGCCATATCAAACAAAATCTACCCCTCTAAAACCTTAAGAAGAAGCACTTGCATATGTGACTTATATCTGTGAGTCAAGTGGTTTAATGCTTTCCAAAGGTCAGACAACCAGTTGGCTGTGAGCTGGAAGCCAGTTCTGACTGTCAATCCAAAGAGGCTTCCTCTGGAGTCTCCTTCCTACTGCCTTACTTTCTGCTAGCGTGGCATCTGGCACATAGGAACTACTCTAGTAAAAGTTCTGGAAGAAATGAATGCCTCCCATGTTACCTAATCACTGTGCTCCTTTGTTAGTTGAAGGAAAAGAAACTATTTTCCTCATTGTTCTAGATGTGTACCAGACCAAGCAATTCTGCATGTAAATATTTTGACTTCTGCTTCATAAAATGTATATGGAATAATAGTACTAAAATATTTTGAAATACAAAATTGTTCTGGAAAGATAACAAATAACTAAAATGGAGTAGTACCATTAACTGTCTCCATTTGACACAGCCTCCACTGAAGTGTAGTTTTGAACATGTAAGATTTCCCACTGAGGTGTGCCTTTCCCCAAAATACGTGTTTGTTACTCATTTAGGAAGACATTCAAAGTGATATTTTGGAACCCTTGGTTTTCCATGAAGTAGTTTTGAAATCTATTATGTTATATATTTCTTTCAGCCACCAGGTGGCATGTGCTTTGCTACTGAACTATACAATGAAAATATATAATAAAAATGTATCCCGAGGAGAGAAATTATGTCGTCTTACATATCTACCAAAGAGATAATGATAGTGGATTTTATCATGAATTCAATCAGTGAAAATCTACATGCTAATTGATTTGATAGTTATGAATATGTCCCATGAAGACCTTAGGAGCTTTAGGGTAGATATTTATTCTAGCAAAGAGCTCACAAATAAAATTTATAATTGATTTAAAATAGTTGAATGTAATTATTTAAAATTACACTTTCTTAACTTAAGACATTAATTTCATTAATGACTTGGTCTTGTAAGAAAGAGGTGAAAAATCTATTTTCTCAATTCTATTACAATTTGTAATTCCACTTATGGATGATAAATCCACACACTGTTACTTAAGTCTCAGACCAAATATAGGTAAAAGTATGCTTCACTTTAAGAAAACTCTCAAATATTAAGAAAAATTAGAAGGTAATTATACATTTTATTTTAAAAAGTCATTCTACAAAAGGATTCACAGCAACATTGCTTAAAAGAGTGAATTTCTTTAGAGTATTTAATTTTTCATCTGACATCATGAAAAGGGAAGAAAGGCCAACCAGGTCCTTATGAAATTGTACCAGCCCTCAGATCGGAGAAGTCTTTGGAAATGTGGCAAGATAAAATCAACCATTCCTCTCTCCAATAGCTTGTTTTTCTTTCTACCTTCAATCCCAAATCTAAGTAGCTGAGCTTTTTTGTATTCACCATTCAGGAGAGCCATCTGACAAGGCATGAAGCCGAGAAAAGGGAGTCATCTTAATTTTGCTTTCCAAAAACTATACTCTTAGGGAATGGCTATGACTACAGACATAGAAAAAAAGGTATATGAGGGGAAAACAGCGATGTATGAGCAGGGGAGTCAAGGAAACAGGTTTTTCTCAGAGGCTAAAATAGATCCCCATGGGTAGAGAGGAGTGAGGCATCTGCAGATCCCAGCACAAGATTCTCAATACTCTGCTTCCCAGTTAGAGCCCTGGGGAGGTGCCAAGCTCAAGAGAATGAATGGCTGTGTGGTATGTCTAGACACATGGGGCCTTAGGGATAGCCTCACGGAAACTTGTCCGCCTCAAAGTAGCAAGGAGGCAGCAGGCAGAGTCCTGCGTGCCAAAGACAAGCAGTATTTTTCCATGACATAAAATACTCGCATTCTAAAGGGGGAAACAGATGTGTCAATCAAACATGTACAGAACTTATTATAATTAAGTCTGAGAAGTGCCCAGATAGAGAATAGCACAAGATATTGCTGAACCATGTGAAGAAACAAGGAGAGCCATGTAACACTCCCAGGCAGAAATAGCCTCACCTAGATAGGCTTTTCTTGTCTGTAATTGTCAGTATTTGTGTGTGGGTGTGTTCTTGTGTATGTAGGTTAATTTATCCTGTTTTGTGCTCTGTAGTATTATATTCTTGAATGTAACCATTAGTGTCTCCTCAACCCAGATATGTATCTATACTTTAAGCAGATATGTATCTAATACTTTAAGGGGTTCTTTAACTTGAGACTTCATGAGAATGACAAGGTCTATTGAGAATGACTGTGCACACACTCTGGAATTAGAATCTTGCCTCCACATAATTATCTATAATAAACTCTGCAGGGGCTGCAGAGGGCTCTGATCTTGATTTCCAGTATGGTGAGGGGAAGACTTCTCATCCTTTCTAAATCGATTCTTCTGTCTCACGAGTCCTGTTATGTGTTGGAATATCCATCTTATTTGGGATGCCTTAATTACTGATCTTGGAGAGTTCTTAACCTTTGCTTACCAACACCAGGGATAGTGCCGTGGCTCTCCATGTCTCTGATGTGAGTACTTCAGGATTGGTGGCCCTTTTCTCTGAAAGCTGCAAAAGTTATCTAACATTTGTGAAATATGTACTATGTGTGAGAATCTCTTCTAGGCATTACATATGTATTAATTTTTTTAATACTCATCACATACTGCGTGTGGTTCTCTTCCATTAAGAGTCTCCTTTTACTTCAACTGAAACTGAAAATAGCTCCCTGGTTTTGTTCTGTCATGACATTTCATAGTTAACACCATTAAAATCTCCCACAAGGACTTTGTGTACTCACCTTGCACTCAATATCATGGAGATGATACCAGTCATTCTTGGAGGTGTCAGAAAAGTTTTCATAAAGAACGTCATGGTTGAACCTTTACTTAAAAAGTGACTAGTGGGGCTGGCCATCTGGCGTAGTGGTTAAGTTCACACACTCTGCTTCGGCAGCCCAGGATTTTGCCTGTTCGGATCCTGGGTACGGACCTAGCACCGCTCGTCAAACCATGGTTGAGGTGGCGTCACACATAGCGAATCAGAAGGACCTACAACTAGAACATAAAACTATGTACTTGGGGGCTTTGGGGAGAAGAAAAAAAAAGAAGATTGGCAACAGATGTTAGCTCAGGTACCAAAAAAAAAAAAAGCTGATTTCTTAAAGAAAGTTCCTGGAACAAGAGTTCTTGACTTGTTTTAGGAATGGCAAAAAGTTGGTTCATAATGTAGTGAAGGGGATTATGTTGCCGAGGCATGCGTTTGACGCATGCACACCCTGAGGATGATGAACCAAAGCAAATTACTTCGGTAGTGAGTGAGCCTAGGTGGCTGCCCAGCCTCTCCACTCAGTCTCATGGTTCCCTACTCATTGTTACTTATACAGTAACACTGAAACAGTGGTGACAATAACGTTTCTCTGTGGAAAAAAGAAAGACTGTGAAAGAAAGTCAAATGCTAGAGCTGGTGACAGAAATGTAGAGTCCAATAAATTCATGCTCCTTAGTCTAAAAATAGAAATTTGAGCAAAGTAAATGGCGGCATGTGGAATTCAGTAGCAATTTGAATTTATGGCTTGAATAAGTCCACTAAGTGCTCAATAAGGGAACAAGAAAAAGCAATTCAAGAAACTACCCATCAAACACTCCAGTAACAATTTAGTGAAATTTGGAAAAAGTGATATTTAATTTTTGGTTACATGCTTTAGTTATTCTTTACTGCAGAGGGAAATTATTTACTATAATGGCTTACAAAGTTTTCATATTTTAATTCTTAAATCTGATTCCTCAAAAATGTAAAAGGTCTGGAATAGTTCAATTTTGTGTCCCACTGTCTCACAAAATATTAACTTCAAACTATTTTCCAAGCTTTTACATCATTCTCAGGTGTATCTTTTATGATAGCTTTTTAGCATTATGTTATATCAATATAATTCTTGCAATATACTGAACAATTCTTTGGCTGAGCATTTAAATTGTTTACAGGGTTTTTTTCCTATAATAAATAAGGTGACAATAGGCATTTTAATAAAACAAAGGTATAACTTTGTTGTTTTGCTTAGTCACGTACAGTAAATTTCCATGTGTGAAATTGTTGGGCAAGAGGCTATGATTGTTTTATATCTCTTGATATACATTGCTAAATTACCCACTGAAAGGGCTGCATTAACACATAATGGTGCTAGCCATAAATAGGCATATATCTTCACACAGACTCTCCAAGATTGGGATTTATTATTTTATTTTTACTTCTTTAATATACAAATACGTGTGTCTCATTTTTGTTAGATTTTGCATTTCTTTAACTCCTTAACCAACTCCGGCTTATTTTTCATGAATGTTTACTACTTGTATTTCTTGTAAGACCTAACACTTCAGGTCAATTGATAATTTATCGCCTGGGACGGGGGTGTCATTGCCTACCTTCATTCATGTGGTTCTCATCTAGGTAGTTACCACAATTATCCATTATACTTTGCATTTACAGACACAGTTTTAATGTATAACTGTTCTCCACTGGTTACTTTATCCATTAAATCAGTCATCCTTGAAAAGGAAAGCTAAGTAGAAGGGTGGGGGCAAACAGCATACAGACTTTTTAAAAATGCCACCATTAAGGAAGTTAATAAGTGATGAACAATAATCTTCGACCTTTTAAGATTCAAGAAAATATAAGAATATTACGGCAACATTGTAAATAATTATGATATTGCTATAGCAACTGTGATGGACTACTGTAGAGTTGAATATTCTGATTCAGTTTACATAAATTTTCAAATATTCAATTACCTATTTGACGCTTAGCTCAAATGAAGATTTCTTTGGACAATTTCAAAGCATGCTCTCTCTGTAAGTGGTTTTAGAGTCATGTAGGTATAATTGAAAACATGAATGTTGGCTGTAAATATTCATGAATGGACTTTTCTAGACTATTTTGAGAATTGTGGTTGAATGGGATCAGTTAAAATTTTAAATAATGTTAATATCCAGGGATTTTGTAGACTGACTTCACATTACTTTATAAAATGTGCAAGAATTGGAGGTTCTTTTCTACAGAATATCCTATACCATTACTAATAGTAATAACATGTTGGAGGCATTGGGTCATGATTATGTTAACAAAAATATTTTAATTACATAGAAAATGTGTATTATAAAGATAAGTAAAGTTAAGATGCTTAAAGATAATATATAGTACGATGAGCACTATTTGCCTAACATTTGTTGAGCATGTACTACGTGAGAGAATCTCTTCTAGGCATTGTACATATGTTAACTCTTCTAATACTCATCATAACACTGCAAGGTAATCTAGGGGAGGACAAATAATTTCTTCTCTACCCTTCTGAGTTATTGGTTGAGATTCCCTGTAGTTAAAGACAGATAAACAGAGAAAAGCAGAAGTTTATTAACATGTATAAGTCATGTATACATGGGAGAGACCCAGGAAAACCAAGTAATTCAAAGAGATGGCTTCAGATTTTGGGACTAATACCATTTTAAGAGGGAAGGGCAGGGGGGAATAGAGGCCTTTGAGGGGAGATTAAATCATGTATAAGCAAGATGACTGGGCCCTTAGAAGAATAGATGAGAGGTATGATAGCTTGTGACAAAGTTTGTCCGAGTGTAGTTTTGACTTCTAGTCTCCTCCCCTGTGATAATAGTCAATCCTCCCTGGTTGATGAAACTCCTGAGGAGAGGGTCTATGACAACTGTGTTCCGTTTGGAGGATCTGTCCTTAGACAGGTAAGGGGTGTTCAGAGAAAGCCTCTCCCTGCATTTGCTGTTTTCAAGTACCTACAGTCCCAAATAATCAATATGCTGAAGTGGCATATTTTGGGGGGTTATATTCTGCTACCCTTCAGTAGGTACTGTTATAACTCTCTTTTATAGATGAAGAAATGGAGCAAAGAAGGATACAGTAAGTGTATTTAGATGGTTGGGATACTCTCTTGTTTTCCATTTTTCTATCATTTTCAAATTTTCTAGAATAAACGTGCATTCCTTTTATACTGTTAAAAGTAGAATACACTTTTAAAAGCTTTGGCATCTTTTGTGCTGACTGGGCTACATGTTCAGCCTCACACCTGCTCAAAAAGAAGACAAGTGTCAGTGTCAGCCATCCACACAGGCATTTGAGTAGTATCTATCTGAGCATTTAGTTTTACCCACAGGGCACGAAGACAGAACAGCCAACATGAGAAAAAGTTGTCTCTTCCCTTTATGAAATAAAGAAGACAAAGATGTAAGACACGATCGATCTCACAAGAGGGATGTGCAAATGAACCTTCTGGTGAAACCAACAAGAGCATTGTGGTTGGGTAGAGTTTTTCTTGGAGAAAAGGAAAACAATAGTTTGCTGCAATCACAGCTGAAAATATAGGATGTCATAAAGATTGTTTTAGATCTCATGAAGATGTGAAATGCAGTGAAAATATGCCCTCTTCCATTCTCAAATGTGAAGGCTTTGAATTCAGCGTCTTTCTTACAACACGGTTAAATCCATCAAAAGGAAAAGTGGTCACCTCAAAAGGCACCCAAGTAATGTGATAAAAAGCAGCTCAGTGCCATTCATCCTGACAAGTATTTATTGACAGCATGGCATGTACGAGGGGCAGGAAGGGCTAGGCATTAAGAATATGAAGGTAAATAAAATATATTCTTTGGCTCATCATCGGTATCACCTATTGGGTATGTCGGCATGAAAACAGCTCATTTTAGTATAATGGCGTAAGTGTAAGAGATGCTTTTAAAGAACTGCTGTATGTGTAACATGCAGGGAAAATGGGATAAACATATACCCTCAAGAGACTGGAGTTGCTGCTAGTTACAAGGACCTCCTTTATGCGCCAGGCGCCAGGCATGTGCCTAGTCTGTAAACGCTGTGAAGGCAAGGACCAGGACTATTTTGATCTCCATTGTATAACCAGAGTTTAGCCAACTATTTGGCCCTAAGCAATAGGAAGACCAACGTTGCTGCCTGCCTCTCCCATACCCAGATGTTTCTGCTAGAACAAGGCTTGGCAAATTATGGAACAAATCCTGCTGTTTTTGTAAGACTTACAAGTTGAGAATGGATTTTATATTTTAAATGGCTATATAATGCCCACATTTTACTTCTTAGCCCACAAAGCCTAACGTATTTAATATCTGGGCCTTTACAAAAAAAGTTTGCCAACCCTTGTGCTGGAGCTTAGGGAGCAGAGATGGTAAACAGTTTGTGAACAGCTCTTCTCTACATTTCCAGTCCTTGCTATGTAAAGGGAATTCAGTCTGTGGTATATTTAATTGATAGGGGAGTTTAGTTGGTAGGGAGATCTCTACCAACTGTTAAATGAATTAATAACACCAATATTGTCCCAGATAGCCACAAGTCCCTTAGATGCCATTGGCTCAACATAAGGCTGTGACTAAACACTGAGCTTTGTAAGTGCAAGAAAGGGTGTGAGTTATTTCTTCTCTGTAACCCATGCTGCTCAGTACAGGGTCTGGAGTATTGTAGGCTCTCAGTGAATCTGTGATGAATGGATGGATAACCGAATGAATGAATCACAGACGAGTAAATCGCTTTACATTCTAATTTGGGCTACACCGAAGTTAACCACGCAGCTTTTTTAATTTTCAAAGATTAAAAAATATGTTAGTCCTACAGATTCATTCTAACCTGGTATCCCTACGTGGGGCAAATCATAAACCCTCCTACTCCCCCTTTCTTTTATCAGTGTTCATCTCTGTTATTCCATGGTCACCTGACTTTTATCTCCTGTCTGTCTCATGCAGCTTTAATAGAAACTGTATTAGTCTGTCTGAGTTTAATTCTGATTTCTCAACTTGTCTTTGAGCCCTGGAATTCCCATTTCAGTCTATAATTTTCTTTCATTTATGTATATATATATATACACACATATATTATACATATATTTCATTTTATATATACGTATTCCCCTCAGAAGCCTCGACAGGGCTGTGGGTTAGGACACTGCAGCCTTCTTTTGAGGCATGGGCTGTGGAGAGGATGCATTTAGCAAAGGCAGCATCCTAAAGATTTGCAGGGCAGCTCCACCGTCAATGATACAGAGATCAGCTAAGACTACACAAAGTGGTTCAAAGAGTGCAGAAGGAAAAATGAGGCTGGAGGCTTGTGGGAATTCCACGAGGTATCCATGAAGCTTTTTAGATGAAACCCATGGCCTCAGTGTGGGTGAGCTGGAAACAGTTAAAAGGAATAATGTAGAGCAGACAGTTACAGAAACACATCATTAAACACCCAATTAACTAGAATCACATATGAAACTATGCTTAAGAAACAGTTTTAAAAAAATAACTATCTTCCTGTGACTCAAAAATTACTTCATTTTATATATTATAATCTATGTTCAAACACTAATGATAACTTCCATTGAGTGAGTGCCCACAACGTGCCAGGCCCCATTTGAAGGGTACTACATGTTTTCTTGAAACCTCACCACAGCCCTGTGGAGCAGGCATGATTGGCATCTTCCCAATTATACAGATGAAGACACTGGAGCACAGAGATCTGGACTCGTTTGTTCACGGTGATAACCCCTGGCGTGGGAATCTGGACACTGTTGCAGCATCTTTCCTTGCAACCTCCACCCAGACTGCTGGTACAGAGAGCATGGAAGATCTGATATCACAGTTCCTATAATTTACCTTCTACAAACAAGCTTGCCATTGTGTGCTTAGCTATCCTTCAGCACGCTGTCTTTAGATACCGCATTCAAAGCCACACTAATTTGCAAACCGATAAAGCTAAAACGTATTTAGAAAGTTTGTCCACTGCCTTTACCCTTGGGAAACAAATCTCTTTTAAAGTTCAATTGCCACATTAAACATTTACCATTTACCTTTCATACTTCCTCCTCTGAACTTCAATTTCCCTACCATTCTTCTGCTCTGAATTCTCAGTTTTATATACGCAATTTGTTGCATTAACAGTTTCTGAGATCATTCAAGAGCTCAGAAACCATAGCAAATTCTCAGAGGGGAAAAACATTTAAGTTTATATATTTGGGTATTAGGCAAATTAGACACTATTATGACAAAGAGACCTCTGGTTTTCATGCATGATGTGATAGAAAAAAGATAACATAAGAATGTCATTTAATGTTAATCTGCACATTTCATTTTTATCCTAATTGTGTGCAAATGAAAAGGGTCTCTGAACATTCAAAAGAGCTTTTCACTACTCATTAACCACATATAAATGCATGGGCAGTGGTTTGCCCCAGAAAATTGCCTCGAAGGTGACTTGAATGTATAGCTTCTGGTTAGAGGGCAGACCTTTCCTCCTGGCCTCATCAATTCCTTGGCTCTCTGTAGTTAGAATTGCTAATAATTGTGGAATTTATTACCAGCTCTGATGGAGTCTGGGTCATAGTCTGTGCACCAGGGTCAAAGTAAAAAGAACACCGCCATGTGATTCAATGTGAGACCTCAAACCGCACTTAAATGGTTACAGCCCTAGCTCTTCAGAGATCAGATTCTAGAGAGCTCAGGTTCCTTCCCACACATGTAACCTTTGCCCCAGCTACAACAAACTACCTGAAGGCCCTCGAATGTTCCAGGTTTTTGTTTGTTTTGCCTTTTTCCACTGTATATCTTCTCTCATTCTGAAACACCCTTTTCCACTTAACATTCATACAAATAATTTTCGGGTAATTATGTAGTTTTTAGAAGTCTGTGTTGCTTAAAAATAAATTACATATATGATATATGAAAACTGTGTATTCTCTTTGTGGTAGATTTAAACAGCACAGAAATATACAGAGCCTCATTCTCATTGCTACCCTGTCTCATGCATAAATTGTTTTGAGATTTTTTGTTCTTTTATTGTAATGTACAGTACATTTAGAAAAATGCACAAGTGTAATATATATATGATTTTTTGGTTTTTCTTTATGGTCTAGGCTTCTATGTTTGCACTCCTAAATATATAGTTTCATTTTGCCAGTTTTTGCACTTTATTTAAATGGAATAGTGTATAATGTGTCTTACTTTTTTCACCCTCCATTTGGTTTGTGAAATGATTCATTAACTTTGATGTGTGGCTGCAGTTTGTGTAATATTCTACTCTGTGCACATAGGGACAAGGAGAGGAGGGGAGGGGAGAAAGGAGAAAGGAGAGGAAGAGAAGGAGAAAAGGGAAGGATACAATTAATTTTTAATATTGTTTTTTTCCTACAACCTTGCAACACTCATTAATTCTAATAATTTGTCTGTAGATCCATTAGGATTGTCTAGACACAAAAATGTAACAAATTTGTTCCCTTTTCTACGCTTCTCATCCTTCAAATCCTTCTTTTTGATTGCTTTCTGCACTGGCTAGAACACCCAATATAGTATTGAATGTAGGTGATAATACCAGGCATTCTTATCTTACTTCTGTTCTTAGAGAGGAAACAGTTCAACTTCTCACCAATAAGTGTATCTTTACTTTGGTTCTTTGCACATCCTTTTGTCACACTAAGGGGATTTTCTTATATTCCTAATCTACTGAGAAGTTTATTATTTTTTCTAAACCATGAATGGATGTTGAATTATGTCAAATGTTTTTTCTTCACTGAAAGGATCATAAGTTCATTTTTTATCTGTTGATGTGTTAATATGTTGATTTACATTATTTGAATTTCTAATGATAGAGCAACTTTGCATTTCTGTGATAAATTCAATTAGATGTGATATGTTATCCTTTGTATACATTGCTTTATTCACTTTGCTATTATTTTGCTTATGATATTTACATTATGTTAATGAGTGAAACTGACTTAATTTTTTTCTTTCTCCTCTCCTTATTAGGATTTGGTATCTATGTTATGGTAGTCACTTAAAAAAGAATTGGGATATGTTCCTTTTACTATCTTTCTATTTTCTAGAAGAGTTTGTGGACAATTGGAATTATTACTCCCTTTATTGTTTAGTAGACTGCTAATGCAATATCTTCAATTATTTAAGGAATATTCAACTTTTCTATTTTTTTGAGCCCATATTATTTTGGATTATTCTCAGAATATTTTCACTTTGTCTACTTTTCAAAGAGATACTGGCGTAAAATTAATCAACGTATCATTGCTTTATCTATACGTGTCCCCTTCTCATTCTTCAAAGTTGTTATGAATGATTTCTTTTTAAAATCAATCTCACAAGAGACTTGTCAATTTTATTGTTTATTTTCTAAAAACAAACTCTTGGGGCTGCCTGGTGGCAGAGCAGTTAAATTTGCATGCTCTGCTTCAGGCTGCCTGGGGTTCGTCAGTTCAGACCCCAGGCACGCACCTACACACTGCTCATCAACCCATGCTGTGGCAGGTGTCGCACATATAAAATAGAGTAAGACGGGCACAGATGTTAGCTCAAGGCCAATCTTCCTCAGCAAAAAGGGGAAGATTGGCAGCAGATGTTAGCTCAGGGCTAATCTCCTTCAAAAAAGAAAATTTAAAAACAGACTCTTGTTTGTGTTGATCCTCACTCTGATAATTTCCCTTATTTCTGCTCTTAATTTTATTATTATTATTATCTTTATTTTTTATTGTAGCTATCCTGGTGGACATGAAGTGGTATATAATACAGTGATTTTGATTTACATTTTCCTGATGGTAATTTTTGTTGAACATTTTTCATGTGCTTATTGGTCATTTATATATCATCTTTGGAGAAATAGATATTCAAGTTCTTTGCCTATTTTTTAAAATTTGGCTATTTGTCTTTTTATTATTGAGTTGTAAGAATTTTTCACATATTCTAGATACTAGCCCCTTATTAGATACATGATTTGCCAAATTTGTCTCCCATTCTTTGTGTTGTGTTTTCACTTTCTTGATGGTGTTTGTTTAAAATAAAATTTTTTAGTTTTGATGTAGTCCCATTTATGTATTAGTCCTTTTGTTACTTCCCAAGGAGGGTTGTCTGCTCGCCACAAGACATGCAAATAGTTAGGAGGCAAGGTGGTAGGAGAGAAAGAGTTTCTTTATTCAGATTGCTAGCAAGAGCGAAAATGGTCGACTCATGTCTCAAAGAACCATCTCCCAGAACAAAGACTACAGGTCAGTTTTATACCGGGCTGGTCTCCAGGTGGAGGAGGTGCCAGGTCTCTGGGTGGGGCCTCCATCTGGTCTCTGGGTGGGGGCAGACATCTAGTCCCAGTTCCTGATAGCCCTTTGTTTTACTGATATGCATCAGAGAATGGAGCAATGCCCTATACCCTGATCTTTCCGTTGTCATTGATGATGGCTATCAGCATAGGCTCTCTGCTTAGGAGTCATCACATTCCTAAGGAACTCAAAAGAACAAAGGTATGATCTTAAAGCAGCTGGGAGGGGCCACAAAATCTACAGAGCATGTCTGGGCTAGTTAATCAGAGGTCATTCAAAGTTGCAATATGGTTTCTTTTCTACAGCATGGCTTCCCATGCGTCAACCTTGTTTTGAACAGTATCACTTTGGTTGTTTGTGATTTAGTTGTCAAGAAACCATTGCCTAACCCAAGGTCACAAATATTTACAACTATGTTTCCTTCTAAAAGTTTTATACTTTGGGCTATTACATTTAGGTCTTCGACTCTTTTTAAGTTAATTTTATATATGGTGTGAAGTAGGAGTCCAAATTCATCTTTTGCTCCATTAAAGCCATTACAAACATCTGCCAAGATTTAAAGGCAGGGAATATAGTCCCAACCTCTCAATGGCAGAGCATCAATTTCACATTGTAAGAAGAGCATACAGGATGGGTTAAATATCAATGGAGTCATCTTTGTATAACACAAACCATCCTACCTGGGGTCATTGAATAATCTGGGAGCTGATCCATGAATTTCTAACTATAATCAAAATTATATTGATGTTCATTCTTTTGAGGAGAAGGTCTATAGTTTTAATCAGATCCATAATAGGATCCATTTGCCAAAATGATATAAAACTTAAAATCTAAAAGCTTTAAAATTTAACTGACTGGTAATTCTGTCATTTCTTTAAGGGGTGAGAATTGTATAATAAGGAGACTCAATATTAATTTATTAGAATAAAGGCCTTCAAGTGGATTTTTAGGACTCAGCTAATTGTGTGAAGATGGCTGATAAAGCAGAGCAGGTGGGGCCCCTGTTCACTCCCCTCATAGCCCGCCAAGTAGGTGTGTTATAACAGCCATTGACATTCACGTTTCATAGCTCAACTTTTGCCTAATTCACACTTTAACATATTCTACTCTTAAATCCCTAAACTGTCTATCAAATATCAAATTTTGAGTTGTTATAAAACAAACAAGAAATGAGTACTGTACTATATATTTTGAGCTATTGCATAGTGGTGCTTTCAGCTAGACATCAGTTCAATTTGAGCAGTGTTGCAATTCTTAGTGCACATTAGGGTTTATTGTACCATTATTTGAATGTTTTATATTTTTTTAATTTTGTCCTTCTCAGCTAATAAAATGAGAGGGAAGTAGAAAAATATACTGACACATAGGTCTCATAAACTTATAATTGAGAGAAAAGGAAAATGGTAGCCTATCAAAAGCTATAAATCTTTAATGTCAATCAAATTTCAACCCAATAACTATGTATTTAAATATAAAGGAAAAGAACCAAATTAGGGTAATACACGAAATGATAAAAGTGCATTGCAATTAGGTTTTTGTGGAGTCTAGACTCAGTGGGATATAAACATGAAATGGATTTATTTTTCCTCAAGTCACTGAGTTCAGTCATGTTCTATTAATCACTCTGTCCTGTCATTTAATGAGGTCTTAGATTCCATAAGTATCTGGTCACTGTTGCTTATTAAAATTCAGTCCAGTATACAGTTTCAATGTCAACCCCTATTTAACTTGCATTTCCCTTTGCTTCCCCTTCAGCATAGGCTTAAACTGAGACTCTGATAATTTAGAGGTAGTGGGACAGGGTCTGAAGGAGATACTTCTTCTCTCCTTCTTCAATACCTAACTCTTCCAGTGTAGACAAGAGTTGAGGGAAACGGACACATGAAAAAATAGCTCTTTATCTCCTTACTGTGATTGTATTCCTTTCTTTTATTGAGTTCGTAATAATTTATAACATTGTGAAATTTCAGTTGTACATTATTATGTGTCAGTCACCATATATTTGTGCCCCTTCATCCATTGTGCCCACCCCCCAACCCCCTTCCCCTCTGGTACTCACTAGACTGTTCTCATTGTCCATGTGTTAGTTTATCTTCCACATATGAGTGAAATTATACGGTGTTTGTCTTTCTCTGGTTTATTCTGCTTAACATAATACCCTCAAGGTCCACTCATCTTGTTCTGAATGGGACAATTTTGTATTTTTTATGGCTGAGTAGTATTCCATTGTGTATATATACCACATCTTCTTTATCCAATCATCAGTCGATGGGCACTTATGTTGCTTTCATGTCTTGGATATTGTAAATAATGCTACAGTGAACATAGGGGTGCATAAGTCTCTTTGAATTGTTGATTTCAAGTCCTTTGAATAATATCCAGTAGTGGGATAGCTGGGTGAGAGTATTTCTATTTTTAATTTTTTGAAAAATAACCATACTGTTTTCCATAGTGGCTGCACCAGTTTGCATTCCCATCAGCAGTATCTGAGGGTACTCTTTTCTCCACATCCTTTCCAACAGTTGTTATTTTCTGTCTTGGTGATTATAGCCATTCTTATGGGTGTAAGGTGATATCTTAGTGTAGTTTTGATTTGCATTTTCCTGATAATTAGTTGAACATATTTTCATGTGCCTGTTGGCCATCTGTATATCTTCTTTGGAAAAATGTCTGTTCATATACTCTGCCCTTTTCTTTTTAATCAAGATTGTTTGTTTTTATGTTGCTGAGTCATGTGAGTTCTTTATATATTTTGGAGATTAACTCCTTGTCAGATATATGATTTGCAAATATTTTCTCCCAGTTGGTGGGTTGCTTTTCTGTTTTGTTCCTGGTTTCCTTTGCCTTGCAGAAGCTCTTTAGTCTGATGAAGGCTCACTTGTTATTTTGTTTGTTTGTTTCCCTTGTCCGAGTAGACATGGTATTCAAAAATATCCTTCTAAGACCAACGTCAAAGAGTGTACTGGCTATATTTTCTTCTAGGAGTTTTATGATTTCAGGTCTTACCTTCAAGGCTTTGATACACTTTGAGTTAATTTTTGTGTATTACAAAAGATAATGGTCTACTTTCATTCTTTTGCATGTAGCTGTCCAGTTTTTCCAGCACCATTTATTGAAGTGATTTTTTTTTCTCCATTTCATGTTCTTGGCTCCTTGGTCAAAGATTAGCTGTCTGTAGATGTGTGGTTTTATTTCTGGGCTTTCATTCTGTTCCATTGATCTGTGTGTCTGTTGTTGTACCAGTACCATGGCATTTTCATTACCATAGCTTTGTACTATATTCTAAGGTCAGGGGTTGTAATGCTTCCAGCTTTGTTCTTTTTTCTCAGGATTGCTTGAGTTATTTGGGGTCTTTTGTTGCCACATATGAGTTTTAGCATTCTTTGTTCTATTTCCATGACAAATGCCATTGGAATTCTGATTGGGATTGCACTGAATCTGTAGATTGCTTGAGGTAGTATGGACATTTTAACTATATTTATTCGTTCAATCAATGTTCATGGGATATCTTTTCATTTCTTTATGTCATCATCGATTTCGTTCAATAATGTCTTATAGTTTTCCTTGTATAGGTTTTTCACTTCCTTGGTTAAAATTGTTTCTAAATATTTTATTCCTTTTGTTGTGACTGTAAATGGGATTATATTCTTGAGTTCTCTTTCTGTTAGTTCATTACTGGAGTATAGCAAGTCAACTGATTCTTGTAAGTTGATTTTGTACCCTGCCACTTTGCTGTGGTTGTTGATTATTTCTAATAGTTTT
Source organism: Equus asinus (assembly GCF_041296235.1). Taxonomy (NCBI): domain Eukaryota; kingdom Metazoa; phylum Chordata; class Mammalia; order Perissodactyla; family Equidae; genus Equus; species Equus asinus. The sequence continues at coordinate 130,407,440 of NC_091820.1, forward strand.
TTTTATAGATTCATTAGAGTTTTCTATATATAAAGTCATGTCATCTGCAAACAGCAAGAGTTTCACTTCTTCATTGCCTATTTGTTTTCCTATTATTTCTTTTTCTTGCCTAATTTCTCTAGGCAAAACCGCAGTACTATGTTGAATAAGAGTGGTGAGAGTGGGCATCCTTGTCTTGTTCCTGTTCTCAGAGGGATGGCTTTCAGTTTTTACCTGTTTAGTATGATGTTGGTTGTGGGTTTGTCATATATGGCTTTTATTATATTGAGGTACTTTCCTTCTCTATCCATTTTATTGAGGGTTTTTATCATAAATGGATGTTGGATCTTGTCAAATGCTCTCATTGCATCTATTGAGGTTATCATGTGGTTTTTATTCTTCATTTTGTGAAGGTGGTGTAGCACATTGATTAATTGTCAGATGTTGAAAAATCCCTGCATTCCAGGTATATATCCCACTTGATCATGGTGTACAATCTTTTAAACATATTGCTGTATTCAGTTTGCCAATATTGTGTTGAGGATTTTTGAATCTGTGTTCATCAGCAATATTGGCCTGTAATTTTCCCTCTTTGTGTTCTCTTTTGTTGCTTTGGTATCAGGGTGATGTTGGCCTTGTAGAGTATCTTACATAGTCTTCCATCTTCCACAATCTTTTGGAATAGTTTTTGAAGGATATGTATTAAATCTTCTTTGAATGTTGGCTAGAATTCTCCATAGAAGCCATCTGGTCCAAGACTTTTATTCTTTGGGTGGTTTTTGAGCACTATTTCAATCTTTTTACTTGTGATTGGTCTATTCAAATTCTCTATTTATTCTTGATTCAGTTTTGGGAGGTTATATGAGTCTAAAAATTTATCCATTTCTTCTAGATTGTGAAATTTGTTGGCATATGGTTTTTCGTAGCATACTCATAATCCTTTGTATTTCTGTGGTAACTGTTCTAATTTCTCCTCTTTCATTTCTAATTTTATTTATTTGAAACTTCTCTCTTTTTTTCTTAGTGAGCCTGGCTATGGGCTTGTCAATTTTGTTTATTTTCTCAAAGAACCAGTTCTTTGTTTCATTGATCCTTTCTACTATTATTTTTTAAATTCAATTTCATTTATTTCTGCTGTGATTTTTATTTCCCTCCTTCAGCTGACTTTGGGCTGGGTTTGTTCTTCTTTTTCTAATTCTGTTAGGTGTAGTTTTAGATTGCTTGTTTGAGGTCTTTCTTGTTTGTTACAGTGGGCTTGTATTGATATGAATTTCCCTCTTGGAACTCCTTTTGCTGCATCTCGTATGAGTTGGTTTGGTGTATTTCATTTTCATTTGTCTCCAGATATTTTTTCATTTCTCCTTTAATTTCTTCAATGATCCATTGGTTGTTCAGTAGCATGTTGTTTAGTCTCCATGTATTTGTCACTTTACCAGCTTTTTTCTTGTACCTCATTTCTAGTTTCACAGCATTATTGTCAAAAAAGATACTTGATGTGATTTCAATATTCTTAAATTTATTGAGGTTTGCCTTGTTTCCCAACATATGGTCTATCTTTGATAATGTTCCATGTGCACTTGAGAAGAATGTATATTCTGATGTTTTTTGATGGAATGTTCTATGTATATCTTTTAAGTTCATCTGGTCAAGTTTTTGTTTAAATCCACTATTTCCTTGTTGAATTTCTGTCTGGATGATCTATCCATTGCTGTAAGTGGGGTATTGAGGTTTCCTACTGTTATCATGTTGTTGTTAATATCTCCTTTTAGCTTTGTTAATAGTGGCTTTCTGTACTTTGGCACTCCTGTGTTGGGTGCATATATATGTATAAGTGTTGTCCTCTTGGTGGAGTGTCCCTTTTATCTTTATATATTGCCCCTCTTCATCTATCTTTAACTATTTCATGTTGAGTTCTACTTTGTCTGATATAAGTATGACAACACCGGCTTTTCTTTGTTTGCCATTGGCTTGTAGCATTGTCTTCCATCCCTTCACTCTGAGTCTGTGTTTGTCTTTAGAGCTGAGATGTGTGTCCTGGAGGCAGCATATTGTTGGGTCTTGTTTTTTAATCCATCCTACTACACTGTGTTTTTTGATTTGAGAATTCAATCTGCTTACATTTAGAGTGATCATTAATATATGAGGACTGAATGCTGCCATTTTATCACTCATTTTATGGTTCTTCAGCATTTCCCTTGTTTCCTGTCCTGTGTAATAGGGTCTACCAATTCAGTTTGACAGTATTATATGATGGTTTTCTCAGTTTTATCTTTATTTATCATTTGTGTCTCTGTTCTGATTATTTGTTAAGTGGTTATGATGAGGTTTGTATAAAAAAATCTAATAGGTAAGATAGTCCATATTCTGATAGTCTCTTATTTCCGTAGACTAAGCCGATTCCATCTCTTTCCTCTTCTACTTCTAACTTATTATTGTCACAACTTATTCCATCTTGTGTTGTGAGTTTGTGGTTAAAATGATGAGATTATATGTTTTTATGTTTCCCTTCCTTTTATCTTTAAGGTTATAAGTAAATGTTAGCTAACCTGTTCTGATAGAGAGCTGAAGTTTTCTGACTTTGTCTACCTATTTATCTCCTTGCTCAACGTTTTGTAAAGAATTTCCTTTTTTGTGAAATAGGAGAGTCTTCTTGAGCATTCCTTCTGGGTGGTGTCTTGCAGCAGTGAACTCCCTCAACTTTTGTTTACCTGAGAAAGTTTTTGTTTCTCCATTGTATCTGAAAGATATTTTCACTGGATAGAGTATTCTTGGCTGAAAGTTTTCGTCTTTAAGAATTTTGAATATATCATTCCATTCTCTCCTAGCCTGTAAGGTTTCTGCTGAGAAATCCACTGAAACTCTGATAAGGGTTCCTTTGTAAGTTGTTTTCTTGCGTCTTGCTGCTCTTAATATTTCTTCTCTGTCACTGATTTTTACAAGCTTTACTACTATATGCCTTGCAGGAGGTCTTTTTACATTGATATAATTAGGAGTTCTATCAACTGCTTTCACTTGTATTTCCAGCCTCTTCCCTAGCTTTGAGAAGTTCTCAGCTATTATTTCTTTGAACAAGCTTTCTGCTCCATTCTCCTTCTCTTCTCCCCCAGAATACCTATAAACCCTATGTTTTATTTCCTAAGTGACTAGGATATTTCTTGGAGAATTTCTTCATTTCTTTTTAGTCTTAGTTGTCTCTCCTCCTCCATTTGAAGCATTTTTATATTTCTGTCTGCCAGAGTCCTAATTCTCTACCCCAGAATGTCAGCTCTATTATTCAGGGAGTCCAGATTTTCTTTATCTCATCCATTATGTTTTGCATCTCCAATATTTCTGAATGGTTTTTAGTTATAGTTTCAATCTCTTTTGTGAAGAATTCCTTCCGTTCATTAATTTTGTCCCTGATTTCATTGAACTGTCTATCTGTATTTTCTTCTAACTTGTTGAGTTTTTTTAATGATGGCTATTTTGAATACTCTGTCATTTAGATTATAAATTTCTATGCTTTCAGGATTGATTTATGGGTGCTTGTCATTTTCCTTCTGGTTTGTAGTGTTAATATATTTCTTCAAACTATTAGATGGTGTGGGTTTTTGCCTCCACATAGTGGTAGTATGTGGTTGAAGCTTCCACCTGCCACCACTGGATGAGAATAAACAACTGTGTATTCTGAGACTGCCATGATCTGCAGCTCACTTGCTCACAGCTGCTGCTCTCCTAGGGTATACGTGGGTGTTCTGGCCAATCAGCTGAGCCTGGGGAGAGGCACTTTCTTTCGTGCATTCAATCCTGGGTGTACTATTGCTCTGTCCTCATTATCTGCTCTCCTGGTGTGCTGGCTTGATGAAGACACCCCCACAATAGGTTAACTACCTCTTTCCATGGGCTGTGAGGGAACTTGGAGAGTGAAGGTGTTCCCATGCATAGCCACCCCTCCCCCATCTCCTATCAAAGCAGTGTGTGGTCCTATGCCCTGGGTGGCTGCCATTGGTCTAGGGAGAAAAGATCCCCTTACCTCCTCCTACTTCCTGTGGGGAGTCCAGCATCTCCACCATCAGACGTATATCTGTGTGGGTCTCTCAGACATCTTTTGTGTTGTGTGAATGTCTTCCCTTTGTATATGAATGTCCTTTTTGTTGTATATAAGAGGGGAGTGAGTCTAACAGAAGAGCTCACTCTACCGTGATGCTGACATCACTCTGATTGTATTCTTTTTTTATTATTATTATTGGTTATTATTGCTTCTCTGTTTTCTTTTTCTGGCCATCAAGATTCTCTGTAAAAAAAGAAAAAAGCATAAAATTGCTGGCTCCTTTGTGGGCCTATGTTTTAGTTTTGAAGGAGTTCAGTGTATTTGTTGCTTTACATATTTTCTTAGTCTGGAGGATGAGGCAGTAGTCCTCAACCTGTGTGGTACAGTACTTTCCGACCACCCAGGAAGCCTTTAACAATGTGTGAAGGCATTATTGGTTGTCAGGGTAACTGAGAAAGCATTTAGTGTGCAGGGACCACAGATATTAAATGGAATATGCAAAGGGATCAGAGTCAAAAACAACGCATGAACATCCCTGAAGAATAGTGATACTACAATGCCAATATCCTCCCGTTTTTGAGAAACACTGTTAAAGTAATGAAATACTTTGTTATTTCTTGGCAAATAATCACTAACCTGACATCCTCACCTTGTCCCCTGCCCTACAACTGCTCCTCTACAGCCTCCATCTCAGCCTCCAACCCCATATTCTCCATGATCTAGCAAATATAGGGACAAAGTATGGCATAGCAGGGACCCCCCAGGACTCTGATTCTGTGCCAAGACCAGAATCCATTTTGGTTGTGTGATGCCTGCACACAAGCTCAATCACTCTTGCAACAGTTGTTTTTGATTTTGATTCTGAGTCCTTTGGTCTCCCTTCTCCAGTCTTCTTAAACATTCTGGGAATCTAAGGACAGGAAAGATTTTGAAGTGATGGTTGGAGGTGCTAGGACAAGGCATGCTACCACTTGATAAGTTTAGTGAGCCCTTAGAGAGGTGTCTGGCCACAATCCCTGGCAGGTATCTTGAGAAGTTAGGGTACTTAGTGCCTCTTTGTCTTAAGCTTAGGCTCCAGGCTGTCATTCTGGGGTAATAGGAAAAGTGTAACTCAACATCCTATACAATCATAATAAAAAATCTAGTTTCAAAGTGAGAGGTAATTAGGAACTCTTAACATTGTTAATTAGCTCTCTGGGAATAGTGCCCAGTTTTCACAATGCTACTCTAGAACGTGTTTCCTCCCCCTCCCCTGGAGAATGAATTATGAAAATACTCGTGACTAAATATAGATAAAATAGGTCTGATAAGTTTAAATTCATGAAACATTTGCTCATTAGACTCTGGGTCCTTGTTACTCTGTGAAATAGTAAAGTCGTACTAGACTTGAAGTCAATATATTGGTTCAAATTGTGCTTCTGCCATTAATGGCCTTTTGATATGAATGAGATAAAAGTATCAAGGATGAGGCTTAGGTTTTTGACTGTGCAAATGTATGGAAGGTGGTGTCATTTACTAAGATGCGGTGGCTAGAGGAGCAGGATAGAGGAAGAAGATCATGAGTTTAGTTTTAGATATGCTGAATTTGATATGCCTTTGAGGTACCCAAGTAAAGATTTTCAGAAAATGAAGACTTTCTAGCGTTCAGAAGAAATATCTGATCTGGAGTTATACATGTGCAAGTTAGCTGTGTATGGACGGCAACTGAAGCCGTAGGAGTGGGATGAATGGTCTAAGAAGAATGTAGTCAAAGATAGGAGGATCTAGGACTGGGTAATGAGGAATTGCAGCATTTCATGTTTAGGTAGAAGAAGATGATTCAGTGCAGGAGCACCAAGGGATATAAGAGGAAAACCTAGGAGAAGGGAAGGTTAGTTTTCTTCTTATGTTTACATGCTCTATTTTTTCCACATGTGTTGATGCATTACCCAACATCATTTTCTATCTTGTTAGCTAGACTTAATAACAGCAAGCTTGTCCTCTGTTTCAGATGGATATTGATACACTCATTGCTATCCTTTTCATCTGCAGTTTTCTTACTTGAAAACTCTCTAGTCATTCCTCTGGAATGTCAAAAAAAAAAGATGATTTCTGAAGCATGTGATTCAATTGGCTTGCTAAGAGAAAAGAAGAATTCCAGCAAATGGTTGAAACTGCATCTTCCATCCTATGCAACAGAAGGTATTGTTACTGTTATTTCGTTATTACTTGAATTCTGCAGTTGGCGTACACTTTCTCAGCAAGATGGTCTAACCTTGAGCACGCTCTTGCATTCACTTTATGGGGATGGCAATTTGCATTTTCTTTTATTTAATTTAATGAACTGTGGCAATGTACAAGGTTAAAGAAAGTTTGCAGTTATGATTAAAGGAACAAAGCATTAAGCACTATCATCATTTGCTCAGTTTGTTGTAGATCTACGAGAATATATATATATATATATTCATATATATATATTCACCCTTGACCCTCTTGCAGTAAGAATGTCATATTACTTCTGAGAATATCAGATTGGTTTCTTCCTCCAACCCCTCCACCTCCCCTAACCATACAGACATGCAAATATATAGAGAGAGACATCGTATGATCTATATATATTATACAATATATGTATTATACATATAAGCTTTAATTTTTTTGAAAATTAAAATTTTCAACACAAAGGTAAAACTAGAATTGCCTAATAAGTAGACTTTCACTAAATGGCAAGTCAGTAGTATTGTTTGTGAAGAATTCTCTAATTCTTTTTCTCAGTATTATTCTATAATTCATAGCAGCCTTGTCTGGTTCCTTACATTGAGTTTGAAGGCCACAGAGCCAATTGAACAACTCGTTAACTTTTATTTCTTTTTTATTTTAAGTTCATTACAATTTAATTTAGCCCTGCAAAAACACATGCTGAAACACTGCCAGAGATTGCCTAGCTAAACACCATGGAGGTTCACATTGCAGAAGTAGTCAAACTCAGAGTAAAAATGTCGTTGACTCTAAGCCTAAATTTAGCTTGTCAATAAGGGCAATAACCTAAAGCCAATAACTCTGGAAGACTGGTCTACTTCCCCAGAGTGAGAAAAGTCTTCCTGTTCAGAGTATTAGGCAAGAATATGACAGTCAAATTGTAAAATAAAAACTTTGATGAGTAATCTTGGCAATGTTATCTTTTATCCAAGAACCTAATCAGTTGTCACTTAGTAGGTGAAGACACCAATAATGGTGCTCTCAAATACAATTAGCTGCATTCTAAGAGAACATATTCTAATTAACTCATGCCATAAGTTTGTTTTTGTGTGGCCTGAGTAGGAGTGTGGGAGTAGGGAGGAGAGCTGCGAGGAAGAAAATAATCCATTACTCCTATGAGGAATATGATATTCTAACTTCAAGAGGGTCAGGGATGCAGGGCTATCAGGTAGAACACTGAGTTTGTAAGCTAGCAAACAAAACAAAACAAAATTTCACCCAAACCTGAGCTCTAAGGAAATTGTTCAAAGTATAATGGGTGACTCTAAAAGTCAAAGGAAGAGGATTTACACCTATGCTGTCATTCTAAGAGTTTTACAGTTTTACCTCCTTTATTTAGGTCTTTGATCCATTTTGAACTAATTTTTGCATAGAGTGTGAGGTAGTGGTCGAATTTCATTCTTTTGTACATGGGTATCCATTAGTCTTAGCACTATATGTTGAAAATCTTTTTCCCCGTTGAATTATCTTGTCAATATAGAGACAGAGGTAGATTAGTGGTTGTCACATGCTGAGGGGAAAAGGTTTGGGGGAATGGGGAGTGAGTGCTAAAGGGTAAGGTGTTTCTTTGGGGTTGGTGAAAGTGTTCTAAAATTAGATAGTGGTGATGATTGAACAATTCTGTGAATATACTAAAAACCCTTGAATTGTATGCCTTTAATGGGTTAATTGTACACTGTGGAAATTATATCTCAGTAAAGCTTTTAAAAATTTTACAAAATAACAGACTGTTGCAAAATCAAAGGAAGGGTTGGCCAATCTGGAAGTATAGAACCAAGACAGTTCCAGGGATTGGGTTGCAAGAAGTAATTGGCAGTTTCTGAAGGACCTTGCTTTCAGAATGACTTTAGAACCAACAGGTTTTTTAAATCTTGTATCATTCAGTACAGAATTCACTTTTCAGAAGAAAAAGTCAGATTGGTCCAGCCTAAATCACATGTTTACCCAATGGTAGGGGAGGTAGTGGGTGAGTGCCCTGGTTGTCAGTATTAACAAGACAAGACTACATGGAATAATAATAACTAAGCCTGGCACACAGGCTCATTTTGTCTACACCAGTACTATGTTGAGTGCTTTACATTTACTGACTTATTTCATCTTCAAAATCAGTCTACTAAGTGGTTATTAGTATTATACACCTTTTATACAGAAATGGGAACTGATGCTTATCAAGGTTAAGAAAATTGTCCAAGGTCACAGCTAGTAAACAAAGGAACTGTGATTCAGACCAAGGCAGCCTTGTTCTAGAGTCCACGCTTTTAATTACTATGCTACAGAATCTCTCCCTAAAGATGAAGTTTATAAACACTGATATATTTTCACATCCTACCTCTTATTATCCTGGGGCTAGTGTATTTACCAAAGGAAAAATGTTGTTACTGGAAGAAGAGGGAAGCAACTCTGAGCTGGCAAAAACAACACATAACTGCCAGAGGAAAAAAGTAATTAGTAAATATTAGTAATTAGTAAATTAGTAATTATTAAGCCCATGCTGCATGCTAGGCATTTTTGCATATACCATCCACCCCATTATGTTATAGTGTACCCTACAAATCCACTCTTCACCCTCTTCTACCTGGTAGCCTAGGAGGTCACCACAACTGTATTGGCTACAACAACATGAGTCCCTCGCCCTCTGGTTTCTGTTAGGTTCAGTGAATAATAGGCTTGAGATTGGAACAAGGGAGGAGAGAAAGGGCAGGTGACTTATTCCCCTGGCTTCCCCCAATAGGGTCACCAAGAACTAGTGGTCTCCATCAACTAATGTTTCCAGCTCCTTTCAGCTAGCTTTGTCCCACCCACAATGAGAGATATTTCTTTGGGTACCTACAACTCCTTCTTCTCTTTGATCTTTCAGGCCTAAGAGTGATAATGCCTATCCACTGTTGCTAGGAACCCCTGATGGTTTCCCTTAAATCTGCCCACATCTTGTAAATTGTCTCTTGCTTGAATCTCTCCAATCACTCTTTTTGAGGGTGAATCCTACTCGGACTCTGAGTGATATACACAGTGACCCTGCAAGGTCAATAAAATTATGTTGGTTTTGTTGTTGAAGAATTGAGGCTGAGATAATTAAATAACTTGACCAAGATTCCAATTAGCAAGCAACAGAGCCAGAAATCAAAGTTTTTTTTTTTTTTTTTAACTTTCAAGTGTTGGTTCTTTTTTTACTGAGAGCAGGTTCTAAAAGCTACATCCTGTTAGCTATATCCATAGGAAAACTAGAAATCTGACTGAAGAGAGGATGTATTTCTGAATAGATTTAAATGAGCATTACTCATTTTAAAATTCAATTGAATCTCCCTTCAAATGTACTATAGCTGTAGCAAAGGTTTTCAGGTGTAATGTGATGTTTAGGAATGTGAAATCTGAAGTCACTGCCTGACTCTTCATCTATTATCACTGTAAGACTTTGGATAACTTACTTAGATTCTTTTTGTCTCAATTTCCCAATAGTTAAATTAGAGCAGTGGTGCCAGCTTCATAGAATCATAGAAAGGATAAAATGAGCTACTATATGTAAAGCCTAGAACTGAGTATGACTCATCATAAGAGGTCAATAAATGTAGCTATTATTATTATAGATTTCAATGTAGCCACTTCTCTTGCCTCAAAACTTGTGGAGATGATTCTCACAAAGAGAATGCTCCTAGTTTCCAGAGATCAGAGACAAAATAAGCAGATTCTCTTTTGTTTTCTTTATTTAACCTGCTAGAAGGAAGGTAATCATTTTGAGTAGCTAGTTACATCCTACCTTTGGGCCCTTTGGGGTTCTTATTGCTAAAAGGTCCCTGTTTAGTGTAGTTGTTAGGTGGGTAAAGATGGTTCCATGGTGAAGTTAGCTTCATGGACTTGTGCTCAACAGGCTATGAAAGCAGAGCTTCTTTTAACACTATGTATGTCTGGTTGTATTTTCTTACCTACTCCCCCTAGTGACAGGAGGAACTTCAATATGTTTTGCAATTGGAATAGCTCAATGGCTACACTGGAATCAAGCTTTTCACCTTGGTCTAATTAGTGTGTTGTTGAATGGCCACTGGTTTCCAATGACAGACGTTGGAAAGGGTACTAGATTGGGAATTGTGAGATCTGGGTTTTAATTGAGCTCTTTCAATACATGACCTTATGACTTTGGCCAAGTTGCTAACCACTCTTAGACTTAAGTATCTCATCTGTCAAAAGAAGTTGGATCAGTTGATGGATAAAGTCTTTTCCACTTCTGAAATGCCATGGCATTATTGATGGAATCATAACAGTTTATCAAAGTGGCCAGCTTTCTCCTTGCCTCATGTGAGGGCTTAAAGGCAAAGTAGAAAGAGCACAGGCTGAGGCGACAAATACAAATGGAAGCCTAGCATGACTTTACTACTTGCTCCCTATATGAAAATTGAAAAGTTATTTAATATTGAGTAATCTCAATTTCCTCATTTTTGAAGGTAAAGCATTGTTATAAGATGATTCATGTCAATTTCCTAGTACACTATATGGTAGCTCTACTAATATTCAAGCAGCTTCCATCTCATTGAAGAGATTAAGAAGAATCTCATAATAGAACTACTAGAGCATGGGAGCATGTGACTATCTTTTTCAAACTACATGTCAGGACACAGGATGTGAGAAAACATTTTTTTCAGATTTTTGGACTTATTTACAGGAAAATTCATATGAATGCATAAATATTAGGTTCTATTGTGCATTGAAAGAATTTCCTTAGCTAAAATAATTAAAAGTGAATGATATTGAGAGAGTACCGAGAAATTTCTGGTGGCCATATATGTAAACAAAATGTTATGCATGACATATACAAATGTACATGCAGGACAGGGATGCAGAAATGGATGAGATCACAAACATTTGCCCTGTTTCATTGTTGCTGTGGCTCTTCCTGAACATTCTGTCAGCCCTAATAACTCCTCCTAGAATGGTTCTACCAGGAGTCGATAGCACCACATAAAAAGCTGCTGTGAATCTGTGAACCAGAGTGCAGGATATTCTTTTAGTCTCCTGTCTGCTCTAAATCCCACAAAACTATCCCTTTACATACCAACTCTTCTTGATAATTTCCTTTTTAAAAAAAACTCAGGTTTATTGAGGTACAGTTTACCTACAATAAAATTCACTTCTTTTAAAGTGTATATAGTTTGATGAGTTTTGAAAAATGTTGTATAACCACCACAGTCATGATAGAGATTATTTCCACCACCCTTCCCCCCTCAAATTCCCTCATGTCTCTGAAGTCGATTTCCACCCTTCCCCATGATGGACCCTGGCAACCACTGATCTACTTTATGTCACTATTGTTTTGTCTTTTTTAGAACTTCATATGCACGGAATTATACAGCATGTAGTCTTTTGTATTTGGCTTCTTTCACTTAGCATAATGCTTTTGAGATTCATCCATGTTGCTGAATACATCAGTAGTTTATTACTTTCAATATTGAGTATTTTTCCATTGTATGAATATACCATATTTTGCTTATTTTTTCCTCAATAGATGGGCATCTTGATTTCTTCCAGTTTTTTGTGATTATGAGTAAAGGTACTATAACCAATCACATAGAGGTTATTGTGTGAACATAAGTTTTTATCTTCCTTACCTGGGAGTGCAATTGCTAGGTCATATGATAATAATACATTTAATTTTATAAGAAAAATGTCAAACTGTTCTCCAAAGTGGCTGCACCATTTTGCATACCCATCAGCAATCTATGAGAGATCTGTTCACTTTGCATCCTCAGTGGCATTTGGCATTGTCAGGCCTTTTATTTGTAGCCTTTGCAGTAGGCATGCAGTGAAGTCTAATTGTGGTTTTAACTTGCATTTCCTTAATGAGGCAATAGTATTTATGCCCAGAAATGTGCATGCCACTTCTTCTGTCAGGCTGTTAGTGTGTGGGTGAGTCAATCTAGTCAGGAGTTGAGCCAGGTTTAGGTTTCTTTGTTGCTATGGTTACCTTCAGTGTACACATATGCCTAAAGGAACTGACACATTCCTTCGGTGATGGGTCACTTCCTTGTGCTTATGTGGGGCCTGGAGTACTGGAAGTCTTCTAAGTGTTCCTGCTCCACCATATGTGTGGTGGAGCTTTCAGCAGGACCTGTATGCCTGTAGCACAGCAGAGTCTCTCTTCACACTCTTGCACAGCAGTGGTAGACTGCTGTTTCTTGTTACTCAGTAAGAGGCATGTGCTAGGGGCGAGGAGCGGGAGTCTCAGTTCTCTAACTGCAGCCTCAGTCTCAGGCAAAAACTATGCACCAGGGCCCCAGGGATGGGGATTTTTCAGTGTTCCTGCTTCTCCTCCCATTGACAGTCAATCCCTGTCATGTATCTGTTGGGTGTATTGGACAAGAAGAAACTTTTTGCCCCTCCTCTAGTGGTAGCTGATCTTCTGGGCCTGAGAGAGTTTCCTATTCTTCCTCCAAATGCAGGCGGGATTTGTGTCTACCACTCCTCCAGAAGCAGTATGACTTTGCTTGTGGGAGCAAGGTCCTGGGAGCAAGAGGAATTCCTCTTCTTCCTTCCAGGGAAGATGGTTTGTGTTTGGGATGAGAGAAGAGTCCAGGGAAGGAGGCAGGGTTTCTTGCTTGTCTCCCAGTGGCAACTCATCACCATCAACATACCTACAGTGTCAACAAAGGGAATTCTCTCAGTTCTTAGTGCCTCCAATCTCTCTAATGCTCAGCTGGTGGAGGCCCAGGAAAAGAGTTTGCAAGTGAATGCAGACTCTGTAGTCTGGGTCTTTCCAGCATTATAAATTATTCACTGTCCCAAAGCAGACCTTTAAGAATTCATTGAAATTTCAGCTGTTTCCCTCTTACCTGCTTTTATTGGCCATTTCTTCCTGTCATGCTCTCCCAAAGGCAAAAACAGTTTGTGTCCCATCTCTTTACAAAGGGGCTTGTCACTCTTTGAAATTAAGTTCAGCAAGTTGCTTTGTGACCTCAGCAATCTAAATAACTCAGGAATAGCTATATGATCTTGTAGATTATCTGCCTTCTTACTGTTAGGATAGAAGCAACATTATCTTACAGCTTTCTACATCCTAAGTAGAAGCAGAACTTCTTTCAACTTTTGATTTGGTCGCTTGGTCTACACTATTTACCTTGGAATAGACCATTCCACCTTGTAGGTTACTGCTATGGCAACTGTAATGCTGGGCAAAAGGCACTCTACACCAAGGTCCAGCCCTTGAAATGCTGCCAGCTCCCTCCCCTAACCCAGCATGCCAACTCTGAGGAGGAGATGAGAAAGCTGGAGGAGGTAGGGCTTAATCTGGACCTTCAAAGGAGGAGAGCCTTAATAAGAGGAGATGCAGTCCGAAGAGTACTATGTGAGGAAAAATATGCTTTTTTCTACCTTTCTTCCCTCTTTATGTCTGAGGTGAGTCAGCTAACACTGATTCAACCATGGGACAGCCTCTTTAGGGCACTTCCATCTGATATGAGCCACTTCTCTCTCCAAAAGATAGCTATCCTTCTCCATTCCGTGACTTGGTCTTTGTCCAAAAGAATTGGCTATGTAACAATTCCTGTGAGGTAACTTGTATGTGTCCAGAAGTAAATGTTGCCAGAGAATCACCCTTTTGGAAAGCCTTGTCTTATACAAATCACAGATTTGTGACCTGCTAAGTGTTAGCATGCTTGAACAGTGAGCTTGAGAAGATGGTGTTGCCCTACAATTTCCAGTCTACGATTTCCACTAGTACAGGAACCTACTCCAATTTAAATAATTCCTTTCCATTTCTAATTTAGCTAATTGCGAACTGATGATTCTATAGTTATAAAGTCCATTCCTTTGCCTTCTATGAATACAAAGATATGTCTAAAAGAACTGACTCTGAGGCCTTATCAAATGATAATATCTCAGTGTGAATGGGTATATTGGGACCCTTCTTGAAATTCAGGTGATAGAAGAGGGGCAAAGAAGAGAACATGGGTTTACGGGTATTCTAATTGAGTGGATTATTGTCATGTATTACAGGCACAGAATAAGGAAAGGAGGACAGGAAGCAGAAAATGAAGTCATTGAAGATAAACTTCCTGAATTTGATCATGTGTCCAATCTAGCAGCCAGTGAATTACTTTGAGGAGGAAATGTCCTAAGTAGACAGGTATCTTATTAACAAGGAAAATAATGATCCACTCATTACTTTTGTGAGAGTCAGAATGTTCCTATTTATTCTACTGCTATAAAAGTAACTCAAGAAAAGAATTGGATGTGGGACAGTGAACAGATCTCTTCTGGTATCCACACCTCAATTTCCCCATCTAAGAAATGACAGCATTGAAACTGAATATGTCTAAGCACCCTTCCATTTGTTTTTTTGTTGTTGGTGGTGAGGAAGATTCTCTCTGAGCTAACATCCATTGCTAATCTTCCTCTTTTTTTGCTTGAGGAAGATTAGCCCTGAACTAACATCTTTGCCATCTATTTTGTATGGGGGACACCTCCACAGCAGAGCTGATGAGTAGAGTAGGTTTGCGCCAAGGATCTAAACCCGTGAACCCAGGCCACCAAAGCAGAGGGTACAGAACTTTAGTCACTCAGCCACGGGGCCAGCCCCCATATGTATTTTTATGTTTTTAACTTGTGGCTATACTATTTCATTTTGTTGATGTAAAAGTTATTATAAGGAATAACCAAGATGAAGCAGACATTTTAGGCTGTTTTCCTAGCTTTGTGTTAGACAGAAAACCATGTATCAGAGGCATTGATTTGGCATTTCAGTGCCTTTCTTTCATTGATTGCTGATCATATTCCAAGCCAAATTCATTTAAAAAAAAACTGAAGCAGTGGTCTTGGAAATGAAATACCAGTTATTTGTAATCCTTTGTGAAAAAGATGGGGTTGATTACAGACCTGGTATCTCGTGCCTGTTTTGGCACGTACTGCAAGGCACTGTGAAGAAAAACTCATAGCCTGGGTAAGGAAACATCTCATATCCTCTTGCATCCAACCTCCTTGCCAAGAGTAATAAATACTCTGATGTGATACAGATGGAATCCCACACTTTTTGTAATAGTTTTTAAATATGATATCTTGATAAACAGGTGGCACTATAGGTATCAAAAACATACCAAGTATATAGTTCCAGAGAGAGGGAAAATCCTGTTGATTTTCTTTGATTTGTATGATCAACATCATGAATTATTTGATGCAAAATTTACCATAAAATCAATATCCAAGCTTCCAGTTGGAGAGAGCCATATAACAGAAGCTTTGCTAGGGACATTATAAACTTTACCCCATTTAGTCTTCAAAACAACCAAATGAGTTAGTTACTGTTATACCCATATGTTAAATAAGTTGTCCAAAGCCCATATAGGTAAGTGAATGAATCATGATTTGAAATGACTTGATCTGATTTCTCTTTTTTTTTTTTTTGAGGAAGATTAGCCCTGAGCTAACTACTGCCAGTGCTCCTCTTTTTGCTGAGGAAGCTTGGCCCTGAGCTAACATTGTGCCCATCTTCCTCTACTTTATATGTGGGATGCCTACCACAGCATGGCATGCCAAGCAGTGCCACGTCCGCACCCAGGATCCAAACCAGCGAACCCAGGGCCGCCGAGAAGCGGAATGTGCAAACTTAACCATTGCGCCACCGGGCCGGGCCCTTGATCTGATTTCAAGGCACTAAGCCAGGTACCGCTGTGAGGGGATTTTGCAAAATCTAATTGAAGTCCCAAGTAAATTAACCTTAAGATATAGAGATTATCTGGGTAGGCCTGACCCAATCAAGTTAACCTTTTAAAAGCAGTGAGTTTCTCTAGCTAGGAGTAAAAGTAGAAGTTAGAGACATTAGAAACATGAAGGTGATTCGATGTGAGGAATCCTACTGCTCACTGTGGTGTTGTGAGAGGGTCTGTGAGAGGGCCTGAAGACAGGAACTGCAAGAATCCTCTAGGAGATGAGAATGATCCCACAGCTGACAGCCAGGAAATGGGGCGTTGGGTCCTACAACCAGAACAAACTGATGTAATGTAATATAAACCGCATCTGAGCAGAAACTTCAAATGCAATTGTATGGTTCATATTCAGCTCATGTTCCATGCTCCTCTTCTTTGACAGAAGAATGGGAAAGGCTAACACAGGGGCTGCTCTTTCAGTCAGGGTCCCAGGATCAGGCAATGCACAGAACTGAGTCAAACAGAAGTAAGGCAAACCGAACAGTCATAGTAGCCACAGCTGCCTTGCAAAAACCAATATGTAATGCAACTTAAAAATAAATGCTTTTTGTAAGCCGTTGAGGTTTGCAAGCTGTTATGCAAAACTGAGTGACATGTATAATATATGCGGTTTTTTTACACTGCTTTTTATACTTAATATTTTGATAATGTATTAGTGATCTATTGCCAAATAACAATATCACCACAAACTTGGTGGCTTAAAACAATACATATTTATTATCACGCAGTTTCAGTGCATCAGGAGTTTGGTCATAGTTTAATAGGATCCTTTGTTTCAGGGTTTCACAAAGGTACAATCAAGATGTTGGCCAACGTGCAGTCTCATCTGAGGCTCAACTGGAGAATAATCCGCCTACAAGCTCAAGAGGTTGTGGGTAGCATTGACTTTCTTGCATGCTGCTAGACCCAGGGCTAAAATTTCTCACTGGCCACCTGCTGGAGACCTCCTTTACTTACTTGCCGTGTCGCTTTCTCCAGAGGGAAATCTTAAAACATGCCAGCTTGCTTCTTCAAAGTCAGTGTTTCCTAGCAAGACTGTTGCTACAAACTATGTAACATTATCACAGAAGTGATGTCTCATGACCTATGCTATATTTTATTGGTTAGATGAAACCCATAGATTCTGCCCACACTCAGGGCGGGGGGTTATACAAAGGTGTTAACATCAGGAGGAAGGAATCATGGGCCGAGGGCATCTTAGAATCTGTCCACCACAGATAGAACATCCCATGTTACTAAACATTCTTGAAAAATGTATTTTTTAATGTTTGGATAGTAACTCATATGAATGGATGATAATTTAATTAATCATTCACTTGGTCAACAATTGGGTGATTTGCTACTTTTTTCTATTAGAATTATCATTCTGGCAAATACCTTGAACATAAATTTTTGTCCACATATTTATTTTCTTTATATCCCTAAATGACAATTTATTGAATTAAAAGTTATGACTGCTTTCAATGTCCTTGATAAATACTGTGACAATTCTTTCCAGAAAATGTATAGCAATTGAGAATTTCTATGCCTATCAGAGACGCATTGTCTCACCATCCCTTAACATTTATATATATGGTTAAATGTTAACTTTTTCTGTGTGTGTGAGGAAGATTGGCCCTGAGCTAGCTAACATCTGTGCCAGTCTTCCTCTATTTTATATGGGATGCCACCACAGCATGGCTTGACAAAGAGTGCTATGTCAGTGCCTGGGGTCAGAACCTGTGAACCCCAGGCTGCCAAAGTAGAGTAAGTGAACTTAACCCCTACGCCACTGGGCCAAGACCAAAATGTTAACTCTTTTTATAGGGCTATTTCCATATTTCATCAATTAATTAATTGTCTCTTTTCTATTTTTTCTGTTGCTATAATATTTTTATTATTGATGTTAAGTACTTTTTGTATATTAGAAATATTAACCTTGATCTCAAGGGTTTATTTTCAATTTTCCCTTTACCTATTTTTATGAGAGGTTAAAAATTTTATGTAATAAAATGTATGAAACTTTTCATTTGCAATTTATTTCATTGTTTGGATAATTAAAATTTTATTTCCCCTCTTGAAACGTGGCATTTTAACCTCTACTTTTTATTAAATTTTATGGTTTTAGTTTTTCAATTTCATTATTACAATGTGCTGGGATTTATTTTTGTGTGTGCTATGCTATGAGGTTTAAACTTATTTTCCCCTGAAAATAAGCAATATCACCATCGTGACTTAATAAATGTTCCATCATGCCCAAATTGGTTTCTTTCCTTAAATACTAAATTCTTATATATGCTATGGCTTAATTCAAGAATGTGTATTTTTTTTATTATTCTATTGTTGATTCTCAAGTTAACGTCACACTAATTTTATTATGATACTTTTAGAATATGCTGTAAACTATGCTAAAATAAACCTCTAACTTAAGAGTTGTATGATATAGTTTATTTTATTATTTACTTTTTGAGGAAGATTAGCCCAGAGCTAACATCTGCCACCAATCCTCCTCTTTTTGCTGAAGAAGACTGGCCCTGAGCTAACATCTGTCCCCATCTTCCTCTACTTTATATCTGTGATGCCTGCCACAGCATGACTTGACAAGCAGTGCATAGGTCCGCACCTGGGATCTGAACTCGCGAACCCCAGGCCACCAAAGCAGAATGTGCAAACTTAACTGCTGAGCCACCAGGCTGGGCGGATGATATAGTTTATATTTTGCTTTCCACTACGAGTATATCCATGGAATATTATATCATATTGATCTTAATACATAGCTCTATCTGAAATAACCCAAGAAAACCCACTAAAATGATACTGTGTAGATTCTTTCTATAATGTGATCATCTCAAAGTGTATTTTGAAAAATTTAATTTTTGTGTACAATATTTTCGCTTTATTAAATGGAACCACACATGAGCTCTTTAGAGATTGTCTGCATTAATTGGAGAAAAAGAGATGGTTGAGAGAAAAAGTTCTTTCAATATTTTGTCCATTTGTGAGCATCTTAATTCTATTTAGGCATTCATGGAATAGGTGAAGCAGAGATAAACATATGCAGAAATTGTAAGTATGAGCAAGCCAGAAAGCAGTTATGCAATAAGCACTAGTATGAAAATTGTTTACGCTCATTTTCGTTACATATGCCTAAGTATATACACCTACATTTAGTTCTAGTGATATTGTTTGGATATCTTTAAAATAAATAAAATTATACATTTTGAAAACCTAGAAGCAAGAAAGCTCAGAGAAGTCTTTTGTCTATTTCTAGATTTGCCCGTTTGGATTTCTTTACATTGACTGGCTAACGAGCAATATTCTGCCTAGAGGCAAATGTACCATATAATTCAATCCTTCCCTTATGCTAACATATTCAAAAGAATATGCAAATTGTTTAACAATAGTAAAGTCATCACAGTTCTCAGGGAAAATAATTTCCATTTTTACCAGGAGGTCTATATAGATAAATGAGCATAATAAATAGAAGTAAGGTCCTTGATGCTTGACCAATGCCTGCCACTTCTAACTGCTTCTCAGTCATATATTTACAAATTGGAGTGATAAATAGTTTTTTACTATTTGGATGACTTACACTGCACTGTTTATCTAGGGAAAGGTAAATGTCCACACATTTCTACTTCATGCCCTCATTGAACTTTCCTGAACTCTTCTTGTGTACTCAGATTTTGAAACCAAAATATGTTTTTCACTTCTGTCCAAAGCAGAATTTGCATAATCAGTGTTCTCTACCCCATGGAAAGGTATTTAAAGGGACCATAAAAGTTATTAAAGAGAATTTCTATGTATTCCTTCTGCATGGATTCTTCAGCTGGTGTGATCCTGAGAACCTGAAGCAGCTAGAGAGGTTGGGCTCAGAGCACACCATGATGGGGACTCTGCAAGCTAACAACAGTAATTATGTTTCTAGTACTTGGCTGCCAGAATGGAGAGCACTCCTCCTGGAAGGACATTGTCTCTTCCAGGGCAGTGTCCTGGACAGATAAATGGGGACATTTATCTTCAAATATAGAGTCTGGACAGGGGGAAGAATACTGACAAAATAGAGAGACTAAAATTTATAGAATAAATGATTCCATTTATTGCCAGATTGTGTGCTAAACAATAATGGTGTTTCATTTAATTCCCGCAACAACACTATGAGTTAGGCACAATGCTAATTAGAATGCCCATTCAATTTTCTTTTCCTACTTGTATACTTTGCAGAGTAAAATGGTAGCTATTAATAATCATCTCAGACAATAGGCATAACTTGGGACTTTCCTAAGAAAACTGTAACTATGGTCATTCTGTTATAATTCCCATATTACAAATAAGGAAATGCAGGCTCAGAGAGATTAAGTAATATCTCCAAGGCCCTCGGCTAGAAAATGACAGATCTAGGACTCTAAAATTCTTGAACTTACCACTTTATGGAGTAAGCAGTTCATTAAGTAGCAGTAATTCAGGAGACGTTTGATTGAAGATGACAGATTAATAACATTCCCGCTCTACTTCCTTCAATAAAATCCTCCACAAAATAGTAAAGAGAATAAGAGACAGAGGAGAAACTTCCATCTTTAACGAAACGAAGAAATGGTCACAATCCCAAACCACAACATATGTAGAGTTTCTGCCAGGACAATAGCACTCATGAGTCCCTTTTGCAAAAAATAATGTACTTGAGACAAAAATCCAGTCAACTCCAACAGTACAATAAAGAACCAAAAAATGGAGAAACCATGGTATGAAAGGGCTAGGATCAAGTATTGATTCCATTAATATTTGGAACTTAAAATGAAAAACTGTAGGAAATATAATTATAGAACAGAAGATAAATGATACAAACACTGACAATGTAAAAATTGTAATAGAGCTGACAAAAATGTGGAGGTATGAAGGAGGAGGAGAGTGGGAGGAAGTTTAAGTACATGAATATCTTCCTTCATGGAGAGAAACCAAGGGATGCCATTTAATATGATAAGTCAATAAGTAGATGCTGAAATATACTATTTAAACTTAGAAAGTTAAAAAGAAGTGTAAGAAAATATGAACCTTCAATATTACCAAAAGGAGAAAAAAAAACAATAAACAGAATTAAGCCTAAAATTTCAAAACCTTATAAATAGAAACAATCCATCCAAAGAACGAAAACAAAATAAAATGAAAAAAAAAAACCCAACCACCTGATGATGAACAAGACAAAGCTAAGACTATCATAGTAATATACACTTCTGGACATACTAGCAAGTGCTATCAGACAAATGAAAGACGTGAAAAGAGGTGACAAAATTATCCATATTTACAAATAATATAATTATCTATCTGGAAAACCCAAGAGGATAAATTGAAACCCCATTAGAAGCAATAAGAGAATTCAGTGAGATATCTGATTACAAAATCAATAAAATTAATCAATAGCTTCTCTGTATATAAAAGCTAACCAGATATAAAATAAAATGAAAGGAAAATCTCAATCATCAATAGCTGTATGATTTAAAACATCTAGGCATACTATTCAGCCTTAGAAAAGAAAGAGATCCTGCCGTTGGCAGCAACATGGATGAGCCTGCAGGATATCACGCTAAGTGAAATAAGCCAGACACAGAGAGAAAAAAACTGCATGATCTCACTTACACGTGCAATCTTAAAAAGTCAAATACATAGAAGCAGAGAGTAGAACAGTGCTTACCAGGGGCTGGGGCAAGTGGGGGAAATGGGGAGATGTTGGTCAAAGAGTACAACATTGCAGTTGTGCAGTATAGAGATCTAATATACAGCATGGCGACTATGGTTAATAATACAGTATTGACTACTGGAAATTTGCTAAGAGAGTAGATTTCAGGTGCTCTCATCACACATAAAAAATGGTAACTATGTGAGAAGATATGTTAATTAGCTTGACTGTAGTAATCATTTCACTATGTATATGTATATCAAATCATCCTGTTGTGCACCTTAAATATACACATTTTAAATCAAAAAATAAAATTATGAGAAACATCTGGACATAAATATCATAAGAAATTCACAACACTTCATCAACTAGAAACTTAAAAAGTTTACTGAGGTACTTAAAATCAGCTTTAAATAAGTGGAAAGATATACCAAATTGTTGGATAGTGAGATTCAACATTCAAAATATATTGATTCTGCTTTAATTTATGCACTACATTATAGGCAGTTCTAATCAAAACATTAACTTGGTATTAGATAGAACTTCAAAAAATGATTCTGACGTTCATTTGGATAAATAAACATGAGAACAGCAAGGAATCCTCTGAAAAAGAAGAGCAAAGAAGGGGAACTAGGATTACCATATGCTACAACAGTGTATAAAGCCACAGTAAGCAAAACTGATTCTGGCACATGAATTCACTGATGAACAGAACAGAGTCTAGCTAGACCCAAACACTTCTGGAATTTAGATGTGTTGAAGCAGAATTTCTGATAGTAGGAAAATAGATTATTTAATATATACACCATGGAATATTATTCTGCCTTATAAAGATGGAAATCCTGCCGTTTATGACATGGATGAACATGGAGGACATTATACTAAGTGAAATAAGACAGAAAAAACAAATACTGTATGTTCTCACTTATATGTGGAATCTGAAAGATAGCTGAACTCATAGAAACACAGAGTAGATTGGTAATTGTCAGAGGGTGGGGGGTGAGGGAAATGGGGAGATGTTGATGAAAGGGTACAAACTTCCAGTTATAAGAGGAATAAGTTCTGGGGATCTAATGTACAGCATGGTGATTATAGATAACAATGCTGTATTGTATACTTGAATGGTGCCAAGAGAGTAGAGTTTTAATGTTCTCACCACAACAACAAAAAAATGGTAGTTGTGTGAGGTGAAGGATGTGTTAATTAACCTTATTGTGGCAATCCTCTAGCATCAAAACATCACATTGTACATCTTAAACTTATGCAATGTTTTATGTCTATTATATCTCAATAACGCTAGAAGAAATAAATTATATCGCCGCAACTGGCTAGCTGTTTTTGTATATAATTGTAAATTTTGTTTCCTATTTCCCTCTTTACCCTGCAGTATATTAAGAGATAGATCAAATATTTAAATGGAAAAATGCATAAATATACCAGATGAAAACAAGGGATATTTTATGTGCACACTTGGAGAGAAGATCTTCCTAATATGAAAAAAATCCGTAACTGAAAAAAGAAAATAATGGTAATTTGATTATATAAGTCTAAAAATTTCTGCATGACAAAGACATTATGATAGTCTAAGGAAAAATGACACATTTGGAAAGAAAGATTTCTAACATCCAGGCCAGGTAAGACACTGATTTTCTTAATATTGAAATAGCTCATATAAATGAATAAATAAGAAAGAGAATATCAAGCTGATAAAAATAGCCAAAGGGAGGGAGGTGAAACAGATCATATAAAAAGAATTTAACAAACGTTAAAAAATGCGTGTGCTCACAGATGATTTAAGCAAGACAAAATAAAATGACAAAATACTATTTTTAATGTATCAGATTGGAC
Source organism: Equus asinus (assembly GCF_041296235.1). Taxonomy (NCBI): domain Eukaryota; kingdom Metazoa; phylum Chordata; class Mammalia; order Perissodactyla; family Equidae; genus Equus; species Equus asinus. The sequence continues at coordinate 130,430,874 of NC_091820.1, forward strand.
AAGATAAAAAGTGGTTTGAGGGGACACAGTTGGAAAGGGTTAGGAGAAGGAAATACTCATACACTGTTGAAAGAATTGTGAATTGGTGAAAAGCATTTTGAAGGACAAATTGTCAGTATTAAAATTTTAAGTGTATATAACTTTTGACTTAGCAGTTTGTCTTTCAGGCATTTACTATATACAGCTAAATTCACACATGCAATCAACTACATGCATAGAATTATGTCTGTTGTAGTATCCACGTTAGAAGGGAAAAAATGACAAAATTTTAAACCTCTTGTTGATTATGTACATCATGGTGCATCTGCAATACAATACTATGTAGTTATTTATAATATTCAGTGAAATGTATAAGAAAGATGCCTAACATATATCGTAAAGTGAAAAAGAATGTGTAGTATGATACTATTTCACATATATGTAAAAGCTCAACTTTCTATCAGTATACATTATTTCTGGACAGATACACAAAAAACTTAGCAGTTATTTCTGGTACTAGGATTAGCACCTTTGTAGGGGGATGAAGTGGACTTCTTATTTTCTTTTCTTTTTTTTGGTGTGGGAGATTGGTCCTGAGCTAACCTCTGTTGCCCATCTTCCTCTTTTTGCTTGAGTGGCCCTGAGCTAACATCTGTGCCAATCTTCCCCCACATGGGATGCTGTCACAGCATGGCTTGATGAGTGGGGCGTAGGTCTGGGCCCAGGATCTGAACCCATGAATCCTGGGCTGCCAAAGCACAGCATGCCAACCTAACCACTATGCCACCAGGCTGGACCCCCTTCTTATTTTCTTTTATACATGTTAAGGCAATTTGATTATTTTTCCAAGATCATTTATTTCCGTTTTAACAAAAGTGGTGTGTATTTTATTAAGAATCTATTGATGGTCCATTAGTTACAAATCTTATTTTTAGATATTATCAACTGTTCTAAGTGTGCTTCCAAAGTGCCTTCATGAAGAAGAAATTCTGGTCTTCAATGAATATTTAGTGAGAATCTATTCTAGGCCATTGATATATACTGGGGAAACATAAAATTGCCCATGGGAAAAAAGAAAACTAGAATCAGATTTTTTCTGGACATATACCTCTACTTTGATCATTTGGATTACCCTTGGGCAATCCCACTTTATCTTGGAATGCTAGGCATTCCTAACAAGACCATCATGCATGGATACTTACAGAAGAGATAATAACTTAAGTACAGATAATCGTGACTAAAATTGCAAATAAATTAACTACAAGACTCATGAGAGAGCATCTAAGTATTTCTATTCCAGGACTAGACATGCAACGCATATCCTTAACAAACATAATTGTGTCCTTTGACCTATGTATTAGAACCAGAAAAATATACTTCCATCGTAACAGTGCATTAAATTTTATTATCATATGATAGTAACTGAGTGCCAACTGTGCATAGACTATCAGAAATTCCAAAATCCCCCTCCTGGTTTTCTAGAATCTTCACAGTCACTCTCCGTTTTCTTTCCTGATCTTCCTTCTAATTCCTTTCCATTGTTCCACTAAAGTCAAAAGTCTCAAAGGCTTTCATGACTGCTCCTCCTATGCTCTATTCCTTTGCACTCAGCTTACTCTAACACATCTTATAAAAACATAGCTAGAGGGAGAAGCAGCATAGCACACTGCAGTCAAGAGCATGGACTATGGACCACTTTCTAGTTTCATGACTTTGGACAAGTTACTTAGTCCATATGTGCTTCATTTTCCCCACCTCATAGAATTGTTAGGAGAAGTAAATTAATTAACTTAAATTAAAAGACTAATAACTCATTCGTAAAGCACTTAGAACAATTCCCCCGGCACATAGCAGGCATTATGTAGGAATTTTTTAAATCAATAAATAAGTCCTACAAGGTTCAGCATAGACATTACCACCACCAGGAAACTTTTCCTCACTTTCCTCCCACAAAACTGAGTTAAATGTCCCTTCTCTTTGTTTCCTTCCTACCTGTGCTCTGGCTTATTGTTGCACGCATTGCACTGCATTTTAATTGTCAGTTGTTTTTAGGGCTCCTCTACTGGAGTGATGCACAGTGAAGATGTTCTTCAGTTGGTAAATGCAAGTTTTTTTCTTTATCGAGGAAACATCGGTTTATAACATTATATAAATTTCAGGTGTACGTCATTATATCTCGACTTCTATATAAACTACATAATGTTCATCACCAAAAGTCTAGTTGCCATCCATCACTGGAGATGTGTGCCCCTTGACCCTTTTTTCCCTCCCTCCATCCCTTTCCCCTCTGGTAACCACCAATCTGTTATCTGTATATGTGTGTTTGTTTATCTTCCACATATGAGTGACATCATATGCTATTTGTTTTTCTCTGTCTGACTTATTTCACTTAGCATAATACTCTCAAGGTCAATCCGTGTTGTCACAAATGGCAAGATTTTATCTTCTTTTATGGTTGAGTAGTATTCCGTTGTATATATACACCACATCTTTATCCGTTCTATGGACAGGTAATTTTCAACGAAGGGACCAAGAACACACAATGGAGAAAGGAAAGTCTCTTCAATAAATTGTGCTGGGAAAACTGGACAGCCACATGCAAAAGAATGAAAGTAGACCATTATCTTACACTATACACAAAAACTAACTCAAAATGGATTAAAGATTTGAGTTTAAGACCTGAAACCATAAAACTCCCAACAGCAAATATAGGGAGTTCGCTCTTTGAGTCAGTCTTAGCAGTCTCTTTTTGAATATGTCTCCTGAAGCAAGAGAAACAAAAGAAAAAAATAAACAAATGGGACTACATCAAGCTAAAAGTCTTCTGCAGAGGAAAGGAAACCATCAACAAAATGCAAAGACAGCCCACCAACTTGGAGAAGATGTTTGCAAATCATATATCTGATAAGGCGTTAATATCCAAAATATATAAAGAAATCATACAACAAAAACAAAAAACCAAACAACGTGATTAAACACTGGACAGAGGATATGAACATACACTTTTCTAAAGAAGATATACAGATGGCCAACAGGCACATGGAAAGATGCTCAACATCACTAATTACTAGGGAAATGCAAATCAAAACTGCAATGAAAGATCACCTCCTGCCTATCAGATTGTCTATTATTAAAAAGATAAGAAATAACAAGCGTTGGAGAGGATATGGCGAAAAGGGAACTCTCATACACTGCTTGTGGGAATGTAACCTATTGCAACCAGCAACCACTATGGAAAATAGTATGGAGATTCCTGAAAAAATTACCGTATGATCCAGCTATTCCACTGCTGGATATTTATCCAAAGAACATGAAAACACTAATTTGAAAAGATATATGCACCCCTGTGTTCATTGCAACATTGTTCACAATAGCCAAGACATGGAAACAGCCCAAGTTTTTTTAAGGCAAGAATTTTGTCTTTTTTGCCCTCTGCCCTCTAACCACACTGGGGAGTGCTAGGACAGTGTTCAGGGCAAACGTATGTGATCAAAAATATAAATGTCGAATGAATTCTCTAAATGCTTCAACTGCTAGGGCTCCCCTTTTATACACTCACCTGTTATAGTACTTCACGCAATAAATATCCAGTAATAATAAAATGAACAATAATAGTAATCACTACATACCTGCCATGGACTGAGTGCTAACTATGTGGCAGAAAGCATGTTAAATGCTTCACATACAGAATTTCATTTAATCTTGTAAGGGTCCAATGATGGAGGGACTGTTATTATCTCTACATTATAGATGAAGAGACTGAGATTAAGCAAGACTAATTACCTTTACAGGTGAAACAGCTTGTAAGTCATAGGCTTGAAACCCTGGCATTCTGACTCCAGTATCTGTACTCTTAACAAAATTGACAAACTGTTGTCGAAGGCCATATGTGCCCTGTTAAAGGTGGTGAACTTCTTCTCACAGGCATTCACTGTATGAATGAAGCATGCAGTTATGTAGAAGGAGATACACATAAGCATAGAATTCCTTTCAGGGACATTCCTATTAAAATGAAACAGTGTAAGAAATAAGGTGGGGAGTGCCAGAAACTGCTACACTCTTTACATGGATTATCTCACATAATTCTCACACTAACCTATTGATGTAGGTGTTATTACCTCCATTCTGCTGATGAGCAAACCAGTTTCTGGGAGATTAAGTAACTCGGCCAATGTCAAATGCCAAGATTTAAATACATCTTGGTGGGGCTGGCCCTGTGGCACAGTGGTTTTAAGTTCTCACGTTCCACTTCGGCAGCCCGGGGTTCCCCGGTTGAGATCCCGGGTGCGGACATAGCAGCGCTTGGCAAGCCATGCTGTGGTAGGCATCCCACATATAAAGTAGAGGAAGATGGACACAGATATTAGCTCAGGGTCAGCCTTCCTTCAGCAAAAAGAAGAGGGTTGGTAGCGGGTGTTAGCTCAGGGCTAATCTTCCTCAAAAAAAAAAAGAGAAAGAAAAGAAATAAATACTTCTTGGTATTGGTATCTTGGTACAACTCCACACTAAACCAGTTTCTTGTTACTTGTACACTGATATTCATGAGGAAATTAATTAAAAATAATACAGCATTGGTGATGGAATTTTTAAATCTATGACATCTAGGTAAGAGAAATACAGCAATAGGGTCTTCCAAATGTGTAGCGTACCAGTTTTTTAGCAAACAACGAAGATGAACTCTGGAGAAAATAATAGATGAGACAAGTCAAGTCTACTGGTGATCATGCCATATCTTTTCCCCCTTTACCTGCTTATCATTTCAGAATGGTCTTGGTGATGTATTTTTATCCTGCTATCTTTGAAGATTTTAGTTTTAAGATATATATGATCCCTCAATTAGTTGATGTTCTACAAACTCTCCACAAATGCACATTTCTTACTGAATTTTGCTGCATAATTTTGTCCTTCCTAAACCAGCATGCATTCTTGATAACTATTTTTTTAGTGTTTCTCACAACAGTGTATTTTCAACTACAGTCATGTTGGTGGATTTTAGCTTACTGTTTTGTGGAGCACTTTCTGTACCTAAATGAAGACAACTTAGACCTCATGATATACAGTCTATGACTTCATAACTGTACAGTAGCTGAAAATTCTGTAGCACATTTATTAAAATATAATCAGAAATTTCATTATGTAATTCATCCCTTTCCTAATCTTCGCTGTCTTGCTGTCCCCAAGAAGATTTTGTTATAGGTTCCTCATTGCCTTTCAGGTGTATCAGCTTCTAATTTGTGTGACTTACTGTAAGTTGATATGCCAGCATATAGTTAATTTACTTCTGGCTTGTTTTTGCCAGAGTCTACACAAGATTGCTTTCCTTTGGAGAGTGAACCCTTTCCAGATATGCTTATCTGAGAAAAATGCACAACCACAGAGAAGCTAAGCCAAGAGGCAACAAAACACAGAGTTCTAGCCTTTCAATGCTTATCTTTTGTCAAATTGTATTATGTTGATTAATTTGTCAAACTTACACCCTTTAAAAATTTGTAGACTTTTCAGTGTTAACACCCTGAGCCAGAAAGTAAGGAATTCCAATTTGATAGCTTTGTGGAACGTGTCATCGTGATTACACTGAGACCAGTTGTGTAGCAGCAAATTGTGCTACTGCCATTGGTTCCTTGAGGTTTTGGTCATAAAAGCATAATATAACTCTAACACTTAAATAAATGTCATGTTCAATGTGCCAAAAATCTCCCAAGGTCAAATTGGATAGCAAATATTGGCAGAAAGTCTTCTATCATCCACAGACTATGCTGATGTGACCTGTAGGCAATTTTGGAAACAAGTCCATGTTGTTGGTCTCGGATAATGATTTTCTTGTGAATCATGTGCACATAAGGGCAAGACTCAGCCTTTTAGAATGGAAGTCTAACTATAGAGAGTTCTCTAAAGTGCAAGAATGACACCTTATTTTAGTATAACCAAATATTCTGTCCAGGACACATTCTTTGTCTCTTTTGTCTAACTAGGAGAGAGAGAGATATTTGCAAATGATCTGAAGAAAATGGAAACTTTCGTTCAAATCGATGAGTACTCATTAATAAAAATGGTCCCACAAAAAAAGGGACTAATAATCAAAGATTTGTCACTCTGGTATATACGTGTAGACTAAACTGGAAATAGATTAAGTAGAAATGCCTGAATATTTCAATAAAAGTAAATGTATGCAAATATGAACATAGATAGGGCCAAAGTGTTCTGATGATAAAAACTTGCAGTGTGCAAAATCAATAAAGAACATATTATTTCCTCAAAGTTACCTTTCTTCAGACACTATAAAATACTGTTACGTCAGACTCATTAGAGATATGGCCAGTCTGAATTGGCAAAATGTCTTCAGTACTTAAAATTCATTTTATTTACATAAATTTTATTGCTTTAAACTAGTTTAAATAATAATCAGTAAAGTATATAGTCTAAAAGAACGTTTAATGAGCTTTATTTTAATGAATAGATAAGGATAATTTGTAACTGCCTCATTGTTTGTATTCAGGTTGATTTTGCTAATGTCCTTGGAAGCATTTGTTTCTCTAAGCAGTTTATTATCCTTCAACATTTTTCATTAACATTATGAATAGGTTTGCCAAACCTTTTCTGCATAGATATCACAAAGGGGAAGTTAAGTCCTCAATTCTTTAAGTTATCCTAGTATTCAATAATTAAGATTTGATGGATTTTTATTGAAATATACTTCATAATGCATTGATTACATGCAAGAAAAAACTTCCAAGGTATTGCAAAAAGTTTTTAAAGAACCAGACATCTAGAAAAATTCTATTTTACACTTTCCAGACAGAACTAACATAACTGGTTGAGCTGATCAAATTAAGATATTATGTTAAAACAAAATAAAACAAATAAAAAACCTTCAGGTAGTTTGACAGAATTGACTACTCATTTTTTTTTCTTCCAAACCGCCTGATCCTATACCCTCAAAATACCCAAAATGTATTTGATTTCTTAAAATATATATTTATTTGAACCAACAGGTTCTTTTTAAAGGGGTGATGTGGTTCTGTTTAAGAAGATACTTTGAATGCTGAAATTATTCACCAGCCTTTAAAAAACTATTGAGGTCATTCTGTGTGTTAAGGATAAAACTTTTAAGACCTTGCCCCTGCTTGCAGGTTACTGGCAGCATAATGAATCTCTCTCTATATATATAACACTGTGTGGGCTTCATTCATTCATTCCTCTATTCATCTTGTCAACTAAACTAACATGGCTTAAGTAACTACTGTGCCAGTTTCTAAAGTTTAAATGTGCAAGAGATCATTCTTTGCAATCTAAGAGTACTCAGTCTAGTGGGAAAGATGTACTTATGAAGAGATAATTAAAATATGATGCAGGCATGGCAGCCAGGTACAATAATTTAGAATTCTTTGTGACAGATGATGAAGACCGGATATAAGGGATTGTCCATTGGGATGGCAAAGAAAAGATAGATTTTGAGACCAATGTAGGGAGTTGAATTGATAGTATGTCACTTTGACATACTAAGCGAAAGGGACAAAGTTCAAGAACTTCTATCAGTTTTCTACTTTTGGTAACTACCTATCCATCTGCCATTTTCTGAGATAGGAAACATAGATGGAGTGATAGATTAAGGTGTCAGTGCACACACAACGGATTCAGTTTTTGACATGTTCACTTTGAAGTACTTGTGGAATAGGCAAAGCTATATGTCTAGTAGATAGATAGTAGAGATCTGGAAATGAGACGAGAGATCTGAAATATCCTGATAGATTTGGGAATAATCAGCTTACAAATAGTAGTTGAAGCCATGGGAGTATGTGAAACCAGTGTGCTGAGTGAAAAGGACAGAACCTAGAGGAAGATTTATATGAAGGGACATATAGATGAAGATGAGCCCACAAAACAGACTGAGGAGAAGTAGCCAGACAGCCAAGAGAAAATCCATGTGAGTATGATGTCACAGTAATCAAGGTAAGACATTGTTTTGAGGAGGAGGAAATAATTGACTATGAAGACAGCTGCTGAGAAGTAAGATGAGGACTGGACAATATCCATCGGCTTTAGCATCGTGGAGGTCTTTAGTGACACTGATGAGTTTCAATAGAGTGGGGCAAACAGAGGCCAGAATGACAGAAGTTGAAGAGTGAGTAGGAAATGAGAAGGCATAGAAAGTGAATGCAGACAGCTCGTTAAAGAAGTCTGGCTGTGAAATCAAAAAGAAAGCATAGGATATAACTAGAAACGTAGTGAAGAGAGCCCAGGAAAGTTTTTGTTTTGTTTTGGTTTGGTTTGGAGAGAGACTTGAGCGTGAACATTTGTGGATGGGAATGCCTCATAGAGAAAGACTGCGTAACCAGGAGAGTGGATGGGGAGTAACAAAAGGGATTTAATCTTGATGACCTCTATTTCCCATTTTCCCCATCCAAATTTTGTTCTAAGAACAGAGAGAGCAAGTTCCATGTTGAGGGCCTCTTGCCGTCCCTATAGCACCCTGCTTACCCCTGCCGTAGCACTTGGTTCACTTTATAGAATGTGTTGCCCTGCTAGTCTTTCTTCTTATCCAAACCTCACTACATTGTTAGCTCCCTGCACAGGACCTGTTACAGAGTAAACTCTTAGTAAGTGTTTATAAGTATATAAATAAATGAAGACTAATATTTGAGCAAAAACCCACAAAAAAACCTTGACTCACTAAGGTTATGTGTATATAGGAAATGTAGCAATTAACCAAGTATATTAGGATAAGATGAACTATGTTCAGTAATAAATTAACATGGAATACCAGTAATTTATGATAAGAAAAGTTTATTTCTCATTCAAGCAAAGTCCTATGCAGGTCACATGGCTCTTCTCCATCTTATGACTATGCCATTTGGAACATGAAATCTGGAAGGTCCCCAAGGCAGGGGAAGAGTGGGTTAGAAGAAAGTGTGGGACGTTTTTAACAGCTTAGGTCACTTTTGTTACATTCGACGACACAAGATTCTGTCATAGGAACTCAGCATTATTTCAAGGAGGCTGGCAAATACTGCTTTGATTTGCACTCAGGAGGAGGAAACTATGATGAACACAGAACAAATTCTCTATCACACTATCTTATTTTAGGTTCTCCTGAATGTAGAGCTGAAGACAAAGATCCAAGTGCAGTGTTTTATTTGGGAGCTGATTCTAGGAGCAAGGGTAAGAGAGCAGAGAGAGGAAGGCAGGGACGGAGGAAAAACCAATATAAGGTTTGTGATTGAGACCACCACTGTGGACAACAGGGGCTCAATTGTGTTGAGACATCCTGAAAAGTGTACAGAATTCCTGTCAAACTTGTCCACCTGACAGACAGAGGCAGGATGACGTATCTATTGGCTTTTTCCTCCTTGGTTAAGGATGGCACTTGGGAACAAGAATCTCACATCTCTCATACATGGCAAAAATATTCTTATACTCATACCATTGGGGAAGGCCCTGGGAATAAAGCAGAAAGACATCATGGCAAACTCCTGAGGCGGAATGCTGCTAGCATGAGGTGAGTCTGGGCTCACACGAAACTGACGACTGCAGCTGCAGGTGAAATCAGATGTGTTCTGAACAGATGTGACATGGAGAATCAGAGGCATCTGATACACATAACAACTATACCTTAACAAAAATAAAGGAAACAAATAACTTTCCTTCAAAGATGTCCCAGATAGGAGCTATGGCCTGGAATCATCTGGATAATTATTTTAATACTGCATATGATTTTTCCCATGAGGACCCAGTAGTAGTTGTATTTTTTGACTATGGAATCAACCGGAAAATAAAATGGAGAGGCGAGCATTTGCTCAAGTAATGTAATCACTGTAGACACCTCATTCAGGTGACTCAGACCCAAGTTCCTTCTGCCTTCCTAAATGTCTCTATCCCCAGATCCTATTAGATAATTATCTCAGTGCACCATTCCAGTCTACTTCTGTAGACATTGTTGAAATATCCAGTTCTCACTCCTTCCTTTCCTTAGTGAACAAACTTAACAGAGAAATGTGTTTGTTTATTAGTTATTCAAAATAAGCTTGGGGGAATGCCTTTAGGAATTTTCCCACAGTCCTTTTCTAGCGGCACTCTGTATTTTCCTTCCTTATTTTCAGATTTGAATTTGACAGGAATAATTAATCATACGAAAAGGCAAGGTACTCAAATCCAGCAAACATAACGTATGGTTCTCTTTGTGGTTTTAATGAATGCATCCTTAGCGCCCCTTTCAAAGTGCATATTCAGCGTGGTTCTGCGATAGTGCAGCCATACTCTCTTTTCTCTCTTCTTGTCATTTCTTCTGGTTAGTGCATTCTAGTTTGTTTATGGTTGATGCTTTTAAAGAAGCATGATTTATTGACTCCAGTGAGCCTGCTGAATATTCACATTAGCCTTACTTTATATATATATATATATATATATATATATGTTTATATATATAAATAAATATATATATTCCCATTTAAATGTCTATAAAATAAAAACCATCGCTTCACCATTTTGGCTGTGGATTTTTAAAACAGAAATTTATAAGCTAGTGGTATATTTTGAAAAACTCTCCTACATTTTATCTAATTAGAAAACCTCTCAATTTTGGCTCCTTTTCTGTACTTCCCATAGTATCTGTTCTGTAGGGCCTGAATCCCTATCACAGCACTTGTCACGCTCTATTATAATTTTATGTTTTTTTGTTTGTCCTTTCATTGTACTTGGAGCTCTCTACTCTGATGGCACTTAGTAGGGTCTTAGTAAACATTTATTGAATGAACAAATGATTAAATAATGGGTGATTCGAATACCTGGATTGTGTTATTTTTTCTCATTTAGAATACTATGCTTCTCTTGGGATGTTGCTTATGAATAAATCCATACTGGATCCCAAAAAGGATTGCAGAAGTATAAATACAGTGACCAAAGCATAGAAGTGATATCCACATGAGAAGATACAAATATAATCCATGAAACTGTGGACCCAAATAGGGTCTTCCAGATGTTCATTTTGTAGATGAAGGAACTGAGGACCATAGGAAAATGATTTCTCAAGGTCATCAAACTATTTAGTGGTAAAGCTAGGTTTTGAATCCCAATCTACTATACAGTATGAAAGAGGGAAGCTCAAAAGAGGTATAAAAATAATTTAAAGGTTAAAGGATGTGGTTCAAAGATAAATATCATTTAGAGTAAGATGGCTTGGGGATTGACCATATCCAAGGGTCAGTAGTGACCCCTATCTTATGAAACATAATCCCATAGGATGAAGGTACTGAATAGAATCAGTGAGCTGGGGAAGAGGGAGAGAGGACAAGTAGACTGATCACTGTACTTCCGAGATTCACAATTTAATATTTCCTGAAATAACAGTGTATCTTGTAATCAAAAGGATCTATGTAGGCCTTTAACCTGGCCAGTGACTTTTTGACTGAATCACGGTGCTCCCACCTTGACCCCTCCTACCCAACAAAAAGGTGACCCATCTACAAAGGGAGGCAAATTTTTGAAACTTTTTATGTGTTTGTGCTGAATTGAAGTCATTCTGTAGTGCTCCTTAAGTATTTATTTTTCTGATAGGACTTTTCATATTAAATACTTCTCCATCCTATTATTTCCAGTTAGTGGACATCTATCATGAGTATTTAAATCTTAAAGATGAGCTAGATTCTAAATCTGCACTTCATGTTTCTCAGCTGAGTCTCTTCTTCAAATTATATATGCATTTTCTGTATCTGTATTCCGATTCATTTTTCACACTTCACAGTCTGGGATGGGAACCATACATTTGGTAGTTCTTGACCTATTTTTAAATTTTGTCAATTTTTTTCAACTCTTCCCTTTGCCCAGAAGGAACAACCACTTTAGATTGAATTGTGTTACAATTATTTTTTGTAAACTGAATCCAAATTGGGTCGCAATGCTATTTTTGTCTCTAAACCACTTAAAAGTGAGTATTTTTCCCACTATTTTTGCTTTTATGGGTCTTCTTTCTAGATATGTTTGCTTTTATTCTAAGAGCCTTGTTAGCTGTAATTCTAGAATATATAGATAACTCTTTTTTGTTGTGCTCAACAACTATTTCCAGCTTGTTCTTGAATAAAATCTTTGAAAACATTTGCTCTCATGCTTCCATCCCTCTGTGACCTCAAACTATCATGTTGAAATGACTTCTAACCATTATAGTTAACTTACTGTAAGTGATTTTACTTTTCCCCATCCAAATCACTAGAGTTCCATAAGACTGTAGGGACCATTCAATTCAATATCCTTATATCATGACAAAAAAAAAACTGATGCCCAGAGAGATTAAATGATTTTTCCAAGGTCACACAGCTTGGTAGTAGTTGAACCTAAATTAGAATTCAAGGCTCTTGACTTTTGCAACAAGGCTCTTTCCACCCTATCATAGTATATTGGTTTATATGAGTAATGTATAATTCATGTCTGACTTTAAGTTCCAAAATATTTGTTATATTCTTATTATTTTAACCTTTGACTTGAGTTCTTGTGAAAATAAAGATAAATGTAATCTATTCTTATCCTTATTATCCCGAATCATCCCCACTGTCAATAAAAGATGTCTTCATTTCCATGTATGGCAGGAAGCACATTAACATAGCATTTTAATTTGAATTAATGCTAACACTTAGAAAGGAAGGCCAGATCAAATACTATAACTGATCTTCATTATAATTCCAGTAAAGGCCAGCAGCTGTACAGTTATAACCATGTTGTGTTATGAATGTTTTGAAAAAGTAATTAAATGAGTGGCTCTGGACAAGGCATTAGAACCAAGATGATAAAGTCAATGATGCGGATCCAAATGCCCCCCCAAAAAAATCCACCAAACGTACAAAGTAATTCCTGTATTTAAATATTGTTAGTCATAATTTTGTCTTAATATTTTTATTTTCAGAAATAGGGTACTCGTAGGGATTCCAAATGATGACACAAACCTTAAAACTGTTTTATGAGGGGCCGGCCCGGTGGCACAGTGGTTAAGTGCGCATCTTCCCCTTCGGCGGCCCGGGGTTCGCTGGTTTGGATCCCAGGTGCAGACAAGGCACCACTTGGCAAGCCATGCTGTGATAGGCGTCCCACGTATAAAGTAGAGGAAGATGGGCACGGATGTTAGCTCAGGGCCAGTCTTCCTCAGCAAAAAAGAGGAAGATTGGCAGCGGATGTCAGCTCAGGGCTAATCTTCCTCAAACACACACACACACACACACACACAAAACATAAAAATGTTTTATGAATTAAGATGAAAATTACCTGTTGTTATAATTACATTTGGAGGCATTCAACAACAGATTAGCATAAGAAATCTACGGTTATAGAACATAGAAATCTCTGGGTTTCCTTTCAGAGAAAATTTGTAACTAAATACAAAAGTGAGAATGCCTATGTACTCACGGATGCCAAAGAAAATACCCTGTGTTTCTGTTGCAAGTGCGTATGTTCTAAGAGAATGATACACTCTAAAGTAAAGCAGAGGAGTGACTCACAGCTCCTGTGCAGTCCATCTGCAGCTGCTTTTAAAGTCTACATGTAGTCCTTGAAGTGAAGGCAAAGGCAAATTCAACCGATATAACTAAAACCTCTGTTCCGAAAAGGCAGAGGTACATATGCAATTGAATATATCTATTAACAAAGCAGATATATCTTTGTTTAAGTACTCACGTACACATATTTTGAGACACTAAGTTGTCATTCTTCCAATAAATTTCAGTTTGCAGCTGACCTTTAAATCATTGAGAGGTTTTATCTTATGAAAGTAGGCAAAGATTTTCATAGCGGAAGAGTCACAGAAAACCCATGCCTCTGATTTCTTTTTAGATTTAAGAATAGCTGTACATATTCGAAAAGCCTTGAGAAAATTATCTGGAAAAATCAATGATCAGAGCACCTGTCCTTCAATTATGTGGACAGATCATCAGAAAGAAAATTTCAAGGGGAAGGGAAGCTAAATTATTGAGATAATTGCTTCCATTTCCCCACTCATTTTTCATGTGTAAGCACAATACTTTGCATTCTATATTGAAAACCTTTTTTGGCCATTTGTTGATGTTACTGATGAATTCTGGCTTCTTTTCATGGTCATTACTCAGATCTGAGAGCATATGTTTTAAAGTAAAAGGAAGACAACTTGCAAACTAAAACAAAATGTTTGCAAGAGAGGACTCAGTCAAAAACTACATTAGTGCCTTCAATCAATATACTGGAATTATTTTGGAAATTTGTTAAAAATATGGATTCCAGGGCTTACCATAGACACTCTTGTTATGGGGTACAAGAATATGTATTTGTAACCAGCTCCCCAGGCGATTCTGATGCATCTGGGGTGGCCAGCACCATTGATGTTCGGAACTACCGAACTACATCACAGCAAATATTTAGCTGTTGAGGTTCTTTAGGAGATTTTTCATATAACTCATAGTTTTAAATCATGCATCGTAGTTGAAGTCTTTTCTTAGTCTATTTACATGCCGTGAAAGTGGTAGGGAGAGAACAATTTCCACCAAAATTTCTGATCAGAGCAGTCCTCATCTTGTATTTTCATAGCAGCAAAACTGGAGAAATGGGTACTTTAAGAGCTATGAAAACTACTACTTGGTGGGCCTATTGGCCTAAAACTTCTTCTTGGGGGATGTTTCAGAAATAGCTGATTGGGTACAGCGTGACTGCTTTTTGTTAGGAGTAAATAAATGTATTTTCCCATTTGTCATAACAACAGCCACTCACCAAAATACATGCTAACATTTATGGAATTTCTGCACAACTAATCTGACACAGTTATTAAGATGACAAAATTAACAAAATTGCCATAATTACTATACATAGAATAATCAACTACTCAGGTTCTTAGGCAATCATTGCTGAAGAAAGCTACAAATCCTTCTCAAACCAGTCATGAAGCTGTGACTGGGAAAGCATCATATTCTAAATGACAAAAGAGTTATTTTTGTTTTTAAAATCCTGATGTATCTGAACCATCTCACATGCTTGAATTCATGGCATATTTGCACGATTTGCCACTTTACCAAAGTAGACACAAATGTTTTTCAGCAATGTGATGGGAAATGGAAACAACCAGATCTCTAGAAGAAAAAAAAAACATGTTTTGTGCCCTTTACCAATTTTCGTAGCCTTTTCAGCTACCATAGCCAATTTCAAGCCATCAAATTGATGTCACTGTATGTAAAATCAGGAAGAAAAGCACACAATCGGCTCTCACAAGCTGGTGTGATCTGGTTCTAGCATACTATTGGCTGTGTGTTTCCAGGCTGTGGCTACCAAATGGTAATCGAGGCACAATCCCATCTCACTTCCTCATACCATCGCACTCAGGATCACTGCTGGGAACTTGGGAAACAGAAGAGACAAGGGTTCCTGCTCAAAAGAGTTTCAACCTTTGTGAAGACAATAGACAGAGACAGATAATTGTTATGCTCTGAAATGAATGCTGTGAAGGGGATGAACACTAAGTGCTATATGAGCACCAGTCCTACTCAGGGAGTTGGAGAAGGCTTCTCTGAGGAGGTGACATCTAAGCCAAATCTCATAAGGTAAATTTGCGGACCACACATTGATAAACCTCACATAGGATATTTGGTTGGGGCTGGAGAGTAGCTGAGTCTGTATGGATAGCCAAGGACCAGATCCTCAGGGAACTTGAATGGTGTGATTAGGAGCTTGGGCATTACACCTGTTGTTAATACAGGACTGTCAAAGGGTTGGAGATTACTGGATGCTGGGCAGAGAATGCATTTGGCGAGGTGGGGGCATGCTAGAGGTAGAAACAGATATTGGGCAACACTCAAGGAGCTCATGCATTCCTCTTGGAGAGAGATCTGTAAGCATAGGGTTTAACTTTGAATACTGAGAAATTTTCTAATTATGACAGAGTAGTTGTACTCTTTTGATAATTCGGGGAAATCAATTGCAGTGGCTTATAATAATACATGTAACTATCCTACAGAGGAAAGGACCTTGGATTTGGTTGTGATCTAGAGACCTGTGACTTTGTGTTATAATCTCAAGTCAACTTTTCATAACCAAACCTTCTATTATCAACACAGGTATTTCTCCACTCTAAAACTAAGTAATAATAGCATGTTTCCTTTGGAAAGTATTTGAAGAATTGGATTTATTTATCACAACCCAAAATGTGTCCACTTTAGTATTAAATATACTAAAAATAATTCTCATAATTTACTAGCTTTAGCAGATAAGCTGAGCAATTATATAAAAGTACTGCTGTGTATAAAATATAAGTCGGACAGACAAGTTTGGTGATAGGAATGAAATTATCCTGCTGTTTTAGCCTGTGCCCCATATTGCATAAATGATGTTTTAAACATTTTTCAACCTCGAATATTTGGTTAAAAGAAGAGAAGGATGTTAATATGCATAGGTGAGAGTATGCTATTTCTGTGGTTGGAAGCCCTTATTTAAAATGAGAAAGTATGTGCAGTCTGCACTATGCTGCAGTAACGGTGTAAAAAATCTCAGTGATTTAACACAGCAAGGCCTTATATTTTGTTCACTCTACATGTCCCACACAAATAGGCCCTGAGACGGGGTGGGTCTGGTAGGTTCACATACAGCTCAATGGATGGTCCCCCTTGTGCTGTTACCATTTCTACTGGCGGCCTCCCGACCACTAATGTCAGGGAAAGAGAAAGTTTGGGGAATTTAGCCTGATCTTACCTGCCTTGGGGGGCAACTGTCACATAATTGTTTCCCCTCATATTTCAATAGCTAGGCTTAATCACCTAGCTGTAAGAGAGAGTGGGAGTACAGTTGTCCCTGTGCCCAGAAAGGAGAGGGGAACTGGATATGGGTGAATGCTGGAAGAACCACAGGGAATAAAGGACTAATATGTTAAATATATGGAATCAGGGCAGGAGAAACTCAAGAATTCCACCAGAACTTATCTTTCAGATCCTGTGCTCTTTAGCTCCAAGAGCCATGTCTTATATGATTTTCAATCTTTAGTGGATATGACAATGTCTGAATACATAGGCATTCAAAAAATTTGGTCAAATGATTGATTTTCCCAGAAACCATAGAAGAGTGAGTGTTAGAATTGTTTCAACTGGAAGTGGTAATTGCATCCAAACCACAAAAAAAAAAAAATACTAGATTTGTTAGACAGATAAAAAGATATAATCAATTAATTATAAATCAGCTGATATAAATCAGTTTGGTGTCGAGTTAATCTACGAGTTTGACATAATTGCCTGTTTTTTTCTCCTGGTTCTTTTTTATTTTTTTTTAAATCTTCTTTTTTAGATTGGCTGTGAGCTAACTTGTGTTGCCAATCTTTTTTTTCTTCTGCTTCTTCTCCCCAAAGTCCCTCAGTATATAGTTGTATATTCTAGTTGTAGGTCCTTCTGGTTCTGCTATGTGGGATGCTGCTTCAGCATGGCCTAATGGGTAGTGCCAGGTCCCCGTCCAGGATCCGAACTGGGGAAACCCTGGGCTGGTGAATTGGAGTGTGGGAATTTAACCACTCAGCCATGGTGCAGGCCCCTTCCTCCTGGCTCTAACTAATTGTTTCTTGAGTGAGGAGACATGCCTATTTAAGACAATTCCAAAAGCTGGATGACAAACAATTGAAATAAACCACCAAGGAAAGCTGTCAACAACCACTTATGCCTACCACAAATGCCATCACACATGCTGCTAAGGTGGCTTAGCTTCAATCTTTGCTGTTTTGGTATCCACAAAAACGTAGCTTGAGAGCTGGAAAGCACCTTACCTTAGAAAGTATTCAGTCTAGGGATGGTAACTGGTAAAGCATCACTCCCCAATCCTCTGCTCATGGCCAATATTTTGCTTTATATTTATATGGGCTTGTAAGTGAGCTGAGGGCCATGCAGATAATTTGCTATCTATACTATGGCCTTACACTGTAAGGTATTAAGCTATGGACTTTGTATGAATTATTTGGTGCATTCCTTATAGCAACTCTATAAGGTCGGTAATATTATTCTCCTCATTTTACAGAGAGAACAGAGGCTTAGAGAAATTAAGCAACATGCTAATGGTTACACAGTTGGTAGATGGGTCCAGAAAGCTTCGATTCCAGATCTAGTGCTCTTAATCACTGCTTTTAGTCATTATGAAATAATGCAATTACAACTGAGTACAGTGACAATATTGAACTAGGGCACTCAGAATCTTTCTGAACACAGTGACCCAAGCAACCACATCAAATGAGTGGTGATTATCAAAGAAGTTGAAACTTATTTTCCTTCTCTGTCAACTCCCCTAATTGGCATGAGAAAATTGAGGTCCAGAAGGAAGAGGTTCTCCAAGGTTACCTTCAGGGAGATAGTGTCAGAACAAGGAATGGGAGATCTCAGCAATCCTGACTTGGAATCCTGGGATCTTAAACCAGGACATCCACTGAGATCTCTACTTCAGCAAGGGCAGTAGCTCAAAACTCAGGGACACTTGGTTACCATCTGACAATGGACCCACAAGAGGGCCCAGTCTCAGGGCAGGGCATATTTGAGCATTTCTAGAAGATCCAGTGGACATTTCTTCAACGTTTTTCCATAAAGCATTTAGTCATACAAATTAGGTGTGCCAGGGGTCATGCAGAATTTCCGGGAAGGATCAGTGACTGCTTTAGTTTGAGTACCCGCAACTAGGCTAAATCACATCTGGCACCTCCGGTCACTGATGGGGCTGACTCACAGAGAGGAAGGAAATCCAGAAAGTCATAGATAGGAAAATGCTAAAAAAAGAGGAAGAGAGGATAAGAAACAGAAAGGGGAAAAACGGAAAATAGATAAATTTATAGAACATTTGTTAACAAAAATTCTCATCATTGTTTGTGTCCTCAAATTTAACACACAGACAAAATATCTCTCACTTCAGCACGAAGGCTATGGCTTCTTCAGTGCTTATTGGCGCAAGAGCTCCTTTTTCCCTCCTTAATGACTCATTTTGCATGGCCTGGATTTCACCTTTTCCCACTTTGCCATTCTCCAGTTTGCTAGGTCACTGTGTTTGGGGCCCTGAAATGTACCAAGGATCCTCAAAGGCAAGCCAAATGCCTGCTGTCTATCTCAGCAGAAGACTGCGGTGAATCTCCTCTTCTGACAAATTTAGGTCCATCCTCCTGCTCAGAGATGAGAGCTAGCGGTTGGCGAGGGATTTCGGGTTTGTATAAGAACTCAAACATTTTCCAAGCAAATTATTTGAATTTCTAAAACATGATGGGTTACAAGAAGTAAAGGCTCTGGATGTCTTCACAGTAACTTTCTGTACAATTCATTTTCTGTCCATATGCTGCAGGCATCACGCTTTCCATTGCTAAGAAAGCAACAAGAAAGGAACCTCATTTTCCTGCATCTCATTGTGTTAGCAGAACAGAAATGTTGAATGAAAGGAGGAAATTAGCGAGGGAAATTCTACATTATCCTTAAGAGCATTTGACAGAACATCATATTCTGTGTAATTTAAATAGCTGAATAAGGCAAGCAGAGTTTAATTAAAGGAAAACTATGAGCTGCAAACTTCAATGATTCCAAAGGGTGCTTAACAATATCTTCACTTAACTCATTTTGATTATTTCTAAGGCCCCAGTACTATTATTCTGAGTATATAACATCATAAAATTGAGAGTTGTAGATGCCAGCTTTGCCAAATGACAGTCCAATGTGTGAGTTTAAAAACTAACATTTGCCTTCCATTGTTGGCAAAGTATACTGCTCTTGTGTCAGACAGGGGTGTCAGGTAGGGGTGTGTGTGTGTGTGTATGTATTTTCAAGGAAAACACAATCTGATATTTTGGTGTTGCCAAGAGAAGCCCTGCTGAGAGGTACAACTTTAGTGGATTCACCACAGTCCTGCCTCAGTGTCAGAGTTCATCTCTGTTCTACACTTCCCTGGGGAGACAATTCCCTTTGTACATGCTTTAATATCTTTGGTCAAGTCTAGGAGACTGGGAGTTGAATTCACTTTAAGATGACTTAGTGCGTCTCTGCTCTGACTCATTGTGTGCTGATTTTATTGTCGCATAGCCCCACTCTGAGAGCAGTCTTCTTTTGTTCCTTAGAAGTTTCCCGAAGTGGAGGCTAACTTTTCCCTTAGCTAAGTTGTTTGAGAATCACTTCTTTAGCCACTTTTGGTGGAAAAATGAGGAAGTTCAAACTGAGGTACATGTGGGGATGCTGATTTACATGCACTTAATCACACATATTCTAGAAAAAGGAAGAAAAACATAGAAAATGCCTTCTAATTAAACCTACCAATTAGGTCAGAACTTCAGGAATGGTAGGAAATGGAATCATATTATTCTTATTTCTGAGACTGACCCTTTGAGATTAATGCCTGCTTGTGGCTGAACCCCTTTGGCACATTTACATTCTCAAAAGGACACTTTCCTGTTTACTAATGCTAACACTCTGTGACACTGCCTGCTCACCCTGGTCATCACACTGTTATCTTCTACTCCAGTTTCAGTAACTGGATCCATGTTTTATATCCCTGTTTATATATTTCTGACTCGTTTCCTTTCCCACTAGCCTCACAGGATTTAAGGTTAGGGATCAGGATTCTGCTTTGTTCCCACTCAACCCCTCCAGGAGTGTAGCTGGTGCAACTCAGCCCCATAGCTCACTACTGGTTTCCTAGTGCTAGACCTCCCTGGTGCTGATTGTCTGTCTTGCCTAGACCCCTGGTTATAGTTGATGGCTGGACCATCATAGTACATCTGCGTTCCTCAGAAGGTGAGGCATACACTTGACTTCTAGGCAGGATTAACAATAGCAACAATAAACTTGGGACTCCTGGTGACATGAACTTCATAGATAGCAAGAAATTTTGCTAGCTTCTAGATAAAATTAATAGGCAACTTAAAAAGGAAGTGACTGAAATGGTTATAAGACATCCAATCTGCAATAGTGGAAGCTATGAGAGTAGAACTTTAGTTGCATATGTATAAGAATACAAGACTCTTATTTTGGAATTTTACCCTCACTTCCAACTTTCATACATTAAGAAGGAAGACAGGCATTTTTGATATGCAAGGGCTTAGAAAACATAACACAACTGTAGGCTTTAAGGAACCACTCTAGCTTAATGAAAAATGAATCAGAAAAATACTGAAGTTGGGGGAAAATTAAATATACAAGGAGAAATGGTGACAATAAAACATAGTTAAAATTGAATAAGTATTGCTAATTTACATATGAATTATAATGAAAATGTTAAGAGTAGTTTCTTGAAATAGAAAATAAATTAATTCTGTAAAAATAACTTAAAATTCACATTTCAAATATATAAAACAAAAGTTAGAAGTTGGGAAAAGAGTAAAAATATGGAAAGGGTCTCAACTCAGTTCACTGTGGCTACATAGCCATTCTGCAGTTTATGTACTTTGATATATCAATATTCACTTGAAGTAGGTGTTTTACAACTTGTAGGGTACAGAAGAATTATGCAGGACCTCTTTGAAACCAGCAGTGGGGGAAAACATAATGCAAAAGAAAACAGTGAAGCATTCAAAAGAAGATGAAGATTAAAAAAAGTTGATTAGATAGAAAATAAAAAAATGAAATTTTAGAAATAAGACCAGACATATTGGTAATTATAATAAATGTGATTGGGTGGAATTTCCTCTTAAAAGAAAGTTGTGATTAAGTCCCTGCTCAGAAGGAAAACACCTAAATTAAATTATGTGGGAAGATTAAAAATAAAGAAGTGATTAAACATATATTATGAAAATAGAAATCAGAAAGTAGGGCAAGTAATATGAATAGTAGATACAATGAAGTTTTAAGTCAATGGTATTATGCTGAAAACAACATAGGCGCAAAATCCATAAGGTAAAACTTTAAAAATCAAAAATTTGATTAAAAGCAAAATTACATTGAAAGACATTAATGCAGAATAAGTACAATAAAATCAATAATGGTATAAGAGATGTATATAAGCATAAATAAGCTTGATTTAATGGATGATAGAGCAGTTTTTCTAAAAATAAAGAATACATATTTTTCCCATATGCCTAAGGGACTTTTAAAAAACTGAATCACGTTCTTGAAGTAAGAGAAAACTTTAATAGATTCAAAAAAGTCTAAATTTTATAGGCCTCACTTTCAGACCATAATGCAATACTAGAAATCAAAAAAAATAAAAAATAAAAAATAAAAAAATAAGAACAAACAAGAAAGACCTGTGTGCTTGTGTGTGTGCGCGCGTGCGCATGTTTGTGAATGTGCGAGTAGTAGTACTTCTAGTAGTAGTGGTAGTGGTAGCGCTAGTGGTAGTAGGCTTAAAGAGTAATTGGTCCAATTTGAAGCAAAAGGAGATTGCAGAGGCCTCTAAAATGGATGTCTCCAGGAGAAACAGACAACTATGTGAAACAAACAGTACGAATGAGAACATTGAAAACATTCTAGAATAATAGAGGAGCATTATTATTTTGACAACAACATAAAGAGGATAATTAAAAGCCCTGGGAAGTAACACATAAAAATATCCTGTACAAGAAAGTCATAGTCTAAATGTAAAGCAAATGAAAATGGAGAAATATTTTTGGTAACTGGTAAAGTGTAAAAAAGGAGAATCCATTTGACTTAGATGGGAAAATCCTCCCTTTAAAGAAAGTGTTTTTATTTTTATATAATTTCAAACTTGTAGAAAAGTTGCAAGAATACTGAGAATTTATACCCTCTCTTCAGCCTGACCAATTGTTTATCTTATATTTATTTCTCCTTTTCTTCTGCTTACTTTCGCTTTACTTTGCTCTTCTTTTTCTAATACCCTAATGTGAAAGTTGATGTCATTGAATTAAAACCTTCTTTCCTAATAAAGGTATTGAGAGTTACAAATTTCACCTCATGTAATGCTTTAGCATCATCCCATATATATTACGTTATCATTCAATTCAAAAT
Organism: Equus asinus; assembly: GCF_041296235.1. Classification (NCBI taxonomy): domain Eukaryota; kingdom Metazoa; phylum Chordata; class Mammalia; order Perissodactyla; family Equidae; genus Equus; species Equus asinus. Next base: position 130,453,742 of record NC_091820.1, read on the forward strand.
GCTTTCTAATTTCCTTTTTGATCTTTTCTTTGTCCCATGGCTTATTTAGAAGTGTGTTATTTAGTTTCCAGATATTGTGGATTTTTCAGATATTTTTCTGTTATTGATTTATAGCCAGAGTACATACGTTTCATGGTTTGAATGCTTTTACATTTATTGATAATTGTTTTCTGGCCCCAAACGTGGTCTATCTTGGTAAATGTTTCATTAGTCTTTAAAAGAATATATGTTTTTCTGTTGTTGGGTAAAGTGTTCTAAACCATGAATTAGGTCAAGTTGATTGATAGTATTGTTCAAGTCTTCTATTTCATTTATGATTTTCTGTTTACTCATTCAGTCAATTATTGAAAGAAGGTTATTGAAAACTCCAGTCACGATTGTGGATTTGTCTGTTATTCTTTCCAGTTTTATCAATTTTTACTCCATGTATTTTGAAACTCACTTCTTGATGAACGGACCATTTTATTTCTCCTTCAATTATGAAGAATAAATTTGCTGAATAGGGAATTTTAGCTTGGTATTTTTATCTTTCAACACTTTAAATATTATATTTCACTCTCTTATTACTTCCATGGTTTAGGAAGAAAAATTGGATGTAATTTTATCTTTGTTCCTCTATAGGTAAGTTGTTTTGCACCCCCTCCCCTCCATGGCTTCTTTCAAGATTTTCTCTTTGTCTTTGGATTTCTATAATCTGAATGTGACATGCCTAGGTGAGATTTTTTTGTATTTGTTCTGCTTGGTGTTCTTCAAGCTTTCTGGATCTGTGGTTTGGTTTCTGACATTAATTTTGGAAAAGTCTCAGTCCACTTTATCTTTTGTGTATTTCTATTGGTTTTTTCTTTAGTAATGTGATGATGAGATGTGGGGGGAGGGGAGGCATTCTATATTCCTATGATTATGTTTAAGTCTTTTAGTGAGCCTATTCTCTATACCGTGAACTTCCCATGAGTTTCTCAAAATTTTCCCCCCTTAGCTGGGACAGATTGGCTAGAATAGGCTGAAGTTGGTTATTTCCCTTCTCCAAGGTGATTTAAACTCTGATAATACCCCAGCAGGTTAGGCTTTGGTTAACTAGTTTCCTCTGAGGGCAAGCATTTATATGAATAACAAGTGCTATGGCATATTTCAAAATGGTGCCTTTTCCCTTCCCCTTGCCAGAAGCACAAGGGGATGTTTCTCTGATATTTTCTGTGGGAACCTGATTCAACTCCTGGAGATAAATCTCACCATATTTGTGGGGTCCCTAGGAAGTTGGTGCTGGTGGCAGAACCGAGGACAAAAGGGGCTGTAGCTGAATCCACACGGGGATGGGGCTTCGCATGGGTCTGTAGTAGGGAATACAGTTGGCATTCTGCCACCTGGGTATGGGCCTGCCTTCTCAAAATGGCTCTGCTTGGTCTTGGGCACCACCAGGGCTTCACAAGCTCTTACCTGAATCCCAAAGCTCCCACAAAGGCATTTTTGTCTTTAGATGGCTGCCAAATTATTGTTGCTCTGGGAGCATATGGGTAGGGGACCTCCTATTCTGTCATCCTGCTCTCTCAAATATCTTTTAAAGAGATTAAAAAATAAGCAAAACAGCTTTATTTATCCAAATATTTAGTGTTTTCAATGCTTTTTATTCCTTTGTATGGATCCATATTTTCATCTGGTATTACTTTCCTCCTGTCTACAGAACACCTTCAGCAATTTTTGTAGCTCCAGTCTGCTGGTGATGAATTATCTCAATGCTGTTTTTTTCTTCTCTGAAAAAGTCTTTATTTTCATTTTTTAAAGATATTTTTCACTATGTATAGAATTCTAGGTTGAGAGGATTTTATATTTTTAGTACTTCAAAAATGTCACTCCAAAGTGTCTAGTTTACATTGATTCTGAGAATTTACTATCATATTTACACTTATTCTGCTATACCTCTGCATTTTTTTTCTCTGGTGATTTTAAAAGATTTTATCTTTATCACCGATTTTCAAAAATTTGATTATGATGTGCTTGGTCTGTTTTCTTCAATCTCCCATTTGGCTTTTATTGAAATTCTTTGGTCTCTGGGATTATAATTTTCATCAAATCTGGAAATATTTCAGCCTTAATTTTTCAAATCCTCTATTATTTCACTCTGAAAGTTCAATTTCACACAAGTTAGGCTACTTTTTGTTGTCTTGTAGATCACTGATGATATGGGTTTTTTTCCATTTCTTTCTCTGTGTATTTGGTTTTGAAAAGTTTCTATTGCTGTATTATCGAGTTCATTATTTTTTTTCTCCTGTAATGTTTTCATTGAAGTGTCTCTCAGCATTGTGCAACCTCCAAAATCTCCTTCAACTCTGAAGCTCTCAGAAGCTGTTTTTACTAAGCCAGAGTCATGTAAGGGAGCTATATTCTTATCTTTTATCTCTCAGTGTCAATAGATAGCTTTAAAGACGATAAATTGTGAAATAATAATACAATATTTCTGTATGTTTACCCTGTTCCTAAAAGAATATCTCATACATATTAGGTGGCTAACACGTTTGATAAATGAATGGATAAAAACAAGATTGGAAGTGTGAAGGGTCAGTTAACATATATGCTTTTCTTCATAAAGGTTTCTTTATTATTGGCCTTTTAAAATATGATCACTTTCATATATTACTTTGAAAAATTATATAGGAAAATTTAAATTGTCTAACTCTCAGTTTAATTATAAACAAAATATATCTGCATAACTAGCATCTCTCATAAAATTTAATTGAAATGTAATACTTAATATGTCCTTCAGAAAGAGGCATTCTATTGGTTAAGCAACATGATTACTCTAGATTCTTCAAGTCTTATTGCTACATTGGGCAAAATTAGCAGAAAGCAAAGTAGCTGAAACCCACTTTATAAATAAGAATTCTTCAATGTATGGTCTATGGAACATTGATTGTTATTGTGTATATATCAACTGTTCCACAAGAGGTTTAGTGGTTTGAAAGGAAAAATAAATGAAGTTAAAAATTAAAAGTAAGATTAATTTCACAGAAATTATCTTTCAAATTTCATTATTATTAGCTTCTTAAAGTTTTCACCTGTACTATAAGATTGCATTGATAACTTAATCTCAATGGCCTTTCATTTAACAGTCACAGTTCATCTTGGTTAGTATACTTGCGTGTCATTAACAAAACATTTTTGCAAACTGTAACATACACACAATAAAAAGAACAAATGCTAAACGTATTTGAACAGTTCAATGAACTTTTACTAAGTAAACATACCCATGAAACTGGCACCCATATTAAGATATATATTATGACCAGCATCCCATAAACTTCCCTGGTTTCCCTTCCAACTCATTATCTCTAAAAATGTAATTGCTTTCTCACATGTATCAGCATAGATTATTTTTGTAACCTTTATGTAAATAGAAATATACCACCATGTCATTTTAATATTATTTTTAATAACTGCTAGGGAATTAATATCCTTCTATAAGTGACTAGAAAAGTGGGCAAAATATATGAAATAACTGTTTTCAATCATTGAGTAAAAGGCAGCACAGGAGTTTGAGCCCTGAGAGAAAGGAAATAGACAAGTTGAATCCTAGATTTTCCATGAATTTCTATCTGGAGGCAATTTATAGGCTGTTACACAAGAATGGAGAACCCAAGAAATACTTATAGGCCTTGCTGAGTTGAGGAGACAGACATAGTTGTTCAAGAAAACTGAGGTGACTAGAACTGTGGGAAATACTAGAAAATAAAGAGTTATGCAAGAAAGAGGGCTAGAAATGTATTTGGATAAATACTAATCAGAGCATATTTACGGTGAAACTCATTGAGGAGCCAAGCAAAAACCAACCTCTAGGGAGATATAAGCTGAACAAATTTCAGAGATTATAAAGCTGCTGAAGACATTTCAATTCCTACCACCTGGCGTAGTGAGACTTCCTTGAAAAGTCAGGGTATGTAGTAGAAAACCCAGAATGTTCAACCTTAGTAGCAGGGCTAAACTTCCCCTAGAGGAAAGCTCCCTCTAGACCTGCTCTAGTAATTTGTAAGAACAAGACTTAAAAGGATAATGCTTATCTACAAATAATTTAACTGCTTTCCAAAATAGATTTCAACACTCTTTAAAAGAAGAAAAAAATCTAAAAAACTAAAAATTAATTATGACAATGTCCAGAATTCAATAAAATGTATTAGATATGAGACAAAACAGGAAAATGCAAATCATAACTTAAAGAAAAAATAATGGAATAGAAACTGACCCACAATTGACAGAGAAGATGAAATTATCCAAGAAAAACTTAGAACAGCTCATTTAAATATGCTTATAGACTTAAGCATGAATAAAACCAGGAAAGGAATAAAAAGATGTTTTAAAACCCCCAACTCATACTTCTAGAGCTGAAAATTGCAATGTCTGAAACAAAAGTGTTTAAGAGAGGATTGGATCCTTTAGAAGAAAAGATTGGTGAAATAGAAGTTACAGCAATAGAAATTAACCAAAATAAAGTACAGATAATAAAAGGACTGGACAAAAAATGAACATTACCCTCACTGACATGTGGAAAAATAGCAAACAATCTTACATGTGCAATTGTATTCCCCAAGGGGGAAATATGTTTTAATAAATGTTGGCTGAAATTTTTCAAGATTTAATGAAAACTAAATATCTAAAAAACTCAACAATATCCAAACAGAATAAAATAAAGAAAATCATACCAAGGTACATCATAATTAGAGATGAAAAAGAGGGATAGCATGACAAAACAGAGAGGAAAAAACATATCACTTATAGAGTATAAGAATGGCTATAGCATTCTCATCAGAATCTATGCATTTCAAAGACATTGGAGTGATATTTTTAAAGGACTAAAAGAAAAAATAATCTACCAACCAATATTGTGTATCCAGTAAAAATATATTTCAAATAATGTGAAATATAGAATTTTCAGACAACCAATAATTGAGAGAATTTATCTCCAGTGGGCCAGCACTACAAGACATGATAAAGGGAATTTCTTCAGGCAGAATAACACCAGATGGAAAATTGGATCTCTTTCTAAAGAGATGAAGAGTACTAGGAATGGCAAATATGTGGGTAAAATAAAATATTTTCCTATTTTAAATTTTTTATTTTATAACTAGCTTAAAAAATAATAACATAGTATTCTTGGATTTTTAACATGCATAACTAAAAGGTATGACAACAATAACACAAAAGATGGGAGTGTGGAAATATAAATATACTATTTTAAGTTCCTACATTATATGTGAAATTGTATAAAGTTATTCAAGGGGAGCAAGCGATAACTTACAGAAAATTAAAACTTTAGCAACTAATTTTTTAAAAGTAAACAAAGAAGGTACAGTGTATAAGCTAAAAAAATCTACAAAGTTAATGATAATTATATATAGTGAAAAAACAGAAAGCCATTCGGTCACAATATAATAAAGATCATGGGAATTCATGTGATATCAATGACATACAAAGTGAAAGAGCAAATACTTATCAAACATGAAGATATTTTCTTTAAAATTTGCTGTACTGATTTGTAAAGTGTGAATCAGGCTCCTGCATACTTGCCAAACATACATCTGGAACAAACGCTGGATCACATTTTATTTTGTTTACCACTGAAAACCTGTGCTACAGAAGAAGAAAAATTTAAATTCTCATTTAGTTAATGATTACGTTTTAACCCATGATTAAGACTAGAAAAGCTGCACCAGGAGTATCCCTCAGGGGCACCAGCTCTGTATGCAACAAGTCACAGTTTGTCATGAAAATAAAGCAGTAGCACCTGAATGTGACTCGACAAACTGGTTTAATCGCAGAAAACAGTTCTACCTCCTCAAGTTAACTCAGTGAAAATTATGAAAGTGATCAAATCATGATCATTGAATGCATTGTTTGTGCATGCTGTGTACAGAAATGGTCAAAAAATAACACTTTACTTTTATTTGTGAACTGTGATTACTCTTGAGGAATAATACTCACATATGAACTTTTTAAAAGGAAGGAGAAGTAAAATCTTGTCTTCATACCAGAAGAGAGATATATGCAGTATCTTGAACAGACTAAACCTAGGATTTCATGCACAAAACATCATTACTTACAGTACTGTGGATAATCTGTCAAAATATCTTAAGTGCAGACGGCTTGCAAAAGAATTGCCAAGATTTTGGCTCTTTCCCCAAATCTAAAGATCTTCCTCAACTAATTGGAGAAAGAAACTGATGACATATCATTAGGCATAGTTAAAACCCACATTTAAATGCTTTAGTAGAACATGTAGAATATTTTTCAAAGACAAAGGAAACTGGAGACTAGAATTGTAACCTATTCTCTGACAAGCTGAAATATCCAATGTTCCAGCTATTGAGTGCAATACGCTGGTCAACTTTGCATGTGATAGTGAACTGATAATAGTTTTTATTGAGAGATGTCTCCATAATTTCTCGTCCTCATTTCATGTTAATATTGCAATCAATCTGAAAGAGCCATGAAATACTTGCTGCCATTAGCAACAACCTATAATTGTGAGTTAGAATTTTCTAATTTTAAATAAATAGAGTATGAAAAGAAACTGACCATCTAGTTCAGTCTATCCAAAAGTCAGATAGAGTTTTCTGATGAAAGAGCCACATTTGTAGACAGTAGACTAAAATAGTGTTATTTACTTTATAAAATGGAAATATATATGATTGAATTAATTTGTTAAGTGTCATTATGCATGGTGTGCATAAAGCAGACATGCAGGAGGCGAGAAGGGTTGTATGGAGACAAGTTTGGAGATTATTTTCAGTAGTTCAAGAGAAGCACAACAATCTTTTGGATAAGAGTTGTAGTGGAGATTTAGTTAAATAGATAAAGACAAGGAATGGGTGCTAAATCTATGGGACATGATGAAGCCAAAATGAGAAGAGGGATCAAAATAAGACCCATGTTTTTGGCTTTTGTAGAATATTTTATCTTTCACTGTGACTGAGAGCACAGGGAAGGAGAACAAGTTTCAGGTGACAGAAAGAACATTCTGTTTTATCATGTTGAATCTAAGGACAGTGCAAACTGTAGGCAAGGAAGACATTTCCTCTACTTTTTGGGTCCTTCTGGCTGGGCTATGAATTAAATTGACATGAGACAGACTAACAGGAGAAAAATCAAAGTTTTATAAGATGTGTAAATGGAAGACACTCAGGAAAACTGAGGAACTCACCCAAATGGCAGAGGCTGTTCCCTTAAATACTATCTTCAGCTAAAGATAAAGGAGGGTGTTGGGAGTAGCGGTTTGGGGCTTCAAATGGGAGGAAGGCAATTCACATGGAAATGGAAAAGTGAATATTTGGTAAACAGAACTTTGATAAGAGTGGGCTTAGCAAGGATCCTCCCAGTCTACTTATACCCGGAGTTATCTATGGTGATGGCCTATCCTGGGAACAGACCTTTTATCTTAAAATTTTTAGGGAGTTAGTGGGAAGGTCAAAGTTTCTTTAAGAGTCTTTTGTTCTTAAAAATAATCAAGCCAAAGAGACACATTTTGAGGTGGCCAATTCTGATCCATCACAAAACTCAATAGGGAAATGTCCAATAGGAAATTCTTTATATGAGCCTGGTCTACAGAAGAAGATATTTGGATTAGATATTAAAATATTGAAGTCATCAGAATATTTATGCTAATTAAATCCATGGGTTTGATGGCCTCATCCAGGAAGCATGTGCATGACGAAAGTATAGGGCAGATCTATGAGGAACAGCACATTTAAGGATAGGTAAAGGAAGGATATTAGGAGAGTACGGTGTCAACTATGTCAAAAGAAGGAAGTCTTTCAAGAAGCAAAGGGGTAGGCAATCAACTAACTAGAGTGAGACAGAGAAACAGAGTGGCATGAAGACTAAAGTATCTATTAGATTTAGTGAAATAGAGTTAATTTATGAGCCTTATTTTGAGCAGTATCATTGTCATAATCAAAGTGGAATTCAGATTGGATTTGGTCGAAGAGTGAATGGCATGTGCATTGAAACAATGAGTATAGACAACTTTTTAAAGGAGAAGTTTGTGCATAAGGAGGAGAAAATTAGCGCTGACTGAAGCAGTGAGGTCAAGAGGAAAACAAAAAAAAATAGAGGCAGGTAAAAATTAGGAATACATAATTGTTGATGGGAACAATTTTCAGTAGAGAAGGAAAGTTGAAATATAGGAACAATGAAAAGGTAGGAGAGTGTGAAATCCCAAACATAATTTGAGTGATATAGTTTAGATAGGAGCAGTCATACCTCTTCACTTCTAACTGGAGGGAATGAAGAAAGAGTGAGTATGGACGTAGGTAGGTTTGTAGGAAGTGAATTAATCTGCTCAGAAATGTATGGGATAGGTTTGTGACATTGGAAGTTTCAGGAAACTTGGTAGATTTGAGGCAGTCATTGTAGAGAAAGGGGGTCAAGCTGATTAGAGAAACATTAGTAGGACTAAGTGCTACTTAGTGTGTGAGCCCTGGTTGAGGCTAGTAACCACTAATTTTAGAGTGTTACCATCAGCCAAGTTTTGCTGCTTTTTACAGTTTAATGGCAAGAGAAGAGGTGAAATTTAGGCTTATCCAAGGTTAAGATATTGTCAGATGTATGTGAAGAAAGGGAGATTGGAAGAGTAGTTGAAGTTATAGACAATATAAACTCTATGAGGTAAGGATTGAGCTAATAGATAGGAAGAAAGTTGAGGGGTTACTGAAAATTTGAAGTGCCTATAAATTCAAAGAACAATAGTAGAAAGAATAAATGAATAAGTTGGAGCTTATGGTAAAAAAAAAACTGGAATAAATTGGAGGTGGAATATTTCTGAGTGATGGTCCTGGTGTGTGATTGTACAAGTTGGCTAAAATAGACAGTAGAAGGAGTACATTGAATGCCAAGAAAATGAGAGACCCAGAGTGTTCAACAGCTCATCTACATGGACATAGACATTAGAGAAGATGATAGCAAGGTTTGAGATAAATAGAAGTCCTGTTGTCCACGTGCCTTTGTCTTGAATGAATAATTGGAGGGGGGAGAATTTTGGATAAAGTGAAAAGAAGTTAGAAGATGGCCTAGCCAGAGGGCATGTGTCTCAAAAAAGCAGGACTTAGTTTTTAAAAAAATAAAAGCTGGAGAAATAAGGTTCTGAAAGAAATATTCTGAAGCTAGGAGGATAGTGATCTCAAATCTGAAATGTGATGGCAGGGGATTGTGGAAGAATGAACAGCTTCCACTAGGGAGGAAAGAAAATGTCCTTATAGCAAAATTGGATTTACATTCAGGCAGAAATTTATGATTAGTTAGTAGGCTGTTTGATGACCTTAGAAATGAAGCATATTCAGGTCATGATACTATTCAGGTTATGACCTTAATAGTGAACGGCTAAAGGAAAAAAATGTTTTTGTAGAACAAGCAGGTTAAGGAACTAGGAAACTAGACATTGAGTAGGTTGTGGATAGGGAGGAGACCTTTTCCAGAATAGAGAAAAAATTCTGAGTAGAGTGGAATAGAGCAAACCAAGTCAGCAGATAACAGTGACAAGATGGGAGAAAATGATGTATATAGCTGGATGCATACCTCAAAGGACCAAGGGTAATTTATATTTTTATGGAAAGAATAAAGGTCTCGTTATAATAGTGGGGAGCAGGGATGGTGCTTATCTGATCTCCCTACTCTGAAATAGGTGTGGAAAAAGTCTTCATTTGAAAAAGAATATGCCAGTTCCAAGGGATATACAGGTTTTAGATAAGGCAGTCTGTGGAGGAAATTATGATTAATGAGGTGATAGAAATAAGAGGACATGGTGGAAGGATTTGGGTTGAAGAGATCTTTTCTTTGAACTCCAGAACTATATATCTAACTACCTATGATCTTCATTTGGATGTATCAAAAAATATTGAGCTAAACACTTCAAGGAAATAACTCAAAGGGGCAGGCCCAGTGGCGCAGTGGTTAAGTGCGCATGTTACGCTTCGGCGGCCCAGGGTTCACTGGTTCGAATCCCGGGTCCGGACATGGCACCGCTTGTCAAGCCATGCTGTGGTAGGCGTCCCACGTATAACGTAGAGGAGGATGGGCATGGATATTAGCTCAGGGCGTCTTCCTCAGCAAAAGGAAGAGGATTGGCAGTAGTTAGCTCAGGGCTAATCTTCCTCAAAAAAAAAAAAGAAAGAACTCATGATCTCCCCTCCACATTCCTACACCCTGCTGTAAATTCTCTCCTTCTTGTACCATGAGGTACTGCTACATATCCACTAGAATGGATAAAATTAAAATGAGGAACAATAACAAGAGTTAGTGAGAATCTTGAATAACTGGAAATCTCATATACAGTCACGCACCACATAACATCGTTTTGGTGAGTGACAGATCGCGTATACAATGGTGGTCCCATAAGATTAATACCATATAGCCTAGGTGTGTAGTAGGCTATATCATCAAGGTTTGTGTAAGTACACTCTATGATGTTCACACAACAATGAAATTGCCTAACGGTGTCATTTGTCAGAATGGGTCCCCGTCGTTAAGAGATGCATAACTGTATTATTGCTAGGAATGAAAAATGGTAGAGCCACTTTAGAAAAAAGATTGGCAATAAACATACATCTATCTTATGACCCAGCAATTATATTCTGAGTATATGCCCAAAAGACATGATTGTATAGTCCTCAAAAGGACATGTATAAGTATAGTCATTTTATCTTTATTCTTGATAGCTATAAACAGGAAATATCCAAATATCTATCAACAGTAGAATGTGTAAATAGTGCTATATTTATACAATGAAAAACAACAGTAAAAATGATGAATTATTGCTACATATTATAACATGGATGAGACTCGCAAACTTAAAGTCCAGGGAAAAAGTCTGATACAAAAGAAGAAATATTGTATAATGGTTATACAAGTAAATACTAATCTATTGTGATGAAACAAGCAAAAGTAATTTACGGTGATAAAAGTCAGAATAGTGGTTTCCTTTACAGGAGGATGGAGAAGATGATGTTGACTGGAAAACGGCATGAAGGAACATTCTAGGGTGCTAGAAACATTTTATCTCTTGATCATGTTGTTGGTTACATGGGTATATAAATATGCAAAAAGTCATCAAGCTATGCATTAAGATTTGTATTTGCACACGTTATTGTTTGTATTTTATATGTCTATGAAAATGTTAAAGGAACTCTCAAGAACTTGTCCACATGCCTTATTAGAATTCCACTAGAATGTAAGGTACATGAATCTAGGGGCCTTGTCAGTCTTCTTAACAAAATGAATGAATGAATGAATGAACATAAGGAGAATTTGAAGGCTGGATCAAGAGAAAGGAAGCCCAGGATATGATGTTGAGAGGATTTTATAGTATGGATAGTCTCTGAACTATTGTTTGTAAACTTTAGAGTGCAACAGAATTCCTTTGGGAGATGACTGGACTCTATCCCAAGAAATTTTGATTTAATAGTTCTGGGAGTAGGGTCCAAAAATCTGAGGTTTTAACAAGCACCCCTAGATAACTCTGATATAGGTAATTCCAGGTTCATACATTGAGAATGATTTTGTAAATGTTGACATTGTGGAAGAATCAAAAGAAATCATGGAGAAATGACTGCCCCCCAAAAAGGAAAGTCAAGCTTTGTAGTAGAGTTGGGCACACCTTTCTCGGCAGATCTTCAGTGGTGATCTGCAACATGAACCTTGAGGTTCAGCACTGGTAGTGGAGAGATCTGGTGGCTATAATGAACATTGGCAGAAGTGCAAGCATGAGTATCTGGAGCCCCCCACAGAAGTATGGGCTATAAGAAGTGGTTAGTAAGAAAAGATGAGTCAACCGGATTGGAACAGGTGCGAGAGGGGGGAGGTCTGCCTGATCCCATTGAATCATAGAGTTCTCAAAGCATGCTTCAATACTTCCATTCTATATGAACTTTTTTTTTCACTTCTCACTTTTTAATTTGCGTTACTCTTGTTTGTTTACATGGCTAACTTCGCCCCTAAACTGAAATCCTTGATTGCAAAAGCTATGTTGTATTTTTCTTGGTATCCTATGTGCCTAATATAGTGCTCAATAGATTTTTGTTTAATGAAAAACTGTCTGAATTTCATTAAGGTCAAAATTCAAGGGGAAGTGGGATATTGAACATAAGCTTCAGGGAACAGTGTATGCATACCAGCATTCATGTGAGCGTAGGAATGATGAAACAAGATGAGCTTGGCAAACTGGGAAACTCTGAAGTTTTCATAGCCAACCACGGGACATGCTGGTACCTACAATATTGTCATATAAATGAAGGTCATCTTGCATATGTTGACAAGATATTTTATAAAGATGTGGAATTATGATAGAGGCCACATTTTGGTTTGTTATACTTTGGCATTGAGCATAATAACCATCTCAGGGCAAAATGCTTATTTCCTACGAGTGATTAATTAGGCATTACACAACTGTGCGTTGTCAGTATCAAGTGTTTTCTGTCATCAGATTTCAAAAGAACTTTTTATCTTGTTTCTGCATGGAAATAAGGAAATTCAATAACCATGAATATTTCAAAGTGCTTATAATTAAAACTTCATGTGCTTGGCACAAAAACATGTTTCAGAGACTGAGCCAATTGTTTGCTGATTCTGCTGTCAGTCTGTACCCATGCATGCTAACAGCTGGCTAGTAAACACTGCATGGCATTGCTTCTTAGATACCATGGAAGTAATGAAATCTCTCTTTTTTGGATAGCATCATTAATATTCAAGACAGAGTCAAATGCTCATGTGGTATTTGCTATAAAACTTTCCATTTGGGGCAAAATAAACTCACTTCAAGATGTAGATAGACAAACTTTTACCATGCTGAGCCATTGAAATAGAACATAACCTACAGGTGCTAAAGAGCAACATGGTGGTCTTATTCTTTTCTAGGTGAACCTAAGGAGAGATCAAGCTGTGCAGAATCCTTAGAGATAGGGTAGGTGTCCTTGTGCAAAGTTGGGAGAGGATGGTGGTGAACAATAATAGTGGTATTGTAACCGAAATAATAAATGCTAGAGATTGTGTACCACAACAAAATAGAGTCAAAGTCAAGGTAAATAGACCCAAACTGTCTCCAATATGAGGGTCCTTCATTAACAGTAAATTGAAGCCTAGATTCCAAACAGGGCAAAGTGAGGAATAAGAAAAGCAATGAGAAAGTAGTACAGATGCAAAAACATCCGGAATATACATTTAGACATACCCCCAGGTGGAACACAAGCCCCCATGGTAGCTCTTGTGGGATTGTAAAAGGACATGTTTGAATCATTTAAAGGAGACAACAGGAACAGACAGGGGTCACCCATCTTCTACCCTGCAATGCAAAGAAAGACTAGATTCAGAGGTAATTATCAAAGTGCCTTGTTAGAAGCTTGCATCCGCACTTACAAAACTGCACTCAATTGTTCAAAATGTTGAACACAGAGAGTAGGAAAGGTAGCGAGCTTCATTTATTTCATAATCAAAATGTTCAAGAAACACAGACCTGAGCTATTATAATCATCATTAAGCAGATGGGAAAACTAATGCTTGGGAGGAAGTGGGAGCAATGGGACCCTTTCCATGCTTCCTTTTTCCTTGTGAGTCTGCGACTTTGGCTCAGTTTACTGCTTTCTCTGAGTCGGCCTCTATGATCTCATTCATTACACTCTTATTGTCGATTTAAAAGTATTTCTTTTCTATCCCTGCTCTCTGTTGATTACAAAGCTCCATTTCTGGAGAACAGCTTTCATTAAATCATTCCTAATAACAGTGAGCCAAGGTCCATTCAATTTACAGTGTGACACACAGTTCCTTTATTGTTTCTTCCACAATTTATAATTATTTCCTTTGGGGAGTGAAGGTTAAGGGTAAAGTGCAGTAGTCTATGTAATTTTCTCTAATTCTCAATAGAGTAAGGTCCAGGTATACACTGATTTGGTAGCAAATCAATTTTCATAATTATGCTAAATACTCCTTTGCTTTTGTAAAACCAAAGTGTCAAGCCTTGACTTCCCAGTCCTGCTCAGCTACAGGTACTATTTTATCAAACTATAGGTTTTGTGCCATCCAGGATTTGAGCCAATATTATAATATTGGTCCAAACTGGCAGAATATTAGGAACCCTATTTACATCAGTGGTGGAGTCTGGAACTGGCCTTGCTGTTCTGAGCACCCAAATATCCACCTCATCGTAAACACTGGGCATCTGCTGCAGTTCCTTTATAGCTAGTTTAGGCCTTCTTTGAAGCCATGCCCAAAACCCCCTCTGTTCAGATGGAGCCGTAGTTCTCTACTTAGTCCTTGCCAATCCCTCATCCCATAGCTGGACCCTGTTTTCAATTCCCAGGTGCTAGCTTGGATCCTGTGCCAAACAAAACACATTACCCAGCACTAAGACATTGCCTTCTATTTGAACAGAAACTATCTACTGATAATTCTTGTTCTTGTACCCTACCCACTATATTAAAGGCACTGTCAACATCATCATTGGCTCATATTACCCCTAAGTTTACCATATTCACTGAACACTACATTCCTCAGAGCTCAGCATTAAATTTGGATTAATCCCAGTAACCCTAGCTCAGATCATCTATAGCAGCTTCTTCTCCTTCCAAGTAGCACGCGAGGAAATTGGAATATGTCTTGGAGGTTGCATTAGACTTTCATAAGATAAGCCCAACGATTTTAGAGAAAAATAGAATCAGAGGAGGTAAGCTCCTCTCCTGTGTGCACCCAGAAAACAAATACAGCATTTTTACCACGGTGAACAGCAAGGACAAGCTCAAAGTGCCTGAGGACTTATCATTGCCTAACTGTCCCAGCCCCAGCCCCAGCCCCATTCAGTTACTCCTCTAATACTTCCAACCTGTAGGTTTGGCTCCACCCACTATAGGAATCTATAGTGAACTAGCCTGGCAGGATATCAGGAATCTCATATTTACAATTTGGTAGGACCCAGAGTTAGTGTTGCTGTCTTAAGCCTGGTACCTCACGTCTCTGGAGATGTGTCTTGGGTACATAAGTACTCACTCCTTCGCAGGTGTTTCCTGTCCTCCTTCCTTTATGCTCAGCCCATATCACAATGTTCTTCTTTTGGTTTCTTAGTTTGTACTCTTCATCCCTAGAAACCTGTGCAGAACCCTAGTGCTCTGCTAATCTCATGTGAGCCAACTCCCCTGAAGAGTTGGATCTAGTTTCTTTTATGTCTAGTTCTCAACCAGATGGAACTCCTACCCCCAATATGCATGCTGTTCTGATTCTAAGCATCATTACACCTCAAAATGCCTACTTCCATGTCCTACCCATCATATCAGGCCTTATTGACTATCAACACTGATTACTCCCAACTGAGTTAATGACGTGCCCTTGCATATTGTGATTTGGATCTATAACCATTTGAGTGGCCAACTCTGGAGCCAAATTCATCACTTTAGCTCTGCTCTGGTCCTAGCTTCACCCCAGCTTTCTTTAAGTCAGTCCAGCTTTCTTTCCTTCTCCATTGGCCTGTCATCTTTCATACCTAGGATTTTTTACTTAATCCCCTCCTGCCAAGATAGGATAGTCTCTGGATGGAGCCGAGACACTATTCATCCCATGAAAATCCCTATCCCGTATAATTGCTAAAGCATAGTACAAAAAACGAGGAATTTGCCAACAAATATATTTTGATTCTGTTTGAACAGTGTTTTAGTTTTCTTGCTTTCTCTTTCTCTTTTTAAATATCATTCAACAAGGCTTACCTCCCCTTTAACTACAGGCTTCATCACTCGGAATTGTCTTATAACTGGCCTGCTTTGCTCACCTAGTATATCTGCCTAGACTCTGAATGCATTTAGGTTTGTGACAAAACTTAGCTAAAGTGAGTTTAAGGAAGAATAAAAGGCTAAAATAAACCTCTAAAAAAGTAATTGCAAAGGAAAGAGAATCAAACTTTAGTATTTATAAATTTTTGAAGTATCTATGATTGCAAATTGGGTTAATGTAATACAACATGCTGGCAATAGTATAGTCCACATCATATGGAATTAACAAACCATGCATTTGAATTATAAGACTCTACAACAGAGGAAAACCTCTAGGACAGAGTGCATGCAGAATTACAACAGACAATGTTTGAGGGAGTGAAATGTTCAAGGTAGATGATTCTGTTCAGGAAATACCATTTAAAATACTAACTCAACCCCAAGAAATTTCATTTCTATTAATAGCAACTGAAATTCAAAAGAAGAGTTTGGGGGTCGGCCCGGTGGCATAGTGGTTAAGTTCATGCACTTCACTTCGGCAGCCCGGGGTTTGCTGGTTCAATTCTGGGTGTGGACCTACATACTGCTCATCAAGCCATCCTGTGGTGGGGTCCCATATACAAAATAGAGGAAGATTGGCATGGATTTTAGGTCAGGGACAATCTTCCTCAAGCAAAAAGAGGACGATTGGCAACAGATATTCCCTCAGGACCAATCTTACACAAACACACACACACACACAGAGGGTTTGAAGAACTTGGTGGTCATAAGCAGTATTGCTTTTATTTTATGGGAAATTTAATCTACGTGTTTCAACTATTTAAAAAGTAGTGCCTCTATAAAAATCTATGTATAAGACACACCAAGCCAAATACATTAGCTCTTCTCCAAACATGTTAATTTCCTATACTCCTCATCTTATGCTTTAGACTCATTCTGAGCTACTCCCTTTAATCTTTCTTCATCTCCAATCAATTCTCCCCTCCCATTCTTCCAATTACATATCTATCTATCTACCTACCTACCTACCTATCTATCTATCAATCTATCATCTATCCTTTATCTATGACCTATCTATTAAGAGATTACTATAATCTCTTAAATCCTGAATTGATTTGATTCCCTCCATGTGTTCCATGACAGCTCAGTTCAGGCTATCATCTTCCGTCACCTGAATGACTGCAAAAAACCCTAATTATTTTCCTGTTTCCCTTCTGAATCTCTCCCATTCTCCACATAGCAGCCAGAATGATCTTTTCAAAATTAAAGTAAGCTTTGTCAATCTCTCTATAAAATCTCTAAAATCTTTCTGTGTCTCCATCAAATATCCAATAATATCTTAACTCCTTTTCCTTGACATATTATTAAACGACCCTCTTTGTGACCTGGGCCCAGTCGCCCTTCCCTCCTGGTTGTGGGCTTCTTGACATTGCTCTCCATGCTACACAGCGTCTTCTTCTATGCACCTTGTCATGCATCCCCCTCAGAATTTTTCATTTTCTTTGGGGCCTAGAAATAGTCTATTCCTTTTTCTTGTAATGTCCTTTCTGCTCTTATATATTTAGTACACTCCTAATTAGAATGCCACCTCCTCTGCAAATCTTTCCATAGCACCTTTAGTAAGAGTAGGTAGCTCCCTTCTTTTTTGCCGTTATTGCTATTTCTTCGTTTATATAGTGCCTAATATCGAACAAGCATTATGCTAAGAGCTGGTGATCCCAAGATGAACTGAGTAGACTTTCTGAAAATAGCTCATGATCTAGTGGGGAAAATAGATGGTATAAACTATGATTGAATATAATGAAATAATTCCTCACTAAAGGAATGTGCAGATTCTAAAGAAGCTTCTTCTATTGACAGATTATGTGGGCTCAGATCTTGTTTTCATCACTTAATAGCTGTATGACATTGAGGAAATCACATAACTTCACCAAGCTTCATTTTCAACATCTGTGAATAAAAGCAAAATGACAGTCCCTGTCTCATTGAATTGTTGTGAAGGTTAAGTGGTTTAATACACAAAATGCTCTTAGCACATTGCCAGGTATATAGTAGCACTCAAGAAGTCTTAGCTATTCTTACTGTTACTCTTGTTGATAATGTTGTTATAGTTATTGTTGATACAGCTAGATATTCAGATTGTTATCACACTCTTCAAAATTTGAATCATTGTTTCATCTAGAATCTACTCTGAGCTAAATCAGGACATGGTAAGTGTTCTAGACTGGATGGGTTTTAGCCTATTGGACAGTAATTTGGGCAAAGTATCATAGTATCAGAATTATACAGAACTGTGTAGATTAATTGATCAAGACTTTTGGATTTGGTAACGCAGGATTATCCAAAACCAATGTTCAGAGGCTTTACTATAATTCCAAGTTTGAATATTAATCAAGATGCAAAATATCAGACCTGCACCAGCATGCCTAATTTGCCTGCTTCACGCTTAACCTAAAATGGGGTCATAAAGCTTTTAGACAGAGCAAAGAATGAAAGGAAGATGGGGAGAGGAGATATAAAGGGAGCTCAGAGGTGTGGATAAGGAGGGATAGAAGAGGTGTAGAAGGAGGAAGATAAAAATCTCTAAAAGGAAGAGAAGTAAAAATAATTGATATGACAAAATGTGATACAACCTAGTTTCCTTGAAAATCATACATTTTAGGTGGGGATTTTATTCAAAATACTTAACAACTAGTAAGGTGCAGGAACTGCCCAGTCAGAAGAGGCATGCTGCATAACCCCATTATATCTCTACCAGGAGTTTGGATCTTAAGCCACATTTTAATTCAGATGTCCCACTGCATGAAAAGTTATAAGAAGAACAAGCGTCACCTTCTTGGAGAATTTTACTCAGTTTTTTAAAAGTTTTGGTGGGGGCATTACTTTAAACTAAGAGAAACATGGCACATTATCAACATAAATGCCATATTCACAATTATTTCTCCCATAAAACTTCGGACTTCAAAAGGATGTTGAGCTTCCTTGGCCACTTGAGGCTACATCCCTAGTCCTTCTGGTGGATGTATTCACTCTTTCTGACTGAGAGGAGAGTTTGAGAAATATTTCTTAGGTGTCTCGAGAAGGAATTTATTAACCCCAGAATGCTTAGATCTAACAAGGAAGCGTAGAAACTTCTTTCCTCTCCGCTGTGCCCGTGTGATTGGCTGTACTTGACTGGAGCATTTATATAAATCCTAAGTATTGGGTAAGGGAGAGCTTGGAGCGCCAGAGAAGAGAGTGCTTGCATGAAGAAAGCGTGCTATGAAAAAGGAGGACATGGTGGGATTTGTCATAGATTGGGCTCTCCAGGAAGCACATACTGAAACAGAGATGAGCAAGCAGGATGTTTATTAAGAAGTATTGGGGCTGGCCCCATGGCTGAGTGGTTAAGTTCATGCGCTCTGCCTTGGTGGCCCAGGGGTTCACTGGTTCGAATCCTGGGCGCAGAAATGGCACCACTCATCAAGCCATGCTGAGGCAGCATCCCACATGCCACAACTAGAAGGACCTACAACTAAAAATACACAACTATGTCTCAGGGGGTTTGAGAGCAAAAGGAAAAATAAAAAAATAAAACATAAGAAGTGTCTTTGGGATCAACATGGGTGGAAGGCAAGGGAAAGAAGCAAGATTGGGCAGAGGAAGAAGCTGGTCTGTGACAGAGTTTCAACAAAAGCCTCAGCCAATACCATAAGTGTTTTGAAGCTGAGAAGGCCTTTTAGAGTTTTTTGAGTTTGGGCAAGTGGGCGGGGCTTTTACATCACTTCAGTGATTATTCACTGGATGTGGGCTACCCCAAGAAGGGGTGTGGCCTCGGGCAAGGTGAATCTCTTCATCTGAGGCAATTTCTGTTGAGAGGTGACAATTGAAGGCTATACTGCCGCGGAGACTCCCAGCAGTTGGAGAAATAAGTCAGTTCTGAAAGAGGGAGATCTGAGCGCAGCATCAAAATCATTCACTACTGGACAATTCTACCCACACTGGCGCATTACTCAGCTGGGATTTTCAGCAATCTATTCCTGAAAGGGTAAGTGAAGTATGCCTTGGGTTGCTTCCGGAGCTCTCATGTATCTGATGCCTCGCAGTGAGAGAGTCATGGTCAGGAGTTTACACCTCATGTTCCGTTTTCTAGGATTTCAAATTTTTGTTCATCCATGAAATATGTACTGAACATCTAAAATGTTCCAAGCATTTCTCCAGACACTGGAGATATAGCAGTAATCAAGAGAGACATGGTCCATGCCTTCCAGGAACCTACAGAAAATAAGGGGATAAATTGTTCTCTTTCAGTAGTTAACCTCAGTAATTTGGTAAATATTAGCTATTCCCTTGAGGGCCAAATGAAACTAAAACTAGAGAGTTATAAATAGGACACTCTTTAAGGATTTTTTGAGGACTTGAGAGACTACAGTTTAATATGTCATTTAATTCAGCACAAAGACTGAATGGGTAATTGATAGGAAGGACCAGTTGACTTGCTCTTCCTTCATGCATTTATTACTTACATGACTTTGGATAACTTACTTGGCCTCTCTGTACCTCAGTTCCCTCAACTACGTGTGGTGCATAGTAGATAGTCTTGCAATGTTACCTCAAATTCTGTTAAAACTTAAATCTGATACTTAAAAGGAAATCATAACTATACATTTCTATTTTCAATCTCTTTGTAAATAGCATCCCCCATATATATCTTCAAGCTGCCTATATCATACCCACATTATGATTTGACTTCTTGTCCCGGACTTGGGTGGCTATTATCAGGAGCCTGAAGATTTGCCTCAAATTATATCTGTATTAGCAGACACCCAGGATGAGAAAACGAAATCTAGTATTAGTTTGGTTGGGGTGGGAATGTCCAATCAACTTAGTAACAGAGCTAAATTAAAGCTTAGCAGCCTCTGGGCATAAACTTCAAAATTGAATAATTAAAATTCAATCATTTTCCTGTCAGATATATTAAGAAAGGCAGTACATAACTGAAAGAAATCATAATCAAGTCGTGTGTATACACAGGGCTATTGGATCAACGTTTTAGGCTTAATTAACCAGTCAAGTCTTGTTTTTCTACACACATGGGTTGTTCTGAGTTACTAGGTTGGTCATGGCGGTCAAAAAAATTGTCAATCACAATCAAGCAATTGCTGTTTTTCGTTAAGTAATGAACTGGCTATTTTGGAAACACAGCCTCAGAGGCATTTAATGCAGATGAAAAGGAAATGAAAAATGATAGCAACTGCTATTTATTGAGCTCTTATGATGTACCAGTCTTTTGACATGCATCCTCTCTCAGCACTCAGATCAATCCTATGAGGCAGGTCTTATTGGTATCTAATTTTTATAGATGAGGAAAGTGAAGGACAGAGAGGTGAAATAACTTTCCTGAGGTCACAACAAAGGACAAAGTGGTAGACTCAGAATTGGAACATAGGTCTGCCTGGCCCATAAGCTCATGACCTTCCTCTGGGCCAAGCTTCCTCTCACTTGAAGCCACTTCTGTGTCACTTGTTATACCTTAACTTTAACACCAAAAAATTTGTTATTAGCTCATAATGTACTTGCTTGGAGTTGTCTGTGTGTTTTATCTCTGAATATGTCTGTCAGTTGATGGATGAATATATGTGGTGCGTTAAAACAACAACAGCCTCTATCACCAATATGTATCGAGTGCCATGAGTCAGTCCTGGTTCTAACTTGTGTACATAACTTATTTAATCTGCACCACAACTCTCCAAGGAAAGCATACAAGTATCTCCACTTTACAGATGGAAGAACTGGGGCACAGAGAAGCTAAGGAGTGCTTGCTTTAAGTTAGGGGTCAAAACTGCCTGTGGTCTGTTTTTGTACCAGAACAATGGTGTTGACATGTTTAAAGGGTTGGAGAAAATTAAGAAAAGAAAAATATGTGACAAAAGAGAACTATGTCCCCACAAAGCTTAAAATATTTACTTTCTTTTAGAGAAAAAGTATTCCAATCCCTGGTATGGACTGTAAGTCATGGAGATAGTATGTAGTAAAATCAGGGTGTATTCATTTTGAATCCCAACCATCCAACCATGTTTCCTATTATAGTGTTTCACCTTAGAGTTTAACAATAATAATAATAACAATTGTAATATCAGTAGCTTTATTTATTCAATATTCAGTATTTACTTTGTGTCAGACACATAAAGGTGGACTTTACATAACCTGTGGTTTCATTCACTACTCAGAACCTCTATGAAGTGCTTCCCAGTCATTGTTTGTCCCACTCAGCTTCCATTTTTTTCTTCCTTTCTTGCCAAAAGTATGCCTAGTTTGTTCAGATATCTACTCCCTTCACCACATAATGTGGTAAAAGGTGGCCAACCCCATTGTCTGATCAGGAGTAAATCTTGATGGTCTAAGGCTCCCAGGGTAGTCCCAGGTCCCATGTCTGTGATCATCAGGAGTGGGTATGTGGTCTAATTCTCGTCAATGAGACTTGTATGGGGTGCTTCTGGCCAGGAAGTCTTCTGTGAGAGTTTTCCTCCTTAGAAGGAGACACTGTGAGAGTTGGTCCTCCTTCTTCCTCTGATCCTGACTTGTCTGGTTATGATGCCTTGATATGCTACAAACATACTGCTCCGACCCTGAGAGAAGCAAAGCCAACATAGAGGACAAAGAGAACTGTAAAGCAGTCGAGCCAATCCTTGGCATACCTAGCTTGGAGGCTGCCCTACCTCAGGATTTCTTGTGATGAGATATAATGCATTTCCTTATAATTAAGCCAATTTAACAGTCAGGGTTTTCTGACACAACTGATCTCTGGGGTTAATATTGTCCTCATTTTAGAGCTGGTGAAATTGAGCACAGATTCTTTTGGCAGAGCTGGATTTGAACCCGTGCCTTTTCTATTCTAAAGCCCATGATGTTTTCTATTATATGACTTGATAAGAAGAAGAGGAAGAATAAGTTTGGCGTAAAAGATGATACATTTTTGTACTAAGTAACAGGAAAATTTAAGATGTCAGTGCCCACCCAGTTGTCTTTTTGGATATTATAACATTTTCTCTGCCAAACAAGTATGATATTACAAAACACTCATGGCATATCAAATACAAACACATCACTGAAGAAGCTGCCAGATTGCGTATATTCCGTGGATATATATGAATAATTTGAAAAAATTGAAAGGGCAATCTGTCCTCTGTTTGTGACAGAATGCCCATTAATGTGTAGTGGCTCACATAGCTGGGTTGGCTTAATACAGTTAGGCCTATTCTTTTGCAACTTGGGGCTGTTTGCCTCACATTCTGGAGTTTATTTGCACCATTAGAATGATGTTGTCCTATATAGGAAGATGTCGATGTCCCAAAGATTCTCAAATTTTGTTTCTCTTGGCAGTATTACTGGAAACAATGCTGAAATGACAATTGTGACTTCCATTTTAAAGTATTCTGCCCTATAAAAACTCAAAGCATCTGTAATACTCAAGATGTATGATTGTAAGCAATTGTAAAAGTAAAAAATCATACACATAAATTTATCATTAAGTACTATATATAACTGGTATTTAAGTATATCATATCCAATTACTTGATTTGAAAATCACAATTAAAAATTCTCCTTGTAATTAGTACAATTTACAAGTTCTTTTCATACACACATATGCATGCTCGTGCTCTGTAATGTGAGTATATGCACGCACATAGAAATATATATGCATGTATAAATATATGCATATGCTTTCTGTGTTTCTTTATAAACAGTTTATATTTGGAAACCTGAAGGTCAAATACATGGCATCAAAGATGGAATTCTAATATTTATTCATTATTCTAGTTTAGATATTTAGAAAGTAGAGATTTGCTGTATTTTTAACAAGTTAAGTTTTCCAGACTGTTTTAGTTTGTGAATTTCCATTTGTAGGAGTTTATAATGTCTTTAAAATTTAATTTGCACCAAATTAGGGTTTTTAAAATTTTAACATTGGGAAAAATTACCCTGTAATTTCTTTCAAGAATATAAATTTCTATGAATGATTTTCCATCACAAATTAGTCCTAGATTTTTCTTGATTTCAGTTGCACCATTTAAATTTTTCTTTGATTGGAAAAGTTTCATTCCTGGGTGGTGATGACATAAACAGTTAACCAAAGACATGATGCTTTGTTCCTAGAAGCAGGAAAACCAAACATCTTTCAGCTCTGTAATGCAGCCAAATGGAGAGGAGCAAGAGAAATCTGTGAATGTTTACCACTATTTAATGACCTCTTGAAAACCATCTCTTCTTTTTGCCTCAACCAGCAGCCAACATATTCAGAGAGAGAGGAAGTGTGGACGCACAAACAGTGCTCTACAAAAGGTAATATTTCAAATGAGCCCAAGATCTTTCGTGGCTGTTTTTTTTCTCCCTTCCAGTTTAATATTAAGCCGATGGTGTTTGACATGCTTCCTGAAATAGACGCAGAGTGCTTACTGCAAAGTTATCTATTGAAAGAGTTTGAAAGGTGAGAGTTTGGCTTTAAAGAATATTCTTCCCATATTATACTTAAAGTATCAAGACACACGAGCACCGAGTACCTCTACAGATAGATTCAAAGGCACAGATGCATTAAAAATGTTTTTTCTAAAAAATTGCCAGGAGAATTTTCCTTTCATTCATAGGGCTTTTGTGAGGGCTATCAAGGCCAGATGAGAAATTTATTAATTTGTTAGGATGCTAAGCTAATGATTTTAATTTCTGGTTTCCTATTATTGCCCAGAGGTATATGTAAGCATATTGAACTACCTTCAGTTGGCTGAGCATACTTTAGAGTCTCAATTGGGTGCCCCTGTTATGAGGCTCCACGGAACCTTGTCCTGTCCCTATCAGGAAGCTTGCCTGGCTGCAGGGTATGTACTATTCCATTATCTTGTTTGGTGCTGTGCTGCCAGCATTTCTGGAGACATCCAATGAATTGACACCAGAATGAACAAGTCTCCAGTCATCCCACGGTGTGTCATGAACTTTTTCAAAAATAAATTAGCAGGTAGGCCAAAGGCTTTTGAAATTGAATTTTTAAAAAAGGTGTCATCATACCAAAGGGGAGATTTTAGAAATCACTTCAGGAAGCCAAGCCCCTCAGAATTAGGGTTTCATTTTCTTCTCTTTGATTTCTGAGCATTTATTCATTCATTACATCAAGTCACTTACAGCCTGGCAGGGAAGGCAGACAGTGAAGAAGTAATTGCAGTACAGTATGATGAATGTAATGACAGGGAAATCAGGGGCACTGTGACAGTATGAAGCAGGTGGACTTTACCTAGACAAAGAAGTCAGGAAGATTTCTCTGAGAAAGTCAACAAATAACAAATATACGCTTTTCTTAAGGGTATTCAGTATCAGGTTTTACACACATGGGATTCTTGAACATATTTACTGAAGAAAGTATATAAAACTGTAACACACAGCAGTATAACTGTTGGCCTAAGCATTAGATGCTATTTAAAAAGTTATAAATGTAAACATACATCCCCACCCCCCACACACATATACACGAACAGAAGTTCACTAATTATGTGGCCCTACTCATCTCTGCCTGAAATCCCTCCAGCAAACAGCCTGTTGTGGGCCCTTGACGTTTGATTTTAAGTTAGCTGTTCCTCTTCACTAAGTGTGTGAATGCATGTTTCATGTTCTTCAGACCCATTCTTCTTAGAATAGATTTTCAAATGGCATACATTTGTGGTATTGCATTTAAGCTCCTTTCAATGCAAAATTGACATCCAGAGCTACAGAAGAGAACCGATCCTTCTGAATTGCTCAGGAAACTCATTAAAGATGATGTTTGAAATTGTTCTTGAGGCAGAAAAGACCTAGAAGTTCATTTACATCCATCACCAGAGCTTCAGTGGCAGTTTGGGAGGAGTCACTATTTTGGAGCACTGTTCTTTTTTGAATAGAAAGAGACATGAATATTGTCCAAAGCTACCTTAGCTGCTACTGACCTGAAGTCAATAAGCCAGACTGCATTGTCTAAATTGATGAACAAGCAAGGAAGCACAGATCTAATGATAAGAAACAGGACTAAATGAATTGGGAGATATGGCAGCTTTAAGAGCCAGATAAATTTATGATATTATTACGATTATGGTTTCAGTTCCTTAAATAAACCAAACTCTTTTCCACCTCAAGACCAATTCTTCATCTGGCTAGCTCCTACTTTCATTTATATGTCAGCTGAAATTCCTAATACTCTAGAAAAACCTTCCCTGACTCCCAATTCTAAACTATCAAACACTTCTTACGTGTTTTCTTTCCTCAAGGAATAATAACAATTTTAATAATATCTTTATTAATATGATGAATGTATATTTCTTTCACTAGATTGTAAAGTCCAATAGTGTAGAAATTATGACTGTCTTGTGCTTGGTGCTATTGACTGCCAATCTCCTTTATGTCCTTGCTACCTAAGAGATCCTCTTGTATTTACCAATCATGAATGGGGGTATAGAGCTTCTTTTTGGAGTGATGAAAACATTTTGAAATTACATACTGGAAAGTTTACATTAGTGGTGTGGTACAACTCTGTGAATATACTGAAAACCACTGAATTGTGCACTTCAAAATTGTGACTTGTATGGTATGTGAACTATATCTCAATTATTTAAAAAAAAACAACAGGAAAGGGATTGACCATTGTGAACATCTGTCCACTTTACTGATGTGGGAATGGTCTGACTTTACAGTTCCATAGTCACCTAGAAAACAGTTACATCTTTTCACCATTTACCCTAAAAGTTAACATAGAGTCAATTTTACTAAAAACCGGGGAATTTTCTATTTGTCGTATGATACTATGGCTCAAGGGTTTACGTCAACCAGCATAGACCCTGCCCAATCCCTGCAGTTGTGTGATATTGCTCAGAATCTCTATGTGGTTTTAAACTCCCATGATATAAAGAACACACGAAGCAAAGGATTCAAGTGTCAATTCACCAGCTACCCTCTCTTCACCCCTACTTTTCTTCTAGGAGACAATTCCATAAGCAGATCATTGGCAGACTGACATTTCTGCTCCAGATCCTCC
Organism: Equus asinus; assembly: GCF_041296235.1. NCBI lineage: Eukaryota > Metazoa > Chordata > Mammalia > Perissodactyla > Equidae > Equus > Equus asinus. The sequence continues at coordinate 130,480,493 of NC_091820.1, forward strand.
CATCCCTGTCCTCAGGAGGAGTTCCCACTATGACTTTTCCTTTTGCTTAATCTGCTTTTCTCACTGCCATTCAGCCTGGTTGCTGAAATGCTTTCAAGGTGAAAGCCTTTCACAAGAGGCAAGCTTAGCCAGAGGCTTTGCTTGGCTAAGGGTAGGCAGTCTTGATTTTAAACGTTTACTGTTTGCTCAAGTACCTCAGTCCAAGCCAATAGCCTCAATGCCACATATCAGAGCCTGGGAAGAAGAGCATAGAACACAGGGAAGAAATTATAAAGAAAGTTCCAACTGTTTTTTGCAAAGCAGGAGGCATTTTGGCACCAAATGAAAACTGAACCTCAAGATCATAGCAAAAATCTTCACCGGACTATGAGCCCCTAGGGGGCAGGGACTTGTCTTGGTTTTCTCTATGTGGCATTTACTAATATTACCTCCTATGCCTGTGCAATGGCTAATTAGTGCCCCCTTTCTCTCTCAAAAGTGTCCTTGTTTAGGTGACAACTTACATGGTCAACCTTAACTAAGCACCATGCCCGACATATGGTAACACGTAAGTGAGAGCTATTAATACTATTATTACTATTGTTCCAAGTGACATCTCGTTCTCTGTTAACTTTTAACAACTTTGAGCTGTTATCACTTTTAAGTAAAAACTGTGATTTGCATTATCATGAGTGTTTAGATAAATCATTTAACTGTTTTATTCCTTGCAAATATGAAAGGAGAAAACACAGTAATAGTTTAAAAGACAAAACCGAATAGGGCTATAGCATAATTTTCTCCAGACTCTGTGCTGTCAAACTATTTCTTCTGTCTCTGCAGACTCTCAAGCAATTTGTAAGTTATTTTCTTCCTTTGCAGCACCTGGTAGCCCTAATTTGTAATGTCACTTTAGTCATATTCTCGGGGATTTAACATACTGATTTACAGGAAGTTTCTTAGAGAAACACAATACATGGAGTTCATTATCACAGTTTTGTTTTTATTGGCTTTTAAAAAAATCATAAGTAAGCAGGGACAAAAAAGAATACTGATTCTTCCCGCTAGTAGGTAGCCCTAGAAATATCTCTCTATAACTCAAGTCAGACTGTGTCACACTTGGTTTTAAAACAAATGGCTGTCAATATGTTTCAGAATAAAGCCTATAATTCATAGCATGCCAACAAGGTCCTTACTCTGACCCAACCCTACACCCCAGCTTCTTCTCTCTCTATCCCCATTCACTTCTTCATGCAACCTTCCAACCACACAGGGAAACAGTCATCAGCGTTCCCTTATGCTTCTGTATGTTTTTTGGATCCTATTTCTTCTGCCAGTAGTGAACTCTTACTCTTGAGGGAAGATCAATCTCAATTATTAGTTTCTTTTTGAATGCCTTCAGAATCCTTGCCTATCCACCAACCCTTTTGTTTTAGAATTACAAACTTCAAGTAAGGTAGGTAGTTGAAGGAATAGTGACATTAGTAGAGCTGGTGGTTGTGGATGGTCCATGTTGCCCTCACATTCACAGTGGCAATGGAGGATTAGCCACAATGTTTGCTGAAGGCCAGGGGTCAAATTCATGCTCTTATTTCCATTCTCTTTCCCCCGTAGCTAGCACAGGGCTCCCTCCAGAGTAGCCGTTTCATATATATTTGCTAAAGGAAGGAAATAATAGCTATCCATTGAACAAACTACTGCCCTTATTATTTACGGCTAACTCCTCCCTTGATATTTTTACACTAGCTGTTTTCTGATTATAGAAGTAATATATAATCAATATAAGAAACTTAGAAAATACAGAAAATATTAAAATAAAAATCATAAAGTAGCACCTCCTAGAGATAAAAATACTTCGTATTTGGATATCTTTCCTTCCTTGTTTTTGGTCAGTCTAGCTAAAGGTTTCTCAGTTTTGTTCATATTTAAGTAACAACTTTTGGTTTTGTTGATTTTCTCTACTGTTCTTTTATTCTCTAACTAATTTCTGCTTTCCTTTTTCAGGTATCTTAAGATATATTTCTTGTTATTTTTAAAGGTATTTCTTCTTTTTTAATGTAGGTGTTTACAGCTATAAATGTCCCTCTAAGCACTATTTAGCTGCATCCAATAAGTTTTGTTATGTTGTGTCTTCATTTGCTTTCATCTCAAAGTATTTACTAATTTCCCTTGTGATATCTTTATTGACCATTGATAATTTAGTAGTCTACTATTTAACTTCCACACATATAATCACCCAAATTTCTTTTTGTTATTAACTTCTAATTTTACTCCATTGTGATCAGAGATCATACTATGTATGATTTCAAACTTTTAAATGTATTGAAGCTTGTGTTACGGCTTAGTGTATGTCCTATCCTGGATAATGTTCCATGTGTGCTTGAGAAGAATATGTATTCTGCTATTGAGTGGTGTCGTGTGTTCTATAGATGTCTAGTTGGTTTTAGCACTATTCAATTCTTCTATCTATTTATTGTTCTCCTGCTTAGTTGCTTTATCCATTATTGATCGTGGAAAATTGAAATCTTTAACTATTACTGTTGAATTGTCCATCTCTCCCCTCAATTCTATAAATTTTTGCTTTATTTATTTTGGGTATGTATATGTTTACAACTGTCATACATTTCTGAATAATTAACCCTTTAGTGATTATAAAATACCCACTTTACCTCTAGTAACTTTAAAAAAATAAAAATTTATTTTGCCAGTAATTGATATAGCCACTCATACTCTCTTAAGGTTGCATGGTATATATGCCCTCATTTTTCTTTAAAAATATTTGTATCTTTGAATCTAAAGTGTGTCTCCTATACACAGCACATAGCTGCATCTTGTTTTTTATCCATCCTGACTATCTCTGAAGTTTGATTTGATGGATTAATCCACTCACGTTTAATAATTTTATTGATATCTTTGGATTTATGTCTGTCATTTAGCTTTTTATTTTCTATATGCCTCATATATTTTTTATTTCTCTCTTCCTCATTTATTGTCTTTTTATGAATTATGTAAATATTTTCTAGGACAACATTTTAATTTATTAATGGTATTTTCACGATATATATTTTTTCCAAGAAGTTTCTGTGGGGTTTACCCATCTGGTCAGAATAGACTTCAGATTTATAGTAACTAAATTCCAGTGTGATATAGAAAAGTTATTACTCCTATATAGTTCTCTTCCCATCTTCCCCTACTTGGTGCTATTATTTATATACATATTGCATCTATATATGTTAAAAACTCAACAATATATTTTTATAATTATAATGTTATACAATTTTATGTCTTGAGGAAACTGAGAGAAGAACATATATCTAGCATTTATTTACATTGGTTCCTTTCTTACTTACATTTCTGGTTCTCTTCATTTCTCCCTGTGGATTTATTACCACCTCTTGTCATTTCCTTACTCTCCTGCAGATTTATTTCTACATATTGCCATCAAGCCATTATTGTCAAATATAGTACATTTTTATATGCTGTAGACCCATCAATACAATTAAATTCATAATATTTTATTCAGTTGCTTTTTAAATCACTTAAGAAAGAAGAAATATGCAATTATACTGTCAATTATAATTCCCTACATAATTACAGTTAGTAGTGCTCTTTTTTTGTTGTGTGTGTATTTAAACGTCCATCTGGGTTGACTTGTTTGCAGCCCGAAGAACTTCCTTTAATGTTTTCTGTAAAGAGCGTCCACTAGCAAAAACTCTCATGTTTTTTGTTTATCTAGGAATATAAGGATTTTTTGCCTTCGTTTGTAGTTTCTCTGGCTATAAGATTCTTGGTTAATTGTGCCTTTTTTCAGCACTTTGAGTATGTCACCACAATGCCTTCTGGTCTCACAGCTTATGAGAAGTCAGATATGATTCTTATTGGGGTTCCTTTGTATATGATGAGTCACATTTTTCTTCATGCTTTCGATATTTTCCCTGTCTTTGGATTTCAACATTTTGACAATGATGTGTGAGGGTATAGATCTCCACTTTTATTTTAGAGTCTGTTGAGCTTTTTAGATTTATGTTTTTCTTTAAATTGGGGAAGTTTTCAGATATTATTTCTTCTCTTTTGTCTCTATCCTTCTCTTCTGGTATTCCATTTCATGTAAATGGGTGTGCTTAATGCTGTACCACATTTCTCTGATGTACTGTTCATTTTCATTCATTCCTTTCCTTTTTATTTTCTGGACTGCATAATATCTATTGATATATCTTTGAAGTCATTGATTCTTGCTTATACTAATTCTTCTAGCAAAATTTTCATTTTGGTTAGTGTGCTTTTCAACTCTGGAACTTCTATTCAGTTCTGTGCATGTTTTCTGTATGTTTATTGGCATTCTCTACTTGAGATATTGTCATAATACGTTTCTTTCATCCTTTAGACATGGTTTCCTTTAGTTTTTAAAATATATTTATAAAAGATGCTTTGAAGTATTTGTCTGCTTAGTTCAAATTCAGTGTCCAATCAGCAACAGCTTCTATTATTTGCTTTTTTCCCCTGAGTATGGCTCACATTTTCCTATTATATTGCTATTTTTCTTTGACTAGTAGATATTTTATGTAATATATTTAGGAATTCTAGATTTTGAAGTTCTTTGTTTTTTCTGTAATAGTTGTTATTGATGTTGTATTCATTTGCTTTTTTAAGCGGCTTTCCTGGATTTAATCCCCTGCTCTCTGTGGTCACCGATATTTATGCACAGTTTTTATTTTACTTCATCTTTAAAATCATCTCATTTTATTTCATCTTGTTTTATTTTATTTCACCTTCCTGACTTCCTATATGTAACTCTTATTTCTACATGGCTTAGTGGTTCGGCAACAATTGGTCAGAGTTTTTAATCAAATACCTCAAGTCAATGTCTTCCATCTTTTGCTGGAAGATTTATGTGTGGCTTGAGGGATGTATTTCCAAGTTCAGGAAGTCTTTAAATTTTTAGCATTTACTGTCCTCAGAGCCATCTTAGTTTTCTTGTGCACATTTGCATAGTCTGTCAGTCAACTAGGAATATATGGAGACCTCATGTCCTCAAGTCCTGTCTATACATGCATATAATCTCTCAGTTAGCCATGGTTGTTTAGATGACTTGGGTTTTCTTGGGTCGCTCTTGTGTACTTGGATGAATTAGCAAAATACGTGTGTGGCGTTTATCAAGCATCTCCATGACTTGCTCATTTCTAGGATCTCCCTGTTAAATTTCTAGCTGGCTTTCCAGACTGACACCCACCTCAACAGGGACTACAACCTCTGGTTAGCAAAGCTGCAGCTCTTCTCTGTTTGTCCGTGAGTATGTGTGTTCCACCCTCTACTATAAATCAAGTAGGCTCCCATTAGCAATAAAGCTGCTGTTTCTCACAGCCAACCTTATCCTGATATCACTACTGTTCTGACTGAACTCACCGGGAATGGGACCAGCCTCAGGCCAGAACACGAGAGATACCATAGACTCCCACAGTTCTTAATTGAATTTCAGCATATTTTTTGTGAATAAACTCTTCTCGATATGTTGTTTGCCTTAGGTCAATTTCCATAACCCTTAAATGGTTGTTATCAATCATTTGTCCAATTTTGTAGTTTTTTGGGGGATAGGTTTTTTCAACTTGTTCACTCCTCATAGCCATAAACACCCTCTCCCCATCAGTGTATTTCTTACATAATTGACAACTGCATCGCAGTTCTTTGTATTAAGGCACTATAATTTATTAATTTAAGCATCTACTGTTGGCAATTTAGGTTCCATTTTTTGCTTTCATGAAATTCCATGAATATTTTTGCATATGAATCCCTCTTAAGACGTTTGCATATCTGGAATTATTGAGTGAAAAGTATAATTTTTTAAAGGTTAGAAATACATCTTGCCAAAGTCTTTCAAGAAAGACCATAATAATTTATGGCTTCTCCAGCACTGTAGAAGAATGTCAGGCTATACCCTCACCCATGTTGGGAATTAATATTAAAAATATTTGTATTTTGATAACTAGATAGTTGAAAAGATCCAGCGTTTTATGAGTTGCTTTTCCAAATGCCTTTATTCAGCTCAGCTCTCTGTAATTTTTTATTTAGGATTAATGGATTCTTTCTCTTTTCCTTGGCTACTTCATTCATTACCTTTACTTGCAGCAGAACAGCATATCATTTCACGTCATCACACACAACAGCAACCCCCTTTATCTTTCTAATGGAGCCATTTTTAGAAATAGCGTTCTCATTATCAGTTCTTCATGACTGTAAATTGATTCATCCAATTCCTAAGTTTTAAATTTTAATTAGGTCACAGGAACATCTTTTGACTTTCAAGGAGTACAAATTCAAAGTTCCTGTGCACAGTAGCAATCTGACTTTTACAAAATTTCAAGAGAAAAACGATGGACAACAAATGGCATTTTAAAAAATTTTGCTTTTATTAAACTACTTTCTGAATAGTGAGTAAAACACATTTATCTTTCTCCACTGTATATACACATTGAGTGAACTCGATGATTACATTTTTGAGGTTATGATTCTGAACATATTCTTCTAAGTGTTTCTTCTAAATAAATGGAGATTTATCATTGTTCATTCTTTAGCTATGATGGATTGAATCCAGAAAGATAACCAGTCCAGACCATACTACAGCACCTTGTCTAAATTTGTAACAATGTCCGTGACAGCGTTCACTCAGAAAAGCCTAGAAATATTTATTGAAAATCTTTAAGAAATTAGTCTTTCTTTTGGAACTTTCTACCTGATATTTCTGCGTCTTATGTCTCAGTAAAAGCCATTCTTCTCACAATAACCAGAGTGATCTTTTAAAAATTCAGATTACATGATTCCCCTTCTTAAAATGATTTAACATGTGGTAGATTAAGGGCCACAAATTTCTTGCATCCCAGTATATATGCTCCTTTTCGATGGCTTTTTTACTCCTACTAAGAGGTAATGCATGTTTCCCCACCCCGTGAATTTTGGATAGCTTTCTACCTTGCTTTGTGCCAAAGAATGTAGTGGGAATGACATAATGCAGGTTCAGGAGCCTTGACTTCAAATTGGCTTGCAGCTTCTGTTTTCGAACTCTTGGAATGCTGCCAAATTTGTCATGTAAGTAAGCTGGTCTAGCCTATTGAAGGATGAGAGGCCATGTTGAGTGTCACAGAGCTTCCATAGCCAACAACCATCAGAAACTGCTAGATGTATTACTGAGACCATCCTGGAACTTGCAGCCTATCAAATCCTATAGCTGAATGCTTATGCATGAATTAGCCACAGAAATACCAGCAAAGAACACGACCAGTTAACTTATAAGAGCATGAGAAATAATACATCACTATAGTTTTCAGACACTATGTTTTGAGGTGGTTTGTTTTGTAGCATAGCTAACTGATACAAGTGGCTTCCCATTCCACTTTGTATTTTACTCTAATTTCTTACCTTTGCCTCTAAATCCCTTCCTCGTCTAGTATTTCTGCCTCTGGGATAACTCTTTTTCAATATCATCCTTCCTATCCTTATCACAGCCCACCTTGTTGTAAAATCCTGAAACCTAGAATTGTCCTTGACATCTCGCTCTTCATCAACATCCTTATTAACAAGCATGTTCTCATGCCTCTGATGCTATCATGGTCAGACACTAGAACATGAACCATGGTCTCACAAATAAAAAGAGGCCAGAGAGTTAGGCCTCAAATTATTACCACTGGCAGTCAAAGTCAAAGCAAATACTTCCTGATGGTTGATCAGCATAGGCAATCTAAAGTTTGCCAAGATTTGTGATAATGAAAATACTTAGTTTTATTACGGTATGAGTAAACATGCATTCACATACCATTTCTGGAAGGGAATTTAGTAATATCTATTGAAACTTAATATATATATATCTCTCTCTTAAAAATAATAAGACTATTTCAGGATACTCATCTTAAGGAAACAAATGAAAAGAGATGCAAAGACATATGTACACCAGGATTTTTATATTAACAACGCACTTGAAATGATCTAAATGTCTATCAACAAGGATTTATTAGACAAATTATTACCATCAATACAATGGAAAAGAAATTAGTCATTAAAAATCTTGACATGGAACAATTTCCATGATAGGTTGTTAAGAAAAAAAAAAAGAGTATAAAATATGTTTGTTATTATTATTTTTTACACATATAGTACATACAGCAATCTGTCATCATTCAATGAAATTGTATTTCAGGAGATAATTATAGAAAAGTAGAGCTGGTATTGTAGGAAGAGGAAATTTTTTTTTTTCCCATCATGGGCATTAGAGGAGTTGAGGGGGGCACAAGATCTGATAGGGGAGATATCAAAGGTATTTCTATTCATTGGTGGGCGGTGAACTGGCCCCTGTTTCATTCTGGCAAACTGGAGACCTCTGAAGTGTCCCTTGTGGAGGGCCATGATCCATTGAATATAGGTGCAGTGATATCTAATAGTTAGTTGTACGTTTTTATCAAGATTGTGTTTCCCTTCTATCATCCTTTAATTTTCAGCAAATTTTGCCAATTTTTACACCCCGGTGAGAGTTGTGCTTTGGGAAAACGTAGGAAAAGGCACATGGTCATGCCTATGAGAAAGGCTTTGGGAAAGCCAGTTAAGAGGTGATACGGGGTGAAATGCAGGATATGGAGCAAAAGTTCATAGTAAGGCGGTTGATTGAGGTGATGTGCAGGAAAGATGCATCATTCATACTCTGTAAGTCCTGAAAACATTGGGTGAGAAGCTTTTAAATATAATTAGACTTGCTAAAGTCAAGCAAGATAGGGCTTAAACTTTCCCTGTATAATAAAAAGAAGTATAATTCCTGAAGACTGGAGAATTTGGAGACATCGCTGAGGACAACAGGAACGACAAAAAAGAAGAAGAAAGAAAGAAAAGATAGTTCCTTCTCAATGTATGTTATCATAAAAACAAAATGACACTTTTTAAAACTTTTTCTGTCAGAGCGTGGATCAGATGATATGCTGGAAGGGGACCGACCATTCTCACTGACTGTATGTTCTGAGACAGGAGCTGTAGTTTATTTGAGCTTCCTGAGAAAGATGTTATTATCCCACGCTTGTGAGACACATCCCCTCAAAAGCATTATTTAATTGTAAGTATAAGAAATAGAAAATAATTTTGTATGAATATGCTGGGAAGTGCATGAATCCCCCTCTCCATTTATAACATCAAGGAGTTGTAGACGAAGTGTATTATAAGAAACATTGTCATTGGGAATCTTGTATTAAGAGCTCATACAGTTTGGTGTCTCCCTATGAGTTCTTGTCTAACCTTTCTGCCTCTCCTCAACAATGCCTATCATACAGTTTCTCAGTAGAGGCAGAAGTAAAATCGACTGTTCACCAGCTAACTGGCAGCATCCTAAGTAGGAGGAGGGCTTGAGTACAGGGAAGAGCAGCAGGAACACCTTCTGTGGAGTTTCTAAGCATGGACTCTTGGCTTGGCAGACAGCCATAGGCTGAGAAGCTGTAGAGAAGAGAATAGGAAGAAGAGCGTGGAATATTATACAATGTTAAAATATTAACAAAAAGATGGAAGACAACTTTCATATACATCCGTGTGTATACATATAAAGAAAAGACATCTAGGAATGAGAGGTAATATTGATTAACACCTTCTATATCTCAAGCACCATACTAGGTAGGCGATGGATATTGTTGTTTAAATTTCTCAGCAAACCTGAAAGGTTAGAGTCAGTTGTCCCACAGAGAAATCAAAGCCGGGGGAAATGAAACATCTTGCCCAAGCCTTCACAGTTCACTAAAGCCTTTGAGGCAGTATTCAAAACCAGATATCTCTAATTCCATTATTCTTCATTCTGCTACATTATGTTCCTTTGGTAGTTTAAGGCCAAGGGAAGCAAACGCCAGACTTAAACGGACTTATAGTCAAGATCACAATGTGAGCACATGTATTTATCACTCTGCCTTCCAGATTCTCATTGACATGACCAAGGGCATATAAAAGTATGAGGAAATCTATTTAATTTACAAAGGAAGAATGTGGGTGTTCATGGTTCTACCTGATGTAGGGACCTTTTCATTTCTTTTCAGCTTGGATTAAATCGTGAAATCACATTCACCCTATTAAAAAGAACAATATTTATCATCAAGAATGTATGTATTAAGAACTCAGTATATAGAGCCAGAGTGCCTGGGTTCAAATCCCATCTCCTCCAATTATAAATTGTATAGCCTTAGTCAAGTTACTTATCCTCTCCTTGCCTTGCTTCCCACATATGTAAAATGGAGTTCTTATGGGAGCCAAATGAACTAATGTTTGTGAAGAGCTTAAAATTGTACCTGATGCATAGTAAACCTAAATAAATTTGTGCTAAATAAAAAATATTTAAAAAGAATAATCGTTATTTCGTATGATAGACTTTTAAGCAAGAAGGCAACTTTAGCACTAGAATCTAATACTTGCTTTTCTGAATTCCTATCTAAATGTCTGTGATATGCTAAATAATGGCCTCCAAATAAATCCAGGTTCTCATTCCTGAAACTTGTGAATGTTACCATTTATGGCAGAAAAGGACTTTGCATATGTAATTGAGTTAAGGATCATGAGATGGGGAGATTCTCAATTATCTGAGTAAGCCCCAAGTGAACCCATAAATGTCCTTAGTAGAGGGAAGCAGAGAGAGATTTGAAGACAGAAGAGGAAGGAGACTATGTGATGATGGAAGCAGAGGGAGAAAATGCAATATGCTATGGAGGCATGAGCCCAGGAGCAAGGACAACCTCCAGGAACTGGAAAACACAAAGAATGGATTCTCCCATAGAGCCTTCAAAGGGAGCACAGCCCAGGGGACACCATGATATTGGTCCGGTGAAACCCATTTCAGACTTCTGGCCTTCACAATTGTAAGAGAATAAATTTGTGTTGTATTAGCAACCCAGTCTTTGGTAATTTCTTATAGCAGCCATAGAAAACAATAACAAAACTAATACAATACTACTAATAATAGTAATAATAATAACTAAACTAATACAATAACTAAAGTATATATGAATGGAAAAAATGTACGTGAGTGCTAGAGAAGGGAAAGGCAAATGTCAATTTTCACTCAATATAGTACAAATGTGATCGATTTGAAGGAAGACATTAGGTTGACTTTTGAGCCACATCTAATAAAAGAGCAGCACATCTAGAAAGGAAATTGATGCCACCTATTTCAGGTAGCCCACATCTGCAGATGAAAGCATGCTGTGGGGCAGTCAGAGCATATCACCTGGACTTCCTCTCAACAATATGGCCAAATCAACACAATATAGAATCCACCTGTTTCACTTGGCTCACCCAGGAATTATTCCTGGCAAAAGCTCCTGTGCTAAACAACGATCTCTGTGAAAGTAGCAGCAGGGCTGGCCTGAGAGTTGGATGTTGCTTCCTGACATAAGAATCCATGGCAAAAACAGAGAAGAGGTTTTCGTATACATGTGAAACTCCCTGCTGGGCATACTCTTGTTTCTGACCCTCTCTAAACTTCTGCCAATAAACTGGACATCTGAATTGAAGGAGAAATTTCTAGTAAATGTAATTTTTTCCATTTTCCCTTGCTTTAGAATTTGGCAGAGACCCAGTCTATTTTCCAAGAGATCCATCTTAAATGGACTTTATTGATAATAAAAGAATATTTGGCATGCCTAGACATTTCTTTGTAAAGATACATAATTAGAGGAAAATCAATAGACCCAAGGAAATGTATTGTAATTCAAAAGCTCCCTTGAAAAATTAAAACAAATACTTTTATCTCAAAGAGATTTACTGTAAGAAACAAAACAAATTCAAGAAAACATTAAATCTATGAAGCTAGATCAAGCGGTCGTGATGAAAGAATAATCAATGAACATGAAATATTGAAGGGAGGTGAAAAATATTATTGTTAAATAAAAAAATGTTATGGAAGCGTAGAAACCAGAGCTAAAGTCTTTTAGTAAGACTCTTGACGTAATGGTTGTGGGCCTCTAGTTATTTTTCTCTCACAGCCCAAAACATAGCTCAATGAAATGTTGAGATTTTTCTCATAAATATTATTGAGTTGAAGGCATACGCATCATTCTTGATGACACTGTAAGCATGTACAGGAATTTTCCTTGCTGGTTCCATGGTGCCTTTTGCTCTGGTTTAAGTGTTTCCAGTGTATTTAATAATGTATTGTTGACATTCAAATTTAAAAATAGCATTAGATTGGGGCCGGCCCAGTGGCACCCTAGTTAAGTTCGCACGTTCTGCTTCTCGGCGGCCCGGGGTTCGCTGGTTCGGATCCCGGGTGCGGACATGGCACTGCTTGGCAGCCATGCTGTGGTAGGCGTCCCACGTATAAACTAGAGGAAGATGGGCACGGATGTTAGCTCAGAGCCAGGCTTCCTCAGCAAAAAGAGGAGGACTGGCAGTAGTTAGCTGAGGGCTAATCTTCCTCCAAAAAAAAAAAAAATAGCATTAGATTAACAGCTCCTGACACAATCTAAAACAATAAAAAGTAAAACATTGAATAAAAGTAGAACATTGTTTCATTCAAAAAAAACAATTTCATTGAAAAGTAATCCTTTTGGAAAACCATTTGACAAGTATGAGAGAAGTTTCCAGTTACTATAAAGCTGATAGGAGTCTATTGAGAAAAATTACCTGGAATTCACTTCATGATCTACTCAGACTTTTCTTCATGACATAGAGCCTCATTTTAACGTGGCTGAAGAGATTTTTGTTCTATCCCACTACCTGATTCTCATCCATAAAGTGTCCCATTTTGAAAATTGTTTAGTTGCCACTCTATTTCACAAGCAGTTGTTTTTGATGCAACCAGAGCATTTCCCCAACCAGTTTTCTCCAAAGTTTTGATCACTCTAGCTCCTTAAAACCAAAGTATCAGGAGCTTTGACGGCAACCCACTGCACTCTGAGAATTACATTACTCAAAATGCAGATACACTTTCAGAATATAGCATGAGATGGTCCACAGACCATCTTACTAGCAAAAAACCATAAATTTAAAAAATTGAAGTCCTTGGAAATTTTCCTAAGAGAATACAAAAAATGGGAAAATGTTTACTTGTGAAAGTCTATTAAATATTGGTAAAAAGAATGAGAGACACTGGCATTTAAGTCATGACCACATCTCGGTTTTGTGTGATGGAAGCTCTACTGCTGGCAGGTGGACACAAGAACAAAGGGCTCCCTCTCTTCCCACTTCTCAGTCTAGGATTAAGATTATACTCAGGGAGAGGTAGGATGCCAGCATTTCTCATTCCCCCAAACTCTGTGATGCAGCAGCCTGTTTCAAGAAAGACTATAAATGAGCATATTGAAAAATAATAAAGATCTCAAATCAATAACCTAACCTTCCACCTTAAGACACTGTAAAAGGACCAAACTAAACCTAATACAAATAGAAGGAAGGAAATAATAAAAATTAGAATGGAAATTAATTATATAGAGAATTGAAAAACAGTAGAGAATATCGATGAAACCAAAAGTTGTTTCTTTGAAAAGATCAATAAAAGTGACAAACTTTTAGTTAGAATGTCCAATAAAAAAGAGAGAAGACCTAAATTACTAAAATCAGAAGTGAAAGGGAGTGTATTACTAAAACACTTACAGACATAAAAAGAATTAAGAAGGAATACAATGCCAAGAAGAATGTATGTCAGTAAATTAGAAAACTTAGATGAAAAGAACAAATTTCTGGAAAGACATAAATTGTCAAATTGGTTCAACAAGAAGTGAAAAATCCGAATAGACTTATAAGTAAGGAGCATGATTTTGTAATAATGAACTAACCACAAAGAAAAGCCCAGTCCCAGATGGCTTCACTATTGCTTTCTATCAAACATTTAAAGAATTACTACCATTTTCTTTTCACAAAGTCTTCCAAAAAGTACAAGAGAACACATCTCAATTCATTTTATATGGCCAATATTACGCAGATACCAAAGTCAGACAAAGAAACCAAATAGAGAAAACTATAGACCAAGTGGAACTTTTGTGCACTGCTGGTGGGAATGAAAAATAGTGCAGCCACTTTGGAAAACAGTCACAATTCCTCAAAAAATTCAGCAGAGTTACCCTTTGACCCAGCAATTCCACTCCTAGGTATAGATGAAAGAGAAATGAAAGCCTACATCCACACAAAAGAGTGTATATGAATGTTCATAGTAGCACTATTTGGAAAAACCAAAAGGTGAATCTAAAACCCAAATGTTCATCAACTGATAAATGGATGAACAAAATGTGGTATATACATACATAAAATGGGATATTATTCATCCACTTTGACTAATGGATAGAACAACTCGGTTTAAGAAAAAGAAAGAAATAGAAGACTTGAGAAATAACTACAAAGCCAACTAGGGCTTACAGGAATATATAGAACAATCCATCCAACAATAGAAGAATACACATTTTTCTCACAAACACATGGAACATCCTCCAGGATAGACAATATACTAAGGCATAAAACAAGCCTCAATATATTTCAAATGATTCAAATCTTACCAAGCATGTTCTCTGATCAGAATGGAATAAAATGAAGAATCAAAACAGGAGCAAATTCAGGAAAATTCACAAACACATGAAAATTAAACAGCACACTCTTAAATAACCAATGGGTGAAAGAAGAAACCACAAGAGAAACTAGAAAATATTTTAACACGAATGAAAATAAAGATACATTATACCAAAACTTATGATAAAGTCGTGCTTTAAGGGAAATTTATAGCTGTGAATACCTATGTAAAAAATGAAAAATTATCTTAGATCAATAACTTAACCTTCCATATGAAGGAAGGCACTGGAAAAGTAAAAGAGCAAAAAAGCCTAAAGCAAGCAGAAGAAAGAAAATGATCTAGGTTAGAGTGGAAATTAATATAATAGAGAATAAGTAGAGAAACAATAGAGAAAATCAACAAAAGGAAATTTTTGTTATTTGGAAAGAACAATAAAATCGAAAAACTTTTAGAAAGACTAGCCAAGAAAAATATAGAGAAAAATCAAATTACTGGACTCTTCTTTTTCCAGTTCTTTTAGGTGCACTGTTAGATTGTTTATTTGGATTTTTTCTTGTTAGTTGAGGTAGGCCTGAATTGCCATAAACTTCCCTCTTAGAACAGTTTTTGCTATATCCCATAGATTTTGGAATGTTTCATTTTCATTTTAATTTTTCTCCAGATGTATTTTTATTTGTACTTTGATTCCTTCATTGACCCAATCGTTGTGCAGTAGCATTTTGTTTCATATCCACATATTTATGGCTTTTCTGATTTTGATTTCTTAAATTTATTGAGACTTGTTTTGTGGCCTAATATGTGATCACTCCTGGAGAACATTCCTTTGCATTTGAAAAGAATGTGTACTCGGCCATTTTTGGATGGAATGTTCTATATATATCCACTAAGTCCATCTGGTCTAATGTGTCATTTAAGGCCAACATTTCCTTATTGATCTTCCATTTGGATGATCTGTCCATTGGTGTAAGTGGAATGTTAAAGTCCCCTATTATTATTGTGTTACTGTCTATTTCTCGTTTTATGTCTGTTAATAATTGCTTTATATATTTTGGGGTCTCCTATGTTGACTGCATAGATATTTACAAGTGTTATCCCCTTGTTGGATTGTTCCCTTTATCATTATGTAGTGCTCTTCTTTATTTCTCATTACAGTTTTTGTTTTAAAGTCTATTTTGTCTGATATAAGTTTTGCTACCCCAGTGGTCTTTCCTCTGCGATTTGCATGGAGTATCTTTTTCCATCTCTTCACTTTCAGTTTGTGAGTATCTTTAGGTCTGATAGGTGTCTTTTGTATGCAGCATATATATGGGTCTTATTTTTTTATCCAATAGGCCACTCTATGCTTTTCGATTAGAGCATATAGTCCATTGAAATTTAAAGTAGCTATTGATAAATACATATTTATTGCCATTTTGTTACTTTTTTTCTGGGTGTTTTAGTAATTCTTTTCTGTTCCTTTTTCTTCTCTTGCTCTCTTCCTTTGTGGTTTGATGGCTTTCTTTAGTAGTATGTTTGATTTCTTTTCTCTTACTTATTTGTGTATTTATTATAGGTTTCTGGTTTGTGATTACCATGAGGTCCATATATAATATTCTACATATATAGCCATCTATACTGAGTTGGTAATCTCTTTAGTTTGACCTCTTTCTAAAAGCTCTACTCTTTAACACTCCTCTTTGCACATTTTAAGTTTTTGAAATCATATGTAACCTCTTATTTTTTATGTGTCTATCCATTACCCTCTTACGATTGAAATAGGTGATTTTAGTACTTTTGTCTTTTAACGTTCATATTATCTTCATAGGTGGCTGATCTGCTACCTTTACTGTACTTTTGCCTTTCCCAGGGATTTTTCAACCTGGGTTTTTGTTGATGATTTACTTATTCCTATTTGTGGTCTTCTCTTTCCCAGTTAAATGAGTCCCTTCAGTATTTCTTTTGGAACTGGTTTCTTGGTGATAAATTCCTTTAATTTATGCTTGTCTGGGAAACTCTTTATCTCTCCTTCCATTCTGAATGACAAGCTTGCTTGACAAAGTATTCTTGGCTGTAGGTTTTTTCCTTTCAGCACTTTAAGCAAGTCATGCCACTCTCTTCTAGCCTGTAGGGTTTCTGCTGAGAAGTCTGCTGATAGATTTATTGGCTTTTCTTTGTACGTCACTTGTGCCTTTCTCTTGTAGCTTTTAGGATTCTCTCTTCATGTTTAATTTTGGACATTTTAATTATAATGTGTCTTGGTGTAGGCCTCTTTGGGTTCATCTTGTTTGATGCTCTCTGTGCTTCCTGTACCTGGATGTCTGTTTCCTTTCTTAAGTTAGGAAAGTTTTCAGCTATTATTTCTTTAACTAGATTCTCTGCCCCTCTGTCTCTCTCCTCTCCCTCTGGGACTCCTATAATACAAATGTTAGTGTGCTTGATATTGTCCCAGACGTCCCTTAGACTGTTTTAATTATTTTTAGTTCTTTCTTCTGTTCAGCTTGGGTGATTTCCTCTAGTCTTCCATCTAGCTTGCTGCTCTGTTCTTCTGTATCATCTACTCTGCTATTGAGTCCCTCTAGTGAATTTTTCATTTCCAGTATTGTGTTCTTCATTTCTGATTGGTGTCTTTTTATATTTTCCTATTCTTTGTTGACGTTCTCACTGTGTTTATCCAGTCTTCTCCCGGGATCAGTGAGCATCCTTATGAGGTTTTGTTTGAAATCTTTGTCAGGTAGATTGCTTATGTCTGTTTCCTTTAGTTCTTTTTCTGGGGTTTTGTCCTGTACTTTGCTTGGAATGTATTCCTTTGCCTCCTCATTTTTCCCCTTTCTCTGTGCCTATATCTATGTATCTTTTGAGTCAGCTATGTCTCCTGATCTTGGAGATGTGGCTTATGTAAGAGATGCCTTTTGAGGCCCAGCAGTGTACTTCCCTCTAGTCACCAGTCCAAATGTCCCATGAATGACCCCTGTGTGGGCTACATGTGTCCATCTGTTGTTGCAGGGTTGCTCTTGCTGCAGGTACCCAGGGAGTCTATGTTTTTTGCCTCTGGCTGGCTGTTTCTAAACTATGGTTGAGGAGCCACTGAACAGTTGGCTGCAAGGACTAATAGCACACACCTATTGCAGTTTTTCTGTTAAATGCTTAGGCCCCCAGCGTGGCTGATTGCTAGGCTCAGGGGCTTACAATTGCTGTAGGCCTCAGGCCTACAAGGCTGTTGTCAGCTCTCTCAGGATTGCAGCTGTGTGGGGCTGGCCTCAGGCATGGGAGCACCCAATTCTTTCAGGCTTTGTCAGGCGGGGCCAACCCTCTATGTGGCTGTTTGTGAAGCACAGGTCTTCTGCCACTGATAAGCCCAACAGCCCACAGGTCTGCTCACACAGTCATCACAGTCCTAGGCGATGCAGAATTCCCAACCCTAGTCAACCCACTGCCGAGGCCCCAACACTCTCCACCAATGTCCCCCACAGTTCACTTGCTCCTCATGCAGGTTCTGCCTCACAGAGGTGGACATATTTGCCTGCTTGTAGAGGATCAAGGCACCCAGTCTATGCAGGCCAACAATTAGCCTGAGGCCTTGCTGTTGGGTGGGGTCAGTCCCTAAGGCACGCTCCCTGCCCTGGCTGAGCTGGATTAAATTGATCCTCTAGTGGATGTGGCAGCCTCCGGGGCTTACCCGCCAGGGGAAGAACTCCAATGGCATCTGCCAGAGTCTGAGTCAGCACACCTGTACTAGGTCACAACAACGGCTGCCACCAAGGTCTCAGTCTCCAGGGACTCTCACCTCTCGCCAAGATGCACCCAGAGTCTACCAGGTGAGTCTCTTTTCACCAAAGGACTGTGCACCTTTCTTTCTTGTGATTTTATGTTTCTTTCTGAGACAGGTGAATTTGTGCATGGGCCCTTGAAGAGCTGGTTTTTTTCCACTTATGTTGATATGGGATATTCTGCTTTCTGGGAGTATTCTCCATTGCAGTTAATAGCCAGATACTATGAGACTTGTCTTAGTTGTGCTGAGTTAGAAGTATGCTTATAGCAGTAATGCACCCCTGCTCAGGTCCCTGCTCCTTCAGGGAAGGCTGCATACTTTAGGGTGGCTCCCGCCTGGCTGGCTGTGAAGTTCCGTGGCTCACAAAGGTGGTGTTTTTCTCTCCAGAGAGGAGTTTCTGACTCTTCTGCCTCAGTCAGGATTGTCCCTTGTTGTGGGGGTTCTTTTTATCTAGTTTTCAGTTCTCTCTCAGGGGTAATTTTTCCAAGGATAGTTGTAACCTGGTTGTGTTCATGGGAGGAGGTGAGTTCAGAGTCTGCCTATGTCACCATCTTGATGAAATGTGGGAAGTTCTCTTTTATTGCTAGTTTTATGAGTTTAAAAAAAATCATGATGTTGCATTTTGTCAAGTGCTTTTTCAGCATCAACTTAGATTATCACGTATGTTTTTTTCTTTGTTCTATCAATATGGTGTATTATATAAATTAATTTTCCTATGTTTGACCAAAGTTGCATTTCTGAGACATTCCACTTGTTAATTGTGTATACTCCTTTTAATATGCCATTTGATTCAGTGTGCTAGTATTTTTTGAGAATGTTTGCATTTATATTCATGAGAAATGTTGGTCTGCAGTTTTGGTTTCTTTTGGAGTTTTTATCTTGTTTTGATATCACAGTAATGCTGACCGATTAGAATGATTTAGGAAGTGTTCTCTCCTCTCCTATTTTTTGGAATAATTTGAGAAAGATAGCTTTTTAATTCTTCTTTAAATGTTTGGTAGGATTCACCAATGAAGAAATACAATGTTGGACTTATTTTGTTGGAGATTTTTGATTATTATACCAATCTCTCTACTTGTTACAGGTCTATTTAGGTTTCTATTTCTTTTTGAGTCAATACTAGTAATTTGTGTGTTTCTAGGAATTTGTCCATTTCATATAAATTATCTAATTTTTTGTAGTACAATTGTTGATAGTATTATTCTTTTATATAAATGAATAATCCATTTTATTTATGTAAAGTCCATAGTAATGTTTCCATTTTCATTTCTGATTTTATTAATTTAACTCTTCTCTGTTTCTGTTTTTTCCTTTGTCAGTCTAGCTAATGATTTGTCACTTTTGTTGATATTTTTGAAGAACCAACTTCAGTGTCCTAGACTCTTCTATTTCTGTTCTCTATTTTATTTATTTCCTCTCTAATCTTTATTGTTTTCTTGTTTCTGCTAGCTTTGCGTTTAATTTGCTCTTCTTCTAGTTATTCAAAGTGTAAGATTTGGTTATTGATTTGAGATCTTTTTCATTTTTAACATAATCATGTACACCTATAGATTTCACTCTGAACATGTCCTTCACTGCATCATACAACTTTTGATAAGTTGTGCCTTTGTTTTCATTTGTCTCTAAGTATTCTCTAACTTTCCTTGTGATTTATTCTTTGACCTATGGGTTGTTTAAAACTGTTTGCTAATTTTTCAGTTTTCCTTCTGTTATTAATTTCTAGTTATACTTCACTGTGGTCACAGAAGATATTTTGTATGATTTCAATTTTTCTTTAATTTACTGAGGCTTGTTTTCTGGCCTAACCTACAGTCTATCATGGACAGTGTTCCATGTGCACTTGAGAAGATAGTGTATCCTGCTGCTGTTGAGTGCCGTTTTCTATATATTTTTGTGAGGTTTAGTTAGTTTTTATGTTGTTCAAATCCTCTATTTCCTTAGTGATGTTCTATCCATTAATGAAAATGGGATATTTAAGTCTCCAACTATTATTGTATAACTGTCTATTTCTCCCTTCAATTCTGTCAGTGTCTGCTTCATATATTTTGGGGCTTTACTCTGTGGTTGGTATATGTTTAAAATTGTTATATTTTCTTGATGAATTGATTTTATCAATATATAGTGACCTTCTTTTTCTCTTGTAACAATTTGACTTAAAGTCTACTTTACTTGTTATTGGCAGAGCCATCCAAACTCTCTTTTGGTTACTATTTGCATGGAATAATTTTTTCTATCCTTGCACTTTCAAGTTATTTGTACTTTGGATGTAAAGTGAGTCTGTTTAAACAGAATATATTTGGACCAGGTTTTTATCTTTTAGGCAGTCTTTGGTTTAAGTTATTTACATTTAACTGATTACTGATAAAGAAGTACTTACTGGGGCCGGCCTGGTGATGCAGCGGTTAAGTGCACACCTTCCACTTCAGCGGCCTGGGGTTCGCCAGTTCGGATCCCGGGTGTGGACATGGCACTGCTTGGCAAGCCATGCTGTGGCAGGCATCCCACATATAAAGTAGAGGAAGATGGGCACGGATGTTAGCTCAGGGCCAGTCTTCCTCTGAAAAAGGAGGAGGATTGGCAGCTGTTAGCTCAGGGCTGATCTTCCTTGGAATAAAAAAAAAAACAAGAAAGACTTACTTCTGCCATTTTGCTATTTGCTATTTGTTTCTATATGTCATATATTTTTTTTCACTTCCTCTAATACTCCTCTTTTATTTTGGCTGATTTTTTTTTAGTGTACTGTTTTGATTCCCTCCTCATTTCCTATTTGTATATATTTTCAGTTATCTTCTTAGTGCTTACCATGAGGATTACAATTAACATCCTAAATTAATAACAACCAACTTTGGATTGATACCAACTTACCTTCAATAATGTGCAAAGATGGCTCCTATACACCTCTACCTCCCCTTATGTTGCTAATGTCACAAAATACGTCTTTATAAATCGTGTGCCTATTAACACAAATTTATAATTAATGTTTTATTGCTTGTTTTTTAAATCATATAAAAAATGAAATAAATAAGCCAATGGAATCGAGTAATAAGGGAAAGCTACAAAATAAAAACAATGCAATTAAAATAAGAAAGAATACTAACTATATGTAAAGATTTAAAAAATATGAAAGGCTAATATACATAAGTTTATATTAATGAATTTAAAACTTTCAAAGAAATGGGAAATTTTCTGAAAATATGAATAATATAAATAGACTCAATAAAAAAGTGAATTACCTATATAGACCAATTATAATAGAAAAAAATAAAATACTTGCCTCATAAAAATTAAAATAGGCATCTCAACCTTGAATAATTTCTTCACTGAATTTTACCAAACTTCAAATTATATATATTTCCCATGACCTGTAATGTCTTCTAAAATAAAAAGAGAAATGCATATTTTCCAATCAATTTATAAAGCTACCTTAACCTTAAAAAGATATCATGCAAATAAAGTTGTAGACCAATGTCACTCATATTTATTAGATACAAAAGTTGGAAATGAAATATAAGGAAGCTGAATAAAGAAATACAATAAAAAATAATTTATGTTAAATTTTATTTTAAAATTATATTTTAATATGAGTGGATTTAATAATAAAAAGCCATGATATAAATTGGTTAAAGATTTAAAACTATATGAATAAATCAGTAGTTGGAAAAATAACATTTAGTAAGTTTTAACACTACTTCCTGAATAAAAGCCATCTTAAATTAGATGATATTTTAACAGAATCAAAGATATCTGTCTTAAAACAATGAAGAATATCATTCTTACAAGAGAAAATATAGAAATTTTATCTTGTAAATCAAAGATAAGATACAGATTCTGACAATCACCTCTACTATTGTACATTTTCTTGGAAGTTCTGATCAATATAATAAAAAAAGAAAGTAAAGTAAATCAATTGAAAAGAAGAAGATAAAACTATCTTTATTTTCATAGGACAATATTTTCTGCTTAGAAAACTCAAGAACATTGATTGAAAAGCTCTTAGAACTACTGCAAAGGTGTATATAATGGTTCCATTGCAAAAAATCACTTAAAAATACAATAAAACAACAAAAATGTAAAATATTTAGTAACATATTTAAGAAAACAAGTAAATTATCATATATATGTATATATGAAGCATTATATGTGTGTATACATATATCTTTATTTGAATGATTGAATGTAGAATCAGGATATGCACCTAGAATGGGGAGACTGAATATTTTAAAGCTCTGAATTCTTCCCTAAGTAATGTATAAGTAAGGAAATTCCAATAAAATCCCCAATAGCAATTGAGAATTAACAAAAAAGTTCGAACATTCATCTGAAAAAAATAAATTCTTAACCATAGCCAAGCATAAATCAAATTAATCAGGAGGAAGTTGCCCTATATTACAATTAAAAAGTTGCAACAAGTTATAATACAGTTGTATTCAACTATTAAATAAAAGAAGGAATGAGAAGGAACATATATGAAATATGCCATCACTCAAGAGTAACAAAAGAAGTACAAATTAAAACAGTACAAACTGTACTTCTTAACTGGGAAAATAGCCAAAAGCAATTTTAAAGGCTATATTCAGTGTTGGTGAAGCCGGGGGGAACCGGGCTTTTTGTACACCCCGATTGCAGGGAGATGTGGTAGTACACATCGAAAGTCTTAAATGTGGCACCCTTTCACAGAACCACTTCGTATTAGATTCTTTCACGTTTGCCCATAATAAACAGATGACTGAATGAAGGACCTGAGGGCTATTGAACGCCAAGGAAAGAAATAATTACAGCAACTCAGCTTGTGCGCATCACTTTCTTTTTGCTGATGATGCGAGGGAGATCAGTGAAAAAGAGAAACCAGCATACAAACCTGCACAATGTCTGACAAGTATTTCCACCTTGAGATATATTGTCTTTAGTCTTATTTTGTCATAAAAGTTTAAACATGCAATTTTAGTAAAATCAAAACTACAACTATGTCAGTAAACTCTTTGTATTCCATTCCTTTCAAATAATGCAATTAAGCAAACACTGAAATAATTAAAGGGACAAAATGATTAGTGCGTCTCAACATCAACCAGGTGAATCTAATTGCCATCAATGACAATATGGTAACTTTTTCATAGAATTGATTTTTACATTTCATTCTTTGACACAAATAAATCAGTCTCTATCCTCCTCAGAAGGGCATATTATTCACAACCTTTTAACTCCTGAGGGCAAGAAAATTTGAAGCAACAAAAAAATGTTGAAGATTACACTAGCAGTAAGTTAGCCATACAGAAATGAACTGTAATTAGATTTGCATAATGACATTTTCATACAAACGTGTGGTGGTTCCTTTCTTTATCATCTCATTATCCATCAATTTTGAACAAAATACCAACTTCTTAGAAGTAGAGCTAGAAACGTTTATTTTTAAAGAAAATCTATTTTACAAGGCCACAAACACCCTAAGTAAAAGTATTAGGCAAATACTATCAACATCTAGAGAAACGATGAACTAAAAATGTGTATCTATACACTGTTGCTATTGTACTTTTACGTGGATAACTGTTTAACATTAGTAGTCCAAAATGTCTTGAATATTGAAGATGGTGTTTGGGTTTACTGAAAGGATTTAATAAATTTCCAATTGAAAGTACCCACTCTACTTCTGTGAAACTACCCACTCTACCCCTCACCAAGCAAAACTCCTATTAAGGGGACCAGGTGCAGTTCCTGCTTATCTCTGAGTTGCAAGTTTCAGTTTCCTGAGAACTCACGGAATTATTCAAACAAGCCAATCACATCCTCGTCCAGGAGCACCCCAACCTCTTGATACTACAAAGGCGGCCCCCCACAGTCTCTAGTGGTTTACTCTGTTCCTGAATGCAACCCCATGTGTTACTGCATGGCATGTAGTGCCCTCCTTTCTTGGGCTGTGTGTATATGTGACTAAAAAGCCGCTGTTGATGTCGTTTGTCCAGTGTCAGGTTTTCATGTGTTCAGCCATCTCAAAACCCTTAGGGTGGGAATCTCTCCCTTGCCAATGGGATAAGAGAGATCAAACAAAATAAGGAATAAAACTCATAAGGAGTGTTAAGGATAAATAGTAATATAGTAGTTTATAATATATGGCATAAATCAAATACATATTTAAAATATTGATAACAAGCAGGTAAGCAAGTAACTTGTGAGACATAAACAGAATGTGTAATATTTGTCGAATATAGATATCAAGCAAGTTAGTTGCATATAATCTATGTTAAAAATAAGATAAATGGGATATGTGATGTGATAAAGAGAGCTATTTATAGATAAAAGGGGATTAAAGGAATAAGTCATAATTTACAATCATGTTACCCCTAAGGCAACAGCTATGCTACCGGTTGGTGACACCCAGTTTACTCCCATCATGGTCCTACATGTCTTCTACTAAATAAATGTATACAAAATCCATAGCTGTTCAGCAGGCTAATTAGCAAGCTGCAGCTGTGGTCAAGTACATCCACTCCCACCCTACCATGGCTGTCAGATAGAGCATGTGATGATTTCAGAAACCTTTGCCAGTTGTTCTTCATTAATAATACCAACTCTCTGGTATTCTTATCCATGCCATCATCAGCAGAGGTAGCTGATATGGAAAGAAAGATAAAGAGAGAGACAGAGACAGAGACAGAGAGGCAGAGAGAAAGAGAGATTATATGTCCCGTGGTTTAAGGTCGTGTAATCCTTCTGTCCCACTTGCATCTTCTCCTAAATGTGATAACCTTCCATCTCTTGTCCCATTTCTCACCGGTTACTGTAAATTGATTTAATAATCCATGTGATTTGAGCTACTTAATTTGTTCTATGATCCTTTATATTCGATGACTTCTGGGGTTACTTATCTGGTAGTGAACTTGAAAGCCACAATTGTATCAATTTAATTACTACATGGCACTTTTCCCTACACCTTTCCTTTCATGATTCCCTATGCCACTTTACAAAAGAAAGGTATACGTCTCCTCGATCCCTATTTTACTGTTGTGCATTGCTTCAGAGGCATTAAAAACCACTAGGGTACCAAATGAAAGGACAATTTGAAATACTGGTGTTAGTGTTGAGAAATTGAATGAATCAAAAGACTGAGTAGATAATCCTTTTGTAAACTAGGTGGTTTTAATTTCTTTGCTTAAAACAAAATTGAAAGAGAACCACTGGAATGTTCAGCTGACAAATTATATGCATATTACTCAGAAGCATTTTAAATAATTGGGTGTACAAGTTTTCTCAGAACATATGACTATAAAAAAAAATGAGTGGCAGGGCTGGCCCGGTGGTGTAGTGGTTCAGTTCGTGTGCCCCACTTCGATGGCTCAGGGTTCACCAGTTTGGATCCTGGTCGCGGACCTACACATCACTTATCAAGCCATGCTGTGGTAGGCATCTCACATATAAAATAGTGGAAGATGGGTATAGGTGTTAGCTCAGGACTAATCTTCCTCATCAAAAAGAGAAGTATTGGTGGTGGACGTTAGCTCAGGGCTAATCTTCCTCAAAAAAAAACAAAAAAAGAGTGGCACAATGCTGTATCCTATTTCATGGAGGGCTCAAAAAATAACATTTATTCAATAAGTGACTTTTTTTCTTTCACAGATAAGTGAATTACTTGAAAAAAGTGCTCCATATATCTCATTAAGAGATGTATTTCCAATTAAAGTGGCCTTTCCATATTTAATTGTAATTTATCAAATTTGTAGTCTGATTTTGTTGTTTTGATCACCTGAGTACTAAGAATTGTAATGACAACTTATTCCAATTTGATTTTTAAAACAAAGTTTAGAGTCATAGGATATTAAATCAAAGGAGTATGACTTTCAAACAAAAAATATATTTAATTAGTATAAAATCCTGTGACAGATGTGGAATGATAACATATTCAGGAGAAAAATATATACATATCTTGCTTATAAAAAATGGTTTGTTCGTATATTTTAAATAAGTGATGGCTAGCTTCAAATCAACATGGTGTCTAGAATTTATTGGCTATGTTTGAAAGAGCAGTGAAACCATTTTGTTAATAAGGGTCTATGAATGAAGGTTGTAAGTAGGAGTGACTTGTCTCACTAATACAGCTAATAATACAAGAGCAGAATTGTTACTTCATGTTATGGCAACTTTAAGCTCTGCTGATTTGGAGGCCTTAGTCTCCAAGGGGTGAATGCTTCTGCCAGTGGACACAAGGCGGACTTCATTGAATTGAAAGATGAAACTGCCATCCAACTGCTTTTGGTTCTTAATGATATTGAATTGACAGACAAAGCAGGGGTTAACCTCCCAGCTTGGATGACTGATCCAGAGTTTCAATGTCTCTTAGTACATCCATGTCTAATAGTAAAAATTAATAAAAAACGATAATGGCCCATTAAGAACTCCAATTAGCAGAGGGGTTGGTTAAAAGTGACGGGAACATGGAATACGTAGGGGAGACATGGACTTGTAAATATCAACTATGGTCTCATGACTATTACAGAAACAAGGGATATAGTAGCTATGCAAGAGTTTCCTTATTTTTATGTAAATATTTCCTTTCTTCATTTTCCCTATTTTTTTTTAGATTATTGGTAGTGGTCAATTTTATAATTTAAATTTTATATTAAATGATATATAGGTGGGGTTATCACTGAACTAGCAAAGGAATTAACATCTCCCATAGTTGGATAGGGGGATTCTGTGTCTTCCTGTTATTGGGGCAGAGTGTGAGAGAGAGCATCTTTGTCTTCATGAGGAATAACTGCTAGAAGGAAGCATGATGTTCGTGTTATTTTTGTTACATGCGAGTTCAAATTGGGAATAAAGATGAGAATGGGTGCTAAGCAGCCAAATGATACATTGCACTAGACGTTTTGATTTGCTTTCAGCTCCATTTCCCATGCTTTCCCCTGTATTAAGGAATATTGAACACTGCAAACTTAATCCCAGATTTTCTTGCCAGTTAGCTTCTGTTTAGGTTTTGTTTGTGGAAGGCAAAGAGGGAGACTGGAGGGCAAGAGAAAGAGAAAATGCATATTTTCTTTTCTTTCTTAGGTTTCCTGTAATGCCTCTGAGAAAGTCTAAAGCAGCCTGGGTTCTGCTTGCCTGTGCAGTTCCAGGGGTCATATGGCAGCTTATGCTCCAGTAGTGTCAGTAGTGTGGTGCTCATGGGCTCTATGTCCAGCAGCAGCAGAAACAATATTGGGTCACTCCAGACCCTCTGTATTTTTCAAGTGTCAGTAGAAAAGGGATGGTTTAAGGTATTTAGATTCCACTGGACATATTTACAAGTGTGATGTAACAGTTCTATTTTAAGACGTCAATATTTAAAACATGCCAGAAATTAAACCTTTTTCCACTACCTAAAATTTATAAGATTTTAGATGTCAGTGTAAAAATCTACAAACACTATTATAGGGTATATGAGCAAAAAAAGAAGACCACTATCCTGCAAGATCAAGGCTGGCTCATAATCGCATCTATAATCCAGTTTATGGGAAAGGCAAAAAGAAGCAGCCCAGGGCAAGTCTCCTTTAATATAAGTAAGTCAGAGGTTACACTAATTGCTTCCACTGCTCTTTCTTTAGTGATAACTTAATGACATGGCCATACCTAATTAAGAGTAAGGGTGGGAAATTTCACCTTTAGCTGAGTGTCCATGTTCTCATATAAATTCACTGACTTTAAAAAGAAAGACAAGGTTTTTATTGACAAATAGCAATCACTACCAAAATGTGTTCAAAAGCCAATTTCACAGTCATAAATTTATGTTGGAAAAACCTAATGAGGCTTCTGTTTCCTGGTATCCATAGTCCTCCTAGCCTCCAGAACCAATCCTTGTGACCCAGAATTTCTACTTCTAGGAATATTTATTCACTTAACAAATACTTATTAAACTCCTACTATATTCCCAAACTCTTCTAGTGACTAAGAATATAGTTTTTAATAAGACAAACGTGAACCCTGCCCTCATGGAGTTTACATTATACTGGGCAGATCTGATCATAAAATTAAAGAAAGGTACTACAAACTAGGGATGAATGTTAGCAAGGGTAGAAGCAGACAATCTCCCTCTCCCTTAAATATTTCAGACCCAAGGCAAAATTGTAAACAGAGGCAGGCAGCATGATTATTAGATATCTAATTATGTATCCTTTACAAGAGTTCATGAAATAGTCACAGAATTAAGAGTATATAATGCTATAAATTGTCTTTTTAATTCTGAAGAATAGAAATAGAAATACATGATATTCTCTGATAATAGATAACAAAGAATCTTACGTTTCAAATTTAGAAAAATATTACAAGTTTTTAAGGAACTCTTTGGTCAAGAAGCAACATACACTGAAATTTCAGAATTCATAGAAATCAACTATAACGAAACTAAATATCAGAACCTGTAGGATATAGCTAAAGCAAGGATCAGAGGGAAATGCATGACCATAAAAATGTGTATCAGTATGTGGAAGATAAACAGACACAAAGATAAGGAGAACAGATTGGTGGTTACTGGAGGGGAAGAAGGGGAGAGGACGACAGGGATAAAGGGACACATACGTATGGTGGTGGAGAAAAACTGCACTGTAGGTGGTGAACACAACGCAGCCTATGTCTATGCAAAAACTGATATATAGTGATGTACACTTGAAATTTACACAATGTTATAAGCCAATATGATCTCAATAAAGTCATTAAAATGTGTATATGCCAGTTAAAAAGAAAGAATAAAAGACAATTGAAATAAGCTTCTGACTGAATTAGATAAGGAACAATAAAATAAATAAAAGGAAAGCAGAAGGAAGGTATTAATAAAGACAAAAGCAGAAATGAATGAATTAGAAAAAATAATAGAACTAATAATTCTAAATTATGATTCCTTGATTTAGGAAAATAATAAGAAAATCTTTAGCTAATCTAAGCAAGAGAGAAAGAGAGAAGGCACAAATGCATGAAATAAGAAATGATAATAGGAAAATAATGATATGAACACATAAAATTAAAACTATAATTAAAACCTTTTGTTCAGTTTTATGCTAATAAATGTGAAAACTCAGATGAAATAGATAATTTTTTAGGATATATGCGTTTGACATTTTCACAGATATTGCAAAATTTCCCTTGAATTTGTACTACTACCATCAACAAATGAAAGTGCTGGTTTACATAAAGTTTTGCCAACAAGTGTGTTACCCAGCTTCCCAATTTTAGCCAATTTGGTAGTTGAAAACTAGAAATGTCAAGTAGTTTTATCTAGCATTTCTCTTATTATGAGTTAAGATGGCCATCTTCTCAATTCATAGGTGCTGTCTCTATCTGTCTACATACCTAGCTATCTGTCTATCTATCTATCATCTGGAGAGAAGAGAATATAATTTCTAAGAAATTAGAATAGATTACTAATTTCTATATAAGAAGTAGTAATCACATTTGGAGGTGGGGTGGAAATTGGGTAAATGAGACCCAGAGGAGAAAGATGTATTTTTACTGGATAGTTTATAAAATATGTATACTTAATTTTGAACCACACTAATGGGCTGAATTTTGTCCTCTCAAAAAGACATGTTTGGGCCCGGCCCACTGGCAGAGCAGTTAAGTGTGCATGTTCTGCTTCTCAGCAGCCTGGGGTTTGCCGGTTCAGATCCCGGGTGCGGACATGGCACCTCTTGGCAAAAGCCATGCTGTGATAGGCGTCCCACGTATAAAATAGAGGAAGATGGGCACGGATGTTACCTCAGGGCCAGTCTTCCTCAGCAAAAAGAGGAGGATTGGCAGTAGTTAGCTCAGGGGTAATCTTCCTCAAAAAAAAAAGAAATAGGTAGGTTGAAGTCCTAACCCCCAATACCTCAGAATGTGACTTTATTTGGAACTAATGTAATTGCAGATGTAATTAATCAAGATTAGATGAGGTCAAGCTGGAGGAGGGTGGGCCCCTGATCCAATATGACTGGTGTCCTCATCAGAAGAGGAGAAGAGACACAGACACACAGCGAGAAGACCATGTGATGATGATGAAGCAGGGAGTGGAGTTATGCTGCTAGCAGCCAAAGAACACTGGGGCTACCACAAGTCAGAAGTGAGGAAGGATCCACCCATAGAAACTTCAGAGAGAGTATGGCCCTGACAGTGCTTTGATTTTGAACTTCAGCCTCCAGAACTCAGAAGTGTGAGACAATAAATTTGTGTTGTTTTAAGCCAACCAATTTGTGGTAATCTGTTGCATAGAGCAGGAAATTAATGCAAACACCTAACTGAGAACTACCATTATATATTTGAGTATATTATCTTGAAAGTTATTTAATGGAAATAGGTTGAGTAGATAATGGATTTAGTACTTTTCACTTCATGTTGGATCTATTGCTTCATATTAGACTTTAATATACAATTGGGCTGAACTCTATTAGGCCTATAAGAGAGAAGTATTCGCTTCTGAAACTTAGAGAATTAATAACAAATTAGCAAAAACAGTAAATTCACTTTCTTACAGATTATACCTTGTTCACTTCTTTTCTGTATGTATAATTTTGTATCAATTATGGTCATCTTTCACAGGATATTATGCCAAAGTCAGGAGCCCCTTGTAGAATATACCTTCTTTAAAGCAGTCTACTGTTAAAGCTTAAAATATTGAATGGAAGTAGTAGGCTTTTGGGTGGAATCATAGGTTTACATATTTATAATATGAGAATCTGTGGTGTTCTGGGGTGAAGGAGAATCCATTAAGATTTATTATTATCCATTAAAAGCAAAAAGCATGCTCAAGGAGACTGTTGTTAATAACTGACTTTAGATTTAAGGGGGAAAGAAGTTGCATAAACAAATGAATCACTAGGAGATGGTTAATCAGCTTTGTGTGACTCATTGTAAGAATCTTTTAATACCTGCTAATAACATGCATTCAATATCATATTTAGAGGGACTGATGTTGAATAGAATAAAAACACTATAAGTTGTATTAAAGTGTCACTTATTGAAAACCACTTTAGATGTTTGTTTAAACTAGCATAAAAAATCTTAAGTAACTGTACTCTCATATTTGAAACCTGCCTTACATATAGCCCATAAATGAATCTATCTGTGCTTGCTGGCCAGCTTTCTTCATAAAGGATTGCTGAATCCCCAAACTCTGAAAATTTTAACTAGCATAGGAAGCTGAGACACAAGGGAGGGACATAGTCCCCATTTTGATATGATGCTAAATATTACCTCAAGCTGTACTATTGAAAGAGAGCTGTAGTACAAGAGGAGAAAGAGCATCATACAAGGAAACCAGAGGCCTGGGTCCTAGACCCAGTTAACTTTATGTACTTCAGTAGATCACTTCACCTTCCGCAGCATCATTGTTCTCATCTGTAAAAAAGAGGTAACAGTACCAAGATACTTCCTGTTGTAGGTTTTCTTCTAATATACAAGTTCATTTTGGGGATCGATGTGATAGTGGATATGAAAGAGCTTTACAATTTGTGAAATTATATGTATGGAATATCTTTCAATTTTACAAAAAGGCAGTTTTTCTCTAGTAACTGCATGTATTTTTCATACGAATAAAAGAAAGAGGCAACAGAAATGCAAGTCAGCCATGTTCAATTGTGTGCTCAGCAAAATCAAGCCCACAAAAATGTATTTTTAAGATGATTGTATAATATTTCACTTATTTATTTTCCCATGAACTTATGCAAAGTGCTATTTTGCATAATTATATTTTAAAATATGTCTGTTGATATTAGCTAGAGCACTTTGAAAAACATGCTAGCATTTAATACAGCAATATTTAAGAAGTGGAAATAAAATAAATATAGATCATGCATAAAGAAATTGGCACTTAAAATTCTAAGTACACAATTGTTTTAAATGAGCCTGAATAAAATTAATACCTTATTATCAGGATAACATTCATAATTTAAAAAAAAATTTCTACTTGTATTACACTATTTGATTTTCACCCTCATCCTGCATAGTTATTTATATTGGTTTAGTGATGAGAAAATGGAGATTTTGAGAGATTATCTAGGTTATCACTGCTGATAAATGGAAGAACTGGATTAAAAATCAGTTTTCTAATCCTTAAATCATTGTACGAATCATCATGATTGATTTATTCAAGATATAAGTATTGGGACATACTATACGCCAGCTTTTCCATATTTTAAGTAGAAATTTTCTTTCACTTAACTGAATTTTTATCATCAATTATAATGTTGTGTTTCATTAATGTGGCAAAATAAATGGCAATCCTTGTACATATCTGGGTGTATTTCTGCTATCATGGTTTTGCCTGCTATCTCTTTTGCTATGTTTTCAACATCGCAAATTTTAAAAGGCAGCTACGTGTCCTAAATGAGTAGATATTGAAATCAGGGTGTGTAACTTTAAGGAGTTAACTTTTTGCAGGGGTCTGCACTTGAAGAGGTGCTTGGGGAAGAAAACCTCCTGCTGTGTGTATCTTTGTTTCCCATTGTTCCATAGTGCTAAATATACTGGTGCATCAGAGTATGGGGCGTTCATCTAGGCTGGATTAAAAAGGCAAGGCTTCATACAACTAAAAGGGGATGAGGTTGGGAATGGAGTGTTCCAGAAATTCTAAATGTCATCACATTTTCTATTTTTACAAACAGGGGCAGTATGGACTGGCATGAATGCTTAATTGAGAGCCACTGGCTCTATTTTGTGAGATTGGGCAGCGCACGTCTCCTTTCCAGTCTGCACACATCACATCGGCAATATAAGAATATCGGGCCTCTCTAGAGAATATCTAGGGCCATTTCTAAGTTTTTGTGTATAGGTGCATTTGTATGACATTATCCTTCTGATTTAACATTCTTCCTCTCCCTTTCTAACTTTTCTCAGTCTGGCAAGTTCGTACACATCTTTTAAGCTCAAATGCAACCTGCCCTATAACATTTCCCTGACACCCAATAAGGAGTTCCTATGAGCGTCTACATTCAAATATACCTAACTCTAGTGTTACATGATAATGTACCATATTCACTTGTTTAAGAAGGCTGTCTCTTCTCTCAAATTGAGAGTTTCCTGATGGCAGGGTCTGGTTGCATTTGTCACTGTATTCCCATTGTATATTAAATGCCCCTTGTAAACTAAGGCTAGTCTAGAAAAGACACTAAATAAATGTCTGTTCAAATGGTAGCATTAGGCCCATCTTCAGTGGAGCACTGTCCCTGAGAGTGTGGTCAATATATGATATGGGGTCTACTTTGTGCTGAATGGAGAGGTCCACAAGAGACTTGGTAATGTAAATTCTCTTCTAATACCCTTTCAAAAGGAATGAGCAGAAGAAAGATACGGGGAGGTGTTCCCTTCATGTTAAAAGTAAATGTACATGGTAACTGGAATGTAGACTGTTTCATTTACAAAGCAGTTAGTGCCTTCATGCCAGTAAGACTCCCCTTCAGGCTTTAAGAAATGAAGAGTTCACGCACTCAACTCCTTATTGGATGCAGCAGGCATTGTGCATAAGACTTCCTATGCTTTGTGTAATAAGATGCAACCTCAAAGTATATTGGCTAAAAATGACTGAATTCTTTAAATGTATTCTTTGAGCCTTTCCTTTATTGTTTTCAGAAATGTTGCAACAGGTGAGTCAAATCCATTATTATTTCAAGTTGAATCCTTTCATCATTTCTACAATTTGGTCATATAGAAACCCCAACAGGCACACCATTTTAACTAGCCCTCAAGAGTATTTGAAAATCATACTATCTGAAATGTCAATTCATATGTATAAGTTTCTCCTGTACATATAAAGGAAACTTTAACTTCAATAAATTAAAAATATAGGTTTCAGATAATTCATTGAGAAGATGCTTACTTCCTGGCTTTTTAATAGAACACATTTCCCTTCCTTTTGTTTATAAATCTTTCAGCACCTTGTGAATCCTAAGTGCCTGATGTTATAATTCAGAGGCAGACATTAATAGCAGGCTTTGTGACAGGTAAGTACATACACTGAAACAGAGAAAAGGGAAGACAGAGCATTGAGAGAATGTATTTTAAAACCCATTGATATCAGTGGTCTTGAAACCACGCCTGCACATTCATGCCCAGTTCACACTTCTCTCCTGTACTCCCCACTTAACCTCTTCAAGGAGCCTTTAGTATAGACCAGTGTGTCCACGCATTGCACAAATATTTTCTCAAGGAAATAAGGATAAGTTCTGTTACTTCACTGCTTTGATTTATGTAGAGATTGAATTCACTAAAATTTAGCTCAATGTGATGGGAAACCTGAAGGATGGATGCGATTTAGGCTTCCAGATCGAAAATAGTATTAACTCATTCAAGTCATGAGCAACTTCAACTCTCTGCCCTAGATCATAATTCGTAGAGGTGTTTGGTTCAAATTCTCTTTCTCTATGGGGGGCTGCTTATACCAGGGAAACAGCCAGTTGGCAAGGGCAAGTGAGGGCAAGGAAGCCTGGCTGAGTCTGCCAGCTGAGGGCAATTAGCTCAAGGGAAAATTAGCACTGGTCACAGTGATTGGTTTAGAGGTAGGCAGATAGCCTAAAGTGGTCTAATCTTTGTGAATAGCAGGGCTTTTGACGTGGCTTACCTCAGACCTTAAAGTTATCTCAGAGGTGATAAATTTCAGGAAAATAAGACCAAGATTAGAACGGAATGAGTTCTAAGACTTATGCCTTGTAACCCCACCATGCATCCAGAAGTCTCTAAACCAAAAGACTTCTCATACTTTGAAAATTTAGTCATTGGCACCATTTCCTCAGGGGTCCAAAATAATTCACAAGTTGTTTTCTTAACATTCTTTCAACAAGCTATATCATAGGGAATGGTTTAAAACACACTTCAAGGCACTTAATGTGCCAACAAATTTTTTATTGTTAGGAATGGAAAGTAAATGCACATACCCCAGGGAAAGAAGAAATAGAACAATTAAAAAAGGATTTTACTATGTGTTTTGATATATTTCGTTTGATATATTTCATTTTGATATATTTAAGCTATCCTGTGTATAGCTTAAATTATATAAGAATATCAGATGGAGTCAACTTGAAAAACAAAGCTTTAACTGAGGCAAAGCTATTGCTTTGAGTGATGAGCTCATGTACAGTTTTGTGTCAAGCATCTTATTAAACCACTCCTCTGGTTATTCGCTGACATAAGCTACTGTTACTGCACCTTCCTCACTTGGATTCTCTTTCTGAAAGAAGTAGTGTGGGATAGAAGGAGGAATATGGGATAAGGAATCAGGAAAAGTGGAGTTTAATCTTAGTTATGCAAATTATAAGCACTGTGACCTTGGATAACTCATTTAATTTCTGTGTATCACTGTGCTCTCACCTATAAAGTAAGAATAGTGTTAATACTCTCTAAATCTGGTTTTTAGTCAAGTGTAATAATACATATCAAATTACTTATTATTTTTATTATTGAAATATTACATACTTATTACACGATATCAATAAATATGAAACAGTATAGTGACAAAATTGACAATCATCTATATGCATACCACCTTGAGATTACTATTGATGTTAATGCATTTCTCTCTTTTGATGTATTTTCTTAATATAATTGAGATCATTCTAAATATACAATTTTCTAGTCTTTACTTTGATGTAATGTGTTATGATAATTTCCTTGAGACTTTAGAAATATTTCATAACATAATTTTAATGGCTACATATTTATGGTATTAATTTATTTGTCTTACTAATATTTGGTTATTTAGGTCCTTTCTATTTTTTTGTTCTTCTATATAATGATTCAGTGAAAATATTTATGGATAAATCTTTCATTGAATTTTAGTTTATTTCTCTAGGCCAATTCCCAAAAGTGTAATTATTAGGTCAAAGACTATGAACATTTTTGAAATGATCATGCACACTGCTAAATTGTGCACAGAAAGTTAAAGCCATTTGATTCATCCCCCAGGTCATTATGAGAGTATGTGTCTTACAGCAAATTTGCTGGCATTTTTCCCTTTAAATTTTCAAATTTCACTAAAAATTTGTCATTTTCTTTTACGTATCTTTGATTATTTTTCAAATATTTGATTATTTATAAAATAAAACATTTTGAAAAGGGTTTTTGGAATAGTAAAATGTTCTATGAACATTCTTCTTATTTGAAGCCATTTGGCGTCACTTGTCTGCTGTCATCTTTGGGCTCAGAGGTACCTGCGGATGCCCTGGGCCTCATCTGTAGCTAAACTATAACCCTGCAACACCATCAACATGTTTCAGGATTCTCTGATGCCTCAAGCCTTGTAATAAGCATCAGATTTACCTGCCTTGGATTTGTGACTTGATTACTGATCTGTGAGAACTTATTCACTCACTCTACCATAGCTCTCTAAGGCCAACACTTCACTTATTGACCTCTCTAAGGATACTCACCACCCTGAGGGAGCATCTTACAAATATTATGAAGTGGTTATTATTGGGGCCAATTAAATTCTGTGACGGTATTAGAGATGTTACTTGTTCAATTGTGGTGGCTAAGGGCAAAATGAGATTAGTATAAGGGAACTCATTTCATATTCTTATTTCCTATGGGAAGTCATGTCAAGTTTAATTTTACTTAGATGAATTATTTGAATGATTATATTGAAAACATAGTTTTGAAATGTGCAGATTCTATCAGTGTTGGAAAATTAAGACAAGCAGCAAATTAAGCTTTACAATGTAACCTAGACTGTGCTGGTATGAAACCCAGGCAAATGTTGTACTCAGCCAAATCCATTAACTTGTCGACAAAAATAATCCATAACCAATCTATAAATAAAAATTTGGGAGAGTTTATTCTGAGCTAAAATGTGAGGACCATGGCCCAGGGCCTTTCTTCCCAAAGGAAGAAAGGGCACCGAAGAAGTGAGATATACGGACTGGTTATATAACCCCAAACAGGATGTTTCACATATGGTTGAAATGTCCCTCCCACAAGATTGCCCTCTCAGCACAGGGCTTGATGAACACAGCAGGTAGTGGGTCTGCTATCTCGGTGGGCATAGCAGGAGGCAAGTCTATTGTCTCGAGCTGGGTGGTCACAGGTGAGCACAGCAATCAGTTCTTAGCCTAAGGAAAGATGCTTAATCCTTAAGGAAATGCCAACATTGGGAGGGGGAGGGAAGTTGCACCTTTATCTCAAAGCCATTTTTTCTTGCCATAGTAAATGTTTTAAAGCAGATATACAGTGCATGCTCAATGGCCACAGTCAGGCCCTTTTGGGGGAAAAAAAAAAGTCAGGCTGAATTAGGTTTACACCAAATGGCTTCCTCATGTACTCCAATATATCCTATTGCCTGCCATTTCAATTTGTCAAACTCATGGAAAATATCAGTCCAACTACAATTTTTTTATTTTTATTTTTTTTAAAGATTTAATTTTTTTCCTTTTTATCCCCTAAGCCCACGGTACATAGTTGTATATTCTTAGTTGTGGGTCCTTCTAGTTGTGGCATGTGGGATGCCTCCTCAGGGTGGCTTGATGAATGGTGCCATTTCCACGCCCAGGATTTGAACCAAGGAAACACTGGGCCGCCTGCAGTGGAGCGTGTTAACTTAACCACTTGGCCACGGGGCCAGCCCCCCACCTACATTTTTAACTGAAACAACAGGTAAGTGGACAAGGTTGGCTAAACTGATAGTATCTGCTTTGTCAGGACTTATTGTGACTAAAACAGCCAGTAGGACACAATGTGTCCTCTGTTTAATTACTGGTTCTTGTTTGGCTCTTAGACATTTGCTTTTATACTGATCCATAGTAACTATCCTCGGCTTTCCCCTTAAGCCACCTTACACCTTTTCTCTCCTGGACTGCCACTGAGTGGTGCTCACTGATAGGGTCTAACTAACTTTGCTTAAACTCATTTTGTTACACTTTCCACCTGGAATAGATTTCCTTTCCTGCCCTATCTCATGAAAATGTAGGCGCAGTTTTATAATTTTCCTCTAGCAAGCCACCACTGTTCAGATAAATTCCTACTTATTCTAGCAAAGACTATAAAGCAATTATATTGCTCAAATGGAAGTGAATTCTAGTTAATATACCAATTTCCATTTTGAGGAGACTGTAGGTATCTATATAACACTAAACAACAACAATGAAGCAACAGTGAAGCTACCCAAGATAGCTTTGTGATTAACCTTTGGTGATTTTAAACAATGCCTCTCTGGACACATTCATGAAATGAACAAAGTTTGATTATGTGCCTGGCCTTTCCCACTATTCTCCACAGTGCTTCTCTCCTTCTTCCCCATGAATGCAGTGCTCCCACAATCTCCTTTCCCTTCTCACTATCAAATACTTCTCTTATAAGTAAGATTCCATTACCTTCCTCACAGAATGAAAGGTAAGAAACGATGAGGCTAAATGTGGGCCTCCTCCCAAGGGAATTGAACAATTAACAACTGAAACTAACTTTGCTTAAATCAATGTTATAAATGTCTAGTTCCATGATGGCAGAAACTTGGCACATATGCCACCATTCTTCCCTCCACATCCATAGCAGGCATCACGAATTGATCGCAATACTCTTTCCTGCTAAGCCAGGATTCTCTCTCCTCAGAATCTTTCTCAACACAGTGCTTCAGGCAGTGACTACTAACTAATCAGAATTGGTATTTCAAATGAAACTTATTTGCTACCTGTGGTTTTAATGGAACTTTTTCAGGCTTAAGAAGTACAGCTGATAAATGTATTTGGAAGCACAATCATTCCCTCTGAAATCATATCACATAGAAAATTGTTCACATTCCAGTGTATAATACACATGTGTCCTAGAAGAATTCCTCATCTTTCTGTTGAGGTCTGTCAACTACAGAATGAGAAGATTTTTGCATCAGATAGACATGGGTTTAAATTTAGGCATTGTAACTTTGTGTTTGAACCTGGTAAAGTTATTGAACTCTTTTAAATCTCAGCTTTTGTATAGGTAATAGGAATGCCTACATGATAGGACTGTCCAGAAGATTAAATGAAATATTGTGGATAATGAGCTTTATCGTTGTCTGGTCATGACAGGCACAAAATTTATGTGCCTTCTATTTCTAAACTGTCTTCAAAAATAAGAATAAACTCTGCTGCATTTAACCCTATTGTGAAAGGTGAAAAAAAATGGTATAAGAAATACACACTAGGGAAAAAAACCTTATAACTCATTTAATCACCAAATCAGAGTCCCAGAGTTGTAAGGAACTAATAAGTGTCTTAACTTGGAGTGGCCAAACTAAGTGGCCCACTTCTGCTTGCTGTATATACCCCTATTGTTTGATCACTTTCTTTGACCAAATTTTCTTTGTATCTAACTTCTAAAGTGGTACCACATTACAGGGAAGACCTTCCGTGCTCACTTTTTGAATGTAAAATGGAATTATTGGAAATTTAGATTTCCCCAAGATCTTCATCTGTCTAGATTTTCAGTCTATATGAAATAAGTTTCATCCCCAGCTTTTTATGTCAGACATAAATTATAAGTAAGTCAAAAATGACTTAACATCCTTGGTGCATGGATACTTTTCAGCTTTTATCACTATTCTCCCTCAAATAGGTTATATTGGAAGACATCGAACATCTTCAAAATCCTCTGATTTTATAATTCTTGCTTCCCTGACAAAATGACTCACTAAGACCATGACATAAGTCACATGCAGTTTTCCAGTTTGTTAACAATGCTTTACATTTGTATAATATTTAATAATCCATAATGCACCATCCTTCATCATTCTTTTTGACTCACAGCAATTCTATGAGATACCCAGGATAAGCAGTGTCACCTTCTGGCATATAAAAGGAACTAAGCTCAAGCAAGGTTAAATATTGTACTTGAGGTCAAAATGCTAATACACAGGAGAGTTCAGAGTAGAAACAAGTTCTATATGAAAGTTCAAACTGTAAGCACATTCCAATACATAAAACACACCCAGAGTAAAATTTAAGTCAGCAGAACCATTGAATATTTTTTCATTTTCAGGTCATAGGAAAATCGAATTCTCCCCAAACTCAATTTATTTTTGATTCTGAGCAGTGTGTACTCTTTCTTTCTTTCACCCAAAGTTAAGTGCACTCTGCCTTGTATCTCAAAGAAGTCTTTCATTGCAGTAGGATCAAGTGCTTTCTCTATTACACATTCAGGAAGCCCTGAAACATTCTAAACGCCTGTCAGCAGACAAGCTTTGGGACAGCAGGAATATATTGTAGTTTGCTGAAATACAGTGCTTAACCACCAACGGATTTAGACTAATGCCATGGTCCTCTTTAGGTCAAGAATATGGATTGGGATTTTGAACATATAGCAAATTCCCACAAACTACTATGAGATTTTATTTCCCTTATCAGAGTTCCATGAATAATGATTCACTACCAAGCAATGAGCTCACAAAACAGGAAAGGCTCTGAAAATACACTTCCTCAAATGCTGGAACTAAAGGTATAAAAAATACTAGACACATATCATGAAAGATGTAAGCGGGATGAGGCCACGATGAGTGATTGTATTTAAATATTTTTGTAGTCTTATGTATTTTTGAGGAGGAAGAGAGAGATACTAATTAACTTTAGGCTTTCTTAATGTAAATACACATGTTAAAAAGTAAGGGGAAAGCAAAACAGAAAAAGTACCTCCACAACCCCATTAGAAAAGCCAAACATAATCACTACAGATCTAGAAATAGAATGACCGACTTCAAGAGCACTACTGAGGAAAATAAAAACGTAAAGAAAGTCTGATAAACTTGGTAGAAAGCTATAAGGAAGCAAGGGAAAGGACAAAGAAAACACAGATAGTAAAATCAAAAACGCCGAAATGAGTTATATCAGTAATCACATTAAATGTAAAAGTTTTAATTCATTTATTATGTGACAGTTGAGGGGGGAAATGCATTTACATTTTAAAGAGATACACGTAAAGCAAATCATGCATAAAGATTAAAAAAAAAGATAGAGGAAAATCCATTCCAAACAATGTGTAACCAGTGAAAAGTAGTGTAGCATTATTAATTTCAAAGAGAACAGATCTCAGGTCAAAGGCATTATTATGGATATACATGGACATTGCCAAAAAGATGGCAGTCATAAACTTGTATATACCCTGTAAAATAACCTTGAATTATATAAATTCATATTAGTATTATTAGAATGTCTAGTTTCAGTTCCATCATTTAAAGAGCTTAGAAGTTGTCACTCTTATTCTTAGAACAGGAAAAAAGCTGAGAAAACTTAAAATCAATGACATTCTTAGACCCATCAGAGAATTGAAGTCACAGGACAAACCACGACACTGAAATCTGAAGAGACAGGTAAATACAGAAGATCGCAGCTGAGATGAGCTAATCTGGATCAAAAGACACTTGAACCATAAACTGATAAGAACAATTAAATGGTAATACTGATGAATTGTTAGAGGATTTGTGTCGACTAGCATGAGCAAAATAAACTCCTGGGGTCCAATCTTATTCACATTTTCATTGGCTTTCACTGCAGCAACCCCATCATGTTCTTGTGATGAAGATGAAGGAAAATTTCCCTCATGTTTCTGGCAGGATGAGGGAGAAAGTAACCACTTTGAAATATACCCAGAGTGTCCTCCATAACAAAGGCCTGTGCAGAAGCAGAAAAGAATTTACCAGAGCCTTATCCAACTTGGGGGCTGGGCAATTAGCCAACTCCAGACCCCTCTAGACTTTCTGACTCACACAAGTGGAGAAAATAAAAGGTTAAGAAACACTTCTGAATGCCGCAGCACAGGTATCCAGTCTCATTAAAGACTGAAATTTAATCAAATAGTATAGACTGCTTGCCCATTCCCATACCTTACCACCACATCAACCAGGCTGCAGCATAATAACAATCGGCTACAGCTGAAAGAGATGCAAGGCTTACATTCTATTTGTGAAGGAGTTCTTGGGGGAAACTTAAGGACATTAGAGGGGACAACACAAGGTCATTAGAGGTAATTAAAAGCTCTGGTGGGGCCAGCCCAGTGGCATAGTGGTTAAGTTTGCACACTCTGCTTTGATGGCCCAGGGTTTATTGGTTCACATCCTGGGTGTCGCCCTACAGACTACTCATCAAGCCATGCTGTGGTGGCATCCCACATAGAAGAACTAGAAGGATATACAACTAGGATATACAGCTATGTACTGGGGCTTTGGGGAGGGAAAAAAAAAGAGGAAGATTGGCAACAGATGTTAGCTCAGGGTCAGTCTTCCTCACCAAAAACAAAAGAAGCATATCTTTAAAAAATAATGCTCCTTTAAAAAAACAAAAGCTCTGGTGCTTATAGCTGTAGCAAGCACTAAACATAGCCCAAATGCTAGATAAGTTAATATAAAACTTTATACTAAAGGCATATTTATCTCAGTTCTTATCACCAGTATATCATGTCTGGCTTTCCACAAAAAAGTTACAAGCCATGCTAAAAGCCAAGAAAAAATACAGTTTAAAAAGCCATAGCAAACATCAGCACCAGACTCAGATATGACACACATGTTGGAATTTAAGAGAGGGATTTTAAAATAACCATGGTTAATATGTTAAGGGTTCTAACTGAAAAAGGAGATAAAATACAAGAACAGAGGGGTAATGAAAGCAGAGAGATAGCAACTCTAAAACTGAATTGAAAAGAAATTCTAGAAACCAAAAACACTGTCACAGAAACAAAGAATTCCTCTGATAGCCTGGACACAGCCAAGGAAACAATTAGTGAGCTTGAAGATATTTCAATTGAAACTTCCCAATCTGAAATTCAAAGTGAAAAAAAGAATGAAAACAATAGAATATCCAAGATCTGTGGTGACAATTTCAAAATGTGTAACATATATGTAGAATACCAAAAGGAGAAGGAAGAAAGAAAAGAGCACAAAAATTATTTGAAGTAATAATGGCTCAGAACTTTCCAAAATGAATAAGACAGCAAACACAGATTTAGGAAGCTCAAAGTGTATCGACAGAATAAATATCAAGTAATCTACACCCAGGCAAATCATACTCAAACTGCAGGAAACAAAAGACAAAGAGAAAATATTGAAAGAAGTCAGATAGAAAAAAACTCCTCATCTATAGAGGACAAAGCTTAAGAATGACAGCATACTTCTTGTCAGAAACCATGCAAGCAAAAAGAGAGTGGAGGCAGATATGTAAAGTGTTGAAAGAAAAAATCATAAACATAACCTAGAATTCTATGTCTACTGAAATTATCCTTCAAAAATTAAGGAGAAATTGGGCTGGCCCCGTGGTCGAGGGGTTAAGTTCGCGTGCTCCGCTGCAGGCGGCCCATTGTTTCGTTGGTTCGAATCCTGGGCGCGGACATGGCACAGCTCGTCAAACCACGCTGAGGTGGTGTCCCACATACCACAACTAGAAGGACCCACAATGAAGAATATACAACTATGTACCGGAGGGGCTTTGGGGAGAAAAAGGAAAAAATAAAATCTTTAAAAAAAAATTAAGGAGAAATAAACACTCTC
Source organism: Equus asinus (assembly GCF_041296235.1). Taxonomy (NCBI): domain Eukaryota; kingdom Metazoa; phylum Chordata; class Mammalia; order Perissodactyla; family Equidae; genus Equus; species Equus asinus. Next base: position 130,524,137 of record NC_091820.1, read on the forward strand.
TTTTACAAAAAGCAAAAAACAAAACCCTGAGAGAATTGTTCTCAGTAGATTTGCTCTGGACAAAATTTTAAAAGAAATTCTTCAGAGGAGAAGGAAAATGAGGTCTGCCAGAAATGGATCTACATAAAGAAAGGAAAAGTACTGGAGAAGGAATAAATGAAGGTAAAATAAAATCTTTTTGTTTATTCTTAATTGATGTAATAGATAACTTCAAAAGAATACTGATAACAACATACTGTGTGACTATAGCATATGAGTAAGTAAAACAAATTTTATAAGACATGGGAGGGAGGAATTCAGATTACTGTCGTAAGTTCCATACACTACACATGAATCCATATACTATTAATCAAGGTGGACTTAAATTAGTTGTAAATGAGTATTTCAAATTCCAGGGAAACCACTACAGAAATTTTTAAAAAGAAGTATATGGATATTGTGACTATCAATTCGCCATTGATGTGCATTAGCAGTGTGATTAGTCTAAATGCACATATTAAAAGGGCAACAAATAGAAAAGAATTACAAACATAGTAAATATTATTCCAACTATATTAATAATCATTTTAAATGTGAATGGTCTAAATACAGATATTAAAAAACAGTGATTGTCACAGCGGAGTTTTAAAAAAAATCACCTTAATTATATGTTGTCCATAAGAAACCCAGTTTAAATATAAAGACAAAGATAGATTAAAAGTAAAGGGGTAGATAAAAATATACCATGCTTAAATTAACGAAAGCTAGAATAACTGTATTAATTTCAGACAAAGCAGATATCAGAACAAGGAAAATTAACAGGGATAAAGAGAAGCATTGCATGATGATCAAGGGTCCGTTGTCCAAGAATATTTAACGATCCCTAATGTGCATACACCTGACAAAGAACAACAAAATATGTGAGGCAAAAACTGATAGATAATTGATAGATCAGACAGCACAAAATCAGTAAGGATATAATTTATGTGAACATCACTATCAATCAACAGTGTCTAATTGACATTTATAGAGTAGTGCATCCAACAACAGCAGAATACACATTCTTTTCAAGCTCACATGAACACTCAGTGAGATAAAACACATTCTATGCCATAAAAGACAGCTGGATGAATTTTAAAAAATAGAATCATACGAAGCATCTCTCAGACCTAAATGGAATTAAACTAGAAGTCAGTAAAAGAAATTCAGTTGAAAAATTACAAAGTAGTTGGAGAGCGAAATAAACATGGTCAATGAAGCATTTTCAAAAGAAATTTAAAAACATTTTGAGGTAATAAAAGACAGCTTTATCAAAATTTTTGGGATATAAAGAAAGCAGTACATAGAGAAAAATTTACAGCATTAAATAGATATGTTAGGAAAGACAAAAGATCTAAAATCAAGAATCCAACTTTCCACCTTAGGAAACTAGAGAAAGAAGAGCAATTAAACCCTAAAGCAGGCCAGAATAAAATAAATAATAAAAATTAAGGCAGAAATCAATAAAATTGAAAAGGAACAAAATAATAGAGAAAATCAACAAAACAAAATGCTGGTTCTTTGAAAAGATCAATAAAGTCAATAAACCTATAACGAGGCTAATCATAAAAAGAAGAGAGAAGACACAAATCACCAATGTTTGGAATGAAAGAGAGGGCATCGTTATTGACCCTTTGGTGATCAAAAGGATAATAAACAAAAAAATAATAAAGAACAACTGTAAGGCCACAAATTTTATAACCTAGGTGAAATGGACCAATTCCTTGATAGATACAAATTAGCAAACTCACAAAAGGAGAAAGAGATCATCTGAATAGGCTTATATTTATTAAAGAAATGGAGTCAATGATTAATGACTTTCCCAAAAAGTAAGTGCCAGGCAAAGATAGTTTCATTGGTGAATTCTACCAAATCTTTAAGGAAGAAATGGCATCAGTTGTCTACAATCTCTCCCAAATAATAGAAGCGTGAGTTCTTCCTAACTCATTCTATGAGGCCAGAATTACCCTAATACTAAAACTAGATTAAAGAATTAGAAGAAAGAAGATCTACAAACCAATTTCTCTCAATAACATAGATGTACAAATATTTGGCAAAATATTAGCAAATTGAATCCAGCAATGCGTAAAAAGAATTATACATGCTGACAAAGTGGGATTTATTCCAGTTATGCAATGCTGGTTCAATATTCAAAGACTGATCAATGTAACCCACTACATCAACACATTAAAAACCATCATATGATCATATCAACTCATACAGAAAATCAATTTGAAAAAATCCACACCCATCAATGATAAAAATTCTCAGATAAATAGAAATAAATGGGACCTTCCTCAACTTGCAAAGGAACATCTATAAAAAGCTGTAAGCAACTTAAATGCCAAAAATATATTTTGAATACATATAACAATTATACTGTTAATATTAAGTATATTTAAAACTGTTCTATACATCACTAAGAAAAAAACCTAAAAATGGGTAAATAATATAAAATTGAATTCAGAGATGAAGACACCTGATTGATAATGAACAGTGAAAAAACGAAAGTGCCCTATCCTATTCCAAATATGGAAATTTTTTTGTTATATTTCTTTTGTTACCAGTGAGGTTAAACATTGTTTACATTTTCTTCAATTATTTTATTGAGATCATATTGGTTTATAACATTGTGTAATATCAGGTGTACATTATTATTTATCAATTCTGTATAGACTGGATCGTGCACACAGCATGGATGGACCTTAAGGGTATGATGTTAAGTGAAATAAGCCAGACAGAGAAAGACAAATACTGTATGAGTTCACTCATGTGGGGGAATTTTTTTAAAAAAAGTGTAATATTACTGAGGAATGCTGAGCACGTGGTGAAAAAGGAATTCGTATAATCTTCGTGGGAATATAAAAGTAGTACTACCACCTGGGAGAGCTGTTTGGAAAAAAATATTAGTTTGAAAAAGTGTATACTCTAACACCCAGGAATTTTATATTATTATTATTTTTTTTTTTTGAGGAAGATTAGCCCTGAGCTAACTACTGCCAGTCCTCCTCCTTTTGCTGAGGAAGCCTGGCCCTGAGCTAACATCCGCGTCCATCTTCCTCTACTACGTATATGGGATGCCTACCACAGCATGGTGTGCCAAGCGGTGCCATGTCCACACCCAGGATCCTAACCGGTGAACCCCAGGCCGCTGAGATGAGGAACGTGCGAACTTCACCGCTGCGCCACCAGGCCAGCCCCTTTATTTTTTGATATATACCCTTGAGGACTTCTTGCGCATGTGTACCAGAAGATATGTATAAAAATATTTACCACAGTATTATTATAGCACAAAGTGGCATGCATGTCCAACAGCAGATAAATGGACAAATACACGGAATAACAATTATAACAACATGGATAAGTTTCAAAAACATACTACAGATAGAGAAGTTCAAGTACAAAATAAAACAAAAAGTAAAGCATTTGTGCAATTTTTATAAAATATATAATACACAACTCTATATTCAGTAAAACTATAACTAATAGGATACACACAAAATTCATGGTACTGACAGGAACATATCTAAGCACTTTTTCTGTAAGATTCTGTAATTTTTATAAACAGAAAATTTGAAGTAATAAAAATCCAAAGTAAAAATATATTTTGTAGTCTTAACAATAGCTCAGAGTACACTACATCTATGAACTAAGAATAACGAACCACAAGGGGAAAATGTGCATTAGGAACAATTTTACAGAAATGAAAACTCAAAATTGTCAAAAATATACCACAGGGGAAGCATAAACCAGATTGATGCATAATCAAATTGCTGAAGTAGAATACAAATTTATTATGATTTCCCAGACCTCTGAAGAAAAGAATGAAGACATTAAAATTACGAACTGTCTTCTAAAAAACACAGATAACAGATTGTGGAAATCCAAATTAAACATAATCTGAAACCCAGAAGGCAGAGCAAATATTAAAATTATTAATGAAATCAACAATCATAAAAGTATTGAAGGAAATCTTCCTGAGGTGAAAAAGACCCAATTATGATTAATAAATGTGTATAACATGCAATAGGCAAATAATGAAAAGAAACCAAGATTTTCATTTATTTTGGAAAAATCCTTGAATTTGAGAGGTTTTTTTTTCCCTACAGCAGTTTAGTAGAAAAAACAAGTTGATGGCAAGTGATCAAATTCAGTTCTTTCTTTTCTTTTCTTTTCTGTATTTTTTAAACATCAGAGGAACTAGTTCTACAGAAGGCTGAGAGGAAAAATTTTGTGAATGAGAAATTATAAACACAGCTAAAGTGGCACTTATGGGAACTTAGCAACAATAACACTTTCTCAGATAGCCAAGAGTTCATAGAGAATGCCACTGACGTGGTTCCCAGAACTACACTTCTCCTCTCAAGTTGCTAGAACTTGAAGAGCTGCTCCAGTTTCCTCAGGAAATAATCAAAGCAAAGAACTCAAGATGAGTTGTTTATAGAATAAAAGACCTGTTGTAAGCAGTAAAGTCAGTTAAAATATAGACTTAAGTTTAAATAATTTAAGTATGGTAATAAAACCTGAAGCTATGCTAAAAATACATCTTAAAATAAAAGATAGATTTTATAAAATACTTCTATAAGGATTAAGTAATAATCTAAATATAAAATTTCATAGTGAATAAATAGAAATTGCCAAAGAATAAATCTCTCATCAGATAGGATATGATAGATATGGTTTCATTGTTAAACATAATGATTATAATTAAGTTCAAATATATATTTCAATATTAAAGATAACCTCTTGAATGAAAACAAGGTGTATACCTTCCAAATAAACTGAGAAAGGCATTTTATATAATAAAATAAAACAGGAAAAACCATCAATAGCAAGCAAGCCATAAAAAACCATAAACCATCAAACAGGATGACAGAAGTAACATTAAAATGGATTTGTTACTTCCAAGGAAAAAAGTAAAAAATAGTTTCAATTTGCAAGGTGCCTATATTCCTGAATCAGTAGTTGGAGGATAAGCACTCAATCAGGAGCATTTTCAGTGGATTTTGCATGAGCAAGTATGTTACACTTGTTTGTTACCATTGTAAAACCTAGCCTACTAATACATAAATGGCTATCTTGAAGTGGAGCCCTGCTGTAACAAAAACCTAAAATATATGTCTTTCTTTTAACAACTGGGTGCCAGGTAGCAAGGTAACAGATAAAAGAGGCTAGAAAGGTGACAATTTATGATATGGAATGTGAATCTTTTAATAAATCATTACCTACAATAAGTTGGAGGTCTAATCAGATGTATACTTAGCCAGCTGTCCAAGAGGAAAAGGTTGAAAAACAGAAACTTCATAGTATGTGCTGGTGGTTATTGCCTGCAAAACTTTGGCAAGATAACATAAGAAAGAGATGATCTCAGAATCTAGTCAGTTTGCAAGCAGAAATGAAAGGAAATAGGAAGAGTTAAGGAACTGGAGGCTTTGCAGGTTTAGAAAAGTCCAGTTTCCCAGACCCAGTATTTTAAGAGTTGGGAATGAAAAAGATGTTGCGAGGATAAGATTTCAGTAGTATTTCTCAGATGAAGAAAGTGATTCTGGACAATGATCAGATTAAACGTACGTTAATGGTTCCCCACCTATTTTACAGATAGCCCCAAGATAGCCACTATTATGGAGAGAGAGTGTGCTTTATGTGTTTTATGTGTAAGGAAGCAAAATAAATTAAACTTGAGAGTTATAGCTAGGACATGCTTGTTGGTGTGGTTACTGGTGCATGGAATTGACTTGAAGCAAATAGATCAAAATCCTTCAAAGCCTCTGATAATTTGAGAGTTAAAAGAACTTGCAGTCTCATCTTTCAGTATCTGTAGTATGGTGGAGCTGCTGTGGAGCCACTATGGAGGGCACATTCTCACGTATTTCAGATAGGACCAAAGAAAATAATGTAAAATAAGAACTTTCTAGAAGGCAGAGCCCAGACTCAGGGATAATCAACAATGATTCCCTCCCATTGAGTAGAATTGGGCCTTAATCAAGACACTTCTCCCACCCACAAGGTAGAAGGCCCTCATAATGCTTGATTTTCAGGATTTCAGGCTTGATATGTGCTAGTGACTGATGGGTACGTATCCTTTTATTCCTTTTTCTGAATGGAAAGTCCTTCCTTCCTCACCTTTTCCCTTCTCCTCCTCTTCTCCTCTTGCCCCTTTCCTTCCATTTCCCCAGTTTCCTTTTACTTGTGTGGTGGTGGTGGATATATATGTCTTCTTTAGCTCATAGGTCACCAAATCCAAAGCAACCACATCTAGTCCTAAGGGAGAGTACTCTGCATCACCTGGCGATTCTGAAATTTGAGTTGGATTCAGTACATGGATGAGACTTTGGTTTATCCAAATTAGGGAGCAGGTGAACATTTTTAATTTTATGGGAAGGAGAGTGAAACGGATATTTGGTAACCAGAAGGGCAGACTATGGCAGAAACAATGCCATCTACCTGGCAACATGGGAAAATTACATTTCTCAGCCCCTCCACTTGCATCTAAATGAAACCTTGTGAATAGTAGCTCTGGTCAAGGGAATGTGTTAGAAATGAGGAATTTTTGTTGAGAAACTGATTTTCGAGTTTGTAAAAAACAGCCTATCTAAACTAGCACAATGAGAAGCACCTAAACATAGATTTCACAGAAAGGATAAAAACAAATATCTAGACAAAGATAATGTGGAACTCACAAAATAATGAAAACAGATATTTTAATATTACTGAAAGATAAAGTTGAAAACAAGCTTAAAAACATTCAATGGGAATAAGATGCTTGTTATATATTTAAAAGTCACATAGAACAATAAAGGCATTCCAATAATAATTATTCATGTACTGAATAATATTATATCAAAATATAAAACAAAAGTTTTTGCAGATGGTAAAAAGCAACAAAATACAATTGCACTTGGAGCGTGTCGCACAACGTGCTTTGTCTTTGATAAATCAAATAGATAAATACAAAAGATATGCATGTAGTGAATGCAAATAACTCAATTAATGGGAAGTTTTGTGCATATATGTATTTATCCATTTATCCATCTAATTGTAAAATTCTTTTCTGGTATACATATATCAGGTTAACGAGCGGTTGTGTATTATACCAGACAGAAATTTCATAAATTCTAAAGAATAAAGGCCAAAATTTTGGATCATAATACATTTAAATTTAAAAATAACATTAATTAAAATAAAATAGCAAAATACTTAGACAAAAAATTTTTACAAAACCATTTTGTAGGTCAAAAAGGAAAGGATAACCTCAGTTATAGACGATTCTAAAAGTAATCCAAGGAGAAAACTAAGTGTCAAACCTTTAAGATGTGGCTATAGCGGTGTTCACTAAAACATAACTGGCCTAACAATAAATCTTCACAGTGTGCAATAAAATATAATTAACCTCAATTGATTTCACTATTAAAGAAACTTTTAAAATGAGCTGCATGAGCTAAGCATAAAAAGCAATAATCAGAAAAACAAGTGCCAATTATTGAAGGAAGAATAAATTAATAAAGATAAAATAGAAAATTAAGGAATTTGAAAATATGAAAGCATAGAATAGATATGTGAAAATATCGATAAAGAGAGAAACATTTGGCAAGGCTGATCAAGGGAAAAGGGAGAGAAAACACATATATAAAAATTTATAAATGTAAAAAGAGATATAACCACAGATAACAGAGGTTATAGAATTATGACAAGCAGCTATATAAAACTTTATGCTAATAAAGTTGAAAGTCTTGATGAAATAGATGATGCTTTTAGAAAGAAAAATCTGTCATACAAATATTTTCAAGAAACAGAAAACTTAAGTGTATCAATTGAAATAAACTGAAATAAGAGGAAAAGGACTGTATTGAAAAGTGGTACCTACACTAGAGATTTTATTGGAGGCGAGTTCTTCTAAATTATTATGCAATAGCTGTTAGTAGTGGGACAGAGGAAGAACATTAGAGGGGAACTCACAGAAAGATTGAAGAACCTAAGACATGTATTGTATTCTGTAAGTGAAGGTTATGAATCAAGAAAGTGACATAGGCAAGGTATTCTATTTTATAAAGATTACTCTTAAATCTAGGTGAGGTTCTGCTGTAATGTTAGTAATTGTATATATCTAGTTGAACATATTTACATTATAATGAGCCAACCACATGTACAAATTTCAGCCTATTTCCTGCCATGTTGGAATAATTCTGAGTCCACAAAAAGAAATGAGGATGTAGTCACTGGGTTTTCTCCACTTTCAAAGGTCACTATTGATTGCAATTCATAAAATGGTGGGATGTTTAAGCTGCCCGAACCCTTACAGACATCATCTAGGCTAATCCTCACATTAACCAGATGAGGAAACTGACATACAAAGAGGGTAGGTTAATTTATTTAACATTACACAGCTAACCAGAAGCAGAAACTGGACCAAATGTCAGATCCACCAGCCTTCTATCTTGGTGGTCTGTGACTAAAGCAATTGATACAATAGACCATAAAATTATGTGGGTTTTTGTTTGTTTTCATTCTTCTTCTGAGTACCAGGACTTCTGAGCAAATGGTTTATTTTAACTTATAGACATCATACAATCATGTAACACATAGATGGAGAAGGCTTGGAGTGAGGGTAGAGAATAGGAGTTCTATTTTGGACAACTGCACTGGTGTTTGACTTCGAAACCATGATGTAAGCTTCATGAAGGCTGATACTGTGTCTGTGTTACCACCTTGTGTATTCAAAGTTTCTAACACAGTGCTCAGCATATAGTAGGCACTCAACAATTATCATTTATCATTACTATTATTCCCTAAGTTTCAAGAAGTCAGGGACTGTGTTGTCATTGGTGCTTAAAAATGTGAGGAAATGAAGCAGAATGAATTAGTATCAAGGCATGGCTGTTTTCTCCCTTTGGGCCATGAGCCATCTCCGAAGTTCTCAGTAGATTGTGTACCTCATATTTCAGAAAGCCCCTATGTTACTTCTTCCTGCCATTAATTCACTCTTTCATAGAATATTTATGATATACACTATGTACCAGGATCTGCACCCAGCACTGGAGCTAGAGAAGAGTATTGGGGATCTTGATATATAGTAGGAAAGTGAGGGGAAAAGTGGATATTTTAGCTTCTCCTAACATGAGGAATAGGATGAAAGAAATGTTATGGTAAACAAAAGAGGGAACAATTAAATCTACCCAAGGGGCCAAGGAAAGTTTCAGCACTGAGTAAGAATGGCACTACTCTCCATATAACATTGCTCCCCTTCAAGTTCCTGATCTTTCTCTTGATGTGAATAAGTGCTACGTTTCATAGAAAAAGTTCTATTCATCATTTTCTTTTATGTTTCCTTTTAGCTTCTCATGAATACTTGGTTTTAAGAATACCTTTTTTGATATTTTAATCAATTTTTTCTATTTGTATTCTCCATTTTCTATCTCCATTCAGTTCAATCTCTGTGCCTGTAGTGAAGTTAATCATTTTGAGAATTTGTAACATATATGATAAGAAAATAAATTGCAGGCACAAGGAGTGTTTTACCTACTACTGCTGAACAAAGGCAACAGGTTGAATTTAAGTTGTCGGCAGCCATAAAGACCTGCTTCATGCATAAGAAATGAGATAGTGCACAGAATGTCATAGGCAGTGGGATGAAAAACATAATCTCTTGCAACTCAACTCCATGGATTCAAGTTTAGGCTTGTAAAGTTACGTTGTGAAACATGATACAAAGATAAAAGACTTTCCTAACAAGAAACACTTTGAGCAGTTAAACTTGGAATTGGTCAATAGTACTAGAAAGAGAATGGCAAGTGAATTCCAAAGAAATTTTCCGCAAATTATGATTGTACTCTTAACTAAATAATGAATTCATATGCACTTGGTCAGCATAAATCAATCACTGCTCCTTTGATTTGCGGTCACTGACAGGGCTCATGCACTTTTTAATTCACCATGTAAGACTGAGAGTTAGCTTCTTTCCCCTGATCTCCTTACAGAGCAGTGAAACTCTCACTAGTGCCTCCACCTGCCGTCTACCCCAAGAATGCCCCAGACTAATGTTGAGGGTTTTGGTTGGTGATTCCAGGAATGGAACAGAGAGGATGTGGAAATTATAGTGAATTTCAAGAAAGGATGCTGAAATATTTTATTTAAAAGCCAAAACATCCCCTGCTCTTCAGAACATGTTTCACATTTCAGCTGTTATTATGACAATGTGTCAAATTGAACATTGTAAACCATTTACAATTTGTTTGTTTCCTGCTACTTAGATCAGTCTTGTGCATTGGGAAAAGAATGGAAGTTCTGAAGTAGGAGTGCTTGATCTTTTAAGCCTTGATGGGATAGAATAGTAGAGGCTTGGTTCTCCAGGCAATCTCCTTACTAACTTGCTCTGTTCAGATTTTCTATTTCTTCATGATTCACTCTTGATAAGTTGTGTGTTTATAGGAATTTATCCATTTCTTATAGGTTATCCAATTTGTTGGCATAATACTGTTCATAGTTTTCTCTTATAATTCTTTTTTATTTCTGCTGCATCAATTGCAATCCCCCTTTCATTTCTAATTTTAGTTATGTGAGTCTTCTTTTTTTTCCTATTTATTCCAGCTGAGAGTTTGTCAATTTTGTTTATATTTTTAAAAAACTACTCAATTTCATTGATTTTTTCCTATTGTTTTTCTCTTCTCTATTTCATTTACCCTAGTTCTAATCTTTATTATTTCTTCTGTTAGTTTGGGGTTCAGTTTGTTCTTCGTTTTCCAATTTCTTGAGGTGTAAAGTTATGTTGCTGATTTGAGATATTTCTTCTTTTTTAATGGATGCATTTATAGCTCTAAAACTCCCTCTTAGCAATGTTTTTGGTGCATCCCGTAATTTTTTGTACGTTGTGTTTCTACTTTCATTTGTATTAAGGTATTTTCTAATTTCCCTTGTGAGTTATTGGATCCTTTGGTTCTTTAAGACTGTGTTTCTTAATTTTCACATATTAGTGGATTTTCCACTTTTCCTTGTGCTGTTGATTTCTAGTTTCATTCTATTGTGGTCAAAATAGATACTTTCTATGATTTCAACCTTAGTGATTTTTTTTTGGTGAGGAAGATTGGCCCTGAGCTAACCTCTGTTGCCAAACTTCCTCTTTTTTTTTCTCGCCAAAGCCCGAGTACATAGTTCTATATCCTAGTTTTAAGTCCTTCTAGTTCTTCTCTGTGGGATGGCACCGCAGCATGACTTGATGAGTGGTGTGTAGGTCCTCACCCAGGATCTGAACCAGTGAACCCCAGGCCACTGAAGTGGACCACGCAAACTTAACCACTACACCACCAGGTGGGCCCCTAATGATTTTTTCAAGGAATTTTTTTGTGTGGCTCAACATATGTCTATCAAGGAGAATGTTCCATGTTTACTGGAGAAGATAGCTTATTCTGCTGTTCTTGAGTGGAATGGTCTGTATATGTCTGTTAGGTCTAATTGGTCTACCGTATTGTTCAAGCCCTCCACTTCCTTATTGATATTCTGTCTGGTTGTTCTATCAATTATGGAAAGTGAGATATTGAAGTCTCCTACTGTCACTATGTTGCTATATATTTCTCCCTTCAATTCTGTCAGTACGCTTCATATATTTAGGAGTTTTGAGGTTTGGTGCATAAATATTTATGATTACTATATCTTCTTGGTGAATTGATCCTCTTGTCATTATATAATGTCATTCTTTGTCTCTTATTACAGTTTTTTATTTAAAGTTTAGTTTGTCTGATATTAATATAACCACCCCTCCTCTCTTTTGGTTACCATTTGGATGGAACACCTTTTTCCAAACTATCATGTTCAGCCTATGTGTGTTCTTAGATCTAAAGTTCATCTCTTGTGGGCAGAATACTGTTGGATTCTGTTTTTATCTTCCTTTTGGCCAATCTATCTTTTGATTGTGGAGTTTAATCCACTTGCATTTAAAGTAATTACTGATAAGGGAGAATTTACTATGGCCATTTTTTAAAAAAATGTTTTCTGGGGCTGGCCCAGTGGCATAATGATTAAGTTCTTGTGCTCCACTTCAGTGGTCCAGGGTTTTCAGGTTTGGATCCTGGGCAGAGACATACACACCACTCATCAAGCCATGCTGTAGCTGCATCCCACAGACAAAATAGAGGAAGATTGGCAGAGATGTTAGCTCAGCAACAATCTTCCTCAAGCAAAAAGAGGAAGATGGGCAACAGATGTTAGCTCAGGGCCAATCTTCCTCAGCAAAAAAAAACATGTTTCTGAAACAGCCTTGACAGCCTAGTGGTTAAACTCGGGTACTCTCCACTTCAGTAACCTGGATTTGGTTCCAGGCCATGGAACCACACCACTCATCTGTCAGTAGCCATGCTGTGGTGGCAGCTCACATAGAAGAACTAGAAGGACCTACAACTAGAATATACAACTATATACTTGGGCTTTGGGGAAGAAAAATAATGTTTCCTGTGTGTCTTGTAGCTTTTTTGGCCCTCCTTTCCTCTCTTACTGCATTCCTCTGTGTTTCATTATTTGATTTTTGGAATAATATACTGATTCCCTTTTCACTTCCTTTTGTGTATATTCTATAGATACTTTCTTTGTGGTTACCGTTGCAATTAAATAGAACATGATAAGATTAGAGCATTCTATTTTAACCTGATAATTTATCTTCAATCATATAAAAAAATTCTAACACTTTTACAGCCCAACCCACTTTATGTTATAAATGTCACAAATTACACCTTTATATATTATATACCCTTTAACATACATTTATAGCATTTTAATACTTCTTTTCAATTAGATTCTATCCATCAAAATTACAATACTACATGTTTCTATATTTCTCCATATATCTACCTTTACCAGAGAACTTTATATTTTCAACTAGTTTTTGTGTTGCTCTCTACTGTTCATTCAATTCAACATGAAGGAATCACGATAGCATTTCTTGTAGAGCAGGTCTAGTAGTAATTCACTTCCTCTGTTTTTGTTTATCTGGGAAATCTTAATTTATTCTTCATTTTTGAAAGTTTTATCAGGTACAGTATTCTTTGTTGTTAGCTTTTTTTTTCAACACTTTGAATATGTCATCTTGGGGAGTGACGTCAGCATCATGACCCAGTGACAGGTTTCATTTGTCTCCCTCCTCTAAATTACAAACAAAGATATCCATTGACCAACATAGGATTCCCTACACAGAACAAGAGGACACCATAAGAGATCCAGGCAGCTATACACCTGAAGGTGGGTGGACTGAACCCCAGGGAAGCAGTGGAACTAGAGGAGCAGCCCACTCCCCCACCCCTGGCATCAGCAATACAGGGCACATATCCTCATGTAGGGGCCCATGCGACTGAGTGGGGGCAAGCGTGGCCTGGATCCATGTGCTCAAATGCCCATGGAGTGGTGGCAGCCTCACACATGTGGGAATACCAGAGGGGAGGTGGCAGCAACAAGAATTGGCCCTACATATGCACGAATGCCCCCATGGTAGTGGTGGCAGTGACCAGCAGTGACCCTGAACATGTAGGCGTGAATGCCTAAGGGGTGGTGACTACAGGTGGCAGCTCTGTGCATGCACAAAAGCCCCCAGCATGGTGGCTCCAGCACAGTGGCTGACCTGCCCCATGATGGTCAGTGGAGCAGCAGCAGCGGCAGTGGCCTGACCAACACAAATGTGAGTAAATAGGGTGTGAACATTCAATCCCCAATGGTGGCACCCCCAACACCAATTCCACTAGCAGCAGGGTCTGTATACAAGTACCCAGGACCAAAGCACCTAACAGCAACAGCAACACCCTCGAAGCCAGCATCCCTGACAGCAGTGCAAGCAGCACCCCAGAGAACAGAGAAACAGCAACATAGGTGGTGCCTGGGACAAAAGCATCCAGGCCCACAAAGAACCAGTGGAAGAACACAAAACCAAGTTAACCAGAAACAAAGTAACCAAAGCTGTACTGAAATAAGAGAATGTCATTATTGCCACAAATGTGCAAGCAAAGGATCAAGTCATCAAACACCATGAAGGACTACAGTAATACAGCAGAATAGAAGGAAAATTACAACTGTAAAGAAACCAAACCTGAAGTCACAGAAGATTACACTCTAACTGACAGAGAATTCAAAATAGCTGTCAGAAACAAACTTAATAAATTACAAGAAAACTCAATGAATTCAATGAGCCAGGAATAAAATTAATGAATAGCAGGAATAGTTCACCAAAGACATTGGAGCTCTATAAAAGAACCAAACAGAAATTCTGGATATGAAGAACACAATTAATGAGATAAAAAATGATACAGAAAGCATAAAAAATAGAGCAGACCTTATGGAGCAGAGAATTAGTGAGCTTGAAGATAGAAACATACAAATGATTGAAGTGGAGGAGGAGAGAGAAATAAGATTTTTTTTAAATGAAGAAACTCTACAAGAAACATCTGACTCAATTAATTACAGTAACATAAGGATTATAAGTATCCCAGAGGGAGAAGGGGGGTGGAAATGAGCAGATAGCTCCTTCAAAGAAATAATAGCTGAGACCTTCCCAAACCTGGGGAAAGAAATAGATATGCCAGTACATGAAGCTAATAGAACTCCCAATTACATCAATCCAAAAAGATGAACGCATATAAAATTAAAACTGCCAAAACTCAATGACAAAGAAAAAATATTAAGGCAGCAAGACAGAAAAAAATAACCTACAAAGGAACCCCCATCAGGCTTCAGTGGATTTCTCAGCAAAACCCTTACAGGCTAGGAGAGAGTGGGATGATACAGTCAAAATACTGAAAGACAAATACTATCAGACAAGAATACTCTATCCATAAAAATTATCATTCAGTTATGATGGAGAAATAAAAGCTTTCCCAGACAAACAAAAGCTGAAGGATCTCATTACCACTAGACCTGCCCTACAAGAAGTGTTGAAGCAATCCTTTCAACATCAAACAAAAAGATTAAGGTTTAAAAGCTTTGAGAAATGAGATAAATAGACAAAATCAGTAAATTGCAGTTCTATGTTAGAATAAGTTAGCAAACTCTTAACTATAACAGAAAAGATAAAGGAGAGAAAACATCAAAGATAAGTATTAACACTTCAATTTGGTCACAAAATCACAACACAAAAACAATTTGTGACAAGAAAAGCTTGGAAGGAGAAGAAAAAGGTGATGGAACCAGCATAGGCTAATGGAGATGAGACTTTCAGAAAAAGGACTATTTTGTCTATGAGATCTTTTCTACAAACCACATGGAAACCACTAAACAAAAAAATCAGAGCAGAGTCACAAATCATAAATAAAGAGAAAAGCATCACAGAAAACAACCAAATGGAAATGGCAACAGAAATACAAAGGAAAAAATAATAGAAATATAGAACAAACAGAAAACAAAAGATAAAATGGCTGTATTAGGCTGTCATATATCAATAATCACAATAAAAGTAAATGGATTGAACTCACAAATCAAAAGACATAGAGTGGCTGCATGGATTAAAAAACAAGACAGAACAATATGTTGGCTCTGGGAAACATATCTCAGATCTAAAGACAAACATAGGCTCAGAGCAAATGGATGGAAGACGATATTCCAAGCAAATGGCAAGGAAAAGAAAGCAGGTACAACCATACTTATATTAGACAAAGCAGATTCAAGATAAAAAAAGAGAATGAGAGACAAAGGTGGGCAGAATATGATGATAAAAGTGACATTCTACCAAGAAGACATAATACTTATTACTATATATGCGCCCAACACAGGAACACCAAAATACATAAAGTAACTATTAATGGAACTAAAGGGAAAAATTGATAGCAACACAATAAAAGTAGGGGACCTCAACACCCCACTCACATCAAGGGAGAGATCATCCAGACAGAAAGCCAACAATGAAACAGTGACCATAAATAACACACTAGACAAGATGGACTTAACAGATATATGTAGAACTTTCCCTCCCAAAACAGCAGAATACACATTCTTCTCAAGTGATCATGGAACATTCTCAAAGATAGACCATATGAAGTGTAATAAGGCAAGCCTCAATAAATTTGAGAAGCTTAAAATCATATCAAGCATTTTTCTGACTGCAATGCTATGAAGCTAGAAATCAACTGCAAGAAAAAAGCTTGGAAAGTCAAAAATGATGGAGACTAGACAACATGCTATTGAACAACTATTGGATCAATGAAGAAATCAAAAAATACTTGGAGAGGCTAGCCCCATGGCATAGTGGATGGGTTCATCAGGCTCAACTTCAGCAGTCGAGGTTCACAGATTCAGATCCCAGGCATTGACCTACACCACATGTCAACCATGTTGTGTTGGTGACCCAGATATAAAGTGGAAGAAGATTGGCACAGATGTTACTCAGGGCTAATCTTTCTCAAGCAAAAAGAAAAAGAAGATCAGAAACAGATGTTAGCCCAGGGCTAATCTTGCTCAGCAAAAAAACAAAAATAAAATTGTAGAAAAGTGAAAAGGAAAACACAACATACCAAAACTTATGGGATGCAGCAAAAACAGTACTAAGAGGGAAATTTGTAGTAGTGCAGGCCTACCTAAAGATACAAGAAGAAAATCTCAAATAAACAAGCTTATATTATACCTAACAGAACTAGGAAAAGAAGAAGAAACAGCCCAAAGTTAGCATAAGGAGGGAAATAATAACAATTAGAGCAGAAATAAATGAAATAGAGACTAAGAAAACAGTAGAAAGTATCAATGAAACTAAGCATTGGTTCTTTGAGGAGATAAACAAAATTGACAAACCCTTAGCCAGACTCACTAAGAAAAAAGAGAAAAGGTTCAAATAAATACAATCAGAAATGAAAGAGGAGAAATTACAACAGGCACCCCAGAAATGCAGGGGACTATAAGAGAATACTATGAAAAACTAAACACCAACAAACTTGATGACCTATAAGAAATGAATAAATTCTTAGAGTCATACAACCTCCCAAAACTGAATCAAGAGAAAATAGAGAATCTGCATAGATCAATCACAAGCAAAGAAATTGAAACAGTTATCAAAAACTTCCCAAAAAACAGAAGTCCAGAACCAGACAGTTTCCCTGGTGAATGTTTGGTAGACCAAACACTCATAGATTTAATTCCTATTCTTCTCAAATTGTTCAGAAAAATTGAAGAGGATGGGACACTTCCTAACTCATTTTGTGAGGTCAACTTTACACTGATAACAAAGCAGGCAAGGACAACACAGAAAAGGAAAATTACAGGCCAATAGTGGTGATGAACATAGCAGCAAAAATCCTCAACAAAATATTAGCAAATGGAATACAACAATGCATTAAAGGGTCATACACCGTGATCAAGTGGGATTTATTCCAGGGATACAGGGATGGTTCAACATCAGCAAATCAATCAATGTAATATACCACATTAACAAAATCAGGAATAAAAATCACATAATCATCTCAATAGATGTAGAGAAATCACTTGACAAGAGTCAACATCCATTTATGATAAAAACTCTCAATAAAATGGGTATAGAAGGAAAATACTTCAATGTAATAAAGGCCATATATGACAAACTCACAGCCAACATCATACTTGATGGTGAAAAACTGAAACCCATTCTTCTGAGAACAGGAATAAGCAAGGATGACCACTATCACCACTCTTATTTGATATAGTGCTGGAAGTTCTAGTCAGAGTGATTAGCCAAGAAAAAAGAAAGAAAAAGTATGCAAGTTGGAAAGGAAGAGGTAAAACTCTTACTGTTTGTGGACGACATGAATGTATATATAGAAAACTCTAAAGAATCCACCAGAAAACTATTAGAAATAATCAATAACTACAGCAATGTTGCAGGGTGCATAGTCAACATATAAAAATCAGTTGAATTTCTGTACACTAATAAGAAAATTACAGAAAGAGAAGTCAAGAATACAATCAAATTTATAATTGCAACAAAAAGAATAAAATATCTAGGAATAAATTTAACCAAGGAGGTGAAAGACTTATACGCTGAAAACTACAAGACACTATTGGAAGAAATTGAAGAAGACATAAAGAAATGGAAAGATATTCTATGCTCATAGATTGGAACAAAGATAGTTAAAATGTCCATATTACCTAGAGCAATCTACAGATTCAATGCAATACCAATCAGAATCTTAGTGACATTCTTTATGGAAATAGAATAAACAATCCTAAAATTGATATGGAACAACAAAAGATATCAAGTAGCCAAAGCAATCCTGGGAAAAGCAAACAAAGCTGCAGTATCACAATCGCTGACATCACAATATACTACAAAGCTATAGTAATCAAAACAGCATAGTACTGGCAGAAAAACAGACACACAGATCAATGGAACAGAATTGAAAGCCCAGAAATAAAGCCAAACATCTATGGACAGCTAATATTCAACAAAGGAGACAAGAACATACAACGGAGAAATGAAAGTCTCTTCAATAAATGGTGTTGGGAAAATTGGACAGCCACGTGCAAAAGGATGAAAGTAGACCATTATCTTACACCATACACAAAACTTAACTCAAAATTGATTAAAGACTTGAATGTTAAAACCTGAAACCATAAAACTCTTAGAAGAAAATGTAGACAGTACACTCTTTAACATTGGTCTTAGCATATTTTTGAATACTGTGTCTACTTAGGCAAGGGAAACAAAAGAAAAAAATAAACAAATGGGACCACATCATGCTAAAAATCTTCTGCAAGGCAAAGAAAACCATGAACAAAACAAAACACAAGCCACTAACTCGGAGAAAACATTTGCAAATCATGTATCTGGCAAGGGGTTAATCTCCAAATTTTATACAGAACTCATACAGCTCAATAACAAAAAGCAAAAAAGCCGATCAAAAAATGGGCAGAGGATGTGAACAGAGATTTCTCCAAAGAAGATATACAGATGGTCAACAGGCACATGAAAAGATGTTCAACATCAGTAATTATTAGGGAAATGCAAATTAAAACTACAATGAGACATCACCTTTCACCCACCAGAATGGCTATAATTTACAAGAGAAGAAATAAATGTTGGAGAATTTCTTGAGAAAAGGGAATCCTCATACACTGCTGGTGAAAAAGCAAAGTGGTCCAGCCACTGTTGAAAACAGTATGGAGATATCTCAAAAAATTAAAAATAGAAATACTATATGATCTAGCTATCTCACTACTGAGTATTTATCCAAAGAACATGAAATCAACAAATCAAAGAGATTTATGCATCCTTACATTCATCGCAGCATTATTCACAATAGCCAAGACATGGAAGCAACCAAAGTGCCCATCAATGGATAAAGATGTGTTATGTATATACAATGAAAAACTACTACGCCATAAAAAAAGAGAAAATTGTGCCATTTGTTATAACATAGATGGACCTTGAGGGTATTATGCTAAGTGAAATAAGCCAGACAGAGAAAGACAAACACCACATGATTTCACTTGTATGTGGAAGATAAACAAACACGTGGACAAGGAGAACAGATTAGCGGTTATCAGAAGAGAAGGGGTGGGGGCAAAAGGGGTAAAGTGGCACACATATATGGTGACAGATAAAAACTACACTATTGGTGGCAAACACAATGCATTCTATAGAGAAACTGATATATAATAATATACACGCAAAATTTACACAAAGTTGTAAGCCAATATGACCTCAATAAAATAATTAAAAAAATATATATATCATCCCACTCCTTTCTAGTTTTCAACATTTCTACTAAGAAATCCACTTGTGGAATTTCACTTGTACATGACGAATTGCATTTCTCTTGCTGCTTCAATATTCTGTTTGTCTTCAAATTTAGACAGTTTGATTATAATGAATCTTGGTGTGGTTTTCTTTTAACTTACTCTGGTTGGAGTTCTTTCAGCTTCTTGAGACTGTATGTCCATTGCTTTCCTCAGATTTGGGAAGTTTCAGCCATTATTTCTTCAGATAAGCTCTCTGCCCCTCTCACATTCTCTTCTCCTTCTGTGATTCATATAATGCATATATTGATTGTTTAATAGAGTCCTATAAGTTCTTTAGGCTCTCTTCACTTTCTTTCATTCTTTTTTCTTTTTGCTTCTTGGACTCGATGATTTCAAATGATCCATCTTCGAGTTTGCTGATTCTTCCTTCTGCCTGATGAATTCTGATGTTAAACTCCTCTAGTGAATTTTTCAGTTTGGTTATCATACTTTTCAGCTCCAGAATTTGTTTGGTTATTTTTATAATTTTTACCTCTTTGTTCATATTCTCATTTTCTTTACTCATTATTTCCATGATTTTGTTTAGTTGTCTATCTGTGCCCTCTTTTGGTTCATTGAGTCCCTTTATGATGGTTATTTTAAATTCTTTTGCAGGAAGCTCATAGCTGCATTTCTTTATGGTAAGTCTCTGGAGTTTTATTTTGTTCCCTATGCTATGCTGCATAGGGAAGGGGCATAAACAGATGCATCAAATGCTGGGAATTTTCCTATCCCTTTCACTGGCATCCCTTCTTGACTTTACAATGGCCTTGGTGCTATAGTTTCTCAAATGTTATCTAGAGTTGTCAGAGAGATATTCTGGTCCATATGTTACTGTTAACTTAGTGTCTCTGTGGGGGAAAGAGGGACTGCTACGTAGTCTGCCATCTTGCTCTACTTAGCAGAGTTTTAAATTTCATTTTCTCCAGTCCCAGAATCCACATTACTATGTGCTATGTCACCCTGTCTCCTATGTAAGTTCTCTTTATGCTCATCTCCATTTCAGGCCTAACATCACATTCCTGCCCTCTCACTATGGTCACTCAAAAGCTAATGGGTTATAGAAATTTAAATGACTACACTGCCACAAAATTTACCACAGGTGACTCTCATTTATATGTAAAACTTCTAGTTAATAACACATAATTTCTAAGTGCTTATGTGTTACAAACTTTATTCAACAAATATTATTTGATACATACAGCTGTCCACAGGGTTTCATTTGACCCCCAGAATATTATCTGGATGGAGTGATCCCAGATTAACTACACATATCTACCTGCTCTAAAAAATTCATGCTGATCTAACCAATAAACATCTCTTTAGAGCTGGAGATTTGATCCCAAGGATAGGGTCAAGTGAAACCATCCTAAATGAAGGACCTCATGAAGGTGAGAAATTCTCTCGTATCCCAAATCATTTTTCATCATAACAGGCTTTGACTATAGGTTTTGATCATGTAGACGCAAAGTCCCAAATTACAACTTATGTGGCCTTAATCAAGTTGCTTAAGCTTTCTGAGCCTCAAGCTCTTCATGTGTAAAATGCAGATAATAACAGTATCCTATCACAAAGAGTTGTGAGAATGAAATTAGATAATACATTAGTGGGATTTGTATAATGTGACCTATGGTAAACAAAATAAAATTTTAACTGCCCCTACCCTAGCCTACCCCACACTGAGTTATTTTGAGCATGCTGATCTATATTTTCTTGACACTGAGTAACGTCTTCCTCTTCACTGTTTCTGTAACCAACCCTTAAAATGTTTGTAATAATGGCAATCTGGCTTTGATGGCCCTGTGCACTTCCTAGCATGCATCTGTAAAAAATGATTGACCTGAACTTTACTTAGTTGCCCAGACCTCACTGACCCTGCTGCTTGCCTTCCCCCACATGACTGGCCATCATTGGGCTTTTGCCACCTTGAAATCCATGCCTCTACCCACGAATTCCTGCTTCCTGAGCCTCATCTGAATGAGCAGAACAGGGAAGATACTCACTTTGAATTTTGATTTTCAAATAAAACTTTCCTTTGTGTAATGTTTTATTTTTTTCTTTGTTTAGAAAAAGTCATTTGCCATGTGTCCCAAAGGATGCTTCAATACCTCATTCATTGTCTTTTCTAACTTCTTTCCTTTTCATGAAGAGAGAGCCTCCATTGAACTATCTTTGAAATCCTACTTGTCAGGAAAACAGCCAAAATATTGAAACAGATGTCAAAAATTATTTTCTCAACTTAGAATCATTAAATGGATCTCTATTCATAGACAATATTAAATATAATTACAAGATGTAACTGAATTTTAAATCTAATGTTTTCTTTATAAAACATTTAAAACTCTGTTTTAATGTAAGGGTTTCATTGCCCCAGTGTGTCTTTTACCCATGAATGACTTCTCTTTTGTCTTCAATTTCAAACTTTAAAGAAGTCTTTAACAAAGGAAGCTCCATGAAGACACTAAAATTGTAGTCATCCCCTGATTTCTCAACCCCTCCAAGCTGGAGTCAGTACTATTAGTTCTAATTTTGAGATCAAGAGCACCTCCCAACTCTGCCTGCCTGATTATTAGTTAATCCTGGTCAGGACTCGAATTAGATCTGTCTGCAGGACCCAATTATTCTAGAATCTGGAATCTGTCATATTATTCAAGGCATAGCATATGTTGGTAAGCCCTGTAGCTGGATCTCTGTGGCCTTTGAGTCACAACCTTTCCCTTGCCGGTTCTACTCACCCATCCATATGAATGGTCTTCGGTGCTGTTTTTTAACCCTCTCTCATACCATATATTCGCATTCTCCTTTGATAAAACCCCATCAGCTTAACTTGAAACCTGGTATTCTGCTTAGGTCTTGTAAGCCACCTATGTCAAGGGACTGGATCAGCATTGTCTGGGTGAGTTTGTATTATAAATCTAGAGCATCACATTGAGGCTAAGGGCTTGGACTATTGAACAATAGACCTTTGTATGAATCTCAACTGCATAGCTTGACTTAAGCATTCTCCTGGAGCCCTGATTTCCTCACAGGTAAAGTAGGGATAATACTATCTATTCTTATAGGGTTGTTGTGAAAAATGAATGAATTAATGAAGATAAAACACCTATAACAGTACCTAGCATGCAGTAAGTGCTAATTAATATGAACTATTAAGATTCACTGACTACACAGAACCATGGTATTTTCACATTTAAATTTGAGGATCATCTGGTACCTAAAAGTTCTAGCCATCATGAGTCCTTCATATCCTACAGATTATATGCTCCATATTTACAGAAAATTTGCTTATGCTCTGTTTGACTTGTTGATACGGGAGTCCAAGTGATCCAGTATTTGTGTCTCCAAGCTCCTGCACTACACACATTCTTCTTCTTCCCCCCAGCATGAGAGCCTATGTTTCTCACCAAAACGTATCAGTGATAACAGCTGTGGAACTGATAATCATGATACTCAACCTGACAAAACACTGAACCACAGGACTTTTTCGCAGACTTTGTCCGTCAAATTATGCCTAGGTGAGAAATTAGTATACTTACTTATGGGGACAGAGGGTCTTTTGTGCTTTCTGAGCTGAATAAATCATGTAGCTGGTCCAATTTGCTAAATATATCCTTTAAGATTATCAGTGAGCAAAGCAGAAAACAAGGTATGCCTGCTCTCCCTCCTTTCTAACCTCCTATAAAATATCAGGAAAGACACACAGAAAAGAGGATAGACTGCAGAGAAGAGCAGTTCATATGTTGAAAGTTCTTTCTTGGTGGAAGATCCACTAAGTGTATCTTTTGTGGGAAACGATTGAAAGATGCTTGGAAGAAGGAAGGAAGAGATTTTCCCTTACACTGGACACTGCAGATGCAACTAATTGCTACTGGAGAACTATATGGAGTGACTATATCTCCCACTTTGCTTATGACAGTCCCACTTTATACCTGTTTTTCTGGTATAAGTGTTAACATTGCCCCTTTCACTCTCAAGAGAGCCCCAGTTGGATGATATATAGTCTCTGTAGGACTGCAGAGTGCCCCAATAAAACATACAAGATTTATTAATGGCCTCTTAATACCAATTTATACATACTTTAACAAGTTTACCTTAAAGTCATGCAATCTCCCCTCCAGTATAATTAAATTGTTTTGGTTCACCTGAAAAGTATATTCATTTTGAGGGACACCATCAATTCTGAACTAGCCAAAGTTTGTTCGCATTCCTACCTGTAATTTCTCAGATATTGAAACACCTTTAAAACAACATGGCAAGAGAAAAAAGGCAGAGGATGCATCACCACAGGAAACAATTTTAACGCCTGAAAAATGTTTGATTTCTCAGATGAATGATGAAAACTTTAGACTTGATGCTTGTTTGCAAGAGCAAAAGAGAACATCTATGAAATAAGAATAAGAACAAAAAAGAGAGATCAAGCTGAGATGAAGGAAGGTATACAAATGGATGATTAAAACAAGCAAATGACATGTGAAAGTAATTCTATACAGCAAAATAAAATTCCACATTGGAGGCAATAATTGACAAAATGTGAAAGAAAATTCAATCAGTAAAGTAGAGGAAAATGTAAGCAATGGTAATAACACAAAAACACTATATGATTTAGAGGACCAAAGAATTATAGGTGTTCAGAGGAAAAACCAGAACAATAGAAACCCAAACATTAAAGAAAGATAAAATAGAAGAAAATGTTCCCTTGCTGATAACAGATGTGCATACGCAGACTGAAAGTACTCATCAATACTCAGGAAAAATTAATGAAAAAGAAACTTATACATTGGGATATCTTTGTAAAAACTTTAAATTTTAATGCTAAATTTAAATTCTCCAGTCATCAAAGCAGGAAAAATGCTTACCTGATGAATGCAGAAAAATCAATCTGAACACAATTTTATGCTCAGAAAAAAACTAAATGCAAGAAGAAAGTGAAGAAATGCCTACCAAGTTTTGCGGGATAAAAAATTGTCACCCAAGATTTCTACTCAAATGACTTTTGATATATCTGGGAAGAAAACAATGATGTTGCAAAGCCTCCCTCCCCTCCTTTTTTTCACCTCATGACACACATAGAACAGATGTTTTTATAGTGTAACAAGGTAACTAGATATGGCTGCTCACAAACAGAGACTATTGATCTGAAAGCTGTGACTAACCCAAGCTATGACTAGCCCCCAAAGTTGAAGGGGGTCAGTTCCTCAGCACACATATCACTGATTTTTGGTACAAACTTATTCTGTGGCAAACGGGTTGGGAAGCTCTATTCTCAGATGTACAAGGACTGACAAAATGTAATTCTTATTCTCTCTTTGGTAGAATCTACCTTAGTTGTACTTCAGCTGAAAGAGAGATGAAGGTAGAACCCAAGAGTGGTAGCATTTTGAAGGTGACAGGAAGGGCACTCAAACCAAGCAAATACAGCATGATAAGCATGAACAACTGCTAGAAATACAGGTACTGCATTGACTGCAAAATCATAAAGCTGTTTTTGAAAATGATTTTTATGAATAAAAATTATACATTTATTATTTTGAGCTTTTAAGTGTATATTAACTTAATATTGAAAGTGCTGTGAACAATGAGACCAATGCTGAAAACTAAATGTACAGTTGTCAGTCCCAGCCTTATTCTTTCTGTAACATTTCTAAATGATTTTTTTTAAATTATGTTTTCAGAAGTATACTAGTTATACATTTTCTAAAGATATACACATAAGTGTTTGACGTTAAAGATGAAAGGTACTTCCTCTCCCAACCTGCCCCCTAATTTTAATCCTCAAAGAAAAGTACTGCTAAAAATTTGTAGTGTATCTCTTAAAAAGTTACCTATATTATGCCATATGGCATGTAAATGTGCAATGCAACTTTTTTGTTTTATTATCTATATCATGTCATTTGACACATTTCAGATGACATGTAACATACCCTATGCAACTTTTTTGTTTTCCTCAAAAATGAGATTATGTGATATATACCGCTCTTTGATTTTTTGTTTTTACATAATATATATTGAATACATATCTCAAGTTATTTTCTGCGTATGTATCATCATTCCTTTCAATTGGTGCATAGTATTCCATTGTACCAGTGCATTAACATTTCCTAATTTACTTATCATATACCTTATTGATTGATACTAGAATGGTTTCCACTTTTTAAATTTTTAATAATGGAGCATTGAACATCCTTGTAAATGTATCTTTAAATATTTGTGCTTTTTTTTTTTTTTCCTGGTTGGGATGAATGGCCCTGAGCTAACTTCTATTGTCAATCTTTGTCTTTTTGCTTGAGGAAGACTGCCACTGAATTAACATCTGTGGCAATCTTCCTCTACTTTTTGTATGTGGGATACCGCCATAGCATGGCTTGATGAACAGTGCATAGGTCTGCACCCAGGATCTGAACCTGCGAACCCTAGGCTGTAGAAGTGGAGCACGCGAACTTAACCACCACGCCAACAGGCCAGCTGTGCATGTATTTGTATATGATAAGTTTCTAAAAACAGAATTCTGTGTCAAAGGGTGTGCTTTTAATGTTCAGAGATATTGCTGTGTTGCCTTCTGAAGAGATATGGCATTTTACACTCAACCAGCGATGAATGATAGAGTTTGTTTCCTTATATTCTTGCCAATAATGTCATTTACTATCTTTTTGCTTGTGATTTTTTCACATCTGATAGGCAAATACAATGTATTTCATGGATTTTTACTGAGGTTAACTATCATTTCATACGTTTATTAACCACTCGAATTTCTTCTGTGTATTTCTTGTTCCTATTGTTGGTCCTCTTTTTTTCTTTACCAGTTTAACTGTATTCCAACTCACAAATTTCTAAGAACTATTTGTATATTAATAGTAACAGCCCCCCATCTGTTAAAAGGTTACAATTTTTCCTAGTTATTGTCTTTTGAAATGTTTACAGTGTTTCTTGGTACATAAAAGTTTTAAATTTTTAGATCCTACATTTTATCAATGTTTTCCCTTATGGCTTCTCTCTTGTCTAGGAATGTCTTCCTCACTCTAAGACTGTAAATATATTTTTCTTGAATTTTATTATAGTGCTTTCATGGTTTAATTAAGTTTATTCTGTCTAAAATCCAACTAGAATTTACAGTGATACAAGAAATGAAAAGAAGTGCAGCTTAATTTTTCCTCAATGATAATCTAGATGTTTCAAGGTGATTCATTGAAGGATTCATCTTGTTTTCATTGATATTATGTTTCACTAATATTTGTGTCTATGCCCACATCAGTACCACTTCATTTTAATTCTGATAGCTTGTAACAGGTTTTAATGGTTTGTAGATCTGGTTCCTTCCCTCCCACAGTTCTCTTAGTTTTCAAAAGTTTATTGTATATTGAATCTTATTCCAGAGAAACTTTGAAATAATATTCTTATATTCCCCAAAAACCTTTTGTGTTAATATTTAGTAGTTACATGATTGTAATAATTTAAGGATAAATAGTTTAGGCCTTACACATCTCTGGTTATTTTTCATTTATTCATTTAAAAGTATAGCTATTGAACACTGTAGGTAAAGTGGTGAGAAAGAACAGCCTCTCATTATCTTTATGGACTTTATCGGTAGCAATTACATAAATAACAGTAATATATATAAAATACATACATGAAACACATATAAATAGTAAGATATAAATAATAGCAATTACATAAATAAGTACAAAGATGTTTAACAACAAATTTTTGTGTCATATGAGGAAACAAAACAATACAAGAATAGGTTCTAACAGGTTTATACCAGCGATTTGTCAAAGTCCTTTCACATGAAATGGCATTTAAACAAAAAATTAAGGAATGAATGATTAGGAATTGGCCAGTCCATGGCTTTGGAAAAAAATATTCAAGGCAGCAGCAATACTATGTATGAAAGTCCCCATGCAACAAAGATCTCAGGATATTTGGGAAACTACAAGGCCATGTGGCCACAGTGAGGTAAACAAGGAAAGTGGCGAGATGTGAGGCTTGAGGAGTATGCAGGGTAATTGTAGGCCATGCTAAGGAATTTTCTCTTTACCCTAAATTGTGATGGAAAACCATTGAAGGGTTTCAAATAGGGAAGAGACATAATCACATTTGTATTTTTAAAAATGATTCTGACTGCCATGAAGAGAAAGGACTGGCTTGGGACAAGGGTACAAGTGAATGGATCAGGTGGGAACATATGATGGTAACCTGAGCAAGAGATGACAGCATCTTGGTCTTGGACTAAAAAGCAGATGGAGTTTGAAGTAGATGGATTTAAAGCATATGCTTTAAGTATTAATGATAGGATTTGGTGATGAATTAGATTGAGGGTGTTTGTGGGTGATATAGACTGTCTGATTTAAGTAAATGATTTTCTTAAACTGCCCTCCATGTCACTAACTTCTGCTATATTTTTCGACTGCTGTTTTTCTTTTGATTTAAATTGTATTTACAAAATGGCTTTATTATTTCCTTATACCCTACTGCTTCAGTCTTCTTCTCTTTTATTGCCTAGTTGACTGTTATCTGATCTCTTATATATTCTTTGAATTCCTTTTCCAAAGAGTCTTTTTATTTACTTTAAACAACAGGGACTTTTGGTATGATGTGTTTTTCTATTTCCTATAGGAATTCTGCTTTGAAGAGTATATTTTAACATATGTTTTATTCATGTTCTTTTTACTTTATTTTGTAGTGTGCATGCACAAGTACTATGTTAGAGAATTGGTGCTCATTATATTTGAATGTGTGTAACTAGGCCTTTCATTTGCTTATTATTGGTATGCCAAGGACAGTAAATGGAGTAGAGGGGATGGAAACAGAGGCAGCTGGTGATCTCAAATTGTGTATATTGCTTTAGAACGCTTTCCCCCAAATCTAATGAGCCTCTGCCCCAGGATAATTTTCCTTCTTGGCTTTTTGTCATTATCCTTTTTAAAGGAAAAGTGATTACTATAATTGGAGGTCAGACCAATATGGACCATTATAAATTATGCCAAAACCCAGGGACTAACTCACAGTTGTTGTTATTTGTGTGTGTGTTGGGGATGAGTGCAGTTAGGGTTCATTTGAAATCAGTCAGTTTATTTTGTTCAGAGTTTTATATCAAACATATGTGTACCTCCTCAGATTTCTTCAGGGCCATAAAGCCTTAATTACATTTTCCACTTTAACCACCATTAATGCTAACTTGCCCTAGTTAGACTGCATGGTTCCTCATCTGGGGCCAGTCAATTGCCTAGGAGAGCCAGGCCCCTTGGGTGTTACTGCACAACCAGGCCCACTAAATATGCACTCTGAGGTTTTGCCTCCTCTTGTCACTTGTACATAATCATACTGCAGAATGTGTGGTTTCGCTCCTGAGTAGCCTACAAAGTCTGAGGCAACCCAGAAGCATGGGTGTATTAATTCTGCATAGTGTTAACATTGAATGAGAGAAGAGGGAAGGAAGAGAGAGTCTTGCAGATACATGTCTTTCTTCCTCGCCCGGATTCCTCTAAGGACTGCTCTACTTTCTGTCTGAAGACCTCTTGTGTGGCTGAGAAGGCATACTTGCCCAAGAGCCTACTATCTTGGCCAGCATAGTAACACATCACCTTGAATTCCTTCCCAACCTTTTCGACCTAGCTTCCCTTTTCCCCCTCTGTCACTGTCCTTGCATTGAATTACTCAAAGAAAGTGTCAGCACTTAATCTCTGCTTTGGGCTCTGCTTTCTAAGGAAACCAGATGAAGACAAACTGCAAAACAGATTTTTAGTTTGCTGATTTCTTTATCTTTATAACCTTGCCTTACCTGCCTCTTGGTCATTTGAATGAGTATTAAGACTGAATCAGATAAGATATAGTCATTCCTTCAGTCTCATTTCCTTTGTCATTCTATTGTGTGGCCTGATCATGTCTCTCTAATCCTTATTGATGCAAGTAAAGTTTAATTGGCTGAGTCCAATTAAACTCACTCAAAAATTCTCAGAAAAATAATATTTTCCATGATCAAGATCTGGAGAAATACATGTTGTTTCTCACTTTTCTCACTCAGTTTTATCTTAATTTCATTGTTTCTAGAAACTATTATTTTAGTTAGTAGTTACTCCCTAGTTTTGTTATACATGCTGTTTTATTCTCCAATTTTCTTTACTTTTTCTTTTTTTTCCCCCAGCGGGGGGAGTGGATTCAGTGTTAAGTTGTTAAGTAGAGTTAGAGTTAAGTAAATGTTGCTTCACTCTTTCTTTCACCAGAGGTAAATGTGCAAGTGTTGGCTGCTTCTCCCACCAAAAAAATGACTTCATTTCCTTGTTTTCATGAAGTCACTGCAGTCTCTTGTTTTGTGTTGTTTTCTACATCAGCAGATACTTTATCAAATTTCCCCTTCCAGGCTTGATTTTCTCTAATCATCCCTTAAATGTTGGGGCTTCTATGACTCTGCCTTGTCCCCATTATCTTTGCCCTCTATGCAATCTGTCAGGATAATGTCATCCAGTGGAATGGCCTCAAATACCACTTGTATATTATTGAGTCTCAAAAACTAAATCTTTATCCCAGACCTATCTCCTAAAATTTATACTCACCTCTAACGGCCTAGGTCTATTTCTACTGTGATATTTAACATGTATCTCAAACATTTAAAAAATACTTGATTTTCTGCCCAAATCTGCTTGTCTACCGGTCTTCCATATATAGATAAATAACACCGATATCCATCTATTTCTCAGGCCAAAACCTAAGGATCATTCTTGATTTCTCTCTTTTCTTCATGGATGACATCCAATCTATTAGCAATGATGCCAAATCTACCTCCAAAAGAGATCCCTCTTTCTTCTGTCTTGGCCCTCTCCAATCCATTCTCCACACATCAGCCGAAGTGGAGCCACACTTTGGAAACACATTTCATATTATATCATTCTCCTTCTTCAGCCTCTTACAGTGGCCCCCTGCCTAATTACCCTCTGGTTACAATTCAGATTTCTTAAAACAACTTACAAGGCCTGTTATGATATGGCTTCTGATTACATCTACAGATTCATCCCTTACCTTTGGCTTCCTTTATATTTTATACTCAAGAAAAACTCAAATACGCCACTCCCCACCTCACATGGACCCTTATACACACTTTTATTTCTCCCTGAAGCATTTTCGCCTCCTACTGCCATTTTTTTTTATGGCTCCTCCTAATTTTCCTTCAAGTATTAATATTTTCCCTTATGTCAGGAAGTCATTCTTGACCACTGTTCCCCAGGTCACCTTAAGTATCCTTACAATATGTTATAATTAGCACACTAAGAATAGGGCTAAAATAGTCTGTTTACATGTGTATGTCCCGTATTAGACTGTGAGTTCTGTAAGTGCAGCGATTCTGTCAATCTTATTTACTTCTGTCTAGCATGGGGAAATCTTACCGAATCTTTTTTTTTTTTTTTTGGAACAAATAATGGACTGAATGAGCAATTTTTAATCTAGATTCTTGCAAGTTCTAAAAGCTCCACAGATAACTTGAAGGCTGCAATAGGGTAGGAGGAGAGGACATAATGGAAAGCTCTGAATTATCAACCCCACTGTGTATGAAACATTTGTTTCTGATTTTGTTTGAGAAAATATTTTGCGGAAAGAAATGTTTGAGAAACAACTGAAGTCCATGATATTGAAGATCCCCAAAAGCTCTGAATTCTGTGATTTTGTGGAATTGCAACGAATTAGATGGCTAGAGTAAGATGAAAGCATTAGACTCAAGTCTACATGCAAATGGTCTTCTAAGAGGTTTATCTTAGACTTAGAACATTTTCAGACGATTCACCAGATCATTAGCATTACTATGTGAGACAATCATTCAATAAGCTATTTCTAGGAGGACACATTTTTTTTTTCAAGAGTGCGTATCTTACTGCCTAGAAACAAATTACTCTGTCATGTCTGCAGAACTAGAATACTATTTCACTCAAACTGTTATTTAAACCCATGATAGTTTCATTCCATTTTAGTCAGTAAACTATAAAATTAGCAACCAATAAACCCATAGTAGTTTAGTAACTAAATAAACCTATAAAATCCATATCCTTTCTCTCATCTGTGGGAGCCTCTTGATTCAGGAAATGTGATTGAATATAAAAGGAAATATTCAGAGAGGAAAGACACAATTTCACAACTAATTAAATCACTTGCCTCTTGCCTCAGAGGTTAATGAGCATCCCAAGCAGGGATCACAAAACCAAAATTAGACATTTTAGATGTGAGATAAATAGGCAATGTAATCTTGCTATTAAAAATTATTAAAGATTTTAATACTGTGCTTGCTCTCTTTCTCTCTCTCTCCTTTTTGTAATGTTTTCACGTTATGAAGCGCAGGATTCAAGAAGTGTCAAGGGCTTTGGAGACAATATGACAAATTTTCTGCTCATCAGATGTGGGGAAAAAAAAACAGGGAAAGGAAAGAACTCACCCCAGATATTCAAGCAGGAGAAACAAGCCTGGTAGTCAGGTCTATGACTCTTAATTAGATGATCTGTCTTTGATATTAAATTTCAATCTATTCATATTTCTGAAAAAATATAATAATCTAAGACAGGATAATATTCCCCATGAGGCAGTGCAGCACAGTAGAAAGAATATAGGTTTTAGAGGAAGACGGATCTGAGTTTGAGTTCCAGTTAGTCTCTTTCTAGTTTGTTAAACACTTTGGCCCTCAGTTTCCTCCCCTGAAAAACTAACATGGAAATATCAATTGTGGTAGATTTCACTGTTCAAATCTGGGCACAACAACATCTCCCATTCTGCATCCTCTCCTATAATGTGACTGAATACTCCTACCATCAATAGGTGGATCTTTGTTCTGTCCCCTCCAATCTGACTGGACTTGCGACTGCTTTGAGTATTAGAGGGAAACAGAGTGATATTTTATTACTTCCAAAGCTAGAACAGAAATGGCTCTGAAGTTTCTATCAGGATCTCTTGGAACATTTGCTTGGAGGAAGGTAGCTGCTACATATGAAGTCCAACTGCTCTATGACTACTATGGTGAACTGGTGGACCGTCCTAACTGGGATTCCAGCCTACAGCCAGCATCTACTGCTGGCCGTGTGAGTGAACCATTTTGAGTGTTCAGTCCAGTTGAACCTTCAAGTGACTGAAGACCCAGCTGATAGCTGCCATCAGTGGCATGAGAAACCCCAAGAATTAGACAACTATGCCCATCCTGAATTCCTCGCCCGTTAAATCATGAGCATAGTATAAAGGTTTTTATTTTACTTTAAATTTGGGGTCATTCGTTATGCAACAACAATAGCCAGAACATATACTATATAAGTGCTAAAAGGTAAGCCACATAGTACAGTGCTCACTGAAACAAACATAGCTAGGTATTACAGTCACGTGCAGCATAATGATGTTTTGGTCAATGACAGACCACGTATACGACAGTGGTCCCATAGGAATAGTGCCATATAGCCTGGGTGTGTAGTCGGCTATACTATCCAGGTTTGTGTAAGTACACTCTATGATGTTCTTACGACAAAATCGCCTAACGAGACATTTCTTAGAACCTATCCCCGTCATGAAGCAACACATGACTTTAATGAACTACATTAAAGTAAAGAAGTGCTCAGTTTTTATATTAAGGCAATGACAATTTCTCATTTTGCCCAATTTAAATTCAACTTTAGGAAGATGTACGATGGGTTCAAATTAATTTGGGGACCCTCATATTTTTCACTTGCTCTCACAGATAGTCATTTTTTTTTCTTTCTCTAGATCTTGGACCTGGTCCTTTTGACTTGATTTTAGTCTAAATAAATGATACGTATACGTTATATTTGGACAGATACTATTATATAATAAATATATCGTATGTGTGACATTTTAAAAGTTCTCCCAACTCAGATATACATCCACTTATAAAAATCAAAATCCGCTTACGCCAAACGCATATGCTTCTATGAAACAGATGTGTGTAGAATATATACCTAGTACATGTAAATGAAGCCACACAACTTAAATGAATTGTATCTGATCAGTTGTCCTCATACAAGAAGAACATATATAATAGTGCTCTGTTGCATAAAGAGAAAATAACTGCTCCCTAAATAATGATGAGACTATTTCATGATGAATAAGGTAGGACTTATGTTTGGAAACTATTTACATTAAACAAAACTGAATATCATTTTAAATGCAATAATATGGCTGTTTGCCTGAATATCACAGAACCTGAGAATAATCATATCTCTTCTCTAAATAATAGTTGTGCGGTACGAAACTGCTAAATGTCAGCATGAACCAACAGGGCTTGGAGATAACTCAATGCATTGGAGTAATTTCCAATTTACTAGGCCCCTCTTAAGAAGCTATTGTTCATCCTTCTCGTATTCTTATATCTCCCATCACTGAACGTATTATGTATAAGGAAAACTCTCACCTACTGCAGTGGATAGAAGGAAGGCAACTTCCATTTATGGAGTGCATATTCTGTACCAGGTGTAACACTGTGCTATTTCATGTCAATATTATTTAATTCTCCTAGTACAGTATTGTGGAGCAAAAGAATGCTTGGATATAAGTGTTTAGTAGTAATAGAAGTAAGCAATCATTCTCTTCATAGATCCATGTAATATTAATCTTGGAAAAATTTATTAGAGATCATCTAGTCCAGTGATTTTTAACTAGATTTTGACCTCAATCCTGTCAATATAGGTAACATATTTTCACTAATATTATGTCTTATTATAACCAGAGGATCTGAGGATAGCAGAGTTAGGGTAAGACCATGTGTAGTTCGAAAAGTAAAAATCATCCAGGATTTACCGATATGCTCCTTTGGACTCATGCTGCTGTGCGTCCTCTCCCTCTACTCATCACCCCCATTAGAGAATGATGAAGTAGCTAAATACTCTTTCTTTACAAATGAAACAATTGGAACATTATGCCAACTGAGAGGAAGTGATTTGGCCAAAGCACACACTACAAGATAGTGCTGGAGACAGGTTTAGAATCCTTGTCATCTCTATGTTCTCTCTTGTAGGACATTGCTTACTTCTCTTCCAACATGCTCACTAACGTCAGTATTTTCAAAAATACTGGATTTGAGAACTGATCAGACCATTCTTATATAAGCAGAAGTTATTGTGTCCAGAATGCTAATTATATGAGTAAAGAGCCCCAATGGTCTTCATATTTTAGTCAATGTCCCATTTGCAAGATAAAGCCCAGAACACTGGTGCTGGAGTCATCATCTGTAATTCTAGGCAAATGAGAGAAACATCATGCATATTGATTACTTCCTCTACAAAATTGAAGTTGATGGGGAATTTGGGACAGTCATAACCACCATAGGAATTAAAATTATAACCTGAATTGATATCTGAACATGAATCAAAGTATTCTATCACTTGCAGAAATCGTTTAATGTGTGTCCACTCCCTCAGAAATGTATTCTTTTAGCTCATTTTGTTGATTGATTTCTGGCATGGTTGTAGATGTGGGAAGTAGATAACACTTTATGTGATTCTCTAGCCTTTATTTGTATTTTTTTACTAATTCATTATAGCAGAACATTCAATATATTTTAATGCAACCAGAATAGAAAATGAGCTCCTCTCAGTGGCTTATTTCACCTTTATAAATTGTTTTTATCGAATTAAGTCATTGGACAACAAAACCATTTGATTTTCTATATTGATGGTGAATGCTGCAGTTTAGTGGTTCTCAAGCATCTTGGCATTCAAATTCAGGATAGATTTAGCTTTGCTATGAAAAAACAGATTCACCTTTGAGTCAAATGAGTTATACCATCAGAACATGATTAGGTTCTTCATCCAGAGCAATTTAAAAGAATAAGTAAACACATTCATCCTAGTTCTCCCAGATTGCAAGTCAAGACTGTTGGAAACTTAATGAAGAGAAGACACTGTCCACGTACTCAGGGGCAGGAGATGTTTGCTTTCCTTGTGACGTCTACTTTTCGATTTTTCTGTATGTCATCACACTCTTGACCAATATCACTTAGGAAATTCTAAACTTGATCTGTACTAGTTACAAAATACTCTTCATTCTGAGCACTTGGTCCTACCTTCTTCTTGCATACCATCCATCTTATCAAGAGTGACATTGCTCATCTTCTCCAACAAATGGTAACTCTTTCTTCCTTTATAATTCTAACTTACATTCCCTTGGAATGTAGCATTTTCTTGCATATGGCTTTCTCCTTCTCATCTCCAACACCATCTTTTAGCATCCTTACATATAGGAAAAAAGTGACAACATTTACCTGTTCTAAAGCAAAGCTGCTTCTTACTTATTTATCTGTTGGTCACAGCTTGCAAGTTTGCAAAGGCAATACCTTCAACTTAAAATTTAGAAGTAGAGATTGCATTATCTTTATTTAAGTGAAATAAAATGGCACAATCCAGAGAAGGATTGATTAGACAGTAAAGCTAGAAAGACTAGAGTAGACTAGAATCACATGCCTGGGAGTGTGTGGGAGAAAATATCTTTTGCTTTTCCTTTAAATTCAATCTGAAGAGAAGAGGTGTAAAATCCACATTGCTCCCATGTCTGAGGCCTGGATAGAAAGTTGTAATCAATTTTTGTTGAGTATCATCTATAAGGGAAAAAGGTTTGTCTGTAGCTCCAAAAGTGAGCCCTGGGCACCCGCATGTTTTCCAGCAATATGGGTTTAAGAACTAAAAATGTATACTGTGATGGCACTATCATTTTGTTATAGAATAAATAAGTGAAAGAGAGGGATAATAAGCTAGAAGCACACACACTTTATTAAATCAAATTATTACCACATTTAAAAGTTCAATTGTGATTGCAAATAGCCTGAGAATAAAGAGCAAATTTGCATATACTGTTCAAAAAGGGATTCAGATTCTAGGTTTTGTTCTGTCAAAATTGTACTAACCAACTCATGATGACTAATTAGGATTCCAGTGTGTTCATACTGCGGCCTCAGAAGAATTGCAGCTATATATTTAACCATCAAAAATAAACAGAATGACAGGTAAGTAAACACAATCTAATTGACTATGCCACGGATTATGTATTATGGCATGTAAAGCTGGCTTTACATGTGGATTTGTCATGGCTTATGTTAATGTGTATGGACTTGCCTCATCATCTTTATTTGAAAATAAACACTTGAACATCAGGGACATTTCGTCTTTTATTTGGAGACTCACAGGACATCTTAAACACTGCAAGGATTAAGTGCCATCGGTACATGCTAAATGCTGACACTTACTTCCTCATTCAAAAATTAACCTTGGGGCCCATTTATTATATTTAAGAACTAATCCAAAATACCATGTAACATTCCATTTTTATGTTTCTTTCCACATCGTTTGGAGATAAATGCAAGGTGCCCAGAACTGAGAGATATCATTATCTATTCACAGAATAAGATGTGCCACTGTTTGCATAGAGACACACATTATGAGACACTATTCTCTTTGTCTTGCCCTGCTTCTTCCAGCCCCTCACAGTTGGAGGCATTGATGCTCTCCACCGACACAGTCACATGTGGTCCCTGAGTTAATCCTGCTGAGAGCAGGCATATAAAAAGAGCCACAGCAAACTATCAATTAGGGCTTAGAGCTAAACGTTTGCTCCTGATTTAATAGGCAGGTGCCTGTATACCTGCATGACCACCATATCAGTGAACTCTCTCTGATGGCTAGAGTTTTTGTCCCTGGTTTCTTTGCCAAGTCCTACAATTCCCACTGGTATTATAGACTATTTTGAATCCTGGAGCATGACGTCTACCTCAGTCCGTTTTGTCCTCCTCCTAGAGGGCTGGATCCTGCATGTTATACCCATATTCCCCATCTGTTCCTTCATTCCTTAGACACTAGCTAGGACCTTGCTGGGAAAGAACTAAAACCACAATACTTGCTGAACAATCTCAAAATGATCTCATCTCCTTGGACTTTATACATCGGATAGTTTGGCTGTGAGTCTCAGAGTGAGTCCAGTGTCATACGTGGGCTTCACTCCTCTCAGCTCCCTCCTGGCTGCCTTTGCATCTCCCCAGCAGCAAGCACCACTGCTAAACCTTATCCCTTAGTTGACAAAGCTAGCCAAGAGATAATAAATATAGACATTAACAATACGACAGCATTCCTCTGGTCCCATTCTCTGCCCACCCTTGCCGTTTTCAAACACTAATAATGAATCTCAGGTAAAATAAAAATAGAATGATTCTTTATGAACTGATCATGCCGTCAGCATTTTCATAGCTGAACAGTTTCGTTTGGTCTATACTGCATTATGTTTGGTCCCAACAAAACTTATTGATAATGGAGGATGAAGATCTTGATGTCTGTGTCCAATACTCAACATGTCTGCCTCCTTTTCTTCCTTATCACTACTTCTAATGCATTTTTATTCTGAGCTACAATGCTTTGAAATAAACACTATGTTTAAAATGTCTGCTTTGTAATTAGGTAGTCACATACATGAAGCTGAAAACAAGATCATAATACTCCACTTGGAAACATATAATTTAAACGAGTAAGAGGTTATATATTCTAAGCAACCTTTTGTTTCTTGAACTATTTTTAGTATGCAAATATACAGATGTGCACACTTGTTGCTCTCTAATGAATAAGTTGTGTCAGATCCAACAAAAGCAATAACTCGTGTTTAGTTATAATTTTAAAAAGAAATTTTCAATGCATCTTTTTGTATTTTATTTATATAAAGCTATTTTTGGGCGACAGTACTACACATATCATTGAGATGAATATTGTGATATGAAACAAAAAACAAGACTCAAGCTGATATAGCAGCAAATGTTTAAGTAATACTTGATGTTTTTAACTGGACTATCTGTTGATTAGGCTAGATATTCAGCTCAGCTAAACCCAAACAAAAGTCTTGCAGCTGACTATAAAAATTACTGTCAAATATTCGTGTCTTATCCAAATTGGAAATGGTACAAGAATCCAATGTTCCTTGCTAGGTTACATTTCTTAGCAATGTTATATCAATATCATTTATGTGCTAAGATGTTCAGTGGCTTGTATAAGGTAGCCTAACACCTTCATTAACTTATTGTAAATTCCATGATCTTGATATATGCATGCCTGTGAAGTAACATGATAAATTAGAAACATTTCAATAGAATAAAGGAAATTAAGGCTCTATGGGAATTGAAATTTAATGAGATATATGATGAAACTATTATTTTATTTCCTAATGCTATGGTATGCATATTCACAATACATATATTTAGCTGTATATGTGTATATTTATATTATGTATAAAACATTAAATATTCACACATATACATGAATGTGTATGTATATATCTCCTATATATACACACATAATTTGGAAGACACATATTATTTGATTATTTGAAAGTATATCACATATTTTAGCTCATATAATTCTCATAAAATTATAAGTGCCCAAGGATATCATTCTCTTATTATATTGTATATGCATTGTGCATCAGCAAACATTCTATTAGTTATTTCAGATTTTACCATCCAACTAAAGGACCTTTCATAAGTTTGTTTTTTCACTGAAGAGACTCTGGTTAATTCGACAGACATTATTAGCCAAATTAGATTTTTACTTAAGGGTACTCTGCAGTATAGGATATATTAGTTGGTAAGTGTATGGCAAGTGGAGAGAGAATGTTGAATAGAGGAGAAATGACGTAGGATAATGCATGCTGATTGCAAAAAATAAAAAAAAAGAAAGGATAAGTATACAGGAGTCCACCTGAGAGGAAAGCATATGAACTGAGAGGAAATCTTCCTAGTGGAAGGGCAGTGGAGATGAATATCCTTGAACCTCATACTTTTGGGTTAAGATGGCATTTAACTAGTAGTCCACCACTAAGCCTTTCCCTAAAATAGCACAAATACATATGGTAACTAAAAAATACAGAAACTTCATTAAAAAAGAGCCTACAATCTACTGTTATAATTTAAAACAATTTTCTATTAACTTCAAGACCAACAGCACTGAGTTAAGACTCACGATAAACAATGATACATTCCACCCCATGTATAAAGGAAATCTGAAAGCCTGCAAGAAAGATGCTTTGTCTTTCTCCCTCTGATTGTCCTGTGACTAAGATGCCCACGGTTTATACTGACCAGAAACCTGTACAACCATCTCTCTGTGTATTGTCGTTTTTATTTTTTACACCAATCTTACTGAGGTTTAATTTATTTACACATAACAAAATGAACTCATTTTAACTATGCTGTTAGATCAGTTTTGACAGGGTCATAGACTTCTGTAATCATCCCCACAATCAAGATACAGAACACTTCTATGGCTCCAGAAAGTCCCCCTGTGCCTGCATTTAGTCAATATCAATCCCCCATAGGCAATCATTGATCTGATCTATGTCAACCAAGGTTAGTTCACATGTTTTTGTACTCTATATAAATGAAATTTTGTGGTAAGTGCTCCTTCTGTCTGGCTTCTTAGGCTCAGCATAATGTTTCTGAGATTCATCCATGCGTATGTGTGTATTAGTAGTTCATTCTCTTTGCTTAATAGTACTAATTATTTCAACATATCACAACATGTATCTGTTGATGGAAATTATTATTGTTTCCAATACATAGTGATTTTGGAAAAAAACTGCTATAAAAACCTGTGAATAATTCTTTGTATAAATATATGTTTTCATTTCTCTTGGGTAAATACCTGGGCAAGATCCCTTTGAAGATTGTTTTTAAACCTTTTAGGACAATGTCTATAGTTGCCTTTACTCTAAGCCTGGTGTATCCCTATTACTGATGTGCGACTCTTCTGAGATCTCTACTGAATGTGTCAGGTGTCCAGTGAAGTCTCTCCACTCTGGCTGGTCAAAACTTGAATGGAATCCAGTCCTATTTGAGCTCTCAGAATCATTGACCTTACAGCTCCCTTTACTTTGCCCAGTCTTGTGAAGTTTTACTCTGTATGTGCAACTTTATGTTCAGCAGCAGACTCATGGGGACCCAATGTAGACTTCTGGAGCTCTTTGTCTGTATAGACGCCTTCCTCCAGGACTCTGTCCTACGTATTTTAGCTACATCAGCCTCTTTTAACTCTAATATTTGATTCAGTTCAACAAAATCTCTGTGTTATGCTTGGGTTCCCCATTCCTGCACAAGGTGCAGAAGGTGCCTCTGGGCAGAAAGACTGGGTGATCATAAGTTTCACCTCCTTTGGTTCTCCTCTCTCAGGTATCTGTCGTGATCTGCATGTTTTTCAATGTCTGAAAACAGATGTTTTATATATTTTGTCCATTTTTCTACTTGTTTCCAGTTCGGTACAAGTCAGGTTTCAGACACTTTATCATGACTGAAAGGCAATGTCCATAGATATCGTTTTTGAAGGTGGCCAAAGTACTATGCCTCTCCCCTTGGATCTTTAGTTATTCCCCACAGTGGGATAGAATCATTCACACAAGACAGAGCAAGAGATTGAGGGGAGTGATCACTATATATTGCTTCCGAAGGGGGATAATAACCACCTGTAAATTTCTAATGGATGGGATAGAGGTTGGAAGAACTCCAGTTTCATCACATGTCTGGGCCTTTTGGGTTGCCTGTGCTTCTTTGATATAGCATGATAAAGACAGGAATGATGAAAATAAGTAACTATTTCAACTCAATTCAAATGAGATATACTAGAAATATATTTTAGAAAATATTCACTGAAAATTGAGCCAAAATTTATGCACGTCCATCTGCCCTCCAGCTACAGATATGCCAAGGGTATTGTACCAAAACCCAAATGTAAGGTTTTCCAGGTGTAAATTTTAAGTCTGATTGTGGTAGCTAAGCATTTTGTCAAGTAAAGACATGTTCTATTGTGAATTTCATGCAAATGTTCTTACTCTAGTATTTCGAAATTCATTATTCTGCTGATTTGCTGCTTTCATATAAAACCATAAACTTTACAGTGCAATATTTCTGTTGAAATTATCTGGCAACACCACTCATATGGAAAGAGATTGGGGCCAAGGGAGAGAACACACTACAGACTCTAACTGTTGGCAAACATTGGCTCTGCATAGATACATTCTTGTTTCACATAGAATAAACAGCAAGGAAACTATTTTACATCTCTGATAAAACAACATAGAAACAAATAAATGGGATTTCATCTTAATGATTCACTATGATTCTGAAAATAATTTAATACATGATTAGAAGTAAAATACTTAAAAAATTTATTGGGGGCTCAATACTATCAAGATGTCAGTTCTTAACAACTTGATCTATAGATTCAGTGCAATCCTAATCAAACTCTCAGCAAGTTATTTTGTGGATATCGATAAATGAGTGTAAAATTTATATGAAGAAGAAAAAGACCCAGAATTGCCTAACGCAATATTGAAGGAGAAGAAGAAAGTTGGAGGACTGACACTACCTGACTTCAAGATTTACTACAAAGCCACAATAATAAACATAGTGTGGAATTGGTGAAGGAATAGACAAACATATCAATAGAATAGAGTAGATAGCCAGAAATAGACCCACATAAATATAGTCAACTGACCTTTCACAAAGGAGCAAAGGCAATACAATGAACCAAAGGTAGTCTTTTCAATAAATGGTGTTGTAACAACTGGATATCCACATGCAAAAAAATCAGTCTAGACACAGATCTTACATCCTTCACAAAAATTAACATGTAATGGATCACAGATCTAAATGTAAAATGCCGAACTATAAAACTCCTAGAAGATAACATAAGAGAAAAGCTAGATAACTTTGGGTATGGCAATGAGTTTTTAAATACAACACCAGCGACACAATCAATGAAAAAACAATTGTTAAGCTGGACTTCATTGAAATTAAAAACTTCTGTTTGTTTCTTGACATATGCAAAATGCAATGTCAGGAAAATGAGAAGACAAGACACAGTCCGGGAAAAAATATTAGCCAAAGACACATCTCGTGAAGGACTGTTATTCAAAATATACAAAGAACACTTCAACTTCAACAATAAGAATAAAAAAAAATTAAAAATGGGCCAAAGATCTTAAAAAGCACTTCACCAAAGATGATATACAAATCGCAAATAAGCGTATGAAAAGATGCTTCATGTCATATGCCATCAGGGAACGGCAAATTAAAACAACAATGAGGTGTCACTCCACACCTACTAGAATGTCCAAAATCCAGAACACTGACAGCACCAAATGTTGTCAAGGATGTGGAACAACAGAAACTCTCATTCATTGCTACTGGCAATGCAAAATGGTACAGCCACTTTGGAAGAGTGTTTGGCACTTTCTTACAAAACTAAACATATTAATATGATACAATCCAGCAATTATGCTCCTCTGTATTCACCCAAATGAGTTGCAAACTTATGTGCACACAAAAACCTGCACACAGATGTTTATAGCAGCTTTATTTGTAATTGCCAAAACTTGGAGGTAACCAAGATGTCCTTCAGTAGGTGAATGAATAAGTAAACTGTGGTGCATCCAGTCAATGGAATATTATTGAGTTCTAAAAGGAAATGAGCTATCAAGCCATGAAAAGACATGGAGGAACCTAAATGTATATTACTAAGTGAAAGAAGCCAATCTGAAAGACTAAATACTGTATGACATTCTGTATGACCTGTATGTATGACATTCTGGAAAAGGCAAAACTTTGAGGACAATAAAAGGATCAGTCATCGCCTGGTGTTGGGGGAGAGAGAGGTATGATTTAGAGGAGCACAGATCAGAAAGGTTACATGATTTTACAAGGATCACACAGCCAGTAAGAGGGAGAGCCAGTGATTCAAATCCATCTGACTAAAGCCCATACTTTAACTATATTCTCATAACCATTTCCAGGTGTAGCAACAAATTTGAAAATCTCAATTATATTGACCTTTTTCTGAGAAAATTACCAACTTTTCCCTAAATTTAAAAGCTTAATGAACTAATAACCATGGTAAAAACTGAAAAAAAAAAAAAAGCAACAACAAAGAAACATTTCCAAAAATACTTCTGAGAATGTGGTTTAAGAGGTCCATTCTTTCAGGCATCGGATATGGAATCCTTCTTGTGCCTTATACCCTGACTAAAAACATTGAAGCAAGAAAGTACCGAATTGTTTTGTTCCTTAAATTTAGATTCTTATTCGTACACGTAAATTGTAAAATACTGTAGAATATTCAAATTTCACAGGAAAACATACTCTTTTATCACCATATTACTTTAAATACCTTTTCCAGAGGTACCCTGTTACTCTAAGTAAACTTCTTAGGGGAATCTGCTCCCTTCTTTTGTAATTTTTTTTCTGGGAAAGATTCGCCCTGAGCTAACATGTTACCAATCCTCTTCTTTTTATTTATTTATTTTTCCTACCCGAAAGCCCCAGTGCGTAGCTGTATATCACAGGTGTAAGTCCTTCTAGGTCTTCTCTGTGAGCCGCAGGCACAGCACGGCAACTGACAGGCGAGTGACATGGTTCTGTGACTGGGAACCAAACCTGGGGTGCTGAAGTGGTGAGAACGCCTAACTTTAACCACTAAGCCATCAGAGCTGGATCAGAATCTGCTCATTTTCTTGCGTGTATGAACTTGCTAATGATCGTACTGTGCACTTACATGCATGAATTGGTAGAAATATATAGTATTGTTTTGCGTATGTATTTGTTTACATTGTGTTATATGGATCATTATGCAATTTGCATTTGTCAATGATAATATCATGGAAAACTTTCCATTTCATCACATATCTACCTTGTTTTATTTTAATTTATATTGTAACTGTTGCAGTATACTTTATAGTGTGGCTATACAAGAACTTATTTATT
This sequence comes from Equus asinus, assembly GCF_041296235.1. NCBI lineage: Eukaryota > Metazoa > Chordata > Mammalia > Perissodactyla > Equidae > Equus > Equus asinus. The sequence goes on from NC_091820.1 coordinate 130,568,607, forward strand.
GATTCCCATGTCAATGGGTATTTATGTTGTTTCACTATCCCAAAGTAATAATAAACATCTATCTATCCACCTCTATCTATATATAATGCATAATACACACATGCCAGTGTAGAATGTATCTCTAGAATAGGATTTGAGAAGTAGAAAGAATAGTAGTAGAAAATAGGAGGATACATTTACATTTCAATTGTCTTCCAAATTGTCAATACCAATTTATACCATCGTTTTAAAAGAGAATCCATTTAATGAAAGCTTCAGTACAATCTAAAATAAATTCGGAATACTGTGCATATACAAACACATGCATGTATACTCAAAACACACACACCAACGTTATGTATACCATTTAAAAGAGAACCCAATTCTCCTGACTGTGGTCAAGACTTAACATTACTGAACTTTTAAATAATTGCCAATATGATAGGTGAAAATGGCATTTCAATATTTTTGTGTTTATTTGTCTTTTAGTTTGTACTTCTTGGATTACCAGTGAGATTGACAATCTTTTCAATTTTCTCTTTGACTTTTAAACGGCTCGAAGTCATTGATATTTTTTATATTTAATATTTGTATTTTCGTTATTGATTTTTAGGTAAAATGTATGCATTCTAAATGTTAATTATCATTTTTTATATATGTTGGAAATATTTTCTTCTGATCTCTATTTTTCTTGTAGTGATTTTGTCATGTACATTGTATTTAATCTTGACATATCAAATTTAACAACATTGATCATCAGAGGTTTGACTTTCAAGTCCTGCTTAAGAAAACTTTAGCATTGAGCATTAGAAACATATTCTCATTAATTTGCCATTCATAGAAAGTGATTAAATTGATCAAAAAAGACTTGATTTTCATAAATATGCCATTTTTGCTATTGACCAATTATACTTTTTGTCCTGTGAGATGTAATTGATATTTTTAATTTATTCTAAATGTTTCTTATAATGCTTCAACAATATTTAAGTAACTGCGTATAAATAATGTTGGGGTGTGTGTTTTGAGTATATATGCATGTGTTTGCATGTGCACAGTATTCTGAATTTATTTTAAGTTGTACTGAAGCTTTCAACTTTTGTCACCATCAAATGAGTATAAAGGAAAAAAGCTATATGTCTCTGTTGTCAACTAACAGAGGAGGGAGAGGGAGAACACAAGAGCGAGAGCGAGAATGAAAATGAGAGTGTGCGCGAGAGAAATACCACGAAGCATGCATTGCTATTTATGGGTAAATAATTATGTTTGTGTTAATGTCACATGATTCTTTGACTTTATTGAAATATATCACTTTTTATTGCCCCCCAAAAAGAAACATAGTCTCCATATTTTCTGATAATACTTTTGTACCTTTCTTTTTAATGTTAAATATTTTATCAGTAGAGGAGTTATTTTCTTTTTGCAGAAATAATGAGATAATTGTTTCCATGAATACATGCCCTGGCATTGGCAGCGCCCTTACTTGGGGGATCTGGCCTTTTTAGTCCTTGGGTTCTAAAGGTCTGAAAATAGCCTCGCTGAGTAAATTGGAAAAGAGATAATGATTTGTGACAGAGAATAATACCCTTAGATTCATGATCATCCATTCTTGATTAATTTTTTATTTATTGTATAGATTAAGAACTGACATCTGTTTTGGCTGCCCATCAATTTGCCTCCAAAGATGCTGCACTCTATTGGCCATCTCCATAACTTTCTGCAGGTCAGGATCCCTTGGCTGCCACTGTAACCCGGACACTCATTGTGAGCATTGCCTCCACCTTGCTTCTGATGTTAAGCACCAGCATGTGACCTCTATTTTTCAGGATCCTATCATCCCACTGCCATTAATGAGCCCACTTTTGTATTAGCACTTCCTGTCATTAGCCTTGGCCTACAGATTTCTCCTCCACTAAACTTCATCGTGATCCTAGCGTTCCTTTCACTGCTTTTTCCTTATTGCTTTAGTAAATGATATATCCCTGGGGTCTCCAATGGGACATAATCATCTCATATGTTTTCCTGCCCTGTGAAGAATATGTATAATGTATATTTCTTTGAACTTTTTAATCCCTCCTTTCCTATCTACCATGGAAATTCTGGAATTTCAACCTCACTCTTTATAGAGCAACTTTTTGATTGTCTTTTTGTTTTCTGGGGGCCTTCCTAGCAGCATTTCCCCACAGTATCCCAGGATCCTTGCATGGATGTTAAATCTTATAACATGGAAGGTGTTCTCAAATTGACAAACTCTCCCTTAACTAAGTTTAAGTTCCACTCTTTTCATCCAGCACCCTCAGAATCCAGTCCTGTGCATCCTTTCCTGGCTCCTGATTCTAATAATACTTTCTAAGGGCTGAGATATTTACATAAATCATGTAAGCCTCACAGTAAACTTTGAAAAATAGACATAATTTCCCATTTTATAGATGAATACACTAAAGCTTAAAAGGATTAAGTAGCTGTTACAAGGTCACACTCTGAGTGACAGGTTAGTCTCACTCTAAATCTCGTGTTCTCAACAGTACTCCTCATTGATTCAGGAAACCAACTCATAAGTGGCAGATCTGCACAGAAGGATGGTTTCTTGACTCTTTAGTATAATTTTCTAGTCATTATATCATCACTTTAACCATCAAATTACTAAGACTTTAACTACCAAATTAAGCCCCATTGAATGAATCTTCATGCATACTCTGCTGTGAGATGAAAGTTTTGTAAATGGAAAAATTCTCATAGAATGTACTCACTGGAACTAAATGTAATAGCTATAACTGAAGTTCATACAGGTAAATGTATTAACCATGCCACCAATCATAGCTTTTTCCCAAGCATGTTGAATAGAGATTTACCCTTTGGAGGCTGGAATATTTCAAATTATGTCTATGAAAAAGCCAAAATAGGTCAGCTATTAAGGACTCATACAGTTGAATGGGGACCAAAATCTATAATTTAAAGATCCAGAAGCCTCATTTTTATAAGCAGTAAAATACAAAGGTCAGAAGCATAATTTATCCTTAACTTTTTCTTCCAGTATAATTTACACTAAAATTATGTTAACACTTATGGCTTTCAGGCAATCAAGGTCGCTTTATCTACAGATGCAACTTGAAAAATTTTTACAGTCATGTGTCAATTAATGATAGGGATGCATTTTGAGAAACTCATCTTTAGGCAATTTTGTCATTGTGAAAACATCATAGTGTGCTTACACAAACTTAGATGGTACAGCCTACTACATGCCTAGGCTATATGGTACGAATCTTATGGGACCGCCGTCATATATGTGGTCCGCTGTTGACTAAATTTGTCATTATGTGGCGAATGACTGTATTTGACAAACTAGAGTTAGGAGCCTCATATACAACCAATCTTTATAAACTGCATCCAGTCACAGATGAAAATGAATGATATGGAAGTCCACCTTGGGTTAGGAGGCCCAGGAGAGGCCCTGTGTTATGAACTGCAATATTGTCACAGAGATATGCCTCCCAAAGTTTTCAAAACAACTAGAGACAACACAGAAACATTCATGTGAGAGAACATTTATTCTAAGCTTAGTATAATCAGCAATCAGTGTAGTTGAAATGGGAAAGAAATACTTTGAAACATGCCATTTAATCCCGTAACTCTACATATCCAAAATAATCTTGGATTCAGTCTCAAAGTAAAAGGTGAATTTTAACCACATGCCAGAGAACAAACAGATCTAAGTAAGGAATACTTGGGCTCTGGCACTGGCTCTGCCACTAACATGGTGGGTGACATTTGAAAAGTCAGTTTCACTTTTCAGAGTTTATTTTCTTCATCAATAAAGTGAAATGATCTCAAGAGCCCTTTCAAACGCTAAAAAACCTTTGACTACAAATAAATATCTTTGCTGTTTTTGACATACTAATATTTTCATAATGTCTCTAAAGTGGTTGACTGAATATTTCCTTTTCAGGTGGTTGTTGTGGAGACCGTGCTTAGAGAGAGGTTCCTCAAGGAAGGTGCTATTATCCCACTTTCTCACAAGTGGGAGAAAGTTCAGAACATGCTAATTGGGTAAGCTCAAAATTCCAAAGATCTGCAAATGGAACAGCTGCAAATGGAACTGGTGATAATTGATGGCTAATTACGCAAGCAATAACACACCCCAGGGTATGGGCTGGTCTGCCAATACATATACACCTTGGGCGCCAGTTTATTAGCAGGCAAACACAAACCCTGGAGGTTGTATTGTACAGAGAAAATCCTTTTGAATACAATGTGGTTTTAAGTAGAGTGTAAGATTCTGAAAACATATTAGCACACTACATAAAATAGTTCAACTAGAACCAAGTCAACAGGCCTAGTTCAGAAGAAAATTCCCTTGAATATCCCCCTTTAGCCCTTAACTCGGCACTTCATCATTCTGACCCAGCCCCTTACACCTGTTAAATCCAAAAAAGCTATTTGGAAAAATCTCGAATGTCTTCATTTGTCTTTAAAAATGGAACATAATGAACTGACTTTGCATTTAGTGAGAATTCATAGGGTGATGCCAGGAAGATTTTTTTCATAAAGGATCAAGTATATTTGACCACTCTGTAGTAAATTGTTTCCTAGTCTTTCTGATGATGCAGTATAGGCCCCAGGAATTGATATTTAATGATGACAGCTAGAAAAGCAATGTCCTTAGCAGAAAATTGGAGGAAAATTATTAAAAGGCAAGATTATTAGAGTTTTTTGTTCTGTTTGTTTTCTTTGCATGGTGAGAATGTCACTTGGACAGATCTCACAGATAGGACAGTTTTCCCAACTGAGTATTAGGGAAGAACTGGTCAGATATACACTAATCTGGACCATTGGTGCATGGCTCCATATTCAGAACCCCATCAGTTCTCACCACCTCTACTGTTACCATCCTAGTCCAAGTCACCATCATCTCTAACCTGAATTACTGCTACAGCCACATAATTGCTTCCAACTTTGTTCCCTTTAAGGCTGTTCTCAACACATTAGTTAGAGTGATTCTGTCAAAACATAAGTCAGATCAAGCCACTCCTCTGCTCAGGATGCCCTGAAGGCTCCAATCTCACTCAAAGTGAACACTCAGTCCTTGTAATGGCTACAAGCCACAGATATGGCCTCCTGTGAACTCTCTGACCTCCGTTCTTCCCTCCTGTTTTCCTTTCTCACCTTGCTCCAGCCATGCTGCTCTCTTTCCTGTTCTTTGAAAATACTAGTCATACAGGTACCTCAGGGACTTTGAACTTGCTGTTCCCTCTGTCACAACACTCTTCTCTCAGATATCTACATGGCTCGCTCCTTTACTCCCATCCATTCTTTGCCTAAATGGCATGCTCTCAGTGAAATTCTCCCAGACCATCCTACCATTCACCCAACATAAAATCATAAACTGCTCTACATTCTCTACCCATGTTTCTATGTTTTTATTGCCCATAGTGCTTCTGAACTTATACTATATAATTTAGTTTTTAGCTATTATCTCTTTCTACCCACCAGAACCAGAAGTTCAAGGAAGGGACAGATTTTGTTTGTTTGGTTGATTGATATAAATCCAATACAACTGAACAGAGTCTAGTGCATTGCATTTGGTTAATAAATATTTGTTGAATTAATGAATGGAATAAGAATACTATCAACCAGGGTTCTAGTACTTGGAGAGGTTAAATGCTAAGACCTAGGCTGATAGTGCTGGTCAAATCTTTCAAAATTTTCTGTATTTGTCCAAATCATTAGGTTCACAATAATGTATAGATTTTGTTCTAAGGTAAATTGGATATGAACATAAAGATGAAGCCAATCTTCTAGCTATACAGTCAACCTTGGGTTTCAGGGCTTCCAAGATTATGTACCAGACTTCAAGGAAAGCTTCATAATGAGCAAAAATTGCGGCCTAGCACACTCAGGGTGATGACTTCAGCTTAACCCAAGTTAAACGTCTTCTTTATAATTATCTGACAATTATATTAGGTTGAATCAAATGAAATTAATAATATTTGACAATTTTTGACTTAAAACATAGAGATTTAACATGTCTAAAACTAATACTTCCCAAATAACTTGAATCAGTTATTTTTATACCTTCCCAAATGAAGCACTATTATTGGGAAGACTCTACCAGCCGTTTTGGAAGAAACTGTCCTATCTCATGCGTGGCATTGGCTATTTTCAACTCTGCTTGTCTTCATCTTGTACACTGATTCAAATAGATATATCCAGAAAGTATGCTAATTTCACTCAAACACAAAATAAAATCCATTGTTATTGCCCAATTTTCTTAGAAAGTCATTGAATTAGTCAGGATCTTTCTGGTACAAGCGATAGAAATCCAACTCAAAATGAACTAGCTTAAACAAAAATGAGGATTTGTTAGTCTAATAAACTGAGAAGTAAACAAATTGTGATGCTGAGTCTAGAGGCTCAAATCCTTCTCTCTTACCATCTCTTTGTTTTGCTTGGCTGCATTCTGCATAGAAGTGCTCTGCATGTGATGGATACTTTGGCTACAGATATCTCTAGACTCATTCTCCTTAGTTAATCTCATAAAAGATTTCTTTCTTCCAATTTCTGTTTCTTGGGGTAAACACTGATTAGCTCTCCGTGGGTCCATTATCCACTCCTGGACCAAGATTGTACCTGAGGATGGAGAATAATGATTGATTCAGCCTGGGTCATGTGTTGTGGTAGGGAGGGGAGTTTGTGGGATGTATGCGGATCAACGTAACTGACAAACCTACTAGGACCTCAGGTAGTAGAGGATGAGTACCTCAAAGACAAATTTAACTCTTATCAGAAAAGAGGATAAAGAAAATGTACAGAGAGGGTGATTAATAATAATAATAGTAATAATAATAATGATAATAACCACAAGTCCATTTTTGTGTATATATTTGGCACAAAGAATTCAAAGTATTCTTCCTGATACTGTCCTAGTGCATACTTCAGGCCTAACCTGAAGATAACCACCTGAAACTCATATTTGTTTCTAGGATTTAGCTTTGCATCGTGGTGCTGTCTACCAAACCAGAAGGCCTCCTCATGAATTCCAGGGACATGTGTTGGTTTCTGGAGAGGGAAAAGAGTTTTGGTGTTAGGTGAGCCTCTTTGGAGTCAATAGAAGTGGCATCTAGTCACTCTTGTACTGATGGATTTGTTTTTAATTAAAAAGTAAAAAATTATAATTATGGTATTGTAAGAAAACAAAGCATTACCAAGGTTCAAATAAACTCTAGAAGGTAGTCTATAATAGGTTTAAAATAATGTGTGTTGATATTGTCGGGGCAACTCGAACAATAATACTAAATTTCCTGGAGGGTTTAGCAGATAAAATTCTTCAAGAAGTGAAACTACTTTAAGATCTGTGTTATAGACAGACAACAGAATGAGGATATCAGACGGAAGGTCATGTGCAGAGAAACCTTGGGCTAGCCTCAAGCTTCTCCATGCAGCTGGGGACTTTTGTTTGCTTCTTTGTTTCACTATCTGGAATCCTAGGGCTCACCCCAGACCAGACGCTCTTAAATTTTGATGCAGATTAAAATAGCAAAAGAGAAGCAAGCTCTGCCTCGTGATATTGGGTTTTCCAAACACAGAAAGGATGATCAAATTCAGGGAAGCTTGCAAGTATCACAAGTATAGTTAGTAGTAATAGTAGCAGCAGTAACGGTGTTATATGAATCATGATCATTGGTTTTCCCAGATATTGTTGCCAGAAAAGTTTCTACATCTACTCTCATAAATAGCATATAGACACTGTCACAGAGACATAGCCAGGAAATTAAATCTAATTCAAAGTTTCTTAACGTTATGTTGAGGAAGAATAGATTTTCTTTCTTTTTTATTATTTGTCAAAATTTGTATGACAAGGAAGAGCTATTTGGTTGGTATAAAATACAAATATTGCTTAACCCTGCCATGGATCATTTAGAGATAATTACACCTACTGGAAGGCAGCACAGGTGGTAGCTTTCTTCTACAATAATGTACCATTTCATTTCAACAAGCAATTGGCAACTGCCTCTGCCAGGTTCTACTCCATACTAAATAACAATCAGAAATGCAAAAACATTGGCACCAGGTTTCATATTCCACAATAGAACAGGAATAATCTTGTTTTTTAATTTAGAGTTACATTTAAGTCCTTTCCATGTTCTTTGATCTCTTTTTTCTGTCAGACTCATTGTCAATAAGTTGGTTATAATAGGAAACACTCACTTGGATGCTCACACATTGCCATAGATAACAACAATCAAAAGTGTAATATCTTTTACCATATAGAATGCTGTTCTAATTCCAGCTTGTGATAAGAAACAATTGCTACTATATCAGCTGTGACTGTTTCAAACCTTAATGTAACTCCCAGGAATCTCGAATGTGTATTTTATTCTTCCAGAGAGGTGCATCGTGAACTTCTCTGACCAGATTATGTCATTGAAAACTCAGCTGGGTTTAGGTATGGACAAAAAAAGGGAATACTAAAGCATAAAGCATGATTTTCATCTTTATGGCAATAAAGAGGTATGACAAATCCCGTGTTTGGCATGTTGTAAAAATGTCTTCCTGGGGAAGTTCACTACCTCATTTCCCACTAGTACAGGATACTTCTCCTGATACAAAGCTGACAATAGGGCTGAATAAGGAATTTACTAAGATGCTCATTTATTAATTATTACGGATGGTTTAGTTCAGGGACGGGAAATATGAGCAAATAGAGGCTGTATCTAATTGTGGATAGACAGGCTAAATGAATAATCAACTTAAAGGGGCCAGATAGAGAGGAAGAGTAGTGGGGCAAAAATAGATACTGAGCAGTACCCAGGAGAGCAAAAGCTTGAAGGAGATGATCAGAGACAGAGCAGGGGTAAATCCTCATGCCTACAAGAAGATACTGCAGTAATTTTCATTGGGCTCCTGGGCCTCAGGCACTGGAAAGAGGAAGCCATTGAAGGCGCTGCTCTGGTGACTTTTCTACATTAATTATCCCAACTCAATACCCTTCAGAAGATATTTATTAAGCACCGTATGTGTATAGAGTGCTGCATTAGACCCACAGCTTCCAGGTAGCATGGTTTACAGTAGAGAAAGCGATCACTTCCATTGTCCGTGTCCCCTCTTGTTGATTGGGAACAGCTACCTGGGGCTCTACATTCATGAAGATTCTGACAGTCTATGTGGCCTCAGCAGGAATGACTGCCCTAACACTTGTCATGCCTCCTTTATAGAGTTTTTGGTGAGGATTAAATGAGGTAACCTATCTGAAGAGCTCAGCATAAGGTCTGGCACAGAGTGAACTGTATGAATAAGAGGCCCTTCTGTAGAAAGTATTACAAAACCCAAATCAAATATTCTTCAAGAATAAAGAAAACTGACTGGCTCATTAACTGAAAGGTCTGGAGGTTGGATAAGCTTCAGTCAAAGTTTGTACCACAGGTTCATGATGTCATCAGCGGCTCTATTTCTCTATGATTATCTCGGCTCCATTCTCCTGCCTAGGCCAGATTATTCCCCAGACTGGCTTCCTTCATGGTAGCAAAATAGTTCCAGCAGTTCCAGGCCTCACATGCTCACATCAAATGCTCAACTCAGCAGCCCATGATGAAATAAGCTTCTCTAGAACAAATGAAGAATGGATGTTAGGGTTTTAACTACAGATAGCTATTACATAAGCACTCAATAAAAGTAAACTATTAAGAGTGTTGTTAGCAAGTTGAGTGGGTAGTGGCTTTTGTGCTACAGGTTTGCGAAATCTTGTTTCATCCATTTGACATTACATTTGTCCAAATTATGTTTTAATTAACAAGTCAAAATTAGTCATAGAATAAATTAACTGATAAATGAGTTCTAATAGAAAGGCTGATTGCTTTGCATAAATCTAGCCTTAGAAAACTAGAAGTTGATTGTCCAACACAATCTACCCAAAGGAAGACTGCTTAAAGCCCGTTACAAGTCACTAGGTTTCTAGCCATGTGCCTGATCCTGTAAGAGGGAGAGATTAGAATTTGTGCACCCCCTACCAACCCTGATTCTGCTATTTTCCTGACCATGATACTTCCTGATGGCTCATTTTTTCATAGATTGATCTTCTTTCCTCTAGCCCTAAGGCCAGATGGGCCAGTAGAACACTTATAAGTAGTTATAGTACTAATCAAATTCTTCATTTATCTAGTTAGCACCCACCATGTATTAAGTATTCTATTCAAATCCAGAAATACCTGAGACCTTCACCAGGATGTGTTGAATGCTCTAATACAGATATAACCAAGGTCCAAAATGAGTACAATAGAAGTAACTTTCTTTGCTTGGAGCAGTCAGAAAAGTTCCCTAGAGGAAGTATGCACTGAGCTCAGGTCTTTGGGTTCAGAAGTTGTGAAAGGACGAATACCTAAAGGAACATGGTCCTATGATGAACTACACATGTGTTATCAATCCATCAAGAAAACTTTTGAACAACTTGAAATTCCTTACTTCCATTAATTAAACTATGTGAAATTCTACAAGTTGGATATTTACTTAACATGTGTATTTTTAATTTAGAAAACATACAGAACTCTATCAGTCATTCGTATTTTAGTGTAATTTTTTCCTATTAGATTGCTTCTCTCCTAATTTTTAATAGGTGTGCCTTGCTCTAAAGATTTGAATTAGATTTGAGCTCATGACTAAAAGAGTTTTCCTTAACCTCAGATTACTGTGCTGTGATTAAACTAGAATCATGCAAGCATATGGACTTCAGTGCATTCTATAGATTCTAAGACAGGACATGTTGGTTTTATAACTTTCTTAATTCCTTAATCTGCCTTCTCTTTCAGTTCATGAGACTGACAACTGTTTTGCCAATGGTCATCGCCGCATTCTTTTTTTAAAAAAATTATTTTATGGAGGACATATTGGCTTACAATATTGTGTAAATTTCAAGTGTACAACACCATATTTCAGTTTCTGTATAGACTCCATCGTGGTCACCACCAACAGTCCAGTTTTTATCCGTCACCATACATATGTGTCCTTTTATCCCTTTTGCCTTCCTCTCACCCCCTTCTCCTCTGGTAACCACTAACCTGTTCTCCCTCTCTATGTGGTTGTTAGTTTATCTTCCACATATGAGTGAAATAATATGGAATTTGTCTTCCTCTGTCTGACTTATTTCACTTAGCATGATACTCTCAAGGTCCATCCGTGTTGTTACAAATGGCACAATTTTGTCTTTTTTATGGCCGAGTAGTATTCCATTCTATATATATACCATAACTTCTTTATCCATTCATCTGTTGATGGGCACTTGGGTTGCCTCTAAGTCTTCGCTACTGTGCATAATGCTGTGATGAACATTGTGGTGCAACTATCTTTTTTAATCATTTATTTCATATTCTTTGGATAAATCCGCAGTTGTATAATAGCTGGATCATGTGGTATTTCTATTTTTAATTTTTTAACACCACATTCTTAAAATTTAGTAAAGAATCAGAGGAAGCAAGATCATACGGGATAAGACATCATGCCTACCTTACTCCCTTCAACTTTGAATGTTGTTGGAGATGAAAGAGATAATCTGTTTTTGTTTTATAATTAAGACACAAGCACAAATTTACCTCCTTCATGACTTCATTTCCCTTACCAATAAACATTAAGGAAAATCTAGTTCTACTTCATCATTTTATAGATGGAGAAACTGAGATCCATGTTTCCTACCTTATCTACAAGCCAATGATCTTTCTACAATAGTTACCTTAACTCAATACACTTCAACAGATATTTTTTAAGCATCCCATATGTATATAGAGCTGCACTAGACCCAGGGCTTTCAGGCAGGTTTTATTCCAGTGCCTGTCTCTTTTTTTCTCTCTTTCTTCCCAGGACCTAGCACGATGTCTTACACATAGTGATATGTGTTTTTGGAAATGATGAATTGAGGTGTGAGTCATTTGCACAGTGAACTATATCAGAAGAGAACTTGTCAAATGCCCCAACACCTTCTCCTTTTCTTGCTGCACCCTAACTCATACAACTGTAAGTTCCAAATCATCTCCTTTTGTCAACAAATATCATTTAGTTAGAGCTAATTATCCAAAGGAAAAGGAAGCTGTTGGAGAAATTCTAAGAACATTCTGAAAGACAGGGAGCTGGTATCAAGATGTAATGTGTCATCTTGGGCTAGTATGGCAAAAGATGCACTAAAAAGAAAGGTTTAAAAGCTTTAAGAATGTAAACAGATGCTGTAAGAAAGAGAGGCGAGGGGAAAGTTCTTTGACGCAACGCTTACATTTTAAGCACAGCATTTCATAGTGTTAACATTATATTTTGTTGGCTAGTTGTTTAGCTCATTCAAAATTGTAAATGATATTGTGTGGAGACAAAGAGAGACAGCAAAATCAAAAGTATAAAGACATTAAAGATCTGCTTTTTCAGTACCTTCATTATGATGTTCTCCAATATGAGACTACAACTTCAATAGACATCGATGAGGCTGCCATTATCATCAACATGAGTGGTCACAATGGCTCTTTCGAATCCATTATCTCCAATGTCAGAATCTTTCAGTCTTTAATCTGTACTTCAGCATACCTGGGGCACCTCACAACTAAACTTCTGCTTTTGTTTTTTCGCTATGATTTCGCTATTATGTCAAGTTGCACAAGTACAATCCTAGCAGCTTTTCAATGTCAACTAGCAGACATCCTGGTCCTTTCTCATGTTATCTACCCACTAAGTTCAGCTATTGTTAGGTACTTAATGTTTGCATCCTCCCAAAATTCATATGTTGAAGTTCTAACTCCTAATTTGAAGATACTTAGAGGTGGGACTTTGGGGAGGTAATAGTTTTAGATGAGGTCATGAGGGTGGAGTCCTCATGATGGGATTAGCGTTCTTATAGGGAAAAAAAGAGAGACCACACCTCACCTTCCCTCTCTCTGCCATTTAAGGACATGGTGAGAAGGTGGCAGTCTGCAAACCAGGAAAAGGGCCCTTGATAGGAGTCAAATCTGTTGGTACCCTGATCTTGGAATTCCCAGTGTCCAGAATTGTGAGAAATAAATCACTGTTGTTTAAGACATCCAGTCTATGGTATTTATTTATGGCAGCCAAAGCTGACTAAGAAAGCTCTATAACTGGCATTTTCATCTTGGATGGATATGTCTGTATGTTTGTGCATCAATGTATGTATGCTTGCAGGAGATGTTGCATTTTGCAGAGAATTTTACAGAGTCTTATATCTACAAAATAGCAGCACATGATGGTTAAAATGGTCTAGAATTGCACACAGTATGGACACTTTTACCATAATCAAATGCAATCAAATCAGCAGGAGATGCCCAATGTTATTTAATATAGGGTAGTAGTTTTGGTTTTTTTAAATTATTGAATATTTTTCTTCAAACGGAATACATTTGGAACTCCAATGTATAACCTGGATTAAAGTACAGACCCTCTAGACTGAACCTTTTACAGATGAGGAAACTAAGTACCAAAAAGAGGGTAAGATTTACTTAATGCCACTCAGCCAGTAATTAACAAAGCCAAGTCATAAAGCCAGTTCCTTCTGCTTTAATCTGTAGCTTTTAATCTCATTCCTACATCTAACTAGCTGTGTGACTTGAGCAAGTCTTTTAAACTCTCTGAATCTCAGCTTTCATCATTTGCAAAATGAGGGTAATAAGGCACTTACTTCATAATGTCTATTTGTAAGGATTATATGAAGTACTCTGTGTGAATATTTCTAGTAACCCATAATGCGCCATATAGACATTACTTAGCATCATCCTCACTATTTCCTGACGCTGATCACACTGTTTTTGTCACCATATATGTTGCTTCTGACTTTATTTTAATAGTAGAATATTTTATTCAAACATAATCTTTCATAGAATCCTCCAAAATAACTAGATAAAAATGGATCTGTTTTGATTGAAGTGAGGATAGGGCTCAGATATCCTGTGAGCCTTCTGCTTTGCCTTATCCCCAGCAGACCTGGCACGACTCAGTAGAACCTAGAGGTTATAGGGAATACACTCGGAAAACACTGTGTGACCCTGTATCTTCTTTTGAACACATGGACAATATATTTAGTTTTCTCTACATTTCATCTCAGATATTCTGAAATATAAGTAGGTAGAGATTTTTTTTCTACCTTTACAAATCAGCAGAAATAACTGAGACAGTCTCATGTGGAATAGGTCAAACTGCATGGAACGATGTTAGCACGATAGTTAGGACACTTTTGGCTGAGCCTCCAATATTCAAAGGTCCCTCCCCCCCAGAGCTGTGTTAGTCAGTTTATACCTAGTGATTAGGTCCCATGAGATCTGGCAAATAGTATTCAAATGCACCAGGGGCACAAAGAGCTGCAAAAAGCCTTGTATTGATTGACCAGGGAAGCTGCAATGCTGCAAATCAAGGAATGCTCTTATCACCATTGATGTTCTTCCAACTTTCCTGATCTCACTTAATCCTCAAACTGACCACTTGAGAAAGCTAGAACCTCCATTTTAGAGATGATGCCTGAGAGCCTCAGAGAAGTCAACTAATTTCTCAAGCAAGAGAGCCTGAATTCAAAATCAGCTATATCAGATTTCAAAGCTCTTGCTCTGTTAAACCCCAAAGCCAGAAGGAAAATTCATTAATTCATTCATCCAATAAAAATTATCCATTATCACTGTGTTCAAGGCGTTGTATGAAAATGAAATAAATAAATGAGTTTACCCTCTGCAACAATTCCAGAATAAGGAAAATAATACACAGGCAAGTTTATGCATGATCTGAAGCTTCTAGATTGACTGAGGTAAGTATTTTTAGACCTATGGTAGCAATGATTTACTTCAGTGACACTACTTTTCTCATGGTAATTTTCAGAAGTCATATGTTCTCAAATTATACTTGAGGAATCAAACACGACCATGGTTAAAAGATACAACAATTTGGGCCAGCCCCATGGCCTAGTGGTTAAGTTCAGCATGCTCTGCTTCAGCGGCTTGGGTCTAGTTCCCAGGTGTGGATCTACACCACTTGTTAGCAGCCATGCTGTGGTGGCAACTCACTCAAAAAATAGAGGAAGATTGGCACCAATGTTAGCTCAAGGTGAATCTTCCTCAGCAAAAAAAAAGAAAAAGATACAACAGTTTGTAGGCTTAGATAATCTTGCTAGAACCCCACGCATTTAGTTAACTTAATTATATATGTATGTGTATATTTAAGTGTATACAGACATAATCAATCTTTTTTTTTCCTGCTTTATCTCCCCAAATCCCCCTGGTACATAGTTGTATATCTTAGTTGCACGTCCTGTGGGATGCCGCCTCAACGTGGCCTGACGAGCAGTGCTGTGTCGGCTCCCAGGATCCGAACCAGCAAAACCCTGGGCTGCTGCAGCGGAGCACGCAGACTTAATCGCTCTGCCATGGGGCAGGCCCCAAATCCATCTTGAAATGTCCAATAATATGGTGTTTTGTTTTTTTTTTTTAAAGATTTTTTTATTTTTTTTTCCTTTTTCTCCCCAAAGCCCCCCGGTGCATAGTTGTGTATTCTTCCTTGTGGGTTCTTCTAGTTGTGGCATGTGGGATGCCGCCTCAGTGTGGTCTGATGAGCAGTGCCATGTCCGCGCCCAGGACTCGAACCAACGAAACACTGGGCCGCCTGCAGCGGAGCGCGCGAACTTAACCACTCGGCCACGGGGCCAGCCCCATAATATGGTGTTTTAATCTACAGAAGTAGAGATAGGTGATAGATAGATATATGTATT
The DNA here is from genome assembly GCF_041296235.1 of Equus asinus. Classification (NCBI taxonomy): domain Eukaryota; kingdom Metazoa; phylum Chordata; class Mammalia; order Perissodactyla; family Equidae; genus Equus; species Equus asinus. The sequence goes on from NC_091820.1 coordinate 130,584,307, forward strand.
GAGGTTGATTGAAAAATATGCAATACTTAACTGCCTTACAATGGAGATGAATCTAGCAGTTCAGTACTGAGGGTCACAGTGCTAAACATTGGAGCTATGCTAGACAAAGAGTAAAACTTACAGAAGGAATTTGAGTATCAGGTTCAAGATCTGCCCTTTCCTCTAACTCTAAACCCTCCACCTTAGCAAAGTAACTTGCTTACCATTCCCCTAAAGTCCTTTTCGGCTTCTACATTTGGGATTCAAACTGCTCATGCCCTAGGGTTTGGTTTTAGGCCTAGTCGAATACAGTCCCCACTCTGAAAGGCCCCTCCCCTTTTCAATATGTACACATTGTAGGAAAATAAGGAAATAAAGATAATCAAAAAGAAAGAAAACTAAAACACAAATTTTACCAAATGCCAACACTGAAAGATAACCACTTATTAAAATAATTATATGCAAACATCCCAATATTTCAAATATTTTTCATATAAATGCATTCCGTATATATATTCATATATACATTAAAGCAATCCTTTAGCCCACATTATTGGACTTAGATTTTTCTTTTCTTTTTTCTTTTTTTTGAGGAAGATTAGCCCTGAGCTAACTACTGCCAGTCCTCCTGATTTTTGCTGAGGAAGCCTCGCCCTGAGCTAACATCATGCCCATCTTCCTCGACTTTATATGTGGGACGCCTATCACAGCATGGTGTGCCAAGGGGTGCCATGTCTGCACCCCGGATCCGAACCGGAGAACCCTGGGCCACCGAGAAGCAGAACGTGCAAACTTAACTGCTTTGCCACTGGCCTGGCCCCTAGACTTTTATTTTCAATTTCTTATTATTAAGGATGATGTCATGGTGAACAGATTTGTAACTATATCTTATCATGAATATTCTATTAAGTAATTAGCATCAATTCCAAGAAATTATATTAACAGTCAAAAGCTAACTAATTTTAAGATATTTTTGATATGTAATTTCTAATGGCCCTCCAGAAACATTGTGAATTTATATTTCCAGCAGTAGAGAATGAGAGTATCCTTTCCTCACACCCTAACAAACACTTGGCACCATTATCCTTTTTATTATTTACCTATAAGGTGGTTAAGACTGTTATGTAACAATCTCGCTGCACTATGGTAAGCCATTTGACCTATAGACTTGAATATGCTATTAGTTAGAAAAACGTTCCTGAGTTACAACTCTGAAAAATTTTCATTCTCTGTCCTCTTCATCAGAAATACCAACTATATGGATATTCGATCACCTTTGTTTACTTTCTATATCTACCATTAGATAGATATTATTAGTTGTATACCTTTACCATTAGAAAGAGGTCCTTGAGAATTTTTGACCTTTGGGGTGGGCTACCTACTTTAGAAAAGATAATAGTCAGCTGGCTTTGCCCAGTAAGAGCAGCAGCAAGTATGTGTTCTTTCTTGGCATCTTCCTTCATCCTAGTCTAAATTGTGCTGTGCTTGGCAGCTCTTCTTTATATATTTTGAAGTATCGAGCTATACATATACAACTATTCCCGTATTTTACTAGAGATAAAGATGTCTCCATGTTTTGAGGTGGTTTCAAAGACGAGAAAGAATGTAAGCTTGTTAAAGCTAGAACTATCACTTCAGTTATTCATTCTCCATAAATACACGTTAGGTATAAATATCAATAATAGATATCCACATTTTGTTAGGATATGTGTTATTTTATGCTTTCAACAAAAGATAAAATTACGGGATCTAACTTTCGAGCAGAATTTGAAAATAAAAATTTAGAGGACATGGAAAGGAGAGATCAGCCCGGTGGTGCAGCGGTTAAGTTCACATGTTCCACTTCCGTGGCCCGGGGTTCATCAGTTCAGATCTTGAGCGCAGACCTACGCACTCCTTGTCAAGCCATGCTGTGGCAGTCATCCCACATATAATGTAGGGGAAGATGTGCGCGGATGTTAGCTCAGGGCCAGTCTTCCTCAGCAAAAAGAGGAGGATTGGTGGCAGATGTTACCTCAGAGCTAATCTTCCTCAAAAAAAAAAAAAAATAGAAGACACAGAAATGAAACAGAAGAATCACTTTTTAAAATGCAAAGTTGTATTGTTGTGCTCTTTACCCTATGGGAACTTGACATCCTTGTTAGACGGAGCCTCCTCTGCTGGCTGTGTTCAAGCTGTTCACTTCCAGCCATTTTGAGGTCTGTAGCATTGCCACTTCTGAGCTTTGAAAACAGGTACTTTTTAACATCTTGCTATTTCATTGTGAAGTAAGACCTCAAACAAATCCCAATTATCCCATAATAAGCTTTTTAAATTTCTCATAATGAAAATAGAGCATGCAAATTTTTTAAAAATTGGAAAAGTAGAACCAGAATAATCACCATGTATATTATCTTAAATCTAATTTCTTGATGAATTCTGTTTATTGCTGACCAATCATTTCTCTGTATCGCCTATGCACCTCCCCTCTCTACTATCCTACATTCCTCAATGAGTGTAATATTATTTTGTTAAAACAATTTATGGTTTGGGAAAAGGGATAAGCCAACCACAAAAGAACAATTGTCCTTCTATTTCTCAAAGCTATCTTGTCACTTACTAGATAGTGTCTACTCCTCAGAATTCCAGAATTCTTACCACCAGCCAATCTTATTTGAGTTCAATATTTTTTTCATACCCAGCATGAAATCAAAATAGAGATTTACAAGTAAAGAATAATATTAGAAACTCTAGATAGAAACATCTACTACTCAGGAATTATCAAGCTGGTTTGACAAACAAAAGTAAACTTCATCTAAATATCAGCTAAATATTTGCCATCTAGTTATTGTTAAACATTTTCCACTTATAATCTAAGCAGAAATTTGTGATATGGAGATATTACTCTTACCATCACCCTCTCCTGCTTTCGTACATCCTAGCTCAATAGAACTACTTGAAACTTTTGAATGTGCTGTGCTTTCTCTAGCTTCCCTGCTGTTTTGGTTCTGTTTTTCCCTCTGCTGGAGTGCTCATATCACAGATTTCATACTGCATATTTTATCTTACTGAATATTATTGCTTCTTCAAAAGTCAGCTCAGGTGCCACATCTTCCATAAGGCCAATCCTTACCCCACCCTCGCACAGGTTGAGTCAGGTTTACCTAGAGCACTTTGAGCTTCACCCAGTCACTATCCCATGTTAAACATTTCTTTGCCTGTATTGGTATTCCCCACTTGATTATGAGCTCCTTGAGAGTTCTATATTCCTAGCACTTCTAGTAAAGCACAACTCAAAGGAGGAGCTCAGCAAATATTTGCTAAATAAATGATTGGTGCATAGTTATGTAAAGCACCAAGTGTGGTAAATGGAAAAGTTGCAGGAAATTCTTTTATTTCATATTCACAATATCTATGTAGGGTAAGCAGGACAGGTATTATTGATACAATTTTACAGATAGGTAAACTTATCCTAAGAGATAAAGTTAACTTGCCAATGTAATTTATTTTGTTAGTGGAAAGAGCACTCTTTCCTTTATTTCTTTCCTTTCTTTCTTCCTTGCTTCCTTCGTACCTTCCTTCATTCCTTCTATCCATTCTTTTTTACTAAATTACAAACTACTTTATTGAGGTATGATTGACATACAAAAAGTCATACATATTTAATGCATGAAAGTTTATGGGTTTGAGGATAAGAATACAACCATGAACCCATCACCATAATCAATGTCATAAACATGCTCATCACCCCCAAAAGTTTCTTCTCACCTTATTTATTTATTTCGCAACAAGGCATAAGATGATATCTCATTATGGTTTTGATTTGCATTTCCCTGATGACTGACATTGACCATCTTTTCATATATCTGTTGGTGATTTCTAGGTCTTCTTTAGAGAAATGTCTATTCAGATCTTTTGCCTACGTTTAATTTGTTTATTTTGTTTTTTGGTATTGAGTTGTAGGCATTCTTTATATAAATTGGATATTAACCTTTTTTGGTCATGTGATTTACAAACATTTTCTCACTCTTTGTCTTGTTAGTTGTTTGCTATGCAGTTTGATGTAGTGTCATTTGTTTATTTTTGCTTTTGCTGCCTGTGCTTTTGATAATATATCCAAGAAATTATTGCCAAGATCAATGTCAAGAAGCTTTTTCCTTGTGTTTTCTTCTAGGAGTTTTATAGTTTCTGCCTTATAGTTAACTCTTTAAACTTTTTTGAGTTAATTTTTGTGTATGGTTTAAGACAAGGATCCAATTTCATTCTTTGGCATGTGGATATCCAGCTCTCCCAACACAATTTATTGAAGAAACTATCCTTTTCACATTGTGTATTCTTGGCACTCTTGTGGAAGATCAATTGACTGTATATGCATGGGTTTATTTCTGTGCTCTCTATTCTGTTCCAATGGTCTATATGTCTGTTTTTATGCCAGTAAAATACTGTTTTGATTACTGTAGCTTTGTAATACATTTTGGAATCAGGAAGTGTGATGCCTCCAGCATTGTTCTTCTTGCTCAAAATTACTTTCACTATTCAGAATCTTTTGTGGTTTTATATGAATTTTAAGATTATTGTTTTCTGTTTCTGTACAAAATGCCATTGGGATTTATATAGGGACGGCATTGAATCTGTAGATTGCTTTGGGTAGTATGGAAATGTTAGCAATATTAATTCTTCCAATTACGAACATGAAATTTTTCTCTCTCCTTCATTTTTAAAGGACAGTTTTGCTGGATATAATATTCTTGGTTGGCAGCTTCCCCATCCACCCCTAGAATTTTGAATATATCATCCCTGTCTCTCCTGGCCTGATGATTGTCTTTTAGAGGTTCCCTTGTATGTGATGAGTTCCTTTACTCTTGCTCCTTTCAAAACTCTTTCTCTGTCTTTGACATTTAGCAATTTATGATAATATGCCTCAGTGTAGACCCTTCATTCTATTTGGAAAACTTCGGGTTTCATGAATCTGGTTGTAGCTCACTGAGCTTCTTTAAGATGACTATTTTGCATTCTTTGCCAGGTAATTTAGATATCTCCATTCCTTTGTTATCTGTTACTCGACCTTATTTTGTTCCATTTGTGGGGTCATTTTTCCCTGATTTGTTATGTTCCCTGTAGCCTTGTGTTGATGTCTGTGCATTTGAAGAAGCAGTCATCTCTCCAGGTGTTTGTGAACTGGTTTACGGAAGAAAGCCTTTCACCAATCATCACAGCCAGAGATTCTGGGGGATCTCTCAATTCTTTTCTATGGATATGTCTACTCCTATCCTCTCATTCCACCCTGGGAAGGAAGTTTTAGCATTGTGTGCCTACTCTCAATTGCAGAGAGCTGTGATAAGTGCTCAGAGCCACTCACTCCTTTCCAGAGAGGAATACCCTGAAACACCAGGGTGTTGGGTGCAAGATCCACTTCTCTACCTTCTCCTTGAAGGAGAAGTTTTAGAATTATATGCCTTCTCCCTACCCCACAGAGCCATGCTTACTGCCAAGAATCACCTGCCCCTTTCTTTGGGGCAGTGCACCCAGATGCCAGGACAATTGGCGCAAGCTCCACTACTCTCCTGCCCTCCCAAAGGAGCAGTTGTGTGCCTTCTCTCAATCCTGTATGGTTAAGGCGGCTGCTGAGATCCTCAAGCTGTCTGCAAGGACATGCACATGCCATATGTGGGGGCACACACACAGGGAGACACACATCTGCAAAGGTACAAGGGAAGTCATCTGTGCTGGTGCCTGTGGCACTGTCTGTGGAGGTTTGGAGGGGAATGGTTGCAGGGATATGTGGGGTGCTGGCTGTGGGAGAAAAAGGGGAACTGACCAGGGCGGTGAATGTGGGCTGGCTGGCTGTTGGGGTCTGCACATGGATGGGCTGGCTGGCAGTCTTCAGGTTGGTTATTGTGATAACACATCAGTTGCCCCTATTCTTTGTTTTCAGCTTCCCCCAGACATCCAGTCATGTTGATTCCCCCAGCAAACTGGGTGCAACAAGACAGAAGCTGGCCTCTCAAGCATGTCCCAAAAGGTTTGGGATGCCAATAGCTCACTTTGTTCCATCTCTCTCCTGCAGGAGATATCATAGATGGAGACAGTCTTTCTGCAGTGAAATATACCAGCTTAGGGGAGGGTAGATGCAGGTAAAACGAAACTCTCCTTACCATTTTCAATATGGTTTTTCTTGGATTTTGTGCTCCACTGGGGTGCTGGGACCTCTCAACTGATCTCTGGAGCTCTCATAACGGCATTTTCATCCATAGATAGTTGTTAAATCTATATTTCTGTGGGGGGATGAGATCTGGGACCTCCTATTCCACCATCTTGCTGATATAGGTTTCTTTCTTTCTTTTATAAAGCCATTCCTTCCATCCATCATTTCATATCCCAAATACTGCTAGACTTTGGGGATACTGATACAAACAAGATATAATTTATACTTTTCAGTGAAAGTCATAAATTTATAAGTAGAAAATAGAGAAAATATAGATGTATGCAAAACATATTGAAGTACCAAGAGGTGGAAGGACACTGTGTTAGTTCAGGTCCTCTGCAAAGCATATGTCAAGATGGGGTTGGACACATGAGGGATTTATTTTGGAAATACCTATTAGGGAATAGTGGAGGACACAGTAGGAGTTATCAGCCTGTGACACAAGTCTAACCTCTTTGAAGGAAAGAGAGAAGAAAGGATAGTTGGATAGACAAAGATCTCAGACTACAGGGATATTCTAAGTATGTCTTGGTGAGGCCAGTGAGGAGTTGTTGAGCAACTCAAATTCAGAGTTGTTGTACAACTTACAGGAATGAGCCTGCCTTAGTATTCCTGTAATTCTTAGCCATTGGCTAAGAGAAACCCATGGGAAAAGTGATCTCAGTGAAATTGTGGTGTTGGATTTAGAATGCAGCTGCTGTGGCCATCTGTCAACTGTGCAATCTTGAGCAGGAGACATGTTTGTCACATTTTGATGGCTACCACAGACATCTTCTCCATCTGGGGGAGTCACAGGAAGAGGTAAGAGGCAGGGGATATAATATATGCATTATATTTTAGTCAGCCAAAAGAGGAGTAACAAGAAGAAATACAGGGTGGTATGTGTGTGTGTGTGTGTGTGTGTGTGTGTGTGTGTGTGTGTGTTGGTGATGGGGAGGGGAGTTAAGTAAAACATATTTCTCTCCAGGAAAAATTTATCAAACATAACACTTTCATACATTTTAGGTACTATCAATGTAATCTTTATGAGTTGTCCAATTTACAATTGAATCATTTAAATGGTTGAATGACTTAAATCAGCATTTCTCAATGTTAATTCACTGACCCCTAGTTCAGTAGGATTATAATATAGCTAGGGGAGGGATCTTTCATTGTCAAATAACTTTTGGAAATACTGAGATCAAGTAATTTCACATGGCTTATGTACGTGTGCAGGCACGCGTGTATGATTCCTGAAGATCTTTTCAGAATCTGGGATATATACATTTGCATGATGAATCTCCATGAAGGAGATTTAGTATGCAGTGTGTCACAAATGTAATTGACTGGGGAAATCTATTTCTCATGGAACAGCTCCTGGAAGTACTTCTTTGCAGAACATTTTAAGAAATGGTGATTTAGATGAACAACCTCACATCACTCAGACTTTATTCACACTCACTGAGGGAATGAGGAATTAGTCAGAGCCCTGGAGTATCATTTGCATAATATAGAAATTCTTTCTATACTCTAACAGATGCATTATAGAGTGGTTTAGAGAATGGGTTCTGGAGTCACACAGAAACCAGTTTGACCCCTATCCTTGCCCCTCACTAGTTGTGTGACTCTAAGTTCTGTTGCTATAACATTCTGTGTCTCAGGGCCCTCATTGCAAAATAAGGATATTAGGAGTAATTCTTTTGCAAAGTTGTTGAGAGAGTTAAATGAAAACTATTCAAATCACCTCACACCTAGTAAGAACCTTATAAATGTTAGCTATTATTAATAAACACTTCATCAGAATCCATTTCCCCGATGTGTAGAAACACTTTGAAGAAATAATTCATCCCTATTAGCCATCGGTCACTCTGAGATTCCTTCCTTCTTTGCTTCCTTCATTCTTTTCAGATTTATCTGAGTCTATACTATGAAATAAATGAGGGTGATAAGGATAAGAAGAAAGATGATGTTCAAGGACTCTGAAACTTAGTGGTTCTGAAGTCTGATACTTGCCTTTTTGAAGAGATAACTCCGTTTAAGAAAAGAAAAGTCTGTGCTTGGCAGTGGAGGCTAACGTAAGTCATTCCTGGTGAACAGGTCTAAAGCAGCATAGAGGGAGTGGTGGAAGGAACATGTGCTTTGGAGCCAGATATTCATGAGTTCAGATCCTGATACTATCATTATTTAGCTGGATGGACTTGGGCTAGGTACTTAAAGTTCCTTTGCTTCAGGTTTCTCATTGTAAAACAGACAAATAAAACTTATCTAACTGGGATGTTGTAAGGATTAAATGAGATAATGCGTGCAAAGGGTCTAGTGCCCCAGTGAATTCATAAGAAGTGCTCAGCCAGTGTTAGGCCTGCTTTAAAGCTTTACAAATGTGGATTTTCATAACAATTAATAAAGCATTTGAACATATCCAACAGGGTTAATTTAATCTAAATGGAAACTAACAAAATGTTCCTTGCTGATGTTTTTCATGGACTGAGAAAGAGAGAGGAAACCAGCCAAGATATAGCCCAAAGGAAAGAAAAAGAGAAATATTTATAAGGTGAAATAATGACTTTTTACATCAGATGTTTTTTTCTTTTGAAAACTCAGGTCCTCTGTAGCATTTGTCAGGAATGGTATCACTGTAACAAGTGGGAAATGACATTGGGGGCTTGGTTTCAATTTCAATTACTCTCTAAACATAAGTTAAGAATTGGTATTTTAAAATAACAATATCTGGGCCCATCCTGAGAAATGTTCATTTAATTGGCATGGGGCAGAGCCCAGGCATCAGTACATTTTACAAGCTCCCCAGAAGATGCTAATGTGCAGCCAGAATGGAGAACCAGTGTTCTAGTTTACCTAGGCATCTCTAAGGCTTGGTAGATATGATGTGAAGTCTATCTGTCCTTTGGGTGCTAACACTTTGCAATTGTGTTTCGGCTAGGCATAGTAGTTTTACCTCTCCCACCATTCTGCTGGGTACAGCAATTCCCTGCCAGTGACATTCATTACTCCATTGGGCCTGATGGACTCTACCACTGCTATAACAAGCCTGGAAGTCCATGCCAATGCCTTAGTCAGAAAATCACATTTGTAAAACTGTCTAGTCTGTGCTGGAAAGTTGATGTTTGTCTAGCTGGGGCAATGATTCAAGGAGGCACATTTATAACTGCTGCAACTCTTTGAGACTTCAGATTTCCAGCATGAAAGCAGTCACAACAAGTAGTAGCCAGCACAGATGGGTAGACTCATGCAACTGCCCATTGGATACTCTGAAATATTTTGAAGGGGAAATTCCAAGTCAATAATTAGGGTGTGGGAGAACTAGAATTTGAACATTTGGTTTAATAAGTTCAATTCAGTTTTTAGAGCAGAGTTTGGCAAACTTTTTTTGTTAAGGTCTACGTAGCATGTGGGCCATAAGCCTCTCTCAAAACTACTCACTTCTTCCATTGTCATAAGAAAGCAGTCATGGACAATGTGTAAACAAACAAGCATGACTGTTTTCCAACAAAACTTTATTTGCAAAAACAAGTGGCTAGCTGAATTTAGTCCGTTGATTATGACTTGCTAACCCATGGTTTATAGGCTAGTGACAATTACATTGTTTGGTATCATTATGATCCTAGTATTGTTCACATATGAAACAGAGTCGTTTGATGCTTGGAACAATATCAATGACAGTGTGAAAAGATTGATATGTAGAGGAAAGCACACTTAGCTCACCGCTGGTATGGGAAATATCTGTAAACAGGATGATGCTAAAATTTGAGAGACAGTACAGGCTGATTTAAAGCCTCTGGGAAAGTGGAGTACTTGAGAGTATCTTCAGGAATGAAGTGACTGCAATCATACTGGAAATTGCTGAGGATGTTAATTACTCTGGATCACTAGGGAGCAACCAGAAAATGGGTATCTGGAAAATGACTTTTTATTCTACTTACCTTTCGCACTAATTTTTAAAATTTGAATTTAAAAATTGTAGGCCACCAAAGTTCATGCTGCTGAACCTAGGGAGGTGTGCTGAAATTAAAAACAGAACTTGCATTTAAACTTATTTTGATGAGGAAGAATTTGAGTGTATATAAAAAGGTTAGCCAAAAATACCTCAATTTTAATATTCCAAAGGTTGGGGGGTACTGAGGAATGTCAAAAAATGGTAAATGAGCAGAAGATTTGAGCCATTCTTGGCTCTCAAAATGATAGGTCTGTAAGATTCCAACTAGATCCTGTAAACTAGTTCTAAAAGTGTTTATTTTGAAAATTTCCTAATACCTAAAGTGTGGAAGGAGAAAATAAGGGGGAAAGTAGAAGCTGGGAGTAGTTTTCTGCTTCCATGCCTGAAATATATGTGCACTGAATTGAGGATGAGTTACATAAAACAGAGTTACAATATTCTCAATGCTCTACAGAACAATCCTTAAACATGGCCCTGCTGAGATTTGCACAACACCCTAAAGAACGAGTATTTAGTGGCATCACCTTAATCTCAGAGTTCCTTATTACAAATGCTTCTCTAATAGAGTAGGATGAAAAATATCAAAGAAATTCAAACTTGTGCCAGGAAAATAGTAAAGTAGTCATACCCAAGTGTTTAGTGAATGAATGGAGAAGTAATTATTATATTCCAAATAGATATACCATATTAGCAGTACACTGGACCCCGTGTTAAACATTCCCTGAAGTAATTTATCAACCTGCTTTGGTCAACTCAACCAATCTGAGGAAAATGACAACCCCATCTGCTATAATGACTTACAATGAAATGATGCTCAACCAGGAAGGAGAGGATGGTGTCTGCCCCAAATGGGATAAAGTACCAAATCCTACGGGAAGCACCACGGTTTGATATAGTTCACTTACAACTAATTCTAATAGATCCCTCTGCCTTCATCTTCTCATTTAATTATAGTCGCCCTAGTCTGCCTACTAGGAAATCCTACTTTTCTTTGCTGGATTTGATAAGTGTGTACTACTAAATCCTTATGGATAAAGACGAGAAGATAAAGAGTTGCCATTTGTCCTCCAGTATTCTACTAATTCAAAATATATACTCCAAGGGCACTTATGGGACATTAAGAAGTCAGAATTTGATTGAAAAAGTGGTCAGTGATATGAATTATCTGGAAATTATGGTTTATTTAGAATGTAATAACTATGTATAATATGACATTAAAATGGAATTTTAGGTAAAGAGCCAAGGTTGATAAATACGAAAAATCAAACCTAGGTCCCATACCTGGATGCAAAGCAAATGTGAAAACTGGTCTTGCAAGTCTTAAACTCCTCACATCCATTGGAGACTACATAAAGGGATCATTAGTTGGAGATTGAGAGGTTTTGAGAAAAGGATTATTAGGAAAAGATAGGCATATGCAATGAGTGCCATTTACCAGGGGGTGGGGATGAGGTGCTTGGCTCTCACCTCAAGCCTATCTGGAAGGACTTCAATGGGATGACTGAGAGCTTAAGACCTGTTTCTGACACTGGGATGGGAACATAGTGGGCTCAGAAAGAGCAGTGAATGATAGACTGGAGGTGAGTGTATCAACAGCCTGAAGGAAACTGCAAGTAAAGATCTCCAATATGGAGGTAGGATGTGTCTGGAGAACCTGAGAAGAACTACAGAGTACAGGGAAAGGTTCCATCGGGGTACTGTAATGACCTTGCATGTATCTGCATAGGCCACACAGGCAAATGGTTGAACCACAGCTTATTTGAGTCTTGGTAGAATGCTTTGTGATGCTTCTGGAACACAAGAGGATGGAAAATCTGTCAGATGCTCCTCCAAGACCGTCTCCCATTTGCCTCCTTATCACCCCTTGGAGGCTGCCATGCAACAGTTTCTCACTACCTCCCAGGTTGTGATGAGGTAGGGGCTTTGTGCCCTGACTCCCTCAAAATAGAGCTTCAGAATATAAACTGCTTATAAATAGTCTGCAATTGGCCCCTCTACAATGGGGTATCCCACCACACATCTGCAGTCATCCAGCCCCTTTGTTTGAATGTTATCATTTTTAGTGTGGGGGTTAGGGACCATGGGGATCTGGCATCTTTGAGCAGTTTTCCTTTCTTTAGTTATATATGTAATAAACTATTTGAATATAAAAGTATAGATTTGGGTCTTCACCAGTTGAATCAATCAGTACTTGGCTTTGGTCATGCCTTTTCCTTTCTATATGCTTACCACAGGATAAGAGAGAAAGAATCAGCTTTAAATACTTTCCAGGTCCAGAGAATACATCAGTAATTATCCCTTGTGGTATCAGTCAAGTAAGAATGTGCATACACCATTTATCTTCAATGCTTCATCTCCATCCCAGGCCCTAGTTACCAAACAAGGGGAGAGATGTGGAAATGCAAAGTAGGCAAACAAAAAGAAACCAACCACATTCTATTCCTTGACTGGAGGCCTGAGATGGAAGGGGAGAGAGAAATTCCACCTTGGAATTGCTTGAGACCAATGTAGCATCTGAAAAAAAACATAAATTTGTGGGAAAAGCAAATGTTCACTCAGGGCCAAGGAAGAACCATCCCAATAAAGCAAATTTAAAGGGAAAGTACAGAAAACTATAAAGTTCTTATCTGATTTTTCCCTGTAAGTACTGGTAGTTCAATGCACTGCTCCCCTCTTTGCCAAGAATCTAGAGGAGTAATAACAATGGTTCAAGGTAGCAAAGTAGCTGAGAGAAGTAGGGCTGGAGTCGACTCTGGAGAACTGTCAATTTTTCTGGAACACATTAAATTCAATAATCATTGAGTACTGATTAGATGCAGATACTGCCCTCCATGCTGGTGATATGCTTGAGAAGAGACAATAAGTAAGTAAATAGATAGACAAGATGACTGTAGATAATGAAAGTGTTATGAACAAAATAAAACTGGATGACGGGATAGAGAGATGCTCGGATGGGGCATAGTTTGTATTAGGTGATCAGAGAAAGCCTCTCTGGTGATGAGAGTTTTCAGCTCAAACCTGACTACTGAGAATGAGCCAGACATGCAAAAGCCTGGGCAGAGGGAATAAAGACAGAGTAAAGGCTCTGAGATGTAGTTAGAGGGCATTTAGAAGAGATACAAATAAAAGGCAGGAATTCATTCGTTTATTTAGTAAATATTTATTGTTTAGCGCAAAACAATATCCTAGATACTATGAATACAGAACTGCTGAAAACCAAGTTCTAAATCTTATTGACTTTTTTCTAGTGTGTAGGGCAGGCAATAGTTAGGAAACAAGTACATCTAGTATTGCTCAGAGGTGGAGAGGTGCTGGGTGAACTATATATATATATATTTTTAATGGGGTGAGTCATAGAGGATGATTGGTGGGTGTCATTTTATAAGGTGGATGCAGAAATACTCTCACACATGGTGACATTTAAGCAGAGATCTGAATGAAGTGAGGAAGCAGATCACATTTATCTGAGGTAAGAACTTTCCAGGTGGACGGAATGGTGAGTGTAAAGGCCCAGAGGAGGGAGGGTGCTTGGCATGTTCAAAAAACAGCAAGGGGGCCTGGTAACTGGACCCAAGTAGAGGGAGAGAGAGCAGACAAGGCGAGAAAGGTAGGCAGAAACCTCATCATTCAGGGCCTTTAGAATATGGTACAATTATTGGCTTTATGTGAGCAAGATGGATAGTCATTGGAAAGTTTTTTTAGAGGATGTTATCTGATTTATATTTTAAAAGAATAACTCTGGGTGCTGTGTGAAGAATAGCCTGAACTGGGGGAAGAATTTGATCAAGGAGACCAGAGGACTAGTGCATTAATGCACGTGATGGTGGCTTGAGTTAGGGTGATAGTAGGGAAGGAGGTCAGAAATAGGTTCTGGATATATTTTAAAGAAAAAGCTAACAGGATTTGCTGATGCATTGGGTGTAGGGGTGAGAGAAAGAGGTGGATCAAAGATAATGCAAGGATTTTTTGTCTGAGCAATTGGTAGAGTGGATGTGACCATCTGGGAAGTTAGTGTTGCGAGAGAAGAGGTTTCCAGACAGAGCCCAGGAACACTCTTATGGTTAGAAGTGAAGACGATAAAGAAAATCATAAAAAGAACTTGAAAAGAAGTGGCCAGAGAGGTAAGAGTAGAACAAAGAGAGTGGTTCTGAAAAACAATAGAAGAAAGTATTTCAAGGGAAGAGTGATCCATTGTATGAAATGCTGTAGAGAGGATGAATAAGAAGAGGACTGAGGATTGAACAGTGCATTTGGCTGTAAAAAGGGAGAGGGATGCAGGTAATAACTTCAGGAGCATGTGACATTGAGGGAGTTTTTTGTTTGATATTTTGTTCTAAGAAGGGATCCACTCCAACATGTTTACATGATAGAAAAGATGTGATAGGTGAATAGTTGATAATGCAGGAGAAAGTATTGCTGGAGTGAACTCCTTGAGCAGGCGAGAAAGGTTGGACTCTATTGCACCACTGGCAGGATTTGCTTTAGATCCCAGCATGAAAAGTTAATTGATCGTGTCAGGAGGGAGGGCAGAGTATGTAGATACAAATTGCAGTTTGACGGGTTTGAAGTAAGAACATGTAGAATTTCTCTTCTGATTGCTCCTGTTTTTTCAGTGAACTGGGGATCAAGGTCATCAGGTGAGAATGTTATGGATTGAGAACAGAGAAGGTGTCAATCTTTTCTCCCATTCAGTAGGTTGGGTTTTCATTTTGCTGATTGTTTCCTTTGCTGTGCAAAAGCTTTTTAGTTTGATGTAGTTCCACTTGTTTATTTTTGCTTTTGTTTCTTGTGCTATTGTTATCATCCAAAAATTCATTGCCAAGACCAGCATCAGGGAGTTTTTTCCCCATGTTTTCTTCTAGGAGTCAAATAGTATCGGGTCTTATGTTTAAGTGTTTAATCCCTTGCAAGTTAATTTCTGTGAGTCAAGAAAGATCTTAAATGTTCTCACCACAAGAAAGAAATGGCTATTGTGTGACATAATTGACATATTAGCTAATGCTAGGATGGTAATCATTTTACATTATATAAGAGTTTCAAATCAACACGTTGTATACCTTCAACTTACACAATGTTACATGTCAATTATATCTCAATAAAGCTGGGGGAAAAAGACTATCAGGAAGAAAGTAGGCACTCAATAAATATTTGTTGAATAAACAGATGAGAAAAAAAAGAATGGGGAAGTTGCAAAATAATGGTTGAAGAAGGAAAGTGAAAGCATGAGAGGATCAGGAAAAATGCAGCAGGATTTCCGGACAGAGGGAAGGCCCACTTGAGAGTCCTTCTCATGAATTTAGAAGTGAGATAAATCTGTGTAGCTGTGTTTTTCTCCAGTTAGATTTAGCTGCTTGCATATAAGTGAGGGACAAATAGAAAAGTGAACTTAATGATTGGATTATTGCCAAGAGAGCACAACTCCTGGAATGGATTCTACTGCTATCTGTAGGCAATACTTTGTCAATTATAAGTAATTAAAGACTCTTGGGATTTTGTTGACAGTAGAGGAAATATTTGAAAAACTCCTGGATGATTATTTAAAAAAAAAAACCCAAACCTTAATGACCTGACCAAGAGTTAGCAAGCCAGAAATATTAAGGACAGAGTAGCACAATGACCATTTGAAAACCAGACTTCCTCACTACTGGGGATTAATGGAGGGAGTTCTGTAAAGGACTTGATGGTAATTCTGACTTTTGCCCGAATAATTGCTGATCTTGAAAACTCTTTTATTTTCAATTCTGATTCCACTTTCAGGGTATAGGAACTCTGCTATATGAAGTCTCAGGGAAGAAGCAGCTTGCAGCTTTTAGCAGCTGAGGACTGTCTAGTTAACAGGTTCTCAGGTATCCTGGGTATCTTTCCAGGTGTGGACTACAAACTGCTCCCTTTTCTGTGTACTGACCATCGCCAAACTTCAGCACTGGGGCTGCATAGGCAGCAGCCCTAGCAGACCTCACTTAAGAATTCACTGAAGATCTGATCTCAGCAACAAAAAGGCTGACTCTCACCTCAGCCACAGCCACAGGCAATTGGAACAATCCCCAGTGAGGAAATTAGGGACATCTGGGACTCCCAGGGGGAAGGCCACTCTCCTGTAGGGGGCCTGGCAGAAAGCTTGGGGCTACCTCAGGAGATGGTATCTGCAGTGGATGACAATTATGTGGCTTTGGGAAAATTGTTACGAAAACCAGCTGAGATTTTCAATGCACAGACCCTGAAGGAAGGGAGAAAGTCAAGATACAAAGCCCTTCAGCAGTGAAACGCAGAGCGGTCATGCACCAGAATTAGCAGTGCTGAAACTCCTAGCCTCAAAACAATGGGAAGAGCTAGGTTTCCTCTAAGGAGTCTGTTCCATGGCTTTGAATAAATTGTATGAAAACTGGGCAATTTGGGAGGAGTTAAGGACCTTAGAATTGACATGGATCCTAACCATACCTGCATGTTTGAAATCCATCGATAAAACACGTTGCTGCAGAAGAAAACACACTCCCTGGCTGAACAAAACAGCTTACCTGAAAAATCAAAGAACCAGGCCTCAGAGGTTCTGTGGACTTGGGACTAGAAAATCAGAATATTTTGAAGTCACGATATGCAAAAGTGTAACTCCTCAGGAATTACAGGACATATATGATTGCACAGGTTGAGAGATGCCTTTCAGTTTATGAGTTCCTGAGGTAAATTTACCTAGATCTCTAAAAGGATTTTGAGAAGTGGCTACTATATCAAATAGTCCAGTGACCTGGCATACAGAAGCCTGCATCTGACCCCTATAACTTGTAAATGAACCCGCAGTCTGACAGGATCAACTGAACTTTGTTAAACAAATTGTAGACATTGTTGCCTAAGCAACGGTGAAACCATTGTATCATTTCTGTCACATGCTCATAATGCACTTTAGGTGATGCTACTGGATTGAACCTGGGGGGTTTTTTTTCCCTTTAATCTTCAATGGATTCCTCAAATGCCTGTTGATCTCTCTTTGAAGCAAGTGACAGGGAATGGGCTAGGGATGTCTGAGAACTCAGAATGAAGTAATACTTGCTAAAACAATCAAAACACAAGATGCAGAGGGAGAGACATACATTGAATTCTGTTGATTTGCTCACACTTCCAGTGGGAATGTGTTTTACTTTTTCCCAGCTACTAAGCTAACAGGTGATGAAGAAGCCATAGTCCTTTACTTCAACAAGCCAGCAAAGCTGGGAAGGCAGATCCCCAAAATTTCTTATCTACCTTCCTGCTCTTTACCTTTTACTTTTCTTTTTATCACTAACAAATACTAAAAACCAATACGTTATTTCTAGCACTATGTGATACTAGAGTCAAAAGTTAAATAGGCAACTCATCTGGCTACTATTGTAATTTTTTCTAAGCATCATAACAATCAGATCCATGGAGGCAAAGCAATTGTCAGTAACAGCTCAGTGCTGTTCTCAATACTCCAACACAGGCAGAGTTGTGTTCAGTGCTCATACAGTTTTTAATGGCATATCTTAAAATTAAGGCTTGGATAGAATAGTCTTAGCACTTAAATGTGGAAGAACAGACCGATCAAACCCACATTCTATTTCTTAAGTTCAACAGAAAACAAGAGAAAACTGTATACCAAAAAAGCATCTCACCTCAAGAAATAGAGGAACTGCTGATTGAATTCTTATCTCTGAACATCCAGTCAGTTTAAATTTTATGTCAAACTACAAATTGTCATTGACGCCTATCATCAGCATACAGCTTTTCTACCAAAAAGCCACTTTCCCTGGTGTGAATTCATCTCCTGCCTCTCAGCAAAACTTCAAATATGTTTTCAAATGTGCAATATTCAATGACTCTCATAAACACCGAGGAAACCCCAAAAGAATTTCATTTCTGAGCGTAGCTAATGTGAGGATGAATCAGATTTCCAAGTGAGTCTCTGAAACATTCTTATGAAAAGTGTGACCAGTCTGCAGAATGAGACTGTAGCCCTGGACATAATGAAAAGGCCAGTCCTGCACGTGCAAACTGTGGCAGGTGCTAAAGCTATCAGCTCCATCAGGGAGTCAATCCAGCTGTAATTTTCTTAGCCTGAGCTGAAAATGAAAAAAAAAAAAAACAGATGGGAGAAAATTTCCTGGAATCCATTGCTGTGCCACCTAATCTGCATTGAATGTTTCTATATATGTGTTTGTGAATGGCTTAGAGGAGAGGGCTTCGGACTAGGAATCAGGTCTATGTTCTAGTCTTCACTTTGTAATTTTGGAAAGCCACATACCCAAGTATTTTTGCCTAGATTGTTCAAGAAACCTTGAAGACCAAGTGGCTAGCTTGAACTAGTGCCTGCCTAGTCCCCTGGGTTGGATGGGGGGGCATATTGGGACTCAGTTTTCTGTCTGCAAAATGAGGGGATGACCTAGATTAGTGCCATAATGACTTCCTGCCCTCTCCCTCCAAATAAATTATTCTTAAGTTATATGACCAACTAGATAGTAATGTCATAGGAAGGCACAATCTTTCTAAAACATCCACATTTTAAATTCTGCATATTTTGCTTATGAATAATAGTGGAAGATATAGGATTTAGTCATTATGCACAAGAAAGCGAAACCCTTTGTTTACACAATTATGTCAGATGGATGAAATAACATCTAGTAGCTTATATATGTCATGGAAATTATTGACTTCTGGATACTCAGAAAAACATATTCAGGAGAAGGAATTTTCACCCCCTCTTCCCAACCAAGGGAACTACCTTGGCGAGCGAAGTACCACACTTATACTTGCGCCTGTTCCTCCAGCCCTGTCATAGCTTCTCCTATGGGAGATACTGGGATTTTCATGGGTCAATCTGAGGCCTCTATTATGACAGTTTTTACTATTGGGCACATTTACTAGGCCTTTAAGGTTTGGTCCCAAGTAATTTTCCTCTTTCACTTCCTACCATATTTTATATGAAAACATTTTCAATTTCAATAAGAGAAGACCCTTAGAAACTGTCAAGACCTGAAGGCAACTAAGCTAGTGGTTTGGATCACTAAGTAGAAGTCAATTTACGCCCCTTAGGAGAAGGTAGGAAGTTGTGTAAACATAGATGTGCAAACATACTAACGCAAGTAGGGCCCTAGCATTCAAAAGATTTTTCTTGTGACTGTCTTCAATATACTGTCTTTCCCCAGCTAGTACGTCTGGCTCTCTAGAAGCTCTCATAGAAATTTTTGGCAATCCTTGCTTTTCCAGGAAAAACAAGCTATCTTTTCTGGTGTTCCGATGTTGATAGACTAATTCAAGTTCATGAGTTAATGTGTTATCATTGTGAGGAAAATATTTTCAATCAGAGAGCCTTCCTGACTGGGCAGATATCTACATGTTGGTTCCTTAGGGATAAACATTCATTGCACATAGTAGCCCAATTCATTAGCAATATAAATTTCCTAATATGCAGATCTCTTTCCTCAAGTTCTCTTTCCAACCAATGTTGTAGTACGGGATACCAGGTGCAGCAGTGGCTTCACTCTCCTGATACTCACCTAACCCAAACCAATTACCTATCTTGAACTTCCAGCACATGGCACTAACTCCCATTTGTGCTGGTATCTACATAAATTGCCTTGATTCCTTTTGTGACTTAGCTGGGTAGAGAGAAACAAAGCAGAAATGAAACACTAGTGTCTACAGAACAAAATGGTGTTAGGGACATTCCCTTTTCACTTATACGGCAACATCATCCTTCTCTACTGGTTTTCTTGATAAAATTTTCATGCCCAGGAAAGGCAGTGTCAGCAGTATGACAGTACCCATTAAATTTGTGTAGCACTTTACTATTACAAAGATCTTTCATACCTATTTTTTATTTAATCTCCTAGGTACATGGATAAGTTCAGTCTCCTAGGTAATTTATTCTGCCCCACTTACATTAACAAATACGTATTTCAATATAACATTCATTATGACTAATGTCCTAAATCTAGGTAATGTCAATTGGTGTGGCCTCAGAGGGTTGGCTCAAGATCAATTTCCATTCAATTTAATCAGTATTTATTCTCCCAGTTCTCTACCAATATGCCAATGGGTGCAAGTTACAGGGAAGCAAAGCCCAGTTCCATATAAGGGCAGATTTCCAGAGCAATAGCATTGTTCAAAAATGGTAGTTTGTCTCAGGAAGCAATGAGCTGTTTGTCACTAGAGGCATTCAACCATTGGCTGGTTTATCACTTGCAGAGAAATTGTAAATGAAAATCTTGCATTAGATATTGGCATGCTTTGGATGATTTCTTTAGCCCTTATATCTGTAAGCCCATGAAACTAATTTGTCTATCTATTTAGCCTGTGGCCTATTATTCATCACCTACATGAATAGTGGCCAATCCAAAGGCCCGCCATTTTATAAGCTTCTTGTTTGTCTAGGGTTTAGTTTCTAAGCTAAATTACTGGTTTTCTGATCTCATGAACATATAACCATTCAGGAACCACTTTCTTCGTGCTGTATTTCAGCTTTGGGTATAAATCGACAAACATCATGTTATCTGTACACAGCTTCTGAATATACATATCACGATTCTCCTATCTCCAAAAAAAACAAAAATGCGGTTAGGCAAGGCAAGACAAAATTGAAATAGAGCAAAATTTGGGATACAGTATGAAACAATTGCATCTCTAAATCTTTTCAAATTCACACAGTTTCCATAATTTAAAAAATTGTCTTTCTTATACAGAAATGATGGCAACAACCTCCCATTTTTCAAGATCTGCCTGACTCCCAGCCCCTTTAGCCCACCAATTTCCATAGTGAGGACCACATAGCACTCACCTATTAGCTCTGCACCACAGCAAGCCCTGGGGTTATGTTAATCCATTTTCTAGGAGAGAAGATGTTCTAAGGAATGTTATACCAAGAGCTCTAAATTCAGAATTAAGTGAACATTTATGATATATCCACGCTATCCAGACCTTTTCAACACCCCCTCATTCATCACACTAAGGGGCATTCCCCATAGCATGTTGCTGCTAGACTTTCCCTCATCATGCAGCCAGCCCTTCTAGCTACAGTAACAGCAGGATGGCTCAAAATCTTCTATGGCGCCTACTTGATCCATGATAAGATAACACATGCTTGTTATGCTTACCATTAAGAGTGCCTTCTTTGCCATTGCTGCTCTCTCTCTGTCCAGCCATATCTCTCCAATTCTCTTTTCTACTATGGCGAGAGACCCAGGGGGTAAACCAGCAAGTCCACTGCAGAAATCAGTGGTAAGCAAACCTTAGTCTTCATCAGAATCACCTGGAGTGCTTGTTAGACCAGATGGCGGGACCCCGCCTCAAGACTTTCTGATTTAATAGGCCTGGAGGGGGGCCGAGTAATTTACATGTCTAACAAGTTCTCAGGTCATGATGATGATGATGATGATGCTGGTCCAGGGAGTGCACTTAAAGAATCACTGGCATAAGGAAAAATCTAACAAGGTAATTAGATGTCTGTCTTCTTCATTGCATACACCTCCAATCTCTATGAGTAAATTTCTTGGAGCCCCTTCACGTATCTTTTGAGTAAGGAAGTTTCTCTTTCCCTTCTCCAACAGGGTGAATCTCCGTAAAGCCATTGATGCATGCTTTCCAGCATTCTGCACCTTTTTCTCTAGTCTTATGCTTATATATATATATATTGGGAATTGCAGAACCTGTTCAGAGGGTTCTTAATAAGCTCCTCAAGGGATGTGGATTAGTTTCCTGTGCTGCTGTAACAAAGTGCCATGAACTGCCTGGCTTAAACAACAGAACTTTATTGTCACAGTTCTAGAGGCTAGAAGTCAGAGATCAAGGTGTCAGCAGGGTTGGTTCTTTCTGAGGGCTGTGTGGGAGAATCTGTTCTATGGCTCTCTCCCAGCTTCTGATGGTTTGCTGGCAATCTGTGACATTCCTTGGCATGTAGATGGATTACTCCATCTCTGCCTTCATGTGCACATGGCATTCGCCTCATGTGCATGTCTATATACAAATTTCCCCTTTTTATAAGGATACCAGTCATATTGGATGAGGGCCCACCCTACATCATCTTAACTAATTACGTTGCAAGGAACTTATTTCCAAATAAGGTCACATTGTGAGCTGCTGATGGTTATGAGTTCAACATGTGAATCTGGGAGGGGGAAACAATTCAACTCATACCAGGGTTGTGGGCCTGCATGATAACCTGACCTTCTTTAAATTATAGGTTGTTTGAAGATTCTTTGTCCTCAGCTTTGGATCTTAGTCACCAGTCTGGGATTCCAGGAAATGTCCTGCTCCACAACCTATTATGAATAAATGCATGGGGGAGGCAGGGCCTTACTGAGAGCTATCTTGAACGCAGTCTATAATGAATTACCCTGAAGAACCAAATGATGTCTCTTAGGGTAATCATTCTCTCATTCCTCTTCCTTGGCTAGAATTTCCCTGTCCATTATTGGTTGTCTATTTTTCCATATGACCAATAGGATTAAATTGTCAACAACAACAACAAAAAATGAACATAAAAACCTGCAACAACAACACTTGTTGGATTTACATTTTGTAGACTAATGTGAGGGAGAGTTGACATCTTTATGATAAAGTCTTCTTATTCAGTAATATGGTTTGACTTTTCATTTATTCAAGACATCATTTGTGTTCTTCTGCAAGTGTTTGTAATTTTCTAAAGATAGCTTCTGCAATATCTTGTTAAGTTTGTCTCTAAATATTTTATGTGTACAATATAATGGAGACAACCTTATTTTTATTAACAACATGGGAATTACCCTCAGTGGAGAACTCTGCTTCTTTTGGGTAAGTGATGTGATAAATCCAGGCACAAACTTGGGCTGTAGGACTTGTCTTTTGCTAAGTATATGGGAATGTGAGCAGACAGATCTGCTCTGCAATGAGACAGGAAAATAGAAACTTATTTATTTGAGAAAGGAGGAATGAGGAACAGGGACAGGTCAGGGAGGAATGGAGCCTTGATTGGCAGGGAGAGCAGAAATTGCCTATGATGGAGAAAAGCAGTATTTAATGGGGACGTACTACACGGTGCGTTTGTGTCCTCTGAGATGATGTCAAGATTAGATTAGATAAGCAAGAGATTTATCGAGGGAAACAGTTGTAGGGGAAAAAAGCAAAGCGAGCTGGAAAAAGTGAGGAGCACCTTCAGATGTTGATACTGATCTGATCCTTGTGAAGGAGAGAGCGAAGGAAGGATTGGGTAGGAAGAGTCTCAAAATGTAGTACAACTCTGAGACAGTTTCCATCAGGCTGATATCAATGTTCCAAAGGCACTGAGCTAATCACTGATATTGCTCTTTGCCATATGACGAATTATATTCTGGACTTGAAAATATTGGCCTATTTTGCTTTTCTTGAATTAAAAGTATAGCGTGATTGTGAAGAGACGGCACTCTGGAGTTTAGCAGACTTCTGTTTAATTCCTGTATCTCACCTTGACCCAGTTATTTTCACTTTCCATCTTTACTTCCCTCATCTGTAAGATGAAAATAATATTGGTATCTACCTCATAATATTTTTACAAGTCTTAAATTAGATAATGTGTGTAAAGCACATAGCACCAGGCTCTGCAACATGCAAAGTTTTGGTAAAAATAGTTTATAATGATCACTATTACTACTACTATTACTTCCACTGAAACAGATTGTACTTTTTCATAGTAGATTATTCTTTAAAAGTACTGCTAGATTTCACTGTGAGCATTTTATTTCAGATTTTGAATCTATATTCATATGACAGATTGGTTTAGATTTTCCTCTTTTTAAAATTTAAGTTTTGCTACTGAGGTCATGATTGTAACACGAAACACTTCAATTTTTGCTCATGCTGAAGTGACTTAAGTGAAACAGCAAATTAACTCTTTGTGGAATGTGTATTAGTGTACTAGGACTGCCTTAAAGTGGCACAAACTGGGTGGATCAAAAAACAGAAATTTATTGTCTTAGAGTTCTGGAGGCTAGAAGTCTGAAATCAAGTTGTCGGCAGGGTCGTGCTCTGTCTGAAATCTGTAGGGGAATCCTTTCTTGCCTCATCCCAGCTTTTGGTGGTTTGCCAGCAATCTTTTGCGTTTCTGGTCTTGCAGTTGCCTTCAACATCATGTGGCATTCTCCTTGTGGGTCTTCTTTTTTTTCTTTCCAGTTCTATTGAGACATAATTAACAAATGAAAATTATATATATACAAAGTATACAATGTGATGATTTGATATACCTATACATTGTGAAATGATTACCACAATCAAGCTAGTTAACACATCCCAAGTTCCCTGGGTGGGCAACACCGCTCCCAGACCTTGGCTGAGAGGGTCTGGAGCCAAGATACAAGACCACTTCAGGATATCTAGTTGGAATGAGGTTGGCAGGCCTGACTTTGGATACTAGGATGCATTCGTCTACCTTCCAGTCCCTAGGTGGGCAAGACTGCTTCAGACCACAGCGGAGAGGAAATGGAACTGAGTTTCAGGGCTGCTTCAGGGTCCACAACTGGGACAAAGTTTGGCAGATCCTTTGGCAAATGGTGCTGATGGCAAGACCAAGGCCAAGGGGCAGTAGCTGAGTCCATATGGCGATGGAGCTGTTTCTGGGTCTGTACCCAGGACCATGGTCAACGAACCTGCCACCTAGGCATGGGCCTACCTTCCCAGAACAGCCCTCCTTGATTTGGAGCTCCATCAGCATTTTGCAACCTCTTTCCAGGATCCCAGTATTCCCACAAATGTACTGTTTTCTGTGGTTGGCTGTCAAATATCATTACTCTGGGAGAGAATGTGTGGGGAGCCCCCCATTCTGCCATCTTGCTCACGTCTTCTTCATGACCATCTTCTTATGAGGACACCATTCATATTGGATTAGGGGTCCACCATACTCCAATATGACCACATCTTAACAGATTACATCTGCAACAACTCTATTCCAAATAAGGTCACATTCAGAGGTACTATCTCATATAAAAGATATTCAGCATTTCTTTTGTGGGGGACACAATTCAACTCAAAAGGTGTTATAGAAGCTGTTATTAAATAAACAAGGCATTTCAGAATCAAGGAGATATATTGGAAGTCACTCAGCCATTGGTTGAGTGTATCCAAGATTAGAACTCAGATCTAGTTGAAGTGTTTATTTCAGAAGTTTTATTGAAATAGGAAAAGGAGAAACTGGAAAGGAATATGGGAGAAAGAAGTGATTTGGCAAAGTGTCAAAATATTTTCTGCTGTTTTTCAAGCAGGCGTCTAGATTCTACGTCTTTTAGTATCTCTGAGGAGCAGCTAAGATGACAAATAAGAATAAATGTAAATATTTTAAAAGATTATTTGTTCACATTTGGAAACAATGAGTGCAAGCATGATTTTTTTTTAATTACAAAATACAAGAAAGTGTAAAGAAGTTAAACTCATCCATATCCTCATTATCAGCCATTCACTGTTATACAAATATTTTACATAGTTACCTTCATGTACACACACACACACACCAGACTTCCCAAAGCTATGGACCAAAAAGATCCCTCCGGAGTGTGTGAAGTTATTTTAAACATATATAAATTTCTAAAATAATTGACTTATTTGTGAATTAAATAAAATTCTCAAAAATATATGCTATTCTTTCAAGTAATTATAGATGCTTTTGTGTTAAATGAATATACATTAGTATAAACTATGACTGGAATAGGAATAGCTTTTTATCTTGCATTTTGACTTTTAATCAACAGTTACAAAGTTACTAACGCAACTATTATCACATAGTCTGATTTTTTTGATGTTATAAAGGGAACACACAATAGATTCCCCATAAACACTATCTGAAAGAGATTCTTTTTTGTCATTTAAAATTATGTTGTGAGAAGTGGTTGCAGACTACATACCATTTAATGTTAAGCGGCATAAATTAAATGAAAAAATAATAACTCTTCTGTTGATATTAAACATATTATGTCAACTCTATTGTTTGTAAACTGGTAAATTTTATTCTTCACTATTCAAATAATGGTGTTGCATATGTAAAGTTTATGACAGAACTGAATAAGTTATCCCTTAATTGTTAAAGAGCACATGACTTTTTGTCATATTTGCTCCTATTCATAAATGATTACCAAGAATGGTTTGCAAAGCTGCAAAAGTTCAGGGGTAAGGAAAATTCCCTACACTGTAACTGGCTTATTTCACTATACAGTAGTCCCCCTTATCCATGGTTTCAGTTACCCACAGTCAACCACAATTGGAAAATAACACTACATCACAATGCCTACATCACTCACCTCACTTCATCTCATCGTGTAGACATTTCATCATCTCACATCATCACAAGAAGCGTGAGTACAGTACAATAAGATGTTTTGAAAGAGAGAGACCATATTCACATAACATTTATTACAGTAAATTTTTATAATTGTTCTATTTTATTATTAGTTATTGTTAATCTCTTGCTGTGCAAATGTATAAATTAAACTTTATCATAGATATGTATGTAAAGGAAAAATCATAGTATAAATAAGGTTCAGTACAATCCGGTTTTAGGCATCCACTGGGGGTCTTGGAATTTATCCCCAGTGGATAAAGGGGGAACTACAATAAAAGGAAAAGCAATGTGCAAAGGTAGGCAAAGCACTTGATTAGAAATCAGGAGACCTGGAATCTAGCCTTGGTTCTACTACTGTATAGCCATGAAACTTTGTCTAAATGTCCTGTCCTGATCTATAATAGAAAGGGATTAATTACTCCATTGGGTCCTTAAGGGCCTTCACAGCAATGACACTTTAGTACTCTCAGACTATAAAGTAACGTTTAGCATTAACTCATTGTGTTAACTCGGCTGGTTAGGTCATAGTGCTAGTAAAGAAAGGCAGACTTATGGGTTTGTTTTGTTTCATTTTTCCAAAATAAAATGTTTATTTTGGAAAAATCTTAGATTAACAGAAAAGTTGCAGAATACAGAAAGTTCTCATATACCTTTCAATTTCTCCTAATGTTAACATCATACATAAACTTGGTCAATTTTTGTAGACTTAAACTTTTGGCCACTCTTTGGGCCCATTAATTTTACTGCCAAAACATTTAATTCATTTTCTGAGTATTTTTTGGACACCTACCACGTGCTGGACATTCTTTAAAGCACTATATACCAGGCACTCTTCTAGATGGAGAGGAAAAGACAGAGAGGTAGGGCAGAGAGAGAGAGAGACAGAGAGAGAGAATTTCTTCTTGCTGAAAAGCTTATATTACAGTGAGAAGTAACAAAAAATTCTAGATAAAAGAGTAAAATAAGTAGTATACAGATGAAAGTAAGTGCTAAAGAGAAGCATAAAGAAAGGAAGAAGGAAAGGGGCCACCAGGAGGCCGGGGGATTGCAATTTTAGATAGTGTCCAAGGAAGATTCTACTGTCAGGTTGACTTTTGCTTGAGAAAAGAACCAGAGGAAAAACTGGCAAGCCTGAAGATATTTATAAGAACAACATTTTAGGCAAAAGAAAACTAAAGTGTAAAGTCTTGAAGTGGGAATATGCCTTATGTGTTGGATGAACAGCAAGAAGGCCAGTGTGTACAAACCAGAGTGAACTAGGGGGAGAACAATTTGAGAATAAGTCAAAAAGGTTATTTTGCATTGGGGCAGGGGTGATTGTATAGAAAGTTGTAAGCCATTATAATGACTAATATGATGAGATGGAGAAAATTAGAGAACTTTGGAATATGTTTTTAAAATCTAGTCAAGAGGACAAGCTTATTCATTGGATGAGGGAAAGCAATTGAGGAAAAGAGAGAAATTAAGGATGACTGAGAGTTTTCTCTAGAGAAAATGGGTAAATGGATTCTGATGTCATATATTAGGATGGGAACAACTCGGAAAGGAACAGGTTTGAGTAGGGGAGAGGACAGGAATCAAAACTTGGGTTCGGCCATGTTAAAATTGATATTCTTATTAAATAGCCAAGTAGAGAGCTAGTTGTAGCAATTCAGGCTAGACATATAAATCTCATTAGCATATAGATGATATTTAAAGCCATGGGGCTGGGTGAGATTACCTAAGGAGGGAGTTTATACAGAGGAAAGATGTTGAGCTCTGCAACAATTAGAGTTCAAACAAAGAGGGAGATAGCAAAGAACACTAAGAAGAAACAACCAGTTAAGTACGAGGGAAAACAGAGGAGCGTGGTATCCCAGAAGCAACATGAAGAAAAGTGCTCAAAGAAAGAGAACAGTCAGCTGTGTCAAATGCTTCTGAGAGATCAAGTACAATGAGAACCAATGATCAACCTCTGGCTTTGTCAATATGAACATCATTGATGACTTTGCCAAAAAAATACTGTTTCACTGGAGTTTTTAAGATGAAAGCTTAATAGGAGTTAGTTTAAGAGAATGGAAAGAGAGTAAGCGGAGGCAAGGGTTTAAACAGCTCAGGAAATTTTACTGAAAAGTAGAACAGAGCAAAAGAGAAGAAGATAGAGGGATATGTCAATATGTTTTAAGATGACATATTAGGGAATGTTGATATATTCATTAGAAGGATGTAATAGGGAGGGAAAATTGATGATGCATAAAAGAAAGGATATGATTTGATATTCAGTGTATAAATCAGCCTTAGGAGAAAGAGAGTTCATCCATCGGCTGGTAAGGATGTGGTAACACATGCTTGTGGCTAAGGAACATTGCATCCTCCCTTCTGATTGTTTCTATTGGCTTAGTGAAATAAAAAGCATGGCCATCAACTAAGAGTGATAATAGGAAAGGGTTTGAAGGAAGTTTGAAGAAAGTATATAATAGTTGCCTCAGAGAGAGGCAGAATATTTTAACTAGGACCGTGTGATCAGACACTGCTGAGGGCCCACCTGAAGTCAGTGTCATACATTTAATGTGAGAACAAATGGTGTGGTATTTTGTGGTGCTCCAACCACATTAAGCTCCTCAGTTATGGTCAACTGTGGGATTTAATTATGGTTTGGCTTTTGAATTCTATTGAGTTTATTCCCTCAACTATAAAAATGAATGCAACAATGAATCACCAAACATTTGGAGAAAATCTTTGCCATGAAAGGAAGCAATCTCAACAAAAAGAATTAACCCATGAAGAAATCATTGTTAGGAAAGCGAATCAGTTAATGTATATGAAGTGCTCAGACTAGAGTCCGGCACCGAGTTATTATTCAAAAATATTTGTTAATATTACCATTTTGAAAAGAAATATCAGAAAATCTATAAAATATGTGAAATTAATATTCATTGGATTATTCAGAGGATTATCACATGCAAAAAAAGAAAAAATTGCTATGAAAAAAGAAATAATTTAGAATGTGATGTCAGCAAGATGACACAATTAGAAGCCCTAGATGCTCTTTCTCCCCATGAACACATCAATCCAACAACAACACATGTACCAATTCACTCAGCGAGAAATCCAGAAAATAACTGAGAGTCTCCTGAACCCAGGGTAACTACCAAACTAGCCATATTGAAGCCGGTGGGAAAATCTGAGACATCTCCTCACCATAATCCCTACTCCCAGCACAGTGCTTTGATTACAAGGAAATCCCACTCCCGTGTTCTCCATGGAGAAGGAAAGAGTTGGACTGCGCATCAAACATTCCAATTTTTCCAAGGGATGCCCAAAGGGCTGGCTTCTGTCTTACCTGTCTCAGAGCACTGACATGACCTGTCATACTCTAAACTCCTGGGGGCCTGTGAGGACAAAGATGGCAGTTTGAACTAATACACCAGCAGTCACCATAACCCCTCCTCTGGCTCAGTGCAAAGCAAGCAGGTGAAAAACTCAGATCCCAGCTTCTCACTAGGAAAGAAAACAGTTTGACCATATGACACCCAAAGAACACGCAACAAAAGCAAAATGGACAAGTGGGACTACATCAAAGAAAAATGGTCCTGCACAGCAAAGGCAACAATTACAGAGAGAAAAAGACAACCTACAGAACGGGAGAAAATATTTGCAAATCATATATCTGTTAAGGGGTTAATATCTGAAATATATAAGTAACTCCTACACCTCAATAGCAAAAAAGGATTTGTCTCAACTTAAAAATGGACAAAGGACTTAGACATTTCTTCAAAGAAGACGTACAAATGGCCATCAGTTATATGAAAAGGTGCTCAAATCACTAATCATCAGAGGAATGCAAATCAAAACCACAATGAGCTGTCACCTCACACCTGTCAAGATGACTATTTTCAAAACAACAACAATAAATGTTGTTGAGGATGTGAAGAACCCGGAAGCCTTGCACACTGTTGGTGGGAATGCAAAATGGTGCAGCCACTGTGGAAAACAGTATGGAGGTTCCTCAAAAATTAAAGCAGATCTATCATATGATACAGTAATCCCACTTCTAGATTTTTATCTAAAAATAATTGAAATCAGTATATTGAAGAGGTATCTACACTCCCATATTCATTGCTGCATTATTCACAATAGCCAAGACATGGGAGCAACCTTTCTCCATTCGTCTGTCCATCAAAAATGTGGTATAGAGGAAGATGGGCAAGGATGTTAGTACAGGGCCAGTCTTCCTCAGCAAAAAGAGGAGGATTGGCAGTAGTTAGCTCAGGGCTAATCTTCTTCTTCAAAAAAAATGTGGCATATACATACAATGGGATATTATTCGGCCTTTAAAAAGAAGGAAATACTGCCTTTTGTGACAACATGAATGAACCTGGAGGATATTATGCTAAGTGAAATAACTCAGTCACAGAAGGACAAATACTGCCTGATTCCACTTACATGAGAAGTCTAAAATAGTGAAACTCATTAAAGCAAAGAATAGAATGGTGATTCCAGGGGCTGGGGGAAAGGAAATGGAGAGTTGCTATTCAAGGGATTTCAGTTATAAAGGATGAATAAGTTTTAGAGTTCTGCTGTACAGAGTTGTGCCTGCAGGTAACAGTGTTGTTCTGTGGCTTAAAATTTGTTAAGGTGATAGATCTCATGTTAAATGTTCTTACTACAATAAAAAAAGTAATAATCATTAAAAATTAAAAATGTGATTGTCAAAAATAAAAATAAATCCGTAGATGAAATAAATAATGAGTGATCACCACTGAAGATGTAATTAATGATAAACTGTCAAGTGAAATATCATTTCTGAACCCAATGCGAAAGTGATGAAAAATATGAGACAATAACTAAGGGACACAGAAGGCAGATGCAGACGTTCCAATGTACTTTAAAGAAAAATACTCGAAGTTTTCATAATATATTTCTATGCAACTAGAAGGATAAATATCAACATGTTAACAATGGTCACCCTTGAATAGTAAGAATAAATGTGATTTTTCCCTTTTTATAAAAAAATACTCAAAATAGAGAATTACAATTATGAAAGGGAGGAAAAAGTGAAAAGTAACCAAAAATAATTGAATTGAAATGACTACCTGGGGCTAAGTGTCTTAAAATTCACAATAATGAAGAAACATCTGAAAAGAATCCCTTGGCATATTTGAGTAAAATCGTAGGACCCCAAGATACAGGGTTGAAGAGAACAAAAACAAATTACCTGTAAAAGGATTTCTGTCTGTTCCTTTATCATATCAAGCTCTTTCCAGTTCCACAGAGTTTTTGTGATGTTTCATCTGCTTAAAGTTATCTAACTTTGTCGCCTCACATGACTGGTTCATTCTCACATTTTAGGTTTCAGGGTAAATTCTACTTACTCAGAGTGGCCCTCCTCTCACACCACTATTTAAATAGGCTTCCTGCTATTCTCTGTTATAGGAACCTTATTTATTTCATTCTAATAATTATAAATAAAAAATGTAATTATCTCATTTTGCTTATTTACTTATGTCTCTTGCACTAAAATATTAACTCCATGAAGACAGGGTGTAATGATCACGTACCTAGCATGGTTTCTAAGACAGAGCAGGCATTTTATATCTATTTGTGGAATAGATGAGAAAAGAAACAGATGGCTCTCAGACTTTTTCTGTGGCTATACTGAATGCTTTATTTCATTGGAGCAATATCTTTCTCTCATTCATTCAACAAATATTTAATGATGTCCTACTGTATACCAGGTACTGTGCTTGGTGCTAATAATGTGACATATGCTGTCTTCTGCCTCACAACTACAGTGGTATTGCACTTTACTGGAGGCAATCCTTTATCTGCTTGAGCCTAAATGCCACCTACTCTGAAAGTCTTGGTGAGTGTTTGCTTTCACAAGGGGTTTAAACTCTTTACAGTTACCAATGAATACATGCCGATTTGTTTAATTTTCTTTCCAATTTACTTGAAAATTGCTTAGATGAAAGCGTTTAAAAGACACATGAGATCCTAAAGAAATTTGAGTCCATCCCACCTAGGAAAATTATTCTTTTTCTTAAAGATTGGCACATGAGCTAACAACTGTTGCCAATCTTCTTTTTTTTTCTTTTCTTCTTTATCTCCCCAAAGCCCCCTAGTACATAGTTGTGTATTGGAGTTGTTAGTGCCTCTGTTTGTGCTATGTGGGACGCTGCCTCAGCATGGCCTGATGAGCAGTGCCATGTCCGTGCCCAGGATTCAAACCGGCGAAACCCTGGGCTGCCGCAGCAGAGCACACAAACTTAACCACTCGGTCACAGGGCCTGCCCTGGAAAAAATATTATAATTACATATAAGCTTAGCTATCTGAACCTACTTTGTGAGTATTCTCATTTGGGTAACTAAGGCCATTGGAGTAAATGTCTCATCCTATGCAGTTCTGCAAGATTCCTAGGTCACGAAATCCAAGTTGTTGCGCCATGCAAGCATCAAGATGCAAAAGTGAATGTCCAAAGCGTTTACATTTTTAACACAGCTTTGGCTCTGAACTCTTCATGGCTTACTCTTGATCCTACTTTCTTCTGACTTTCTGATCTTTCTCCTATGTACATACCCATTTGGTTTCCTCATGCCACCTTATGTTAGGTATATTCCTCCCTATTTCTCTGGCCATAACCTTCCACTGTGTCTGGGATCTGTGGTTTCTCTGGGAGTATCAAGCCTGATCTCCTCTGCTCTGTCTACAGGCCTTTGTGTGTTTTTGATCTTTGTGTGTTGAGTTTACCCCAGCCATAAGAGTATAAACCAGACAGAGTCAAAAGTTTATTGAATACCGGAAGTCACTTAAATACTGGAAAGCCTAGCATACTGGTGAGGGGGGTGAGTTTCAGGGTGAAGGACAATTTGGCAACATTCTTCTTGACCCACCCTGTGGGTGGCACCTACTTGTGTATAACGCTCAGCCCATCCAACTGGCCAAGAGGAAATAGCCCCTAGTAGTAGTGTTTAGATGCAATCTTTCACTGCCTCAAAAAAAGAGCCTTGTTTTTGATTTTCACTTCAAAATAGGCTCCAAAGCAGGGCATCAGGCCATGACTGGTCAGAATAGTGGTAGCACAAAGGGGCTACTACATGAATCCTGGTTTTCAGTCAATTGAACAATTCAAAAAAAATATCTATCCTCCATTCTCGCTTTCCATCCAAGATGCTCTCTTCTCCAGCTTGTCATTCTTGCTTCCGATTGTTGAACCTTGTGAGTCATCTTTGGCTTTTTTCTCAATTTTCTCCTTCCCACACTCTGTTAATAACCTGGTATTGTCAGTTCTTTCTAGTCTGTTTCTTGGAAAACGAACTGTCTTCTCTGACGCTATTACCACTCTTCTCTAGTTTCAGCCCTCTTCATACTGGTACTCTCTGTTCATGGCTCTGCTCATTCCACCTTGCATTTTCTTGTTAAATTAATTATAATCTTTCCATTTAAGCATCAACTACTCTGCTCAGGAATCTACAGAGCATTCTTTATTTTTTATTCCAAATTTTCATCCAGCCTAGCTTTCAAGGATTTCTCAAAACTGGATCCATCTTACCTGTATTTTATCCCATTATAACAAAATATTATGGAGTTTAAGAATCAAATGGACTTGGTTAAAATAACTGTTCCACCATTATTAGCTGTACAAACTTGGGAAATTTACTGAAACTGTGAATACCTTGGTTTCGTCATTTGAAAAATTAAGATAAAAATACTTACATCATAGGCCTATTTAGGGATTAAGTTAGAGAATACAAAAAAATGAATCAGAAGAGTTCATAGTGTAGGATAAAATCTTCATAGATGATGATGATACCACAATCTGGATCACTCTTCTTCAAATAAGCTGTGCTTTAATATTCATTACGTGTTTGTTGGCTTGTTTTTATTTTGGCTTTTTAAATTGTTTACTTCCTTAGTATTCGCTTTCAAGGAAAAGAAAATTACCTTCTTTCAGCTGTATCTCTTAGCAGACTCAGTGCCTTTGGCTCTCCTGGAGGGTAATTTTAGGCAGTGAATGACTATCTGTCACTCTAGAGTTTGTCACTCTGACATTTCTGGTTAATGAAATGGTCATATTAGACCATTTTGACGGCATTCTCTAACATACTTGTTCATAAAGAAAACTATTTACTGCCTGTGGAATATCCCTAAGAATGATGACACTGATTGAATCATCAAATCAGTTGAATCAATGAAATGGTGAAGCAGTATTCAAACAGGAAAGTCCCTGAAGATCATGGTTTGAATACTCACTGAACATGATTTGCTAACTTTTATCCTTTAAACTACAAGCTGTGATGAAAACTAGTCGCAGCACATTAAACATTCTGGCTTAGTTTGATGAAAGCTGGAAAATTCAATATTATGTTCCAGAAAGCAGGATTTTAGTCCTGGCTTTACTATTAAGTAGTCAGAATTGGTCAGGTCCCTTTCCCTCTCTGATATTCATTATTCTCAATTGTAAAAGATTGAGATTGTACACCAAAAGCTTTTGCTTGCCCTAATATTTACTTCTCCAAGTTTTGGGCAACACCAAATTTTGGCTGTGTATTTCTCTTTTAATAAGGAATGTTTGGTATGTGGGGGTGGAGCACGAATTGAGGCCAAGACCATGGGATTGATTCACAAATAGCCTAGGCCTCTACAATTGCTTTTATTGTCACAAACTGGAAAAGGGTCAAGGAAGCAATACAACATTAATACCAGCCATATGACATCTCTATAGGAATTTAAAGTCCATATTTTCTTTTATGTGATATTCATTCAAACAAACTTATTAAGCACATACATCACGTTAGATATTGTGCTGCATGCTGGGACAAAATGATGAACTGGACAAGCACAGCTCCTCATTCAATTTACAATGCATTGGGAGGGACAAAAACAAAACAAAATATATAACTCTAAACTCAATAAGTGGAAGAAGCAGGATCGGTGATGCCAAAGCCTTCCCTGTGTATTCTCTCATTTGATCTTCCTCAAACTTTCATTAAGTTATGAATTATCACTCATGTTTACCAATGAAGAACCATTATCTCTCTATATAGCTTGGGTCAGCCTTAGAATCCAGAAATAGTACCATATGAATGTCTTTTAATTGGCAAGATAATTAATGAAACTTCCAGAAAGAAAGAAAATATTTTGAATATTTTGAAAAGTGTATTTAGATGCACAGTTCCTCATCGACAATGTGCCTTTTCTCATATGTTTTAAACACTTCCATATCTCCTTTCCTAGGATGACAGCATTCAGCTTGGTGGGCTCTTTCTCGATTATCAAGATCCTACCCATCTTTCCAAAATCAAGTCAAATATCGTATACCTTAGACAACATCCCTATAATCAGAATCTGTTATCATTCCCTCTATTCCTCTACAGAACACTATTTAGATGTTAATTATAGCATTTACTGTATTCTGCCTTATGTTAAACTTGTCTATGTCACATGGACTCCACTATTGGTCTGCAATTCCTTGAGGGAAAGGAGTATGCTTTATGCCTCCCTGTATCCCACATAGTATTTTTTCAATTAATTATTTATTTTTTGAAGAAAATTAGCCCTGAGCTAAGATCTGCTGCCAATCCTCCTCTTTTTGCTGAGGAAGACTGGCCCTGAGCTAACATCCGTGCCCATAGTCCTCTACTTTCTATTTGGGACGCCTACCACAGCATGGCTTGCCAAGCGGTGCCATGTCCCAACCTGGGATCTGAACCGGAGAACCCAAGGCCGCCAAAGTGGAATGTGCAAACTTAACTGCTGCGCCGCTGGGCCAGCCCCCACATAGTATTTTGTAAATAGCATATGATCAGTAAACCATATGCTGATGTAAGAGTAAAGAGCTGCTCCTATATGCTCCAGATACTCTCAGGCATTTTCATATTTCATACAATGTTGCTTTTCATTCTCACCCATATCTACTGGTACTGTTAGCTCCCGTTCCTTAGTGAAAGAAAAAAGAATGAATCGGGACAAAGTCTGGCTGAGAAAGTGGTCAAGTAATATTATTTTGA
The DNA here is from genome assembly GCF_041296235.1 of Equus asinus. Classification (NCBI taxonomy): domain Eukaryota; kingdom Metazoa; phylum Chordata; class Mammalia; order Perissodactyla; family Equidae; genus Equus; species Equus asinus. The sequence goes on from NC_091820.1 coordinate 130,620,676, forward strand.
GGTTTCAATACACAGGAAAGGACCTAGGCCAGGGGATAGGTGAGACTGACATACCAAAGATATATACGCATATACAACGTCCTTCAGAAAGCGAAGTCTTGGTCCTGGAGATTCTGGGGTCCTGCTACAAGAGGAAGATAAGATGGAACTCATTTAGCATGTATATCTGATCTGAAGATTGGAGAGACTATAGATAACGTAGCAGTAAAACATTGAGAATTATGACTCAGGTACTCAGATACTCAGCCAAGATGCTGACATTTGTTAAAGAGGAAATAGATGGAACCAGAAGAGAGGACTGTGCCTTCTTTAATTACATAAAAGGTATTATTTTTCTTCTTAACAGCCAAGATAGTACAATTAAACATGTGACCTTGCAAGGGAAAAACAGGTCACATTTTACGTAATTCTCTTCTGTTTTTTCTGAATTTGTGGAGATACTCTTTCTGAGGGTAGGGTGTAGGGTGGCAGATGGTAAGGTGGAGCAGAGCAATATGGCAGAGAAAGAAAGAAGATGAAAAGCCAAATATCCTGTATTTCAGAGCCAGAAAGCTGACCACTCTTACCTAACTGGAAGGAAACATCCCTTGGGATATAAATTGGGTCAGCAGCCAAGCTTAAACAAATGGTAATTAATATTAACCCTGTTGAAGTGTGTCTACATGTGAGCACATCCAGGGCTATACAATTTCCCCTTAGATACATTCTGTATACAGTAGGCACATTCCCTAAAGGCTTATTAGGATTATAGACTAGTAAACCAGATCTAGTGATAAGAGGAAATATTAAAATTGCAATTTAATTAAAATAAAATACCTTTCTGATTTTCTCACCAAATATATTGGCATAGAAGCCTTACAAGTAGCTTGCCAGTGAACCTCTTTTCTAGAACAAATATATAACTTCTATCTTTTTATTTAGGTCAATTGTACAATCAATTAAAAGTGATTTCTTTATCTATGTGCATTATTATTATTTCTACAAAAGTAATAACACTTAATTTGAATTGTGTCAAATCATAATTTAACCCCCAAAGTAGGGCCCCGTACTTCCTAGAGAAATTTCTAATTCGAAGTTTACATATTAAGGCTAATTTTATATAATTGCCTGGAGATGATTTTAATTTAACACAGGCATACTTTCAGAAATGACTAAACTCCATGAAATATAAGAAATGATTTGGGAAATATGAAGAAAATTTCACAAATTATGGTCAGCCAGTCCTTTCTATTCAGTGTGGGAGGGGAGCACTCAGGCTGGCATTGCTGTTTTCTGAGTTCAGGCTTCAGAGCTGTTGCACTGGACTCCATTGTCCTTTTTTGCCTCCAGTCCCATTTTCACTGTCTTAATTCTTGTAATGGGTCTATTGCGTCCCTCCAAAAGGAGTTTAAATCCTAATCCCCAGTACCTGTGAATGTGACCTTGTTTGGAAATAAAATAGGGTCTTTAGAGATGTAATCAAGTTAAAATGAAGTCATTAGAGTAGATCCTAATCCAATATGATTGTGTCCTTATAAAAAGGGAAAATTTTGGACAGAGACAGACATGTACAGAGGCAAGATGGTGTGAAGATACAGGGAAAAGACAGCCGTCTGCAATCCAAGGAAGGAGAGCCAGAACGGATCCTTCCGCACAGCTCTCAGAAGAAAACAAGCCTGCTCTCACCTCGAGTTTGGACTTCCAGCCTCCAGAACTGCGAAAAGATAAATTTCTGTTGTTTAAGCCACCTAGCTTGTGGCTTAAACTTTGTTATGCCAGCTCCAGGAAGCTACTACAATTCTGATCACGATTTCCCTTACAACAAAACATGAAAAAAAGAGGGGTCATGGGTGTTCTATAACCAAGTGCTTTTAGATTAACTAGCTTGGATAAGCCTTCACGCCACTTGATTCCTTTGGAATGTATATGTATACGTAATCTAAATATATACACTCATGCATACAAATATACATACCTATATACGCACACTTATAAATTTATATATGTATATTTACTTAAGAACCCAATGCCATTTACTATATGTGTATTATTTCTTTTACTTTTGACAATGAGGTACATATTACATTATTGTATTTTACAGATGAAGGAATCGATGATCAGAAAAATTTAGTAATGTGTCTAAGGTTACACAGAAAACAGGTAAGAGAGCCATAATTTGAACTCCATTTAGTCCAACTCCGTTGTCTAGGCCCCTAATCACTGAGTTATATTAACTTGAAGAGGAAGAAGAAGAAGAAAGCCACATAAGTTTCTACATAAGCAATGTGACTAGAGGATGTAATTAAAGTCTCATCCATGAGAAAAATTTGAAGAAAAACTCATTTAGTGCAGTTTGACCATAGCATATGATAGATGCAGAAATAATATGTGATGGGAATGGAAGGGCAGGCTGGGCCTATATTGGGGAAGTTTTTCAACGCAAAACTGAGGACTTCTTAAAAACGATCTCGTGGACGGTATTAATCAACTTTGTTTTTGCCTCTCTTACTTCACCGTTTCTTAGTGAAGTATCAATAAAAACCCCATTGCTTTTGATTCTTGGAATAAAATATCATAATCAACCAAACCCTGGACCAGTCCAACACTGGATACTCACCTGTCTTACATACTGTGCCTGGAAATGACATGAAACTGAAAAATCCAGCAGCGTTAAAAAGCTGTGCACAAGCAGGGAGTGAACCCACAGTAGTTTCTAGGATCTCTCACTGTGTCTTTCAAATTATACTCTCAGAATACAACACAGATCAAAATTATGCCCTAAAGTCAAAAGCAACTTTGATTAGCATGATAATCACTGTGTGTTTTGGCGTTATGTGCCACCTTTCTTCACATCCACTCAATTTTTTTGTTAAAATGCGTTGCAAGAAAGCCTGGCATATTTTACTATATAGTGCATACTACATTTGAAAATAATTAGAACTGCTCTCAACAGTGATATGTCTTTTCATCTCAAGGGTAAAGGTCTAAACCCCAATATATATCTCAATTTTTGTGAACGAATAAGCTTTCAGCAGGGATTCAGGGATGCCCTTACCAAGGTGTCTATCCCTCTGATGTATTTATAATACAATTACACACATTACATATGTATATAACTATATCCATATCTTATTAACATATCTATCCACAAATATATATTTGAAGCGTAGATTACTTATGCCTTTTTAAAGTATGTTGCTATATATAATGCATTGCCATCTGTTCCTCTGATTCATCTTTTATATTCTAAAAATTCCCAACAAATCATGAAAATCTGCATGGATTCCTGAAGTCCTATACATGTTAAATTACAGCATTTATATAGAGAGGGTGGCCCAAAATAGAGCACTGGGCGAGGAAGAAGAGCACCAGGAAATTCTTGGTGACCTGTGGATTACTATGTACTTGACTGTAGACAAATGCTTTGGCCCCTCTGAACCACAGTTTTCTCCTTCTTTAAAATGAAAATAATTAACTCACAGGCCTGCGAATTAGGCAAATTTTATCAAAGGTGACAACAATGAGAAAGGTTTAAACTTTCAAAATGCTAAATAACTGCAAGTTATCATTATTATTAACATGCAGAGATGGCAATATGCATAAATAAGAGCAAGTTGAGAATAATCAGGAAGAAAAGAGTTAAACTTTCTTTCATGGGTTCTTAAAAAATGAGAGATATTCAAGTGGCTGTTTCTCAATGCCTAGGAATATATTTCTGTTCAGTTCATCAAATACTTGCTGAGAATATACTATCCATTCATGTATTCAATACCTACTCTATTCCAGACGTCGGTATGGGTGCTGAGGACAGAGCAATGAACAAATCAAAGATCCTTGCTCTCATGTAGTATATGGGTGCGTGGGGTGGAGGGAAACAGATAATAACATAGATAATAGATTAAAATAACCATATTTCATTGCATCTAAGCTGCCATTGATTGTAAGGTATCCTGCTGTTTTGTATACCACTAAGAATGAAACCAAAAAAATCACTGGTAAGTAAATATGACAGGCCATTGTTTGCAAGATGCATTACAGTTTCAGAGGTGGTAAAATGTGAAAAAAGCGTTGCATCTTGGGACTGGGGAAATAGTGGTTAGTAAAAAGTTAGTCAGTCCTAAGTAATAGGCAAATAAAGAAGTAAGGGAAAAGCAAAGTCTGAGGGATATGGTCATGTTGCAGCATTATAAAGGTGGGTCAGTGTATTGGTTTCCTAGGGCAAACTAATTACCACGATCTAGTGGCTTAAAATAACAGAAATTTAGTCTTTCATAGTTTTGGAGGCCAGAAGAGGTGTCAGCAGAGCTATGATCCTTCTGCAGGCTCTAGCACTCCAATCTCTGAATCTGTTGTCACCTGGCCTTCTTCTCTAAGTGTACTTGTGTGTTCTCTCTTCTTGTAAGGACACCAGTCACTGGAGTTGGGGCCCACTATTATCCAGTATGACCTCATCTTAACTAATGACATCAGCAAAGACACTATTTCCAAATAAGTCACATTTTGAGATTCTGAGTGGACATGAATTTTGAGGGAGGACATTATTCAGTCCACTACAACATTTTTTGTGTTATGAGAGAATGAATCTAATAAATAGACAAAAGCAAAGTTAAGAGAGGTGAAAAAGAACTCTGGTGGTGTTCATGTCTGTAGAACCAAGTGTTGCTCAGGCCTAGCAGAGTCCCTGCCCTCTCCAAGGACTGGATGTCTGATCGTTTCTTTACTTTTGAAGTCAACAAATTCTTCTTTTTACTGAAGCCAGCTTGAGCTGAATTTCAATCGCTTGAAACCAATGCATGTTGACACCAAAGAACTTACAATAGTTCTATGTTGGTGTACTACAAAGTATGAAGCAGGAAATGGCAATGGCACTGGAAAGGTAGGCAGGGGCCAATTCATGAAGAGCCTTGTATGCCATGTTAAGAAGCTTAGACTTTATCCTTTAGCCAATAAGGTGCCATTAAAGGATTTTAGGTGGGGAGTCAGGGCTGACAGGACTGGAGTTACGTTTAGAAATATCACTCTGGCTTTTGGATAAAAATAGATGGAACGTTGAGGGAAAACAAGAATGCTTCATCCAGATACTACATATTATCCATCATTCCAAAGCAGCTACATTCCTACCTAGAGTTCTGCTTCCAGACTTTATTTGGTGCTAACCTCTAGATCTTTCTGGAAAACCACACTTCTTAAGATACTGACCTTTTTTTGACCTATAGCAATGCTAAAATTTTGCCAACAACAATGTCTCTTGACCTGCTGCTTTACCTTGGTCTTTCTTCTAGCAATCAATTTAGAATCTGCTGCCCAGAATCCTTTTCTAGCCCCAGGGACATATTTAATTTCTCCTCCCAGCTGTTCAGTCCCACTTCCTTTTTTTTTTAAAGCTTTCTTTTTCTTTTTTATTTTTTTTAAGATTGGCACCTGAGCTAACATCTGTTGCCAATCTTCTTATTTTATTTTTTTCTTCTCCACAAAAGCCCCCAGTACATAGTTGTATTTTCTAGTTGTAGGTCCTTCTGGCTCTGCTATGTGGGACACCACCTCAGCATGGCCTGATGAGCAGTGCCATGTCCGGGCCCAGGATCCGATGAAACTCTGGGCTGCCAAAGTGCAGTGCGTGAACGTAACCACTCAGCCTGGGGCCGGCCCCATACCACTTCTTATATACACCAAAAGAAATTTCTTATCATGCTTTAATTGAATCATGATCAAATTTTTCCTTATTGTGCTTTCCTCATCTGGATGGAGAGCTTTGGGTATAATTGTTTTCACTGCCAAGACCTCAGAAGCTTTCTTAACACAAGGCAAATATTATCCCCTGGAAGTTATGTCACTGACTATTTTTTTTATCTGAAGCCTTTCGCATTCTATGCAAGTGATCATTTATCTTTCAGTTGATTGCATTGCATAATCTCAAAATAAAAACGTTTTATGTTAGAACATTTCTATTATGTGAAGTAGCTTGTAATTCACAGTTTTTGCACAATTAAGCAATGAAGCTAAATTTTTGTAAATCCAAAATTAAACCTAATAATACAATTTAAAAAATCTTTACTAGGCCCAAAGTGTGCTCCAGTTACAGTGGTAGGTCATGGGGACACAGAACTTAATATGACGTAAACTTCACTCTTTTAATGCTCATCTATAATAAAGAAGAAAAATGCTTAACTATAATAGATTTGGGAAGTGCTGAGCTATCATGGAGGTATATATGCATTTAACTTACTATGAGAAAAAAGATAAGGTTGTGATTCATTCAGCTTGGGAATTTAAAGGTATATCCATTTGAACTGGGTCTTGAAATATGAAGAGAAGATTTCTTAGCTAGCTGGTGGGTTGACCCTAAACTGCACTGAATAGCTGGAGATAAAAATCAAGTGTAATAGGTGAAATTTAAAGTCCATAAACCCTGGTAGACAATAGATTGAATATCTCCTTACTTTTTTTAGAATGAGTTTTGACTTCAAGACTTTAGCCTGTCACACAGGTAGGAATTTCAACTGTAGTCACTTTTGAGAATCCTTCTCCAGAGCAGTACCAAACTATACAGGGAATTATGCAGCAATGCAGCATTGCGAAGGCTCTCTGATCGTAGGCCATGATCAGGAGGCACATTGTCCCAGGGCACGTGTTCCTTTTCAAGTCCACTGACTCTGTTGCTTTCATGGCATGGTTGGGGCAAAGAGATCAATAACTAACATCAGAAGCCTAGAGCCATTTCTTTTTAAAATCTTGTCTTCCTCACAAGGCGCAGCTAGGAAACAAAGTCCCAGGCTCTCTATTCAGGGGCCCCAAAGGCCTCTTTTTATTTACATTTTATTTACAATTCTCCTTATCATTTCAGGAGAATTTCTCTTTAGTCAGAGGGAAATGGCTTCTCAAGATGCACTTTTTCTCTACTCTCCCTATTAGACTCATGGCATATTCTCCTCAATAGGCTTAATCTTTGAGCAAACAGAAGCCAAAGAGGAAATTTTCTTGACAGTAACTTCTATTTTATTCTCAACCACATTTCTCCCTTGAGGCAAGGAAGCAGAATTTGATAAAATATTTTATTTGAATAAAAACAAAGAAAAGAGGAAAATAAAGACAGAAAAACATCTAATTTTAATTTATTTTCAAAATTTCCACAAAGCTAAAGAGTATCATTTATTTTATATACAGGAGAGAGTCAATCACCACATTTTGAACAAAAAAGTGATGTTACAAAAAATTTCTTCAGGAAAGGTGATCTGACAATTGTCTACAGACTGAGGAGCTGAAAGGTTTGAGGCAAAGGACCAGTTGAAAGAATATCATGATAGTTAACAACTCACAAGAGTCCATAGTGGGAAAATGAAGAAATTGGAGAAGGATAATGATCCTGAGGCTGGAAGATAAATAAAAATGTAAAGCATAAAATTTTCCTTGATGGAAAGTATATCCTGATTCCAAAGGAAGATGGTGATTTCAGCAGCGGGTTTAACTTCCCACTTCTGTCCACTCATCACCCTCATTTTCTGTTTGTATCTAAAAAATTTGATGAAATTTATTAATTCACTTAAACATTTACTAAGCTCTTACTATAGGCCAAACGTTGTGCTCGGTGAAAGGAGTATTAAAATGGGAAAATATGTCAGAGCCTGAAACTGGCAATGCACACTTCACAAGCAATTTCTGCTAAGGGGCTTGCAGATATCCCTTGACTGAAGAAGAACCAAAAATCGAACTTTCCTCCTCAGAATGTGGTGTGTGTCACAGGAAGTAGGTAAAAAAGGTACTGACAGAGTCTACTACTACTACCTAATTTAGAGAGTTGAAGGTTGGGGTCAGGCTTGGCCATGAGACAGAAGATAGGCAGCTCCCTTGGGTATGTCACTGCTTCTTCAGATCATCAGTATCTGGAAGGAGCAATATGTATCACCCTAAATAAAACTCCAGCTATCAGGCTTGGGTCCTCCTAAAATAGCTTCTACTTGAGAATTAAGGTAAAGAGGAAATATATTGGGACTAGATAACAGATATTCAGTATAGAAATGGCTTGAAGTTTCTGAAGAAGTGGAATACAGTCTAAATGTAAGAGCTAAAATGATAAAACACTTAGAATAAAACATAGGAGTAAGTCTTGTTATCCTTGGGTTAGTTACTGGTTTCTTAGACATAACACCAAAAGTACAAGTAACAAAAGAAAATCTAAATAAACTTGACTTCATCAAAATTTAATAAAAATCAGATATAAAAAAGCTTTGTGCTTCAAAGTATATTATAAAGTAAATAAACAGACAACTCAGAGTGGGAGAAAATATTTTCAAACCATATTCTCTGATAAGATATTCAGATTCAGAAAATATAAATCTTAGAAATCAACAACAAAAAGTCAAATAATCCAATTTAAAAATGAACAAAGTATCTGAACGAACATTATTTCAAAGAAGATCCTAATAGCTAAGAAGCTGATGAAAAGATGCTCAAAATCTTTCACCATTAGAGAAATGAAAATCAGCACCACAAGGAGATATTACTTCACACCAACTAGGATGGTTATAATAAAAAAGACAGACAATAACAAGTATTGGCTGGTGGTGGAGAAATCAGAACCTTCTTACATTTCTGGTGGCTATGTAAAATAGTGCAGCTTCTTTGGAAAACAGTTTGGCAATTCCTCAAAATGTTAAACAGAGCTATTATATGACCAAGCAATTCCACTCCTAGATAAGTACCCAAGAGAAATTAAAATATATGTCCATACAACAATGTGTCAACAAATATCTGTAGCAGTATTCCTCATAATAGCCAAAAATGGAAATAAGCCAAATGTCCATTGGCTGGTGAATGGATACATAAATTGTGTTATATCCATACGATGGAATATTGTTTGCCAATAAAAAGAATGACATACTGATAAGTTCTCCAGCACTGATGAACTTTGAAAAAAAATTACAAGTAAAGAAGTCAATAACAAAGGGAAACATATTGCTATCACTTCATTTATATGAAAATTCTGGATTAGACAAATCTATAGAAACAAAAAGTAGATTAGGGGTTGCCTGGGCCGGAGGAGAGGGCAGAATACTAATGGTGATGACTTACTGGGGAAGTGATGAAATCTTCTAAAATTGATTGTGCTCATGATTGCACAACTCTGTGAACATACTAAACATCATTGAATTACGCGTTTTCAATGGGTGAATTTTATGGTATGTAAATTACATCTTAATAAAGCTATCTAAAAAAAGGGAAAATGAGCCAACTCTTAGCACTATGTAGACTTTAGTTGTTGACCAAAACGTTGTTATGCAGCACATGACTGTATAAGCATTATTTGAAATATTTGAAAGAGATCATGTCTGGATTTTCCAAAAGTTGTGAAAGACGTTTATATGCATATGCAAGTAACCCAAGGAGCCCAAAGCAGTATAATTTAAATAATAATAAGCTTAAATACATCTTAGAAAAACAAATACTGAGAAGAAAATACAAACAGAATACTTTTAAAGTATAGTCATGCACAGCATAAGGACATGTTGGTCAACTCAACAAGAAACCACATATATGACGGTGGTCCCATGAGGTTAGTACCATATAGCCTAGGTATATAGGCAGTAGGCTATAACACCTAGGTTTGTGTAAATACACCCTGTGATGTTTGCACCATGATGAAATAGCCTAATGATGCATTTCTTAGAAGATATCCCCATTAAGTGATATATGACTATAACCAAAGATGAAAAGAGAGAAACCTTCAAAGAACCAAAAATGAGAATAAGAGCTGACCTTTTAACAGGAAAATGGAAACCAGCCAATCTGTACTACTTTACTCAACCAAAATATCCCTCAAAGAATAAAGATGAAATTAAAAAATCTTTTTAAAAACAAAAATTGATAAATTCAGCAACAGTAGACACACATTGTATATATATACACACACATACATTATTATATAATGCAATTAATATGTAATATATACATATACACAGAAACCCACGTACGTATAGAAAACTTATTCTTCAGGCAAAAGGGAAATGATTCCAGATATAACTTGGAGATGAAGATGGGGACAAAGAGTAACAAAATCTTTAAATATGTGAGTAAATGTTAATGAATGCTAAGTTTTTTAACTGGTAATAGTAATTCCTCATGGCATATTGAATAGCAAATAAATTGAGAGTGGGTAGAAGATTTTAAAATGTTCTAGTGTTTTTAATATCTTCATCATCTTCCAGGGTCCTGAAAGTGAATAAGGTATCAATGAACATTAAAAATTAATAAATCAAAGATGCATGTTGTAAAGTGTGCGGTAATCAATGAAAGAGTTTTATAAGTATATATAACTTCCAAACTGATGAGGAAAAAAAGGAAATGACATTTTTAAATACTTGATTGATCTAAAATAAATAGCAAGATCAATAGAAAAGAAAATTAGAGCAGGGAGGACAAATATAAATTATAGTATAAGATGGCAGATACATGTCCAAATATATCAGTAATTGCACTAAAAATATATGATTGAGATGCTACAATTGAAAAACAAATATTATCAGTATTAGGTAAAAATGCAAAACCCAACTATAAAAGTTACAATAAGAACAAATAAAAACCATAGAAATAAAAGAAAACAAAGTATAACGACAAGAGATGAAATTAATAAAATAGGCCACAGACTTACATATGATAGGGAAGACCAACAATTCCAAAAAATTAGTTCTTTGAAAAGAAAAATAAAACTGATGAACACCTGGAGAGGCAGAGAGAAGGGGGACGGGAAGGGAAGAGAGAAATAAAAGGCACAGATAACATATATAGTGTGTGTTATATATATACGAAATTAAAAAATACATCACTATAGATGCTGCTCACATTTAACAGATAAAAGATATTATGAACAAATCTATGAAAGAAATTTTGAAAAAATTCATGTGTAAAGGACTAATTCCTAGAAAAACACAAGCTTCCAAAATTGACACAATAAGAAATAAAAAACCTGGATGGTCATATCAGTATGGAACACATTGACTCTAAAATGAAAAGCATTTCTACAATGAGAATGCTAAGACCAGATTAATTCATCAGAGAATCTTACCAAACATTTAAAGAAGAAATAGCCCCAAACTCTTCCATAGAAAGAAAACAAAGAAGAAACACTCCCCAGTTCATTTTATGTAACCAGTCTACTCTTATACCAAAATAACTGGGAAAGAAATTACAAGAAAAGAAAATTACAGGTTAATCTCACTTATAAACATAGAAACAAACATTGTAGCCAAATTATTAATGAAAAGAATCCATCATTAAATAAATAAATATTATGGTTTTTTTCCAAGAATGTCGAGTTGGCTTAACATGTAAAAATAAATCAATGTAATGTACCTCATTAATAAAATAAAGGAGAGAAATCATGTAATAATCTCAATTTTTACACAGAAAAAAAATCTGAGAAATTCAACACCTATTCCTGAAAATATACCTTGCCAAACTAGGAATAGCAGAGAAAACTCTTTATCTAATGCAAAGTAGTTAAAAAGTACAACATACATCATACTTAATGTTGAAATATTTCTGTTGATGACAATTACAAGGTAAAGGTACCCACTATCACTACATCTATTTAGTATTTTACTTCGGGATCTAGATAGTGCGGTGAAGGAAGAAAAAAGAAAATATATAAAGATCAGAAAATAAGCAATTAAAATGCCTTATATGAAGATGAAAAAACTTCAGAGGAGAAATCCTAAAAATCTATAGATATATTATTTTAATTAATATGTTAATTTAGCTAAAACAGTGGATGTAATGGCTATATAACAGCAAAAACACCAAGAAAATTAACTTTCTAAAAGTAGCATTTAAATAATATCAAATATATCATATACCTAGGTATAAATCTAACTATATATGTAAGACCTCTATACAGAAATTACTGGAATTACTAAACTATTATTATGAGCAATTAATGAAGATTTAAATACGTGAAGAGTGTATTAGTCAAGGTCCTCCAGAGAAACAGAGCAATATATATATACATAAAAGGAAATTTGTTATAGAAATTGACTCACGTGGTTATGGAAGTTGAGAAGTCCCACAATCTTCTGTCTGCAAGCTGGAGAACCAGGAAAGCCAGTGGTGTAATTCAATTGAGTCCAAAGGCTGACAACAGGGCAGAGAGTTGGAGTGGGTGGGCCGCACTGGTCTATGTCCTGGAGTCTGAAGGCCTGAGAACCAGGTACTCCAAGGGGAGAAGATGATGAAATCTCTGCTCAAGAAGAATAGAGAATTTGTCCTGTCCTATTGGGCCCTCAATGGATTGGATGCTGCCAGCTCACATTGGTGAGGGCGGATCTCTTTACTTAGTCTACTGATTCAAATGGTAACCTATTCCCGAAACACTCACAGACACACCCGGAAATAATATTTTACCAGCTATCCGGGCATCCCTTCACCCAGTCAAGTTGACACATAAAATTAACCATCACAGAGGGGTATACTACATTTACGGATTAAAACACTCAATTATGTGAAGATATCAGTTTCCTACAAGTTGATCTATAGATTTAACATAAGTCCAATAAAACTTTAACTTTGTTGAACTCAACAATCTGCCCCTAAAATGTATGTGGAAATACCAAGGTACAGACATAACTAAGATGATCTTAATGAACAAGGTGAGAGAACTTGTTTTACTAGATATCAAAACTTATTTATAAGGTGACAGTAATTAAGAGAATGTGCTATTAGAGTAAGGAGAGATAAATGGACTTCTGAAATGAAATAGAGAATCCAGGAAAAGACCCATTATACTTTTGAACACTTAGTTTATGGTGAAGATGACACTTCAAAGCAGGAAGAAAAAGACTGTACCTCAACTGAGAAAATTAGATAATCATATGAACAAAAAATGAAATTTGACCTTCACTTCACCCCATATACATACGCAAAAATAGAATCCAGGTCAATTGTAGACCTAAGGGCAAAAGGCATATATAGAGATAAAGATAGAGAGAAACACCATTAAGATGAAAAGTTAAGCCACGGAGTGGAAGATATTTTGAATACATATAATTGACAAAGGGTTTTTACGTAGAATAGAAACTCCTCAAAATCAACGTGAAAATGACTGTCAATCCGGTTCTATAATGTGCAAGAAACTTGAAGAGGCACATCACAAAAGAGGACATACTAAATGGCCAGTGAATATGAAATGTGCTAGATATATAAATAACCTAAATACTTATCAACATCAAAATGGGTGAATTGTGTGTATATGTATATATTACAACAGACTAATATGCAGTGATGAAAATGAATGAACACATAGCAGCAGTGGTGTAAGTGTAATATTGGTTAAAGAAGTCAAACACAAATTAAATCATAAGACATGATTCCATTTGTATAAAATACAAAATTGGTGAGACAAACTTACAGACTTTAAGTTTGCAAGTGGTAAAAATATGAAGAAAAGCAAAGAACTTATCTACATAAAAGTTAGGGGTATGTTAACCTTTATGGAGGAGGTAGGGGGTTGTGACTGGGAAGCAGCATGTGGGAGCTTCTGGGTTGTTCACACTGTTCCTCTATTTTCTCTTAGTGGTAGACCCATGGATATTTACTTTCATTAAACTATACATTTTTTTCAATGTACCCTTCAAATGTTTGTTTTATTTTACAATAAAAAATGTTTTAAAAAGTAAATTTGTTAGAACAAGGGATAGATGCTTAAACATATCATATAAATATATAAATGAAACCTACAAAAGAATATAATAATATAATCAATAACATTCGGGGAGAAGGAAGACAGGAAGTAGAAGTTAGCACAATCAAGCTAAATATCTCATCTTACAAGCAAGACAACAATTGTCTAAAATTCCTATGTCAATAAAAAGATTTCTAAGCCTATAGTTTAGAATGCTGGTTGTAACCCCCAAAAGTGTGTGTGTGTGTGTGTGTGTGTGTGTGTATTTACCTACATTTTAACTTTTAGCACAAAGGGAAGGCCAAGGTAGAAGGATCTGTACTTCTCATTTAGGGCTATCATATACCATTTGTTTTTAACTGTCCGCACGCACTATTACATAATAGTGATAGTGGTAGAGTTAGTTTAAAATTACTAGAGGACCCTGGATAAGATTTACACCAGTGCACAGTATTTGATGTTAGATTGATGTAATTCTTTGAAAATTAAATTAAGGAGATAATGAACTAAATCCTTGTTTCCATCCATGAACTTGAGAACTAAGTTCTATGAACTAACAGGCACCAAGATAAGTCATATTCCTAGCATCTCACCATGCGTTCTGGCAATAGGAGGTCCCAACACCCATTCTTATTCCTTAGTTTCAATAGGCACACCTCACCGGATGGGGAGGTATTTGTTTCCACTCAAGAGACCCACACTTCTTTCCCTGGTCTGAATTGCTCATTGTTAGCCCCAATTGCTTTCCTCTGTTCCTGCTCTCACAGGCTCTTTAGATTCTACTACTAAATGAAACTCATTTCATTCCAACTTGACATCTTTGAGTTATAGCTATGAGCCTTGGGAGGTGCTAGGATGAACAAAATATTTATTATCCAAACGTGGACACTCTTGAGGGGGAAAGAGGTTACTATTAATAACTACACTGAGGTGACAGGTGACGTTATTGTTTATACCATGCCTGCCTAGATCCTTGATCACTTGTTGCTAAAAATGAATTATGTTGATATTTTTAGTTTGCAATGCACACCCATGTTTGGTTAAAACACATTTCCTTTATAAATTTGTGGGCAGTATTGCATCCTCTTTAACATAAATTCCAAGCTAGAAACTTTAAAGAAGGGTTCCAAGTTACATCTCCTCATTCTATTTCATAGACAAAACCGAAGTCATTTTTTTTTGCAAACTAGGTTCAAAAGTAAGTAGTTAAATAATTCACTGTGAAAACATAGCAAGGCAAGGCCTGTCCACAAATACTGAATGATTTTGCATATTTTAAAAAGTGGCAGACTGGCCTGATGTAAAATACTTATTTGCAAAATTACGATTATTTTTGAGTGCATAACAACATAAATCAGATGTCTGACCAAAAGACAGCTAAGGCATTTAAGGGCATGCAAGATGGTAGCAATCCTGCTTATTGTAGCATCTAGTGAAAATATTGTTCAAGTAGTTCATGGCAAGTTATTTATTCCTTTGAAAAGTATATAAACTAGAAAGCTGCCAATAACATTGTATTAGTGAGGATACCTAGCCAGCTGTGTGTAATTGAAATATAAACATAGCAGTGGCTGAAACTAGACAGAAGTTTCTTTCTCCTATAATTTCTTTCTCCCATGTCAAAGTCTGAATTGGGAGCATGGATCTGCTCCATGAAATGCTGAGTTGTTATGCTTGCATGATGTTCTATGGGGTCAGACCCTGAATTCCTTCTATCTTCCTGTTTTGTCTTTCCTGGGGTGTCGTCTCTCTCTGCCTGATTCAGATAGCTCTAAATTGACTCCTTACTTGTGTTCTGTCAAACAAAAGGAAAATAAGTAAGCAAATGTACACCCTTTCCCTTCAATGACACAACCCAGAAGTGGCAACTTCACCTTACATCCCATTGATCAGAACATCGTCATATGGCTGAATGCAGCTACAAAAGAGGCTAGAAAATGTAGTCTTTTTCTTGGTGCCATGCACCTAACCACAAATTCCATTAGATTAGAAGGGGGTGAACGGATATTGAGGAGATAGCTTTCATTATCTTCCATAGTCTCCTTTCCTGCATTTACTATATGTAGTATGAAATAAGCATTAATGATGCTGATTCAAGTTCCCCAGGGGCATAAAGTCTAGAAGGGAAAAATGTGCAGACTTTTGAGCATGGTCTGTGGTAGAATATGATAAATAACTTCCCTAAGGAAGATGCAAAAATATAATACTATAAGTACAGGGAGCATATGGAGAGGAAATCAGTTCTGGTTGGGGAACCAGGTAGAATTCATGCATTGACATTTGAGATAGGTGCTGAGAAAATAAAAACTATTAGTTATCAACAGATGGAGATTTGGAAAGAGGGAATTTCAAGGAGAAAATGTAGCAAGAGAAAAGTTGCCTTGGTGGAAAAATACAGGGTGAATTTTGTTTGGCAAGAGTGTAGGTTTCATTCATTCTTTTAGAATATCTGTATTTGTGCTCAATTCTTATTTATTCTGTATTCTTATTTATTCATTCATTCATCAAATATTATTGAATACCTACTATGTGCTAGACTTTGCTCATTAGCCCTGGTGATACTGTAGAAGCTCTGCCCTCAGAGGGCTTATGATACAGTGCAGAAAACAAACAACAATCAGATATTCACACAAGAACATCATCACAATTATTATGTTGGATGTTATGGTGCAGAATATTGGGGAATGGATTTATATTAGGTAGGTGGTCAGAGAAGTTCTCTTTGAGCAAGGCGTATTTAATGGGAGACTATAAGAATGAGAAAATTAGAGTTACAGTGTGTAAGTTAGGAAAGTGTCCCAAGAAAAATATAGGAATATGTGAAGGTTATGACATGGGGAAGACTGTGGCATGTCAAAGGAATTGAAAGGCTTGTGCAGCAGGTATTAGAGAACTGGGCAGGTGTCAGATCATGTGTGATTTTCTGAGCCATGTTTGGGATTTGGCACTTTATTGTGAGGGGAATGGGAAATCATTGAAACGCTCTCAGTAAAGAAGTGATATGAGTCAATTTATTTTTCAAAGAAAATCACTATGACAGCAAGGTACAGAATGTGATCTACAATGCTCCAGGCACTGTGGGGCTGAAAACAGGAAAAGATGGTTGAGATCAGATCAAGGAGGGACTTGAAAGTCACATGTAGATGTATGTATCTTATTCTAGGGTCAGTGGGGAAATATTGGTTACATGAACTTGACTCACTGCTCTAACCTGTTCTCTCCAAAGTCAAAGCTTTATTATCCCAATTTCCTCTTACAAAGTCCAGAAAACAAAGTTTAGATTAGAATTGCTGGCAGAGCCTTGATCCAATGGACACTTGCAAGCATTATTCTGATGACAGTTCACATGCTAAGGACAACCAGTCAGAACTGTCCCCCTCATAATTTTGTAAAGCTGAGGGGATCTTCAGGGTGGACTGAAAGCAAGGCAGCGATACACTTTTAGGCAACAGATCAAGACAAATAGCTGGCTGCTGGCAGATATGAAATGGCAAATCAGCTTAATTCACAACTAAGAAAGCAGAAGGCTATAAAGGAAAGAGAGTATCAGTTACTTGGCTATATTTTTACATGCTGCAAAATGAAAGAGGTGACAGCACTTAGGCATCAGAAGCTCTGATTAATATGAGGACTTCTTGTAATTTTACAAGATGAATAACACTGGATTCTATCATTACTGCCTCCATATCTACTTGTATGGAATTTTTGATTTTGAAATATCCAGCCGTTGGCCCAGAGGGGACTCAATCTTGAAATTAACGCTTTAGCTGCTACTTTCTTATTGAGAATCTGTATATAGACTAATATTAGGTTCTCAGGACTTTGTTTCATATGTGGTAGCATGAATCCTCTGTCCTCCCTGGCCCCCTACCAACCTTGAACAGGAGGCAGGGTAAGAGTACAGTACAAGGGAAAGAGTTATATGAAGTTCAACTTCTGGTCCCAATATTTGGCTCTGCTTTGGGATGCTTACCTGATCCTTCATTAAATGAAGTGCTTACACATTCATCCGAGTTAGCATCTGTGAGGGCTGGGAAAGCCCCATGTGGCAGTACTAAGGAAAGTGGCAGTACCTGATTCCTAATCACCTTGTGGGGCTACATGAATATTTAGGGTTTGGGGGCAAGAAGTTGAGGTGTTATTCAGAAAAGCAGATGACCCCCAACATCTTAAGAGACTGTAAGGGTAATTTCTTCCCATGCCCAACAGAAAAGAGCTTTAGATTTAATAGTTCAATGGTTTAACCAAATATGGCACAAATATAGAGAGGTCTCTTATGGTCAGCTTCAAATTTTCATCTCTAACAATTCAAAATTGTCCAAGGTGACATCAATAAACCATAAAATTCCAGAGGTTTAATAAGAACAAAACAATTCAAAGAGTAAATTGGCTACAAGCCAGAACAGCTGGGCTAAGTTACAAGCACTAAAGCCTGCGCTTTCATGTGAATTCTCCCTCCACAAGCTGTGCCTTATAAAGGAACTTGATTCTCTACAAGTCACACAAGAACACTCGCATTCCCTTTTAGGTGTCCCTTGTATTATACACAGCTTAAGCAAATATGTCACAGGCAACTTCTCTTTAATATCCCACACATCAAAATCAGATGTGTGAGTGTGTGTTGTGTGCTTGTAGTGTATGTGTGTGTGGGAGAGAAGATGCCATAGGGAGAATCAGAACCTGCTTGTTTTTTTTTTTTAATGAATGATTGCATTTTCTTTTTCTCTTCTACCACTACAGAGATATAGTGATACAGGCTGAGTTCATTACTATGTGATGGATTTTTTAAAAAGGAGAATAAAAGAATAGGCAAACTTTATTTTTAGTTAATGGTTAAATTGATCATTTACTTAGAAAACAGTACTTTTGAATTAGAGTCATCGGAGCATTATTAAAATTCACCATTTTTATTATTTTCTACTTAAGCCTTTTTTTCTTTTAATATGAGGGTCTCACAACTGAGAATACCAAGTTTTAGCATTGTATAATATTCAAGCTTTTCTATGTGGTGGTTAAATAGAAGGCTTTTTAAAATACCTTAATGAATATATTCAGCTTCCTTACTGAATAGCTTCTGCTACCTAAACATGCCATCTATTTGTTCTTTTTGATTTTTGAGAAAATTGCCAAGGTTTGGTTTCCTAGGAAATAGTTCTCTGTCCTGGAGGAATGAATTTGGGATGATTAGCTGCTTTACTTATTTGTCCTATCATTTTGTCACAGAATTGAATGGTCTGCTGTGAAAAGAGATGTGGTGGTATGGAGGAACTGTATTCATTTATTTGATAGACGTCAGTATGATATGGCAGCCAGAACACTGAAATAAGAACCAGACAGAAACGGGTTCTAGAACTGATTTGTCCACTTACTTGTTGTGTAAACTTAAGCAAGTCACTTGACCTGTCTTGAACATCAGTTTCTTACCTGTAAAATGGAAGCAGAGGGATTCTAGCCACCTGCCTCAGAGAGTTGTTGATGGGATAATGGATATGACAGTAATATAGTCACAGGAAAATTCTTCCTTAATATTAACTCATCTGATGGTATTCTAGACCCTGAGCATGCAAAACTGAGTACCCTCCCCTTTCCTAATCTCATTCAACTAATAGTCAGTGAGGCAGTCGGTCTTGTAAATACAGGTGTCAAAAGCACGCTGGGTGCTATCACAGAAGTAGTATAAGGTTCAGCATGGGGCACAAGGTGGTAGAAGGTGAGGAAAATCATGAAGGCACCATGGAGCTACCACTGAAGTAAGTCTTGACAGTTATGTTAGTGTAGGTGTTTACCAGGCAGATAAGATAGGGTGGAATATTCTAAGCAGATGGGATAAAATGAGGAAAAATGGGAAACAGCAAGATATGGGAGGGGCAATCAAAACCGTCTGGTGTTGCTGGAGCATAACATGTGAAGCAATGCAGCTCCAGAGGCAGAAAGGGGCCAGGGCAGACTGTGATAGCTCTTCAAGCCACATTATGGAATTTGGACTTTATTCTACAGGAAATGCAGAGCCTTGCTTTAGGAGGCCCTTCGAAATGTTCATGTAGTATCCTTTGCCATCTTATTTAGAGTACTAATTTGGTAGAGCATTTATTTAGAGTACATTGTAATCAACTCATTTGTCTCCCTGAGTAGATCGCGAGTTCCCCTAGCACCTTATGGTATCCCACATATAGTAGGAGCTTAGCAAAAGCTGATTAATAAATTAGTTAAGATTTTAACTACGAGAGTGACATGGTAGAGATTTTCATGTTATATAAAGCATCCTGGCAATGCTGTGCAACAGTAGGAGATGAAAAAGGAGTAATAATAATTCCATGATTTTGTATCTTCCTACTAAAACTTGGCTGCTGATTGTCAAGTTTTATTGGATTACCTTTACCATGAAAGTTACAAACCATAAAGAAAATGCCAATATGTTCACTGAATATGCAAATAGAGTATTCAATATCGTGGGGGAAGGAAGTAATAGGAAATTAAGAAAATAATGGCATGCCTATTTAATAAAGACCTAGTTGTTTGATCTAACATCCCTGAAGTTCTTTATTAAAAAGCTTAGACTTCACGGAGCTTTTGTTACAAATTAATGTTATAGCAAAGGATGTATATTTTTTAAATGTGCTTGTTAGAGCTGTGGAAATATGGTTGCTTAGAAGTGTTACAGAACTTCATTTAGTTTCTTATTTTGAAACTGGGTCTCCTCATAACATTCAACATAATATTTTTTTTATTCATGACTATTTTAATGATAGATTTTCACATACCAATAATCACAAGCTATTCAAAAAAATTTACTGAGCAAAGCATCTCATCTATAACCTCTCTAGAGCAAGAAGTATGCTAAGTAGATACAATTTCGAGGTTTAGGAAACCATCAGTTTTATAGGAGTCAGCCCAATTTCTTTTTTCACCAGCACGATCTCAGCAACGAAGCTACCTTAATTACAAAAACTTTTACATATCCATTATGAATATCGTAATATTATGATTTCTTTAATTTAAGTAACTGGAAAATAGAATATGTTCTTTCTACTTCCTTGTCTTCCATTCTTTTTTCTGGAAAACGATTATTTCCTTGAGATTACCAGATTATAAATTCTATGCTCAGAGAATGATTTGAAAAAACAGAATCAAGTTTAATACCTGGGCATTGAGCAAGTGGAGATTTCATTTGAGGAGAAAAGAGAAAGTATTTGATATGAATTTTGTTAAATCTTCTGTCTCTTAAGTGTATGCTGTTTGTAAGTCATACTAATTTCCAAAGTCTCTCTTTGTCCTAAATTCATAACTGGTTTAATCTGAAGAAATCTAAATGCAGTCCAGAGACCAAGAGAGAGAAAGAGAGAACTGTTCTATTAACATAAGGAGCTGATCAACACTCTGACAATTCAATGTAGGAGTGTAGCCAAAGGAAGTTGCTGAAAACTAAAAAGCACACACAACCTGAATTACGTCACAATCGTTGGCATATATACTACAAGACGGCCGGCAGTCCTTTGTCCCCTAAGTCAATGAAACTCCATGTCATAATTCTCCTGACAGCCTAAAATGCACAAAGTAATGTACATTCAACTTTGTCTCTGTAGTCTCATCCTAGTTTTCGATGGTGAAGACAGCTGACGTATCTTTAGCTTCGGGCTGCTCAAATCCCATACCGTAATGTAAAAACTTGGCATCATGGGCTCTGATTTATGCCATGCCTATAATATATTCTCCTGCTAATATTAAAAGTGATGACGATCTGAGAGACACATTATCTACTGCAAACTTTCCATATTCAAGTACCCCGCTATTCATTCTAATACTATTCTTAAATTGAAACATCTATTAATTTCTCATGATTTCACACATCTAAGTTTTTGCCTTGATCTTAAAAATATAGATGTATAGATTTGATTTGATTCCTTTCTGATTCCTACAAGATGGAGAAACTTGAAGGATAACTCCAAATTCTTTAAGTATTCATGGGGAAATTGGCTGAATGAAAGCATTCTCTGGAAGTTTATTTTGAGATATTTACATACAATGGAATTTCCCAATTCTAAATTCTTCATAAAATGGTCCATTCATTCAGAGAAGAGACTGGCTTTACTTTAGTGGTGTTGCTCCATGTGAAATGGGTTGTGGGGGAACAGTGTCAGCAGCATGATGTAATGGTTAAGAGTAAAATTTTTGAGTCAGACCGAGAATGTTTAATTACTAGATCTACCAATAATTATCTCTGTGACATTTGGGAAGAAAATTGACCTCTCTGAGCCTTAATGTAGTTATTTATGAGTAAGGGAAAATAACTATCTCCTGCACAGAGGTTGTAAGGATTAATGATAGTATATATAATGGACCTGACACCCTGGCTGACACAAAGTTGGTGGTTGACATGCAGTAGCTTTTATTGATAGTATGACTGTTTTCAGACCAACACTATATTTATTTATCAATTGATAACCACAACTCACCTACCTAAGAAGGAGAAATAACTTTTTCTTCTGCATATAGCGTGCCTTTTCTTAAGCTGCCTTTTCTTAAGTTGATAGCAAGTTATGTAATATATTCTGGTAATATTTATCCAGTGTTATTATATAGGTTATTTACTCTCCATAATTGGCTATTGGAGGCAAGAGGGGGGAATTTAGAGCTCCTCATTACATTTTACACATAGTAGAAATCAGTATTCAGAAAGCAATGTGATGTTGACTTTCCATATACTTTAAAATCATTACCTTGTATTTTTCTGTCTCACTCTTTTTAGAAGCAAGATGCTTCTACCTGAAATTAATTCAATTTTGTCTTCTTCTGTAGGAACATCTAAAAATCTTTGCTGTCTCTGATATTTCAGGGCTAGTCATTAAGAGGTTGGACAGCCCAGATGCCTTTCCCATTGCAATTTCAGATTTGATGCCATTACATTTAAATGGTTACCAGTGCCCTCTGATATTCTAACTAGCCAGGGAACTGTTAGTGCTGATAATCAAGCAGCCTACCAAGAAGCAAATCATGCTCTCAACTCTAGCATCTCAACTCTAGCAACTGTCAGGGTTCAGATGATCCGATAAATAATATCACCATGTAGTTCTTCCCTTCATCCATTTCAGCAAATTTTATATATATATAAAATTATTTGAGTAAATAAAATTAAAATAAACTGAATATTTGAATGGAAGATCAGTCGGTTTCTCCAGAAAGGAGAAAAATTCCTGAAAAATTTGTTACTAATAATGGATGATAATTGGATATTACTTGTAGAGTCCTCATTATTATTCACTTAAAGTATTTAAATTTCCACTGTTCTTTTTATTTAGTGTGTGACCATCATTGTTTTATTACTATGAATCTGATTTCCAATTGTTTGCTCCATCTTTATGATATTTACTGAAGTTTCAGAGTCCCAGGAATGATTTATAAGTAGGCATAGGGTCTTTCCTCTTTGTTCTATACAGTAGGAGTCAGGCATGAGGAAATTTCCTTCCACTGAATCTACTGACAATGAGAAAATTTCCCAGAAAGAAGATTTTCTCTTTTACTTTGTACTGTCTCCAGATGATAATGTCCAACATAGTCTACCCCTTTTACTGCTCCTTTTGCTAATCTCCCCAAAATAACATCCTCCTCAACATTATGCAACTCTTCATCATACAACCAGAAGCACATTCATCCCCTCTCTAAGAGAAGACGTAAATCCTCCCAAATTATTTATTCCATTTTAAAGTCAGGCTCTCTGGAGACTTTCCTTCCATCCCTAGTACTCTCATGAGCCTTCCACAGTATACTTGAACTTATGGAGTAATTTGTAAAGATAATTACCACCAGTAAGTCCATCTCAATAGTGAGAGGAATGGAGACGAAGAGAAGGGAATATAGAATATGATTAATCTAGTAGATTTATATTTTGTTGAAATACTAAAAATGGAACTTTTTGCCATAATTTCCCTCCCTGCATAGATCCAAGTTACTATGGGCTGTAAGAAACATCTTGCATGTGATTCGTAAGGCAGAAATGCAAAATAAGCCATGTTCTCTTTGTGTTCAGAAGGCTGAAGCAGGGCAAAAGGCATTGTTCTGGCTTATACGTGAAGCTTGTCTACTGGCTCACCTGTTTACACATAGTAGCGACTGGGCCTACAGCTCCTCCAGCACCTGCTGGATCTACTCTTTCTGCTTGTCGGACTCCTGGTCCAGGTATTTGAAACAACTCAATGATTCAAGGCACCAGCTTCTCCTGCGGGACACTCCCATCAGGTAAATTGGAGGCTTGAAGGCAGTTATGGTTTCCAGTCTGTCTTTATGAGTTCTAGTTCATCATTGAAGGTTCCAGTTTTTCTTGCTCTCTTCACCCTTCACTTCCCATGTGTTCTTCCTGACTGCCCACCTGCTGACTTCAAGGTTCAGAACAAGTCTCAAAAGAAACAACACCCATCATAGACTTTAACCTAAGAAGTTTATCACAAACACACTATATATATACGTATGCATACACATATATGCATGTCTGCATATATGTGTGTGTATTTATAATGGACTATGTAAGACATTATGTAAAGTAGAAATCAGAGTTCATAAATGAGTGTTTTGTTCAAACAATATTATTGCTCACACAGAAAACCCAAGATAAAGTAAATGTACAAGAATACAGTTACAAAAATTACTGAATTATTTATAATAACAAAAACAAACTTAGAAACAACTTATATGATACTCAAAGGGAAATGGGTAACTATCTCCATAATAAATTCACTCACTGGACTACTATACATTACTGATAATTAAATATAGATGATTTTCCTAATCTTGAGCAAAAAAATAAAGCAACTAGGTTGTAGAAGGATCCAGATAGTATGCTCCCATGTATATAAAATGTAAAAATATGAAAATCAGCATTATATATTTTTGTTGATAGGTACATGTGTAATAAACTTATGAAGGCATGGATGGGAAGAGAAAAAAATAAATTTAGGGTTATGGTTACATCTAGGAAGGGGGTATAAAGAGTAAGGATGATGAGGTCATGAAAGGTTACCCAGGCACCTTAAATAATATTGGTAATGTTTTATTTCTTAATCTTAGTAGTGGGTACACAGGTTTTTATTATATTTTTATAGACACCTTTTTATGTTTGAAATAGTTCATAGGAGAGCCTTCCCCACAATTGAGGTCTTTTTGGGAGATTCACATGAGCTGCAAATATTCTCATATTCTGGGCATCTTCCGAAATGACTGTATCCACATCTCTTCCCCAAATCTCGTCAGGTGTTCTCAAACCTTGTTTGTCCCAAGTTCCTGATCATTTGACCAGAGGAGACGTTAGCCACGGTCTGTGATTTGGTGTAGATTAATACAATGAACCATGTTTCCTTTCTTTCTCGCTCTGCCCCATGATTCCAGAACCCATGTGTTCTGGCATGGGAGAAACAACACTATAAATCTGTTTTGGATTCAAAGCTTATACAATATTCTGTAGGATAGCACCCTAAACTCCAAAAATCATCTCCCTTCTATTTCCTTAATTGGGTCTTCATTTGTCCAGTTTATCAGAGCAGCTGCTTCTGTGTTATAAGCCAGTGAATTCCATAGGCAACAGTCTATGTTTCACCTTTTTTAGGAATAAATTTAGCCATTGTTTTGGATAGCATCATTGGACATTAAAGTAATTTGTAAACTTACAGACAGGCAGGGTTACCATATGCAAATCCAGAATAGTCCATTCCAATGTAAATATCACAGCCCTACAATGATGGGAGGAATCCACCAATATTAATCTTGCTCCATGCAGCTGCCTGGTTTGCAGTACCAGGAAAGATACACAATATTGGGCTCTGTTGTTGGCAGTTTGGGTCCTCAGAAGTTGGAGTAACCAGATTATGTTGGCTGGGGAAAGTCCATGTGATAAAGCCCATGAATTACCTTAATCTTAGGCATTATGTTCTCTTTGTTCATGAATACATTGTGCAAAGAGGAGATGGTTAGGGATGTTCTCAACATTGACAGAATGGGCCATTTTGTCCATCTGATTATTGAGACTCCTCTGCACTGAATAACCTTTGGTGAGTCTTTACATGAGACAGAGATTTCATCTTCAACTCCTGTGCCCATTCTGAGAGGTCTATTTACATTCCTCTTCTGCAGAAATCCTTGTCATCTATCGTCCACTCTTATTCTTTCCAAATTCTTGAGCATCCAGCAATGGCCATGAATCGATATTTCCAACTTTCTCTCCTAGGGAAACTGGACACCTGGAAGTACTGCTTGAAGTTATGCACATTGGGAAGATTTCCTTTAGCTATGTCTTTCAGGGCCACTCCTGAGTGAGGGTGTAACACCACCACAGTCTACCCTTTGCTGGTGTCAGCATGGTGTGGTTCTATCTGTAACAGCCATAAACATTCCCCTT
Source organism: Equus asinus (assembly GCF_041296235.1). Lineage (NCBI taxonomy): Eukaryota > Metazoa > Chordata > Mammalia > Perissodactyla > Equidae > Equus > Equus asinus. Next base: position 130,646,706 of record NC_091820.1, read on the forward strand.
GTAGTCTACTAGCCATCAGAAACTACCTAACAGGCCATATATATGGGTTGAGGGAGTTGTAACTTTATGGCAGGAATAGTCACATTGGGAATATAAGTTATGTGTGCCTACAACTTATTTTTGCCTTCTGGATCTGCTCAAGACTGGTCCTATAAATCATACTTCCACCTGATGGTAAATTGTTTATGGCTGGGCTCAATTTTATCACTTGGAACTTGGATAGTCTCTAGTTTGTGGAGGGTAGATTGAATTGCATAGTTACATAATGTTCCTTGGTCAGACTTTCAATCTCCACAAAACCTCTGTAACACGCCAGGACCTTTTTATGAAAGAACAGTTACTTCATGAAGGAGTCATGACCCTGCTGAAAACTCAGCTCTAATTCTATTGGGACTTGCTCAATTTCCATTCAACGTTCACATCTGCCACAGAGACTTCTGGATCCATTATATCTGAGGGACCAGTCCTCTATTATTTAGTCAAGTAAGTGGTGTTTTCTTAAATTGGTTAATTGAGAAAAAATTTTAAAAAGTCGTTTTGGTGTTTTGGACACAAAGCCTAGGCTGTTTTGGAAAATGTCTGTGTGTGTGAGTGTGTATGTGTGGCAGTGGTGAGAATGAAGCATAATCATGCAGTATACACTGGCAATATTGTATGATGCCCAAACACTGTTTGCTAAAGCTATTTCAGTGCATACAAAAGTTAAACATAGCCTCCTTGTGGAGAACATGTGAATAGCTGATGCTGGCTTTTATTGAACATGAGGCAGGGAGAGAGTTAGGGTGGAGGAGCAGGTGAACGAAGCAGACAGTAAACGTTTTTTTTTTTTTATATTTACAAATTTATCCCAGCATCTGCCTTTGTCTTATTTGTTTTTATAGACTGTAGGAGAAAAAGCTGAATTGCATTCTCCTTGTCAGACTTCTAATGGAAGATGTATGCAATCGGTCCTTCATTAAGAAAGAAAATAAAGAAACAAAGTTGCTTCATGAACTGAAGCAGAGAAAAGTTAAATTACAACAGCAGTGAAACCAGGTGATTAACAGAAATTAACACATTTTTTGCGACAAACAAAAGAAACTGAGAAGTGGAATACTGGTTGGGATGTGTTCCTCCTGTGATGCATTTAATTGATTCCAGGCTGTTCCTTACTGTGGAGCGACATTTTCAGTACATCAATTTATAAATGAATTTCCCCAATACCAAGCTGAACGGCTCATTAACTTTTATTCCTTTTTTACTTGAATGTAAGACCTTGTGTCATATTCCTGTGAAAGTATACAGCAAAACAATGCCAAGCCCTAAAAACCAGCTGTCGGCAGGAGTAGCAATGGGCCAAATACTTTACACTGGCTCCATTCCTAAGCCATCAAACATGTAGATGTGTACAAAAGCAGCAGTCTACCACCCCAAAATGGACTCACTTCCAAACATAGGGTCAACAGCTTGCTTAGTTTTCCTTGGTTGTAAGATGATACTGTGCATTTTGGTTTGGCTTTGTATTGTCTGGCTTTTTACAATAACAAAAGGTACAAAGGAAGAAAAGGAAAGGCCCAAAGTTAATGATTCTCTCCATTAATACACAGGGGGAACTTCTTCTGCCTTTCAAGGTCATCAATGCAATAAGTCTTCTATGGAAAAAGTTTGTCTCAGCGAACACATCATGGGGAAATTACTATGGATCGTTTTGCATGTATGTCCTATGCCAGTATGGAAAAAAGAATTATTAATGAAAAATTCAGGGGTTCCATCAGACTTCCCATTATGGGAACACAAGCTTTGCAATGATTGGGATAAACAGTGTGTCACCAAGAGATAGTACAAATTAGAGAAGTCTGCGTTTGCGCACACGTAAGCTCTCACGATGGCAGCTCAGCATTCAAGAGGTTTTTATAACAGCTGTTGACACTATAATACGGATTCTCGCTGCTTCTCCTTCTTTCTTTACCTTCTGTCACCTGCCCTTTCTCTTTTGTTTTTTTCTTTTGTTAAATTTCCTTTAACTGTCTGACGTCTTTCTTCTTGGCATTTACAGTCAATTTAATTCCTCCCATTAGAGTGCTTAGACTCCCAGTTCTTCAGGATTAAATGTTAAATTCTTGTGAAGAAGCAGCTTAAAGTGATGGAAAGAACATGGACTTTGCAGACACACCAACTAGGTTTTACTCCTGGCTCACCACTAACTATGGGGTGATTTTGGTGGGGAGGTCGGGAGGTGTGCTTTACATTCACTGTGGCTCAGTTTCTTCATCTTTGAAGTCCAGCTAATAATACCTGGTTTAGCTCTCATCATCACACCTCCAGGCATATGCTCAGGCTGACCTGTCTTCCTAGAATGCCCTCCCTCTATGTCTGCGCTTAACTAACCCCTACTCACTTGCCCTGAAATTCTCCCTCAAGAAGTCTTCCTGGAGCCCACACATTAGGATCTGTGCGCTGCTTTTGTGCTTCCTCAGCACCATATGCCATATTTCTATTCTGGCACTTGATATAATCGATCAGAAATGTATTTATGTGTCTATCTCTCACTGAACCAGGGGCTCCATGAAGATAAAAGTCACGCCTTCTTACTCTTGATACTTCAGCATCCAGTAGAATGCTGGTCCAGGGGAGCTGCTCAATAACTAAATGTTTATGGATCTGAATTATTCTTTGAACTTTGATTTGTCTTGAAGATTAAATTACACATTTTATATAAAGCACCCAGTATTCCTGACATATAGCTGATTGTCATTTCTGCTTAACTTAATTTAAAAAGTTTTGACAACTCAATGAGATTATTTCATAGCTGCTTTTGTTTCTTGGATTAATGTTAGTCAGAGTAGATGGCCTTAAGACTTCAGTCAAGTTCTGCTGTCCCAGGGTAAATAAGAACGTGTCATTGCTTAGCACTCCTGCCTGGTGCTCAGTGGGCACAAATTAGTTATTTGCTAAAGGAATGACATAATGAAATATCATCACCTGGGAAGCCCTTTTTTGCTCTTCTTGACATATTTAGACTCTTCTTTCCATGAGACCTCACATAATTTTTCTCATATTTTTATTTCAGACTATACATGTCTGTTTTCCCTACCAAACTCTGAAGTATTCACAAACAGGGGCTATTCCACAAATCTCATTCATTCTGGGCACCCAGCACAGTGTCTGATAGAGTAGATATTCAAAAACATTTATAGAATTGGACTTTATCGATTTTAACTGGACTAATATTCAAAAATTTTCCTTCTGGTCCTTCCTCTGACCCAATGTGCTAAAACTCTAGGAAATCTAACTTTCTTAGGAGGTTTAAAAAGAAATCCACTCCAATGCCACCAACTAATTTATTCCATAAATTAGGAATTCCAAATGAGTTCTCATTAGATCCTAAAAATGGAAAACTTAGTACAAGTAAATTAAAATAATAAAAAAATTTCAAGTCAGTGAAGCGTGATAATGAATTTTCCCTATAGGCATGTAAGTCATCTATTGTATATTTCTACCTGATAATGCTTGACTTGAGCCATTATTTACAAAGAATTCTCCCATTTTAATCATGCTTGGTACAGGGGATTGCAACCCATCAGTTTAGGCATATGTTGTTCCTTGGCAGAAGAGACTCAACCTGGTAAGTGAGCTTCTGCTGATGTTTCATCATGCAGGCAACATATCCTGAATAACTACTGACTAAAGTTCTAAATTTGATAAGAAAGGGAAGAAGTAATTGATGACATTTAGATTCCAATACCCTTTCTATTCCACAAGAGGTTCCTTAGACAGAGACATCCAGGCAAATTTGGAGAGCTACTCTGCATTCACAATCCATTATGTTTGCTCCAAACATCTGTGTTTATTGTCAGTAGAAACTGAGATAAATGACACCTCCTGGAGATCTTCTATGGTTGAGTAAGAGTGCTCAAGTATGGCCAATTGTGGAAGAGATTCACTTAAAGCTAATAGGAAGACAGGAAATGTGTAATCCTTCTCATCACTGCTTTTGAGGCAGAGCACTGGCCTTACTAGCATAGTGGGACCCATTTGCATGCCTTCTGTTCAATGTGACAACATGGGAAATTACAAAGATGTTCACTGTGATGAGACAGCTTATGGATTATGATGTTTGATGTGATAATAAATGAATACAGTAGTCAATCATACAAACTATTTGAAATAAAGATGAGCACAAGAAGTTAAGTTGACAGAATGCTGAAAGAGTTGGCATTATTACTTGAAGAGTAAAGTGATAAATTGTGTTTAAGAAAGGGAATGAATGTAGGGATAAAGTCGATGGATGAAAAGACCAGTGGTCATTCTGAGATCAAATAATCAGATGTGATATGAGTAAATTAGAGAGAGAGTAGACAAAGTTTCAGTCAAAGATTGAAATACTTCAATTTAATATAGTATTAGGAAAGGAGAAATGCCAGGTTATTATCAGGATGATGATGTGACCATGGGAATGGTTGGCTGAGGTACAGGGGAAGTGACTATCAGGAAATGAGAAGGTTTAAATATTTTGAGACCAAACAGTTGGATGGCTCATCTGCATGCTGATAGAACTTTGTGTGAATCTGAAATTATGACTAAGTCCAAAAATCTGCAATGAATATGGGAATATGCATATTGGGACATGCAGAAGTTTTGGAGGTAACAGCAACAAAGGGAAGGAATTGTGCAACTATATAACTTCATAACAGCAAGAGATTTTCTCAACTTAGAGCAGTATTTTAGTCCATTTGGGCTGCTCTAACGAAAACACCATAGACTGGGTGGCTTAAACAAACATTGATTTCTCACTGTTATGGAGGCTTGGAAGTCTAAGATCAAGGTGCCAGCAGATTAGATGTCTGGTGACACCCCCACTTCCTGGTACATAGATGGCCATCTTCTCACCATGTTCTCACATGGCAAGGGGCAAGTGAACTCTCTTCTCTGAGGGCATTAATCCCAGTCATATGAGCTCCACTCTCATGACCTAATAACTTCCCAAAGGCTCAACCTCCAAATACCATCACATTGAGGATGAGGTTTCAACATAGGAATTTTGGAGGACATAAACATTCAGTCCATGGCAAGGCGTAATGGGACAAAGAACCCAACTCTACCTCCTAAACCTGAGTTAACTGAGGAATGGTAGAATAAACAGACCTGACTTGGCATAGCTGCTGGGAAGGCACAGCTCTTGGGCCACAACAAGGTTTTGGTTAAAACAGAAAAGTCAAAGAGAATACCACGACAAGTTTTGAAAGTAAAAGAAATAGGAAGTGGTTGGGACAGGTGGAAGCACAGAGCTATATTAGCAAAATAAGCTGAAGAACATGGACTTTATTTTTGGAGATTACTAAGGATGACAAGGATATGAGGCATTATGAAACAGTGGGCTGTAAGTATTCTAATTTGATTATTCCCAAAAGTGACCAGAATGGCAAAACTCCAGCCTCTCCACACAGACTCAGGAGTGATACGGATTGAGGATGATTATAAGTGAGTTCCAGGCCAGGTGTGCAGGCAGTGGAATTAACTAGCTTCCAGGATCCTCATTATATGTGGGAAATAGATGATGCAACTTCAGAGTATAGGTTAAGAAAATTGATAAGCCCTTAAAACAAGCAACCTGATCACTCTGGTTTCTCTAAGAACAATAATGCTAGTTTTAAGTACAGATGGAGAATCTCAGAAGATTTTTGGCATAAAATGTATTTTCCCTGATTTGAAGACCAAAATGTTAAATTTAGAAGGAAGATGAAAGGAAATATCATAATCATTCCTGGTAAGATAAAACTACACGATGTTTAATAATGTCTGAGATTTCTGGGAAGGTTGTGGAGAAATTGGAAACACCAAGAAACTTCTCCCTCTTAATCCCTTTTAAATACCTGTATTAGTTTTCTACTGCTGTATAACAAATTATCACTAATTTAGTGGCTTAAAAGAGTAAACATTTATTATCTCGGAATTTCCATGGGTCAAAGGTCTGAGCATTGTTTAACTGGATCCTCTGCTCAAGGTCTCACAAGGCTGGAATCAAGATTTCAGCCATGGCTGTTTTCCCATCTAAAGCTTGTAGTCCACTTCCAAAATCATTCAGTTTGTTGGCAGAATTCATTTCCTTGCAACTGTAGAAGTCCATGGCAGCTTGCTTCCTCAAGGCCCGCAGGAGCACTTCACTGCTGCTTCCAGTCTCTGAGCTCAGGGAAAGCTTAACCTCTCTTTTAAAGGACTCATCTGATTAGGTCAGGGCCATAAAGGACGGTCTCCCTTTTCCTTAACTCAAAGTCAACTGATTAGGGACCTGAATTACATTTGCAAAACGTTTTCTCCTTTGCCATATGACATAGCATGTTCATGGGAGTGATAATCCATCATCTTCAGGCATTCACACCACACCCGAGGAGGGGATTATATAAGAGCAGGTGGGTATCTTGGGAGTCATCCTAGTATTCTTGCCTACCACAATATCCAAACAACACAACTCCGGGTTATCGAAAATTATGATAGAGTTGTCTACAAATAACTACTTACTTATGATGAGATGGAAACACTTCCCTTACTTCGTCCCCTTTGGTGACTTGTGCTCTCATTTACACTCTGTGTTTTCTTCTGGCCTAGACCCAGAAAATTTTCTATAACTGTATTTCTCAAACTTTTTGTTTGTTTGTTCATTATTAGCCCCCTAAGGACACTTTTTAGACTTTTTTTCTTCCCTGATGCCCTGCCCATGAAATTTTAAAACCACAGATATACTGAATATCTGCTTATATGCGGTATATCTGTACTTTACACATAAAATAGTAAGATTATGCTCTTTTCTCTCCAAGGAACCAATTTTTGTCCCGTTGGAAGTGATACAGACCCTATGGGGAAAATCATGTTCTATAAAATCAATGGCTCATTAATACATCATCTCTGTGCCATGGTCTTCCTTTTACCTTTTCTTACCAGCCCTGATACCAGCTCGCATGTTCTGCTCTCTATAATTCTGTAATAAAATTCTCTAATGTAAAGATGAGTGTGGTTTGCTGTTGAGTAGGATTTGGATAACCTGTGTCCCAGGCCTGACTTTGCAACTAATTTTCAATGTGACCTTTGGCAAGTCAAGCGATATTTCAGTGGTGCCATTTCCTCAGTATGTCAAAAGGGCACAATGTTGTAAGGTAAAACTTGGTTATAATAGAAAAAATTAATTTACACGTCTAAAATCCTGCCTAGAAGAAGACAGCATAATTCTTTATCATTTTAAAAGGATAGATGAGAAAAATGGTGCTTCTAAGCCAGGAGAAGGGATTTAAAGATAAAAAGATGTATCAATTACGTCAAATGTTCTTTAATGATGTTGGCAGTTCTCATTTGCACTCTGTCGAGGTTCATTATGTTGGAGCAGGGGCCGATAGCACCTGTGATCATAAAACAATGACCGAACTTGTAATCAACCAAAGTTCACAGGATCTTAGGCTACTTTTTTTTGTTTCTTTTTTCCTTTTTCTCCCCAAAGCCCCCCGGTACATAGTTGTATATTCTTAGTTGTGGGTCCTTCTACTTGTGGCATGCGGGATGCGGCTTCAGCGTGGTTCGATGAGCAGTGCCATGTCCGCGCCCAGGATTCGAACCGACGAAACACTGTGTCGCCTGCAGCGGAGCGCGGGAACTTAACCACTTGGCCGCGGGGTCAGCCCCTAGGCTACTTTTTAACATATGACCACCTGCTATCCCTTGGGGGAGATTTACCATCTGAAACATTTTTTTCTGGAGCCACTACACATTTGTTTTTACGTTACAAAACAAGGAGGAATCCATTCTGCTATTATCAGCCATTACCCAAGACATCACTACGTGATAATTCTTTAGTATACATCCAAGCACAAGGCATTTAGGAGGTTCTTTGCGAGACTTCAATGAAAACAAGGTTTACCCTCTTCATCATATCCTGGGTTCCACTGCTGTGATTTGAGCAACTTACAAGTTTGGGCCAAATTGCAAGATGCAAGACGCAAGTTTTATTTACCAAACTTCCAACTTAACATTTTGAAGTTTCCACAAGCCAAAAGCACATGAATAATGATATTCGGCACTATATTCTACCAAGATTTCTTGGGGGAGTGAAAAATTGTAGAGTCCAAAGCATATCTAGAGAATTAGGTTGGAGTTGATTAATATCATGCTTTTGAAATTAAATTTCATGTTTTATATATCTTCGTCGAAAAATGTGCCTTCATTCATTTTGCCATAAGAAAAATGCTCAGCGTTTGAAAGCCCCTCTTCTAGTCTGTTTTCACAGGCATCTCTACAGCTGTGTGATGCTATTCACCCTGATGAAATCAACATCATGGTTTCAGAGATAGCCAGGATTCATGGTCTAAGTAAATTATTTCAACATCATTTTGCACTAAGAACACTAACAAAACAATTATATTCTCAAATAGCATATAGGGAAATTCTGTCACAGTTTGGCTGAAAGTGCCGCACATATTACACTTGAGTTTATGGACACGGTGTAGAATTATCTTTGCCATAGTTTAGCATCACTGAAGCTGGGGAGCTAGACTTCAAGCGTCAGACAAGGCTATCTAAGTTTTTGAAGAGCAGGACCCATCCCCCGCAGATTAAAACTGAAGTTTTGTTTACAAAACGCTACTATTTGCAAATGAGGCATACATCTCTGCCCCCAAACACTTGATCTGTCTCCATCTCTATTTGTGGAAAGCAACTGTTGAGCTAAAGAAAACTGGGCTCAGTAGCAAGATGTAGTGAGGCAAGAAAGCAAGCCATGAACTTATAGATTCAGGCTTCAGGTAAAGTCTTTCTATAAAGCTCTGCCCCAGAAATACTTCCTCTTTTCCATCTGTGATCATTTTTATCTCCCTTTAAAACACTAATGAAACTGAAAGAAGTAACCTCTAAAGCCTTATGTGTTACGTCACATACCTACATGGATGACTTATTCAGCTCTCTAAACCAGAGTGTGGAAACAGGGACGGGGTGAAATGACGATCTGCAGAGAAGGATAGGTGATAGGCTATGGTATTTCACCAACTGAAGACTTTGTCCAGAAAACAATAAACCAGTTTTTAAAATATGATACAGTAGTCCTCCCTTATCTGAGGGGGATACATTCCAAGACCCCCAGTGAATGCCTGAAACTGCAGAGTACCAAACCCTGTATATATTATGCTTTTTCCTCTACATACATATTTGAGGTGCGACAGCAAAACTAGCACAGATTTCTTTTTCCTTCTTCACAATTTCACGGATCAAAGATTTGTTCTTACCGTAGATTTTAGCAACGTCAGCATACGATTTTTTTTCCCCTTAAGTTCAGAGCTTTCACCTTTTCACTTTAAGGAAGCACTTTACGGCTTCTCTTTGGCATATGTGAATTTCCAGCATCACTACTCCTGTGCTTTGGGGCCATTATTAAGTAAAATAAGTGTAACTTGAACACAAGCACTGCGATGCCACAGCAGTCAATCTCATAACGGAGACAGTTACTAAGTGACTACTGGGCAGGGCTGTGTATACAGCATGGACCTGGACAGATGATTCGCATCCTAGGTGGGACAAGTGGGACAGCTTGAGATTTCATCACTCTACTCAGAAAGGTATGCAACTTAAAACTTATGAATTATTTATTTCTGGAATTTTCCAATTAATATTTTTGGACTGTGGTTGACCGCAGATAAGTAAAACCACAGAAAGTGTAACTGCAGATAAGGGAGGATGACTGTATTCCTAAAATTGTGAACATACCTGGAATGACTCTCCTTGCCTTTAATCACTTGTTCATATGTTGCTCATTCGTCAGAATACAGCTCATTGTTTCCATGCAACTCTGGTTCCTCTCCCCTGTACTACCACCATCTCTACTTTTAAAGTAGCACTTATAGCACAGGTTGCAATTATGTTTATTCTTCGGGCACAGTGTGCAAGCTGACAGATCTTCTAGAGTAGAAACAATGCCTTATTTGTCTTTATTTCTAACATCTTCCCAGTGCCTCGCACTTCATATGTGATGAGTTGAATGAATTAAAAAATAAATTTGTGCATGATTCAAAATCTATAATTAATAACTATAATTCTAGAGACTTATTCTTATCCAAGCCACCTTTTTATTGGATCAAGTATTTTGTACAGATGCATGTGCAGTGATTGGGCTGTAAAATATGAACACAGGCGGATTTGTGGAGGGGCCATGATTTTGAGAGATAATCATCTTTCATAACCACTTATCCTTGAAGGTAAACAGAAGGTATTTCTACCACCTCCACAACTTAATTCCATTCATTCCAAAACTATTTATTGGCCACCTGTTATGTGAATGAGACTGTTTTTGTTTTGGGGTACAGCAGTGAAAAAAACTAAGGCAAAAGGCTCTACGAAGACACAGTTTATAATCTAGCAGACAGCAATTTATTTGTGCTTCTTTTTGTGTTAAGCACTGTAGTAAGTACTTGATGTGTCTTATCTCATTTAACCTTTCATACCACCCTATGAAGTAGCTAAGCTTATTGTCCTCATTTTTACAGTGGGGACACTAAGGCACAGAGAGGTTTATATAATCTTCTAGAAAGTTTCAAACTTGTCACATTGCTTAAATTTCAGAGCTTTTTAAAAAATTGCTTGCTGTCATTTTGTCTATGCTGTGATTACAAAGTCACTGGTGTTTATAGCAAGAAGGGTTCTCTGAATTGAGAATGATAGATCAATATAGTCTTCTTAGAATGTATAGTAAAGAAAGATTCCCACAGCAAAATGCAACAACATCAGAAAAAATAAGTTCCGAAGTATGTCTATCTTCTCAAAAAGAAAACTATTACCGTTAAATAACAAAGTCCAACAACGTGTTATAAATAACACAAAACATATCCCTTCACTTATTTTGTTAATGTACATCAAGTTTCAAATCTAGTATGATTTCCTTCTTAGCGCAACATAAATAGAGTCTTCATTTTTTTTAACATGCAATTCAGAGCATCCGTATCTTCTGCTTGTGCATTGTTTTTATAGCAGGCATTATTCAGTCAGAGCTCTGTGACTTTTGTCTGCACGCTGTGACCACATGACTTTCAAATGGTTAACAAGATCCAAGTTTACTAGTTTAAGAGAACAAAAGATTTGAATAAAAATTTTCATAAAAATGTCATAGGAGGTGATATCAGAAAAAATAATAGATTCAAAATATGATACCAGCACCATATATTTATTCTAAACTAATATTACTCTACAATTACCAAACTTTTGTTTGTCTAGATTACTAATTTCTCCATAGAAAAATGAGCATAAAGATACCTGTTTGTTTTTTTCCTTATCTGTCATTCTGTTTCCCTCATGTTCCGGCCCTCCCTCCTCTGTCTCACAACTTTCTCACTCAAAGAGAATCTACCATCTTCTGTATTCCCACTGCACTCTGCTTGCACTTCTGTTAAAGGCCTTATTTCTCATTGCCTGGTATTTGAAGAGTTAGTTGTTTACTTGTCTACCTCTCCAATTAAATTGTAAATTCCTTGAGGAAAAGGGCTATGACTTATTTATCTTCCTACCCTCCTACAGCCCTTCCTACCCCCCCTACAGCACAGTGATTTACACAAAATAGGTATTAAGAAAATCTTTGATGAATGAGCCATCACCATTCTATTTTTTTTTAAATCAAGAACATTAAACGGCACCAATAATTTATCCATATGGTATTTTGCGTCAAAACATTATAGAGCCCTCTTGGTGGAATATGTCAACTCTCTTCATTTGTTTTTACAAAACTGAAGTCTGTGGATCGATTCAGAAGAGTTATTAATGATCTTATTAGGAACCCCTAAGCACCTCTCGACTTTAAGGCCATATCATTTCTTGAACAGATTCAAAGGACTAACTTGAAATCAACCCCTTCAGTGACTCTGTAATACCAGCCTTATAATAACCTTGATCCAAAGTGGAAGATGCTGCCTCAGGATGAGGAGCATGGACACTGGAAAGAGACTATCTGGATTCAAAACCTACTTCATCATTCACTAGTTCCACAACCTGTACTGACTAAATCTCTTTCCTCATAACATTACATTGGTGGGCCAATTTTTGCAGTGACTGAATGAGATGATGCATATGAAGCAATAAGCACAGTGCTTGGCACACAGTGCACACCCCACTGTCATCATCCCCTGACCTGGTTTGGATAGACTCCAGATCTCTAGAGTTCAGCTATCTTGACCCCAGGTCTCCAGAACTTCACTCTGCTGCTGATGTTTGCTCATCCTCGCATATCAAATGCTGATAGTTGTGAGAAGGATTTCCGAATCAAATACTGGCAGCCAGTTAAATTTGAATTTCAGTTAAACAAAGAACAATTTTCATCATAAGTATGCCCTTATAATATTTGGCATTTACATATATTAAGAAATCATCCATTGTTTATCTGAGATTCATATTTAACAAGGCACCCTGTATTTTTGTGTGTATGTGTGAGGAAGATTTGCCCTGAGCTAACATCTGTGCTGTTCTTCCTCTATTTTGTATGTGCAATGCCGCCACAGCATGGCTTGATGAATGGTGTGTAGGTCCCTGCCATGCATCCGAACCTGCGAACTCCAGGCCTCCAAAGTGGAGTGTGCAAACTTAACCCCTACGCCACCAGGCAGCTCTGGCCCCCTGTATTTTTATTTGCTAAGTCTGGCGACTGTTGTTAGACAGCTTCCCGTGAACAACAGTCCCATGCCTCAAGCCCTCACAGATGAACACAGGTTTCCAGAGTTTGCATTTGAATTGCTTTCCCATTCACTCAATTTTAGGTATTAGCAATTAATCAAAAGTCCAACACAGGAACACAGGCTAGCAAGGAAAAGCTGGGCAGTTTTATTCCAACTTAATGTGACTGAGTTTTCCACTTTTGGAAGATATGGCATATTTCATAAGAACTAGTTCTGTGTCAAATACTACACCTCCAATTGTATTGTTTTTCTATCCTTAAAATATTTTTGAGTGGCAATATAGAGGTGGCCTATAATTCAGTGCCTGTATGTTCTTGAAGCTTTATTTAAGAAAATGAGGCTGCAACAGCACACATACCAATAAAAAATAGCTGAAATAAGTTCAAAACATTGTCTAGGGAAAGGGTTTTTGGTTATGTCTCTGAGAACTGGTATACATAATTTTTTTCTTTTTCCAGTTAGTGGTTCTTGCTGTGACAGAGAGTTTTAGTGTTCCCTTGGTAAAGCATATCTTAGGCTGGGCTTAAAGAAACAATATTAACTGTATTGAGCAAAATCTATCCCCGACCTCATACTTATTTCTGACATTTAGAAATTTTACATAAGGGATCTTTTTCAGAGTTTGTTGTGAGGCGCTACAAATACTTAATAGAATTTTATAGTGTGGGGACTGACCATGTGATTATCTTCTAAAATGCATATATATGTATGTGTAAATGTATGTGTGTATATATATATATATTCAAAACTGGACAGGCTACTTTAAAGAGATTTTATTTGAGTAAAATGAATTATTTCAATATTTAATACTATAGGTTGTTTGGATTCAGAGAGTTTTCTGGAAACTCCTCTTTCAGATATTCCACATGGTCCACGTGACTTTCGAGGTTTTCCCTGATAACCTTATTTTAAACAGCCAACTATATCTTTATCTATCCCCTTATCCTGCTTTATTGTTTCTTAGTACTTGTTACCTATTTATTTGATATTATAGCATGTATCTTTTTTCTAAATTTTTCCTTCCACTAGAATGCAATATTGATAAAGACAGGGGTTTTGTTTACCTTGCTCATGGTCTCAGTGTCTAGAACAGTGCTACGTACATGGTTATCACACAGTCAGTATTTTTGAGTGAATATATGAATAAAATAGAGCAATAATAGCAGGTACTCTTTGTTGAGTGGCTACTATGTGCTATGCACTGTGCAAAATGACATATATAACTGGAGAAATACATGTTTTATGGTTCATTAATGTCTCCAAGGATGGATCCTGGTGACTGACAGATCTTTATTTCATTGAAGGAAGTAATAATTGATAGGTGTGAAAGATGAGAACTGAAAGAGCTTTATGGCTTTAAACAGTTTTACCTATGAAAGAGAAACATAAATACAGATCTTGGAGTATCAAGGAGCTAGTATTGGGACTTTGGGAGAAAAGAGGCAAGATTAAGATTATAGGGCACTTGAGGGAGGGTCTAGAAAAAGAAAACCCAGTTGCTGGAGTCAAATGAAGGACTTTAGGGTTAGCAGGAAGATATCTGATGGGGATTTCAAATGGAAATTTTATGATCATCTTATATAAACCATTCTCCACCATTTCTTAAACCAAATGTTCTATAAATTGTTTATTTCTTGTCAGTGTCTATGCATTTTCTTTGGTTGGAATAAAGAGAAGTGCCATGGCTTGCTCCAAGAAATGCATGAGAAGACAACAGAGCTGTCTACACGGATTAGTCACAGACATAAATATGATCAAAGAATCTGACAGTTGGAAATCACTATGTAGTCCAGCTTGCTACTTAATATGCAATTAACTCCATAAGACTGTTAAAAGATGGCTTCTGTATTAGCATGTCAATTAACGACATGCACACTTCACTAAGAAGTCCACCGGGGTTTTTTGGACAGCTCCATTTTTCTCCCCATTCAGATCCTTTTTGTAACTGATCTGAAACCCACTTGTCTATAACTTGCTTAATTTATTTAAACAATATCTTTTTTAAAAAGTAATGTAGGGACAAGCCTGGTGGAATAGTGGTTAAATTCACATGCTCTGCTTTCGTGGCCCGGGGTTCGTGGGTTCAGATCCCGGGCGTGGGCCTAGCACTGCTTATCAAGCCATGCTGTGGTGGCATCCCACATAAGATAGAGAAAGATTGGCAGAGATGTTAGTTCAGTGACAATCTTCCTCAAGCAAAAAGAGGAGGATTGGAAACAGATGTTAGCTCAAGGCGAGTCTTCCTCACCAAAAAATAGTAACTAATGTATTTAACAGTTGTGTCTTTTTTAGGACCTTTAGAAAAACAGAGACCCTGAATGTTCCTTCCTTACCTGCGACATTTTGTTGCCACAATGAAAATAGCTATATGCCTGACAACAGCATGGACTCAACAAATATTTGTTAAGTAAATTAACGAATGAGCTTTTGTGCTATAGCGCCTTCTAGTCTTTTCTAAGAGTCTAATTATTCCTCTCCTTAGGGATCCTTTCAGTATGTTTTGAAAATAACAATAACAATCAACACAGTTTTATAATCATTTCTATAGTCTAGTGCTACCTTTAAAGGGAAGTAAACTGAGTCAGAGAGCCATAGGCTTTGTTCAAAGTCATAATGGCAAATAAGCGGCTGTGTGCAAAGAAGATATTATGAGTTATGACACTTTGTCCAATTACATATCTACTTGAAATGTCTGATGGGACATGGCACAAAGACCAAAATATCAAGCAAGAGAAAAATTAGTCCCTTGACATACTTTGGCAGATGGAAAGGAATAAAGATATTCAATAATGATACCAACCTTTTTCAGTTTCCTGGATGAACCCCCCCCCCCACCAAAATAAGCTACATTTCTCTCCAGCCTTGGTTTTAAGCACTACTCTCTTTCTTGAAATATATTAGCATTTGGATTTAACAACTACCAATTCTCAAAAGACCAAATCCATGTCCGATCATGTATCAAAGGACTATATCCCTCCTTATTCATACACAGAGCTGGCATTGAAAAAAGTTAATCATAGTGATACGTGAAGAACAGGAGAGGAGGGAGGACAAAATGTCCAAGGGTGCAATATGAATACTAAGGCCTTTGTTGAGTACCAACTCACAGCGAGCACAAAGAAGATAGGTCTGTAACACTCTCAAAATATTGTATGTCGTTAAGTCAGGCAACCAACTTACTCAGAAAGGATTAGACTCAGACGATTGGAGTGCTTGTTTAAATCCATGAACAGTTAAATGCCATTTATCATTTTGATCAGACAAAACCCAGCAAATTCCTTTTATTGGGGAAAAAAGGGCTTATCGTGCTAGGAATAAACCTTGGTGCAATAAAGAGGAGTTTCACCAAGGGTTTTATAGGTAACCCAGAGGAGGAACCTGTAAGGCTCATCGGCTCACTTTCATAGTAAAGAAAGGTACATCAGAAACACAGCACAGCCTCAGCATTTGGCTTTCAAGGGAAAGTGTCTTCGTCTTTCCACCTGCACAGAAGTGGGAGTCATTTAGCTGTATCTAAATTATTAGCATGAGTAGCCAAATCTGGACTCTTGTTCCAAATAGAAGCTGGTTTCTGCCGTTTGATGTGGGCATAGCAACCATCCATTGGCATCAACAGATTTTCCTGATAAAAGATCCAGAAATCAGTGTATGTGAATGCCAAACATACGAACAAGCCGCTTGGAGAGAAGACGTTGTAAAGAGAGAACCAAAGAAAGGATGCAGAAAAGATCTAAAAGGGAGTATCTCTCCAATTTACCCCATTTTCCCTATTCTCACTCTCTACCTGAAGTGTAACAGAACACCTCAAATATCCTATTTGTCCCTGCCTCTGGCCTCACCACACCTCTGGACTATTCTCCACACTCTAGCCAGAGAATTCTTTCTAGACCATAAATATGATCTTGTAAAAGTCTCCAGTGGCTCAGCAGTGCCCTCAGAATAAAGCTCAAGTGTGGTGCTGTTACTTGCGAAGTCCCTCACAAACTGGGGCTGACTGCTCTCAGTTGCATTTCTGGCTACCCTCACCATGGCCCGCCCCACCACCAACACACAGACCCTGCACTTCCACCACACAGCACTTTTTTCTATTTGCCAAATTGTCCATGTTCTTTCACAATTCCACATCTTTAAAAATCAGGTAAACTAGATGTGAAATAACTTTTCCTTTCTTACATGTCTAGTAAAGTATACTCATCCCAAAATAATGTCACCTATGTGAGACTTTCATGACGGAGTTACTGGTTCCCACTTATTAGAGCTCTTACTACATTGCACTGTAAATATCTATGTGTGTATCTAAATTTTCTGCCGGACCTTAGGCACCTTGAGGGAAGAATATGGTCTTATTTCTCCATTGTTTTCATTAACATTGTCTTTCATGGGTATGGGGCTCAGTAATGGTTATGTGCACTTATTTCGGTAAGATGGTTTCCTTCAGAATATTTTCAATGTCTCCTTCTGTATGGAGATGGTATCAACTGAACTTGTGAAAATAATAGTGTAAACCTAGAACATCATGAAACACGTTCAATTGCATTTTAGTTAAGCCTAGTAGCTTTGAGCTCCACTCTGGGCTGTCCTTGGATAAGGAGGCTCTACCTCACAGCGTTCACATATATAAATGGGGACAAGGTCTTTGCTCTTTCTTCACTTTTACTTCTTAAGGATAACATACATAGCCCTAGGCAGGTATTACAGGAGATAGGTTATGTGGGGATGGAAGGATAGAAATACGTGGAATTCAATTTCTAGTACACTGAGTTTGAAGAGCCAGGAAAAGATTTCCAAACATGGGGTCAGGGCTGGTGTACTTAAGCACATACAACTTTTTGAAGCTTGAGACAAAGTAAGGAAATGTATCGTTCTAGAATTCAATTTAACTTCTGCATGACTACTTTAGACAAACTAGCTCTTATTTGACTCAATATCTATCTCACAAAGTCAAAATCAAGGACACACACACACACACAAACATGTACAACATACCAAAATCATGAAGGTAGAAAATAAATACCTAATAATTCATCTCAGTCTATAGGCAAAAGTCTTTGCAAGCTTATACTACTGTAGTCAAAACCCAAATCAACTCCTCTCCATGGAAACCACTCTTCTCAATTACAGATTTTCCTTTAATGGCACTTATAGTCTATATAGGCCATGTCCTCATCCCCAGCTCCATCTTCCTGATTTAAAACGATTCTTATGGGTATTTGGGGTCTAGGAGATTACAAAAAAAAAGCCTGTCAGGGAGAAATAAATGCAATTAGAGTTAAAAGTTTCATGAAGGAAGGTTTTGTTTTCTTGTGCACCAAAAAGAAAAGAAAATCATGAATCTCTTAAAAGCTTAAGTAACTGAATTTTTTTTTTTTAAATCATAGAAGGTCTTTGTGACTACACTTGCTGCAGTTGACCCTGATCATCAGTGTTCTGCATCCAACTATAGTGATGTTAATAAACTTTTCAAACTTATGCTGCCATTTCCCAACATGGTAAGAAAAAAGGAGATGATGCCGATTGGTATACAATCAGTCAACCCTGCTTGATCTGGTCTAGAGGATGTGTGTGAGTTTAAAAATAATTATGGGGGCTGGTCAGGTGGTGCAGCGGTTAAGTTTGCACGTTCTGCTTCGGTGGCGCAGGGTTTGCTGGTTCAGATCCCAGGTGTGGACCTATGCAGTGCTGGTCAAGCCATGCTGTGGCAGGCATCCCACATATAAAGTAGAGGTAGATGGGCACGAATGTTAGCTCAGGGCCAGTCTTCCTCAGCAAAAAGAGGAGGATTGGCAGCAGATGTTAGCTCAGGGCTAATCTTCCTCAAAAAATAAATAAATAAAAATAATTTTGTGCAGCAATCACAGAAGTCATCACACAATACAGTAGTATTCTACCAGTGACATGAAATGTGAAGCTGTTTGGAGATTGAATTAGACATCATGCATGATATGTGAGCAGAAGTGATTGTCCTGATAATCTTCTAAAAATATGGTTAGCACAAAAGAGCAAGCATAAAACTCAAGGATAAAAACACCTGCAATGGTCATAATAATGAATGGTCATAATAAAACACGTATTTAAGTATCTACACCTTAAATATAGTGGAGGTGATATGCAATGTAAAGAAACCATTTGTTCATGATAATCTGGGTTAAATTCACAGTATAGACAGGGCATCAATGATCCTCTTTGTTAGATTATTGATGTCACAGTAGGATTCTGAGATTTTCTCTTGAATGAAGCAATGATGTGAAAAGTTCTAAGAAACAAGTCACACTTAGGATCTCCTAAAATCAGATTTCCAACTGCTTTGGATCAAATGGTCCTGACAGGTCCTTAAGAAGTCATTCTTCTACTGGACGACAGTGTAGTTGTGACTCAGTTGTCTTCCTTCCATCCCAGGCTGAATTCTTCTCTGGTTCTCTGCTCCTTCCAATTGCCTTCTAGTGATCTGGGTACTAAATTCATTAACTCATTCATTCCCTCAATTGCAATAAATAGTAGAAAGACGAAGACACGTCAGACACTGTTTTGCAAGGCATTTAATGGTGAACACAACAAAACTCATGCCCTCGTGCCTTTCATTTTGGGGTGAAGTAGCATAATAAATGTCAACTACATTGGTTTTCACAAACACAATTTTGTGACCTGATGCTAGGCTGGTGGCAAGAGAAACAGTAGGGGACATACTTGAAAATACAGACCCCTGGGTACCACCAATAGACATTCTATTTAAGTAGGTTTGAGATGGAATATGGCAATTTATAGTTAAAAACAAAAACCTTTCTAAGTGTGCTGACTGGTACACAGCCAGGCTTGGGAACTAGTTTAGTGTACAATGATAACTGATTTTGCAGGAGAAAACAGCAAATCATGTGTTCGTTCTGCTCCATCAGAGAGGCTGAGGGTCAGCACAGCTCCTTAGGGCTCCATGAGTGGGGAGGGAGGCAGAGGAATGAGTGACCAGAGCATATCTGACTGTTAGTGGTGGCTTCATGCAATCATGCTCTCACCTCCCCATTTGAGGGACAATGTTCTTGGAACCCCTCTGATGGATTGGGATGCTCTTGACTGAAGTCAGGAGTCAAGAAAGGACACTGAGGGCCCCCAAGTGAAGGGGAGTCTCGATCAATGAACCGGGTTCAACATGGGGCCTGAAGCTGATGGTACAGGCTGGTTTGGGGCCCAATATGTGTTTAAGGCTGGAAGTCTCTGAAGACCTAAACCATCTGGCTCAGCAGGGTGAACTAATGAGGCTCTATCTTGGGAACCTGAATGTGGGGCACCACTGTGGCTGTGCAAGGATCTGGCTCAGCAAAGGGATCATCATAGCATTCACTACGCTGCACCAGGATGTGTTCAACAGCAAGACCATGTGGCAACAACTGTAGTGGCTTCATCAGGCTCTGTCCTTGAGGTTAGAGACAGGCTGACACCTTTGCACAAAGAAAGCCTTCAAACCCCTCAATCTACTCCAGGAGGAGGACACTTCAAGTGGGGGGTATTGGGCTTCTTGAAAATCTGGGCATATGGAAAATTAAAGTTAAATGGACAAAAAAAAAAAGAAATCATGGTGTCAGAGTTTGAAAGTCACAAATGACAGATCAAGACTCAGTAATTCCAAGAAGCATGTTTAACGTATATTTTTTAAAAAGCCAGAAGGTTCTGAGACAACTATTAGGAGCTGAAAGTCAAGATCTAAGAGGCAGAGAAGATGAGTAAGACAGGAGCAGGCAAGATGTCAGGAGGAGAGTGGGGGAAATTTACAATTTTGTGTCCCTGGCAATGAACTGCCTGGTTAACTCCCTATCTTGTCTCAAAGTACAGTGAGAGTGTAAATCTCTATGTCGTCAGATCAAAAGCCAGACACCTTTCTTGCTACCATAACATATTTTACACATTTGCAAAACGATTTTAGGTGTAATTATTCACAATCTACAATTCAGGGAAAAGTACACAACTGTTTAACAGAAGTACCCAGACTTGAATCCTTGTGTACTTACTTGCACAGCAATAATGGTCTTGGTGACGTGGTTTTAGTATCCTTTTTCAGTGTTGTCTTTGGCCACTAATATACACATAGGTCACATTTTTTGAGAAGTCACTAGGTTCTGAACCTTTGTACTAAATGCTTCCTATGCAATAACTCATATAATCTCCACAGCAGCTTTATGTGGTAAGTAGTTATTAACCCCATTTTACAGATGAGGAAACAGGTTGCCTGTAAGTGGTCAGTTGCAGAGCCAAGACACAGGACTACAGTAGTCTGGCTCCAGAGCTTATGCTCTGGAGATAATTCGAATCTATTCCACTTTCCAGCACTTAGAAAACAAGCAACATTTCCTTATACTTTTAATTCAAAACTCCACACCCTCGCTTTCCTGCCTGGAGATAATGTATTTAATTTTAAAGGTAGCACTGAAGCTCTGAAATTATATCCTTGATTGGGTATTGTCTTGAAATAAAAACAAGATTAAGGGCTTTGATCTTAAAGTCATATAATGAACCATTCATATAAATATAAGTAACTAAATTTTTGACTCTTAAACTTCATTGAAGCTAGATATACGACAGTGGAAAAGATGTCCTTTCCTATAAGTAAGCCTTTTTCTGCATAGTGAGAAATTGGAAATCTCTACTCTTCCAGAAAGTTTTCGCAAATTGCAAATTTCAAAGTCCTTTCCTATAAGGCATTCATGTAATCATCCGAAATCTTTCTGAGGGAGGAGGCTAGTTGTTATATTTTCCTTTAATGTATAAGAAACCCAAAACTCAGACAAGTAAAGTTCAGTAAATTAAGCAAAAAAATGGCCAAATTAAAGTTATACCACTTATTGCCAGAATTGGGGTTAAAGTTGAATATCCTGGCTCTTCATTGTACACTTTGTCTCAGGTAAAAGAGGCAGTGATAGAAAGGTCAGTATCAAATTTTATGATGATTAAAGACAATATAAATGATCACATACTAAAAAGGAATTAAATATTTCTGATATTTAACATGAGAATGTTTTATATTGGCCTTCTAGCATTTACCAAATGAATAACCAAAGTTAGGAGGCTTTGATCATATAAATTCGGTCAATATAACCATACATATTTATATTTATGGGTCATTATTCATTCAATTTATAGACTGTGGATTTTAAAATTAACTAATAAATCAGCATTGGTCTGTTTCTTTTATCCTATTATTTTGACGATGATGCTGATACATAGAAAGTGTAGTTGGATCATATGGCAGATGAAAGCTTTCTGTTGTCAGCATTTGGAGCACAGAAGATTTATAGTTAGATGTACTTTTTTAGCATGGTAGAAATTATATTTTCAGATCCTTTAAATGAGTTATCTTTGAGCTGTAGATATGGGAAACACAATATTTATAACTCTGCGTGGATGTGATCAATACTAACACAATATGGTACTATTTTGTTCTTGTAAAAGAAAACTAGGTTGATACTGAGGCCCAGAAGTAAACATATTCATTCTTGTTTCAATTTATTTTTTATTGAAGTACTTTAAGATGTACGTAGACACATTCGTATAAAAAATAGAAAAAAACATTTTATTTAACATGCTATCATATGAAAAATGCTAGTGGCGTAGTAACGTTTTATTTTAAAATTACTTAATTTAAAATGAGTAATTAAGGGGCCGGCCTGGTGGCACAGCAGTTAAGTTCACACGTTCCACTTCGGCGCCCTGAGGTTCACCAGTTTGGATACTGGGTGCGGACCTACGTGCTGCTTGTCAAGCAGTGCTATGGTAGGCGTCCCACATATAAAGTAGAGGAAGACGGGCATGGATGTTAGCTCAGGGCCAGTCTTCCTCAGCAAAAAGAGGAGGATTGGCAGCAGATGTTAGCTCTGGGCTAATCTTCCTAAAAAAGAAAAATGTGTAATTATAAAAGAGAAATCAACTTTTTAAATTTCAACATTTAAGCACATAACACCTTAATAAGATATAGAAATGTTTAACCTTTAAATTCTACAGCATATGTGGTTGAAAATTCAGTGCAGTAATAACATGTATACATCTCTCAAGCATACACAGGCTTTAATCCATTTAAGCATTCAATTTTATAAAAATTTCTTCCCCAGTAACAGACGTAGTAGAATTAAAAACAATGGGTTAACTAAAACATCAAATGCCCGAAACAAAGTATATGTTCATATTTAAAACAGTGGTCACTGACTTATGCTCATGAAATTGATGAATATCCATTCTTTGATTATACAGTGTATAATGAACCGAGTTAGGACTTCAAGTTCAAAACAATAGTTAATCATTTGCATTTATATATTGTTCCTCCTAGGAAACCAATAAATTAATAGGAAACGGACTTTTTAAATGACAAACAACACCAAACAGAATAGGAAGGGAACCACCAAAAAGAAGTGATTTCAACAAATGTCTGGAAGATGGTAAGCAGATAAAGGAATGATGACACAAAGCAGAGGAAGCCACAGCTTAGAATACATGCTGGACACGTACATTCAACGGGAAAATCTGTCTGCCATGCTCAATTTCTGACAAGACTGGGATGTTGAAATCCAGGTATGAAGGACAGCAGTTGCAGTATTGGTATCTAAAAACAAGGGTATTGAAAGTATGGGGAACAGATGCACCCAACGTGCACAAAACATTCATTAATTTTCTCTATTGTTTTTCTATTCTGTGTATCATTAATTCCTGGATTCTAATCTTCATTATTTTCATCATCCTGCTTTCTTTAGGTTTAGTTGACTCTTTTTTTCCAGGAACTTAAGGTGGAAAGGTAAGATACTGATTTGAGATCTCACTTAAAAAAAAAAATAGACATTTACAGCTACAAATTGCCCTCTAAGCACTGCTTAGCTACATCTCATAAGTTTTAGTTTGTTGTGTCTTAATTTTCATTCATCTCAAAGAACTTCTAATTTTCTTGTGATTTCTTCATTGACCTACTGGTTATTTAGGAGTGTGCTGTTTTATTTCCACATATTTATGAGTGTCCTAAATTTCTTTTTGTTATTTAATTCTAATTTCAATAAATTACAGTAGTCAGAGAACATATATTGTATTATTTCTATCCATTTAAATTTATTAATGTTTGTTTTATAGCACAGCACATGGTCTATCCTGCAGAATGTTCCATGTGCACTTGAGAATAATGTACTTTCTGCTGTTGCTTAGTGGAGTTTTCTGTAGATATCTTCTAGGTCTAGGTGGTTTATAGTGTTTTTAATGTCTTCTGTTTCCTTGTTGGTCTTCCTAGTTGTTCTATCCATTAATGAGAGTGTAATATTGAAGTCTCCAACTATTATTTTGAATCATTTACTTTCCCCTTCATTTCTGACAGTTTTGCTTCAGGTATTTTGGTGCTCTGTTGTTAGGCACATATATGATTAAAATTGTCATACCTTTCAGATGGATTGACTCTTTTGTCACTATAAAATGTTCCCCTTTATCTCTAGTAACATTTATCTGTTTTAAAGTACATTGTTTCTGATATTAGTATAGCCATTCCAGCTTTCTTGTGGTTCTAGGCTTTCTGCTATGTTATATTCTAGTAGTTCCATAGTTTTGCATTATACATTTAGGTTTGTGCTCCACTTTGAGTACATTTTTGTGAAGGGTTTAAGGTTTGTGTGTAGATTCATTTTTTTGCACATGGAAGTCCAGTTGTTCCAGCGCCATTTGTTGAAAAGACTATCTTTGCTCCACTGTATTGCCTTTGTGCCTTTGTCAAAGATCTATTGACTATATTTATGTTAGTCTAATTCTGGGCTCTTTATTCTGTTCCACTGATCTATGTGTCTATTTTTTTTTGCCAATATCACATTGTCTTGATAGCTTTATAGTAAGTCTTAAAGTCAAGTAATGTCTGTCCTCCAACTTTGTTCTTCTCCTTCAATATTCTGTCTCTCCATAACAACTTCACAATCAGTTTGTCAATATCCACAAAATAACTTGCTGGGATTTTGATTGGGATTGCATTGAATCTATAGATCAATTTGGGAAGAACTAAAATTTTGACAATATTGAGCCTTCCTATCCACGAACACAAAATATCTCCTCATTTACTTAATTCTTTTTAAAATTTTGTTCATCAGAATTTTATGGTTTTCCTCATATATATCTGGTACATGTTTTGTTAGATTTATACCACAGTATTTCATTTTGGGAAGTCGTATTTTGTTTTTACTTTCAAATACCACTTGTTAACTGCTAGTATATAAAAAGTGATTGACTTGTGTATATTAACCGTGTATCTGCAGGCTTGGTCTTTTTTGGTAATTCTTTCAGATTTTCTACATAGATGATTATGTTATCTGTGAACAAAAAGAGTTTTATCTCTTCCTTCCCAATCCATATACCTTTTATTCCTTTTTCTTATCTTATTGAATCTGCTAGAAATTCTAGCATGATGTTGAAAAGGAGTGGTGAGAGGGGACTAATGAAGGATTTTAATTAATTAATTTTTTCCACTAATATTTTTAGTTCTTTCTTTATTGGTTGCCCTACAGCTTAACATGCCAATGTTAAATTATCTGAATCAGTTTAAGATTTATACTGATTTACTCAACTCCAGTTAGATATAGAAATGCTACTCCTATTTATCTCTATTCTTTCTCCCTTTTCATGTATTATTGTTACACATATTGCAGCCATAATATTGCAAGAATTATATAACATTACGGTGTTAGAATTATTGTTTTATATAATTTTTGTATTTTAAAGAAGCTCAGAGATGACAAAGAAAACAACTAAAGAATTTATAGCTTTTGTTATTTTAACTTTCTTTTTCATCATTTCTTAATCACTTCATTTCTTCCTGTGGATTTGATTTACCATTTGAAGTAATTTCCTTAGCCCAATGCAGCTGTGCTTCCATCGTCTCCTGCAAACTCTCAGAAAGGAGGTGGTTTTGCTGTTTTGAAGCAGAAATTCTTTTAAGGAAACCTAGGATTTTGCTCTTAAGGCCTATTAACTGATTGGATTATACCTACCCACATTATTAAGAGTAATCTCCTTTACTTAAGGACAACTGGTTGTAGATGTTAACTACATTTACAAAACACCCTCATAGCAACATGTAGATTACCGCTTGAACTAGTAATTTGGTACTAAAGCCTAGCCAAGTTAACTCATTAAACTAACCAATAAAATATGTGTTGGTGTGATTAATGATGCCCTGCATTTCTCTGAGGGTTTTTCATTTTTCTTCGTTCTTTTCTATCTTTGTTGTTCAGATTGTACAATCTCTGTTGGTCTATCTTCAAAATCACGAATTCTTTCTTCTGCCGATTAAACCTACCATTGAGGCTTCTAGTGATTTTTTTTTAATTTCAGTTATTGTACTCTTCAACTGAAGAATTTCTATTTGGTTCTCTTTTGTTTATTAACGCTCTCAGTTTGATGAGACTTTGTTGTCATACTTTCCATTACTTTCTTAATCATTATTCCTTCGTTCTTTGAATATATTTATAATGGCCACGTTGAAATCTTTTTCTGTTATATCTGACATCTGGTTGCTCTTGCAGGCAGTATCTGTTTCCTGATTTTTCTTGTTTCCGGTATATGTCTCGTACATTCTTGTTTCTTTACATGTCTTGTAATTTTTGTTGGAACATCGACATTCTAGATAAATATATTATAGCAACCTCTGGATACTGGTCCGTCCTCTCCTGGGCTTCTTATTGTTATTTGCTTTTTAATTTGTTTAGTGACTGGTTAAGTTATTTTAATGAAGTATATTTCTTTCCCCCAGAAACGTGAAGCCACTGATGTTGCACTTCAGGGTGCAAAGCCTTAGGTATGCCCACGTTCTCCCTGAGAGGACAGTGGTTTGGGCAGGGCTCTCTTTGACTGCCTCTCTCCTTAACCACCCCCAGCTGTTAAACTCTACTAATCACTGCTGATTGCTCTGTTGTTTTCAACAATGTCCTTGGGCATAAATTGCTCCACAGATTGATTCAATCAAATGTAATCTCTTTTAAAAGCATAGTTTGCAAGGTCAGTGTTTGAGCTTTGTTTTGAAGATAGAAGGGCTCCTCCCAACCTTCTCTTTCCCAATTCTCTCTAGAAAATTAGTCAGTCTACAGTTTAGCCTATATGATAAAATAACCTACCTATCCCCTCCCAATTGCCTTTCACCAAAACCTCTACTGTTTTTGAGAACATCTTAGTCAGCTTGGGATACCATAGCAAAATATCATATACTGGGTGGCTTACGCAAATGAAATTTGTTTTCTCACAGTTCTTGTGGCTAGAAGACTAAGATCAAGGTACTAGCATGGGCAGTTTCTGGTGAGAGCTCTCTTCCTGTCTTGTAGACTGCCAACTTCTCGCTGTGCCCTCCCTTGGCAGGAAGAGAGAGAGGGAGCATGCTCTCGGGTGTCCACTCTTATAATGGAACTAATCCCTTCATGAAGGCACCAACCTCATGACCTCATCTAAACTTAGTTACCTTGTAAAAGCCCCAGTTCCAAATACCATGATATTCTATTGGGTGTTAGGGCATCAACATAGGAATTTGGTGAGAGGGGCACACAATTCAGTTCATAGCAACATCCTTAGGATTGCATTTCACACTCTGTTGCAAATAAAGTCAGTTCCTTTTGGAAGAAATTTGAAGCTCTCTATTTTATAGCCTGCTTCTCCCCTTGCAAGCAAACTCTCTGAGGCATGGCTCTGGAGCCGGGGGTGGGGACAATGTCACACTTGTCTGTGAGGGATACCTCCATTTTAGGGGCTGGGTACTCGGTGGAGAGAGGCAATAGTCTCAGTTTCTTCTGGCTTGACTCTCCCATCGTGGAACTGCCATCCAAACAAACCAAGGCAAGAGTCATCAGTGGTCCTGAATTCTCAGCAATGTTTCACCCAAAGTAGAATCTTGGACCCCCAAATGTGGGCTGGGCAGAAGAAGGGATACCCCATCTCTCAGTTACAATCACCCAGAATTTACACTTAGCAACAGGTAGCTGGGAGCAAGATGAGCAATGGTGACATCCTGCTCTTCCCAGGAAGACAGCCCTCTGACAGGGAGATGAGGGCAGAGGGTGCCCTGTGTTCTTGGCTACAGCAGTTTGGAACTGATTTTCGGTATCACTAAGCTCTGAGAGAAAATATAGGAAATGGTTCTTAGCTCAAAACCCACGGACTCTCACTGTTCTTCCAGAACTTTAGATTTTCTTGAATAAATGTGTCTTCTTTTGCTGTATGTTCTTAGGACCATTTCCAGACACTTAAATTCATATATAATTTTCAGTGGTTTCAATGGGAAGAAGGTCTGTGGAGCTCCTCACCCTACAATAGCAGGCCAAAAGTGGAATTGTCCCAGCAGGAAGATATTTGATTGTTGAGAAAAAATTATGTTCTCCACTAGAGAAATCAAATTAATTAGAGAGAACTGGGGGGATCGTTTGGATATCTGCATCTCACAGTACAATAATGGGCTTTCTGTGGTTTAGTGGTTCCCCAACATACATAAAAGCCTCTACCCTGTTTACAATTAAGTGAAACCTATCAGTTGAAATCTGCACCCGTGTACACAGCATGCCCTAGTAGCTTTTTAAGGCCTCATTCTCAAATATGAACAAAGGAGCATCACCAGACATCTGAGGAAAAACATGTAGAGAAGGAGAAGAAATAAAGGAAATAACAGTCTAGAAAAATAGACAAAAATAAAGGAATACAAATAACTTCAAAATAATCCATAATTAGTTTTCAGGGAGAGGTACAAGAAGATAGCAAATCCATAAAAAGGAAACAGAAAGCTATGGACAAGAAACAATCAGAAACAAAGAAAGAGGCTTGGAAGTTAAAAATACAATTTCCAAACAAATTTTCAAAACAAAGACAAACATAAATTTAATCAAATTGCCAAAAAGGAGAATAAAATACAAAAGAGATAAAAAAATATGAGGGAAAATATAAAAAGAGAATTTATCTTGTAGTTTAAAATTATGACCAATAGAAGTTCTACAAAGGGAGAACAGAAAAGCCATGAGCAGAAAATATCTAGTAAATAATAGAAGAGAATTTCCCAAAGAAAAGTACACAAGTCTTCAGAACAATAAATGAAAATTAAGAATCTTTCTATGAATATAATTGTGAAACTTTATAATAATCAAGAAAATGAAACAACATAAAATCTTCCTAAGGGTTAGGGTAGGGTTGGACAAGGACCCAGTCAGATATAAAAGAGTAAGTCTCAGACTGACATCAAACTTTTCATTAATTATACCAGATGCTAGAAGCCAATAAAGAAATGTTTCAAAGTTTTGAGAGAAAAATGTGTGTTTGTGAGAAATTTTATGCTAACCAGACTATCAAACGTGAAGGCAGAATAAGGAACATTTCAGGCTGCAAGGATTTGAAAGTTTGCATCTCATGTATTTTGGAATGTTGCTTAAGAATGTACTTCCGGAAGAATACCAAAGAAGTTAACCAGGAAGAAGACAATGGGATCCAGTAAAATAGTCAGGAAAATTCCAGGAGCATAGCTATTCAGATGTCCCACAGAACCAGCAGTCCACCTGGGAGTATGAGGCCAGGGCATCCAGAGTGGAAGATTCTGGGATATAAAAGGAACTGATAGACTAGATACAGTGATTGCTATCTTGGAAACATTTGAAGTCATGGTAAAACCAATTGTGGTTTATGGAAAAGGAGCATCCAATTGAAATTCTCTTGGAAGACTCCTCTATATGAGGCTAAGTGACTGTGACATTGGACCTGTAGCGTTAGGAATGTCTTCTTAAGTAGACTACTTGACCCTGCAGTGATCACCATTTACAAGCCCATAATAATATAAATGGATTTTTATTAATTTTTCCATTTTAGAGTTTTGGACAAATCACAGAAATCTTAATCATGGTTACAGAACAGACTAAACCAAGTATCAACTTTGAGAAGGTAAAGATAAAAATATAACAGGTAGAAACTGGAAGGTGGACAAGATAGAAAGGAGGTTGGTAGCACCAATATCCTCATCTTGAAAAGGGGGAAGTCAAGAGAAATGAATCAGTTTATTTAATGTTGCTTAAAGTTGTAGATGATATGATATAACAATATTGTCATAAGGGAGATAGAAAAGGTGAATTAGATAATGTAAGTGAGCTAAATTCCCCATATTTAAAAGCAGAAAAACAACAACATCAATAATAATAATAATATTAATAATGAGTTAAGACTGTACTAGCCACTATTTAAAGGGTTTCACATATATTAAATCATTTGATTCTCATAGCAATCCTCTAAGGAAGGTGCTATTTTTATTCCTACTTTATAGATGAAGAAACAGGCATAGAGAGATAAAGTAACTCACTCAAGGTCACTCAGCTGGAGGGTGGTGAAACCATAGTTAAACCTAGACAAGCTGGCTCCTGAGGCCTTGTTTTTAAGCTGTAGGCAAATTGCTTCTTACAACAATTTTAGACAATGCCTAAAGATAAATAAAAGAAACAAATTATTAATTTTCATTATATTGTACTCTTTGATATTTAATCCTATTCATGGATTACTTTGGTAAGTTACTCTAATTCGAGAAGTTTGTACAACAGGGCAATTTATTACTTTCTAAAAGAATGAAAAATAATGTTAACCTGGCTATGTAATGTTAGATATATCATAAAACAGTTACAGCAGTAACTTAAAGGTCACGTAAAATTCCAAAATGAACAAATAGCTGAAGGAGGAGAATAGATATATTCTAGTAGATGGCTAACTGTAGAGATCAAGAGTTGATGGGGACAAGCACATGTACTTGGGAAATTCAGCTGGATAACCTTGGTGAGCAGTTTCTTGTTCCTCATCCTTCATCACTCTTGCCTTTCTTTTCTGCCTAAAAAATTCCAAATCACCCTTCAAGACTAAGCTCAAGCATCACTATTCCCCTAAGTGTTATCCTGCCCTATGAATAACGACTATGGTGGAGTCACATGCTACACAGAGTTTAGATTCCAAAAGCCAGCCTATAAGGCTAAAATTATCAATAGTCAAAGTTAAACTTGACATTCTCATAGGAAAATGCTGTAAGAGAAATCACTATACTGTCTCTCAGTAACTCTAGCATAGTCACTTTTCCTCTAAATTTGGAACAGATTGCTGTTTCTTTGGATGAGCTGCACAAAAAATAGTTAGCTTGTGTTCTAAGGCCATGTAGTATGAATAATACCTATTTTTATACATTGTAATCTCATTAAAAATGACTTTTGGAATAGTAGCTATCTCATCTTCCATTTATGGACTACATTCATTAAATGGAGTGACAGGCACTACTTAAGTTGTTATTTTTCTCTTCTTTTTATTTGCTGAGTTCATATAAGAGAATTCATGTAAAATACATGGGAGAAAGATATGAATTCTCTATAATCCTCCCTTTGGGACTTTCACTGAAAATTGTACACACCTATCATTCTATATTGCAACAATACATAATATAATTTAGGTAGGAAGGCATGATGGAGAATGATGGATTAATGAGTGACAGAGGAGATGAAAGAGACATTGATACAAGGATGAATAGCTGAAAATATCTTCTAATATATTAATAAAATGTTGGCTGCTTAGATACAGATAAGGAAGTTTAGGGATAGAGATGGATAGATGACTAGTTGGGATGATGAGTGGAGAACATGACAGACAGCCTGTTTGAATGATAAGAGATAATGGAAAGATAAGAGAGAACCTGATGAAATGATGGTAGAAAAGAGATAGAAGTGGTTGAAGATACAAATACGTGCAGACATTTATGCATTCATTCAACAAATATTCACTGGGTGACTAATAAGTGCCAGTCACTGTACTAGGCATTGGAGGTGCAATAGTGAGCAAAAAGAGACATGGCCACTGCCTTCAATGAGCTCAGAGTTAGATGTATTATTATGAGGGCAAGAAAAAGTAAAAACAAAATCAAGGAGTCAGAGGGGGATGGGGATGCAAGTTTAGGGAGAGTGGTCAGTAAAACTGCAAAATAAAGAGATAGCTGAAGAGGACAACATGATGTGATGCTATATGAATAACTATAGAGATCAAGAGTTAATGGAGATGGGAATATGCAGAGCAGTAGAGCTAGGTAAATAAATACAAGAACAAGAGAATATAGAGAGACAGAAAAATGATAGTAAACACTGGCAATTAATGTTAAATGAGTGAATGCAAAAAAGAAGAAATAGGTAAATAGTTCCATGCTGTAGTGACAATGCATAAAGCTAAAAATCTAGAGCAACCGACAGTTCATTCAGAAGAAAGTCAAGTCCACGCTCTATATTTGTATGTTTTCAAATATTATTACATGTCTTTAATTAATGGAAAGAAGTATACATGAAGACAGTGGCTACACATATCAAATACAACTAATATTTTTAAGCAGAACTCATATGAAAATTAATCAACTCAAAGCTTTAATTTGAGGACCAGATTTTCCTGTACAAATGACTGTAGATTCACACACAATGTATTTTTAATCCACTTCAAAAGCAGAATTCAATAGTAATTATCTACCAGAGCTATTGGCTTGTAAAAGCTCCTTAGGCTTCCAGTGCCCCATAATATGATGGTTGCTCCCTATTTTTAGCTGTCAGTAATGGTTGCTTAGCAGCCCTGCAAACTCCTTTGTCAGAAACCACTATCACAGTGTGGATGGCATTGGAAAAATATGCTGCCTGCAAACTCTCACCCAGCATGGAAGCCACTCAACTAGAGCTGCCAAGGGAGAACTTTCACAAGCCACCCAAAGAAAAAAATCTTCTCTGTCAAGGAGGGAGATAAGTGTGACATGAAACAAGGGAAGACTTGGAAGTTCTTTATTTTAGCTCTAACTACACAATGATGGAAAATACGGTTGATGTTTAGGTGTACATTAGATGAGAGTTGATAAATTTTTAAAATAAACTGAAAAATGCCTTGAATATGTAGGGTGACTTGTTTTACCTACCCCCCTCTAACTTCCCATTTGGTCATTCATTCAACACTTACTAAGAATATACTACAGCAGAAACCTTATTATCTGATGCACCTGTGACTGATACTTAATTGGTTAATTGAAAACTTTGGTTGAAACTGAAAGTCATTTTAAAATGACGTTACATACCTTAGATAATTTATCTAATATTACTGCCTATAACTAACAACGAAGTAACAGAAAGAGAAATTAAGAATACAACCCCATTTACAATTGGAACAAAAAGAATAAAATACCTAGGAATAAACTTAACCAAAGAGGTGAAAGATCTGTACACTGAAAGTGATAAAACATTGTTGAAAGAAATTGAAGATACAAAGAAATGGAAAAATATTCCGTGCTCTTGGATTGGAAGAATTAACATAGTTAAAATGTCCATATTTCCTAAAGCAATCTATAGATTCAATGCAATCCCTATTAAAGTTCCCACAACAGTTTTTACAGAAAGAGAACAAAGAGTCCAAAAATTTACATGGAACAACAAAAGACACCGAATAGCAAAAGGATTCCTGAGAAAAAAGAACAAAGTGGGAGGTGTCACACTCCCTGATTTCAAAATTTACTACAAAGCCATAGTAACCAAAACAGCATGGCACTGGCACAGAAACAGACACACAGATCAATGGAAGACAATCAAGAGCCCAGAAATAAGCCCACACATTTATGGGCAGCTAATTTTGGAGAAGGGAGCCAAGAGCATACAATGGAGACAGGAGAGTGTCTTCAATAAATGGTGTTGGGAAAACTGGACAGCCACATGCAAACGAATGAAAGTAGACCATTCCCTTACACCATGCACAAAAATCAATTCAAAATGGATTAAAGACTTGAATGTAAGACCCGAAACCATGAAACTTCTAGAATAAAACATAGGCAGTATGCTCTTTGACATCAGTCTTAGCAGCATATTTTCAAGTACCATGTCTGACTGGGAAAGGGAAACAAAAGAAAAAATGAACAAATGGGACCACGTCAAACGAAAAAAGCTTCTGCACAGCAAAGGAAACCATCAAGAA
The DNA here is from genome assembly GCF_041296235.1 of Equus asinus. Taxonomy (NCBI): domain Eukaryota; kingdom Metazoa; phylum Chordata; class Mammalia; order Perissodactyla; family Equidae; genus Equus; species Equus asinus. The sequence goes on from NC_091820.1 coordinate 130,680,332, forward strand.
AGCGAAAAGACAACCTAAAAATTGCGAGAAGATATTTGCAAACCACATATCAGATAAAGGGGTTGACATCCAAAATATACAAAGAACTCATACATCTCAACAACAAAAAAACCAACAACCCAATTAAAAAGTGGGCAAAAGCTATGAACAGAGATTTCTCCAAGAAGATATACGGATGGCCAACAGGCACATGAAAAGATGCTCAACATCATTAGCTATCAGGGAAAAGAAAATCAAAACTACAATGAAATATCACCTCACTCCTGTCAGAATGGCTATAATTAACAAGACAAGAAATAACAAGTGTTGGAGAGGATGTGGAGAGAAGGGAACCCTCGTACCCTGCTGGTGGGAGTGCAAACTGGTGCAGCCACTATGGCAAACAGTATGGAGTATCCTCAGAAAATTAAGAATAGATCTACCATATGATCCAGCTATTCCACTGCTGGGTATTTATCCAAAGAACTTGAAAACACAAATGCATAAAGATACAAGCACCCCTATGTTCATTGCAGCATTATTTACTATAGCCAAAACTTGGAAGCAACCTAGATGCCCATCAAGGGACGAATGGACAAATAAGATATGGTATATATACACAATGGAATACTACTCAACCATAAGAAATGATGAAATCAGGCCATTTCTGACAACATGGATGGACCTCGAGGGTATTATGCTAAGTGAAATAAGTCAGAGGGAGAAAGCCAAATACCGTATGATCTCACTCATAATTAGAAGATAAAAACAACGACAAACAAATGCACAGCGAAGGAGATTGGATTGCTGGTTACCATGGGGGAAGGGAGTGGGGAGAGGGCCAAGGGGGTGATTAGGCTCACATGTGAGGTGATGGACTATAATTAGTTTTTAGTGATGAACATGATGTAATCTACACAGAATTCGAAATATATTATGATGTACATCTGAAAGCTATATAATGTTATAATCCAATGTTACTGCAAGAAAAAATAATTAATTAAAAAAATAAATAAAAACAAAAAAAGAGAAAACTTTGGTTGCAACTGGAAATGATTTTAAAATGACATTACATACCTTAGACACTCTATCTAATATTAAATCATATAAATGGTCATTCTTTATCTTCTTTCTTGATGTAGGGTCAAGGCCGTTTCATTGAGTGTGGGTCCTCTGATTTAAATTTTTCATAGTCATTATCACATAAAGCACATGATATGACATCATCTCTGGCATCAAGTTTCACTTTCTTTGAAATGTAGCAGAAATCTGAGGACACATATGAAGGAATTAAGGTGCAGAATGCTTCTAGATTCTTGTTTTATATTTTTCCAATCTATCCCTCACACTTAATTCTAAAACAATTTTTTATTAACAACAACTTGCCACTCTCAAGTCTTCCCCAATCTTTTAATTTGGATTTCATAGAAAGAACAGTTCTCTTTTTAAATTCATATTAATTAGTTTATATAGTATTCAACTAAATGAAATTACTACAATAATAAGTACACTTGGCATAAAGAAGTTTGGAAACAAATGTAATACCTGTCAGTAAGCATGAAACTCAACAGGTGGAACCAGATGTGTACAAGTGGGTAGGTTATTAGCTCTGAGTTTTCAGTCTGCCTTCGAGTATAAATCAGTGTGTTTTACAGAAGGAGTAAAGAGCATTCTGAATCTAGTAAGAAGACAGGTAAGAGAGTTTCGACTGTCTGTGCCAGCCATTATGCTAAGCTTCATGTACATGAACTTGAAGGCCTCTGTCCTCGGGGAACCAACTGCATTAATACCAAATTTCAAAAATTCTTTCTTTGCACAGGTGAGGTAAGTTTGAGTCCTTGATCCTTCTTTAACTCATGCTTTTCCATTTGTCAATAATTTTCCCTCACAGGGCTCAATTTTCTCCATCTATATAGTGAAATTCTAAGACAGATACCTCAAAAGTTCTTTGCTGCTTTCTGGTTCTAAGAATTGGTTTTTGGAGTTTTAGAGTTGGTACTTTTTTTGCTTAAGATGTACAAAGAGAATGATTAAATCATTGATCTTCACATTTTGTTATTGCTGATTAAGATTCAATAGTGCTTTCAGAATTATAGGTTTCAGGTGTGAAAATATACAAAATATATTACTTACATATGACTGATGGCAGTCTGATATAATGGAAGGAGCAATGAACTGGAAGTTAAAAGACTAGGGTTTGAATTTCAGCTCTGACAATTTATAGCTTTGTGTTCATAGGATAAGTCCATTGACCTCTTGGGATTTCAGTTTATTCTCTGTAACATAAGATAACCCCACGTGTATTGGTAATGTATTCATATGTAACAAATCATGTATATCTTAGAATTTGAAGAAAATATATTTCAGTTTCTGTAGGGCAGGAACGCAGGAATGGCTTAGCTGGGTGGTTCTGGCTGAGAGTCTCTCTTGAGCTTGCAAGTCAAGCTTTAAGCGGGGGCTGCAATCATTTGAAGGCTTTACTGAGAATAAAGGCTACTCATGTGGCCTCAGTTCCTCACTGGACACTGGCCAGATGGGAAGGGAAGAGAGAAACAGACAGAGAGAGAACCAAGAAAGAAACTACAGTCTTTTTGTAACCATTGGAATTGATACCCCATCGACTTCCACGATGTTCTCTTCACTGGAAGCAAGTTATTAAGTTTAGTCCATACTCAAAGTGAATTCAGCTTCACCTCTTGAAGAGAAGAACATCAAATAATTTTTTAATATAATTTAAAATCACCAAATATGTAACACTGATATTAACCCTCCTCCACCTTCTAAAGTGACCTCCATCTAGAATATTTGAGGAAAACAGCAGCAGCAACAGTGACAATGACAACAACAAAAATGTATCTATAACTGAATTATTTTTGTGTTTGCACCTCCCTTGAATCCACTGTCTGGGACTTATGGACTAGTATTGTCTCCTTCCTCACAGTTCAGTTATCTCTAGGTACACCTAGAGACATCATAGAGAGGTGACCCTAGATCAGGGCACAATTCTTTTTTCTGCCTTGTCATAGGAATCCCCACAACATGGCCACACAGGCTGCTGATCTGCATTGTATTTTAGTGGTAGTTGGAGGGATGAGCAGAAGCCTAGAATCGAGTACTGGGCATATCCGCTCTTAAAAGGCTTACTGGACTCTTCTCACTCAACACTTTACTCTAAAATGCTCTTTCTGTCGTGTTGGCTAACCTCTCTCTATTACTCTTTGTTTTCTCTGACTTCATATATTCTTGTTCATCTCTTATGCAGAGCAAGTTAACTGTCTGTTGTTCCCTCGCATTCTTCTGACTCATACCATTAGGATGTCACTTTCCACCCTCGAGTGGCATGTGGAAGCATTTTCCTAAACACAGTTCTCTGTCTTATAGTATTCACTATTAAGACTTCACTTTCTCAAAAATATTACCTGCCTATTAATTTATTCATTCATTCATTTATTCACTCATTCATCCATTCTTTTGTGACCCACCTATGATACGTCAAGGCACTACGCAAAATGCTGGGAATGTAAAACCAATGAAGACACTATGCTTCTCAAAACGTCCTAAAGGGAAAGGTGAACAAATACATTAGGAAATAAATGCAGAGAGCTTTCTTAGGGAGTAAAGAGTCAGATCTAAGCTGAGTCCTGAAAGTTTCCTAGAAATCAGCCAGACAAAAGGACGAGGAGTTGGAAAGAAGAGAGATTCTCAAATCAGCAGTTCTCAAACTTGATTGTGAATCAGAATCATCTGCAGGGCTTCTTAAGCACAGATACTGGGACCCACCGCCACAGCTTCTGATTTAGTAGGTTGAGGCTTGAGCCTGATAATTTGCATTTCTAACAAGTTCCCAGGTGGTACAGATACTCATGCTGCTTGTCCAGGAATCACACTTTAAGAACCGCTGCTCTAGGCCAAGAGAGATGAACATGGTGCACTTGAAATATTGCACGTATTAAGAAGGGCTGGCACATCCAAGGAGAGTAGTGATGAGAGATGAATCTAGAAAACCAAGACTAGATCATGATACACTTTGAAAGTCAGGTTAAGAAGTTTGAACTTTATCCTGGGAGCAATAGGGACATTGACTGATTTTAGCAAGAGAGTATACATGATCATATTTAAGCTTTAGAAAGACCACACTGACTGCAATGTTGAGCACTGAATAAGTTTGAAGGCGCTCCTTAGAAGGAATACTTGGGAAATTTTTGTATTATATCAAGTGAAAGGTGAATTAAAGTCATGGAAATTGGGATAATGATAAATATCATTAAAATATCAATAATCGTGATGAGAGCCAACAATTTTAAACATTCACTATGGGGCATGCAAGGGTCTAAGAGCTTTACATGGATTATTACATTTAATTCTCACAACAATCCTATGGCATACGCTTGATTATTAGCCCCATTTTATATGAGGAGACTAATTCTTAGAGAAATGAAGTAATTTGCTTGAGGTCACACAGATAAGAAAAGATGGAGTCAGAATACAAATATAGATAGCCTAGCTTTAGAGTCTCTGCTCTTAACACCACGCTTTGAGGTAAAAGGAGGTTAATGGTCATGGGCAAGTTTATATTTTGTGCAACCAGGTGACTAATGTTTCCCTTAAGTCTAAACCCATGTTCCATTGTTGTACACTGTTATAGAACAGCATCTTTGCCTTCAGAGCACTCATTTTAGTTGATAATTCTGCCTTTCTAAGTGGTATTACTTGATAACGTCAGCCTTCCCTGTGGATTTGAACATCCAAGAAAACGGAGACCATGTCTGTTTTTGTTCACCATTTGTATCCCCATGCCCTAGTACAGGGCCTTAGCAAGCATTTAATTAATAGTTTTTGAAAGAATGAGGAACAAATGAGGATGAAGAGGAACAGGTTCATGGTGAAAGAAAAATCCATTTGGAAACATCCAGTAAGTTATAGCATGTAGTGTATAGAAATCTCTTTTTATTAATTTAAATATAACAATAATAAACCAATTACATTTTAGCCTGTGACATTTTTTATGAAAAATAACTATATTTTCAAATCATAAAATATGTAGTGAGAAGGGTGGCATTGTTTTATATTTTTGAAAATATCTTTAATGTGTGGTTTAAAAGAAACATCTGGATTTTCATATGAACTTCACCATTCATTCTGGAGTGAAATGTTTTGGTTGAAGTATATCAATAAAATACAGCCACACTCAAAAATCAAATGGGACAGGGAGGAGTGTTTTAATAGCCCTTTTGGATAATCATGGATGTTCCTCTTCAATACTAAACCAAAACTAAACAGATGATGGTTTCTTAACGATTACTTGCAATACGGAATCTAAAACCAAATCAATGATTTTTTAATATTTATTTACATTAAACTCCATTGGTTTATTTTACGTTGTGGATCCTTTACTGGTACCTGATTTGTGACATCACGCATTGGCCATTTGGAAAACAATAGTTGAGCGATGCAGATCTTCCAAATGTTGACACTTTTTATTTATGCAATATAAAAAGACATAATTGTTACTATCTCCACCAATCTCATCAGAAAGTCTTTAAGTATTGGGAAGTTGTCAGGCTCACAAGGTAGATATAAGTTTTCCAAAATTCCAATTTTCACTTGAATTTTCAAATATTATCATTGGCGACAAATACTTTCCTTTCAAACAAATGTTTGCTTTCCTTGAAGTGATAGACTCCATTCATTTGTGAGAAAATGTTGCCAAAAGTCCAAGTCTGAATCACAATAATTTGTCTGTCAGTCAGTCTGTCAAGCAAAAGGGCAGTCCACTAATGAAAGCAGCTACTTTAATTTGTAACTCAAGTAATCACAGAAGTGCATTTCCTCAAGATAACATTATTATTTTGGTATGTGGCAGAAATACTTTATGTGTACTTCTCATTTTGTCACCAACACTTTAAAAAGACCTGTACTCGAGGCTCAAGATTTAATGAAACTTACTAAATTTTACTGCTTCATTAAAGATATTGTTAGGTAAGACTTGCTTGTTTTTTCTCATCTTTTTTTTCTTCACTGTGAGTGTGTGATCAAGAGGAATACAATGTCTTCTAGAACGTTTTGTACTGCTGTGTTGATTCATGGTAATGCATCACCACTGACTTTACTCCATCAGTCGAAAAGCCAATAGAGTGAAAAGGGAAAACAGTATCTTAGTAATATTACAAAAATAATGTTGCCATTGCTGCCCCTCTAAAAGAATCTCAGACAACCCCCAAGGGTCTCAGGATCGCACTTTGAGAACCACTGTTCTAGGTATGTATCTTAGAGTATAATTTCTGGCTCAAAGAGTACGCGTACTTTCAACGTTAAACTGTGAAATTGCTCTAAACTGGGTTATATCAATTTATGTTCACACTGGATATATTAAATTTCTCATTTCTAGCTTATGGTATTGTCTGACTTTTAAATTTTTGCACAATTCCCTTTGTAAGGAGCAAATAATTTTTTTCTTTTCTGTTACATCTTTATTAGAGTAGCCTATGAATATACAAGATAGTCTAATAAAGATGCTATATATATATGTATTCAAATATATTATAATACATATATATTCAAGGTGTACCATACTGTACACACTGTTCTAAGACTTGCTTATTTCCATTATTAATATTTCTTAGATATATTTCCTTCTCAGAAAATATAGAACTGCTTTATTATTTAACAGATGCAGAGTTTTCCATTTGATGGATGTACCGTTATCTAACCATTACTTTTCCTTTTATATTGGTAGCTCTTTACAAATTCTATATGTTAATCCTTTTTCAGCAATAGATATTGCAAACAAAATTTCCCAAGCTGTCATTTGTCTTTCTACTTTGTTTATGTGACCTTTACCAAAGTTTTTTCTTATAAAGTAAGCCAGATTTAGAATTGATTTCTTTATGTTTTTGTCTTTTTTCTGTCTTTCATAATGTATGTTTTCCCATCCCATAGTCATTGAGCCAGTCATCTTTATTGTATCGTAAAAGTGTTGCAATTTTGATCATCACATTCAGTTCTTAAATCCACCTGGATTTATTTTTGTGCCTGGTGTGACGCATAATCTAATTTTATTTTTTTCCATATGGATGACCAATTTTCCAGCATAATCTATTCTAACCCCCACAGCTTTGAATTGCCACTTCATTCATAGATTAACATTCCATATGTAAATGGGTCTGTTTCTAGGCTCTCTCTTCTTACTTTTCTATTTGTAATCTCTTCCACCAATACCTCTCTGTCTTAATTACCATGTTTTCAAAATCATTGTTGATATGTAATAGAAGAAATTCTCACATTTTATTGTTCTTCAAAATTGTCTTAGTTATTTTTGTATATCAATGGCAGATAAATGATATTGTGAATATTGAACTGTAATTATCCTTTCTTTAAACATACTAATTATACGGTCTTTTTTTATATTGCTTCACAAAATTGATTTCATTTATAGTAAATACATGTTCTTAATACTGATTTCTTTGGGCCTGTCTCTCTTAGCATATTTTTTACAGTGTTTTTGAATTTTGGTGCATGGGCTTTTTTTTTTTTTTGAGGAAGATTAGCCTTGAGCTAACATCTGCTGCCAATCCTCCACTTTTTGCTGAGGAAAATGAGATAACATTGTGCCCATCTTCCTCTACTTTACACGTGGGATGCCTGCCACAGCATGGCTTGATAAGCGGTGCATTGGTCCACACCAGGATCCCCAAGAACCCCAGGCCACCAAACTTAACCACTGCACCACCAGGCCAGGCCCCTGGTGCGTGGGTTTATTTTTAATGGGAGTGTTTTCCATGTTCATTCTCTCCTCTCGTTCTCTCTCTCTTGCACACACACACACATATATATATTTTCTTTCTGATAACGCTCTTGGTCTCATATTTGCATAGTTGTGTCCATCCCATCCCCCAGGTGCTGCCCAAACCTTATTCTTATGATGCCAATCATAATCCCGAGCTCAGAGCGTCACAGAGCCGCCAATGGTATAATGTCAGTTTCTGTTCATAAATTCATAATCTTATATTTTTGACTCCGTAGGTCCTGAGCTCCCTCTAAATCTCATAATCCCAAACATTTTCCCAATTAAAGAAGATAAGGAATGCTGACTCAGCTTCTGGTTTCCACCAATAAACTTTCCTCTGGTACCCTATCTTTAAAGAAGGACTTTAGTCCCTAATACCACACTGGAGCACAACTCATGGCTGCATCTGCCTGTATACAAACAGAGAGCCTAGCAGAGCTACAGCATCAGTCCATCTTAACATCCTGTTTTTCTGTTATTCTTTTGGTTCACACAGATATTATACTGCATTCGAATAGGCTTGTTTTTTGGTTTTGGTTTTCCTTTCTTATATTTTATCTGTTATTGCCATATGCTTAGAGCGTGAAAGGCAGGATAAAGCATGCACTTGTTGTGCCATCTTCACCAGATGTGGTATGCCTTTGTGATGGTTTCAGATAATGCCTTTCGTATTGCCTTTTGCTAGTTTTGTTTTGTTTTGTTTTTCTTAAAGTGTGAAAATGGACTTGATTTTAAATAATGTTGGAAGAAGTTAGTAAGTGGATTTTTTCAATTTCTCTAATGCACTTGGTTTATATTTTATGAACTTACTGGTATTTAAGTTTCAATTTTCTGAGCCCTCTATTAAATGACTGTCTCAAACAGTACAATCAAGCAAACAGCTTATCCTTAATCCATTTTGTGAATGTTCACCCTGAGCCATTTCTCTCTCTCTCTTTTCTGTAGCAGAGAAAGTCAGACAATCCTGGACTGTCACCATCTCCATCAAGAGGTAGGCCATCACATTAGATCACTGATCTGGTCAATTTCAGGGTCACCTACCAAAGATGGCCAGCTTAGATTACAGAGAAATGTGTGGGTAATTCACAATGCAAGCTAACAATTTCAGGTAGAGCACAGCATTTGTTTTCAACTCCAAGTCTGCAGTAGTTGTAAAGGACTTCTCTGCATGACCAAGTGGTGCTAGAGACACCAGGTGACCCTGAGAGTATTCACATTGAGGCTTTAAGTTAAATTAAAGGCTTGCAGACAATAAGACACTTCAGAGCAGTTTACACTTTAAATGTTAATACTGGGGATTTTCATCTCAAATTATTTCTAAAGAGAAGAAGCTGAAATACTTCAAAAATACAATGGGAAGGTAATATCTTGGTGTCAGGATTTTCACAATCCACATTAACAAAAATAATCTTTCTTTGCCCTTAGTGGAGTCATAAATTAAGCTCACTTCCATCATTAATAGCAGTAAATTGGAGCCCTTCAAGATTTCATTTTTTTATAAAGGAGGAAGAAGTCCCAATCAGTCACACAAGCTCCATTTTAGCCCACACACTCACTAATTGACATAACATTAAATCGTTTCCATGGATTCATTGGAAATGATTCTAAATATATTAGTCTCTGAATACAGAATTAAAAAATTAAACTAGATGTGAAATTGCTTCAGTTAAGAGAGATCCTGAAATACGTTCTCATCATCATCTAAACACACATACACATACACACCCATGCACACACACTTTGAAAAGCTTAATAGTTCATGTGCAGTATTTTAAGAGGTTAAAGACTTGGCGCATGCACTTTGGGTAGCATTGCAGATACATTTTAAAACGATAGATGATGATGATATAATAAATTAATGGGAGAATGGATAGGATTTAAAAGCATATGATTTTATTTCTCCTAGAGAAATATACAGCATGTTTAACTCATATAGTATATAACAATATTTTTTTCTTTCTGACTATAAAAATAATACCCGCTTATTATTGCAAGTTGAAATGGAGAGTTTTATTAAAAAAAAGAAGAAAAGAAAATTAAAATCACCAGTAACTCACCATTCAAAATAACTAACTGCTCAACAGTTTCTGTTATTTCTTTCCAATGTTTGTGGGTGTTTGAATAACAGAATAGGAATCATAGTTCATATGCTTTCTGTACTGCATTGCACTTTATGTTTTTCACTTGAGATTAATTTTGACCTTTTATATTGTTTTAACGTGCTTCATAATAATCCACCCAAATCCTATAGAAATAATCAAACTTTTCATTATATATTTTGCAACATTTTGCCTCATTTCTTTATGAGCTATTCTTAATAAAGCCAAGTTTAACATCTCTATGAATAAATCTAAACCTTTTCAAGGAAAATCTTTAACTAATTGTCTCAACATCATTTAGTAATAATTTTTCCTGTGCACACTGATGTATACCATATTTAGGCCCATTCTAATGTACTCAAGTATTTGCATCTTAAAAAATTGTACCGTGATTCCACCTCTCCGTTCAGCCATTGCTCTACTGACCTTCAAAGACAATTTTTAAGATTTTGTTGACTCTCTCCAGTTGCTCTCCTCCCACATAACTAGCAAGGCATTCCAACGTGATTTTCTTCTCACCACTATACTGAAGCCTATCTAACTAAGGTTACCAATCAACTCAGTGTCAGTAATGTAATCTAAACTTTCAGAAATAATATTTCTTAACCTCTCAATGATAGCCAGTCTAACTGACATCTACCTCTTTAAAACACCCCTAGCCTTTAGGTTGCGTCACACTTTACCTTTGCTGTTTCTTTCTCATTTCCTTTGCCAGTGTATCCAATCAACCTTACCCTTAAATGTTGGAATAATTCAAGGATCTAGTCCTAAGCTACCTCCTCTTCTCAGTCTATACATTCTATTTCATTTTGCATATATATACTCATTCTTCAAGACAAATTTAAATTTTAAGTCATTTGGTGTGACTGTATTACATTTTTCTGACTCTGGTAGATCTTTCACACTCAATTAACGTATTGAGTCCTTGCCAGCTGAGGTCATAATACTCAGCACTCACCTCTAGTTTACCACTCATTAATTAAAATTGTATTTTAAAAAGATTTTGTTTTTTTTCTCTCCTCTATTGATTTTCCTACTAGTTGGAACCACATTTTGCCCATCTTCGTATTTTCTGCAGTATTTCCAACAGTCCAGGCCCTTAGTAAATGTTCATTAGATGCTTATTGAATGAATGAGTAAATCACAGCTGCTCTCTTAGAGCAAACGTGGTTGTGTGGAAGAGGAATCCAATCAAAATAGCTCAACTAAACACAAGACTTATTGTAAGAACACGTGTGAATTTCACAGAATACAATAATAGGAAATATAACACGGATTCATAGGAATTTGGAATGCAGACAATCTTTTTCTATGTGTATCTGTGCATGTGTATGTGTGTGTGTGTGTATTGCTTCATTTTCCTGCTTCTCTCTCAGATATGCCTTTTCTGCTTAATTCTCAGTAAACACACATGGTTGGTCAGGGATTTTCCAGAATCGAAGCCTCAAACCATGAATCCACATGCCTCTGAAACTTGATTCCCCACTAATGACTAACTTAATCACTGAGTCTCAGATACAGCTTCCAATAAGGAGAACCGGAGTGGTCTGATGAGAATCTGACAGTCAGGTGTCTATCTCTATTCCATTACTCTCTGGCCCAGGGTTGATATCATTATGTAGTACATGTGTAAAGCCACCCTTCTAGACTTTGGATTGGCAAGAGAATATTTTCTAAGCTTATAGTATGGGTTGGAGGTCACAACCTCAGTCATCTCTAAAACAAACAGCGCCATGATTGCCTTTTAAGCTTTTAATGCCATGAGAACTTTCCCTTCTTCAGAACTCTATCCCATGCAGTTCTGGGCTCTCTACTCCCTATTCTGGTTATGATACTTGGTGATTTCAATATTCCCATAGAAAATTCTCCCAACCCTGACCTTTCAGTTCCTTAACCTCCTTTCTTCCAATGTCTTCCATCCTACTTCAGCCACTCGTTCCCATGGTCATACTCATACCTGGCAGCTACCAATAACTGAAAACCCTCCACAATCTCAATTTGAAGCATTCCACTCTATGACCACCATTTCCTATCTTTCCAGCTCATTTCTTCTAAAAATACAATTTCAACATCCTTCCAGGACCACAGATCCTACCATCTTTTCACATCCCCCATTTCTTTGATATATTTTCTTCCCTCCTTACCCATATTAAATTTGATTTTGAATTATAATGATCACTTTTTGTACAAATCTTCAATAAACTTGGTACCTATCGCTTCATCATATGTTCCTGACAACATTAAAACTTGTATTAAACCCTACTCTCTCTATTCAATATATAAACCAGTAATCCTTCATACTTTCTCCCTCCTCCATTCATAAAATCTTTCACAAAATCCTGTCAGTTTTATCTCTTCAAAGTTTATTTTCTCTTTTCTTATTAATACTGGTTACTTCAGTCCTCCATCACTTCTTGCCAGTATTACTTCAACAGCCTCCTCACTCTACTTTCTTCTTTGTGTGTGACCTCCTCTAAGCCAGTCTCTACAAAAATGCCAAAATTATCTGCAATGGAAATCTACCTCCATCACTGCATTGCTTAAGACTATTTAGTAGTTCCCAATTGCCTGTTGAGAAAAATCTAAATTCTTTAAAATGGACCACAATTTTTCCAGTTCTCATTTCTTAAAACTTTTTGACTCATACTTTATACTGCTGCAGCACTGAAATGCCTGGAGCCATAGCATATGGCTGTGTGCACCATATTTGCTGGCCTGACAATGTGTTGAGATACCAGCAAACTCACTACTATTTCATGATTTCGTTCTTCTTTTTTTCCTCTCTGCATGGAATGCCCTCTTTGTCTGCTTACCTAAGGATACCAAGACAGATATTGTTTAGGGATATCTAGGTCCTACTCTGATTTCTTCAGGTCTCTGAGCACCACTCTCACCACTTGCAACACCACTCTCACTGCGGTGAGAATGCGGCTTTTCTGATAATAGTTTTGCTTTAAAAACTGGGTACACATGCCCTGAAATGATATAGGATAGATTTCTTTTGTCAGTTCCTCTGCAATGGGATTACAAGCTCTGGGTATAAAAGGACAGTGACAAAGGAAGCCTAGAACTTCCTGAATCAGGCAAGATGCAAGTTTGTCCAGAAAGTATAATTGGCAGCTGCATGGACCCAAGAAAAACTACATCAAAATATGATATATCTGTTCCTACCTTGCATGGCCATTTCACTTCAAAGAAAAACTTGTATTCTTGGCAAATTAAATTGAGAATTTTATCGAATCTTACACTGGGGATGTGTGTGCTAATTTCTCTGGCATTTAAATATATTTTTAATGAGATATAAGTTGTAAGTATCAGGTTTGTAATGATTAAGCAGATGTTAGAAGTGAAAATTGCTCAGTATTTATAGTTACTCATTTGGAAATATATATCAAGATTTCAAATTGCAATATCCTTTGGTTCAACAATTCCAAATCTAGAAATGTATAATAATAAAATAATATGACAATTTGGTAAGGGTACACACACACACACCAATTATTTACTTGAATAATTGTTTAAATAATGACAAATTGGAAACAGATTGTTAATAAACCATTATAGTAAATCCATTAAATGGTGCATTGTGATGTCATTGAAAATAATGAGGAATATTTATATTAATTGATACAAAAAAGGCACCACAACATATTGTTATTGTGGAGTGAGGATAGTAGAGTGCATAGAGTGTATAAAGAAGTACACACACATGCACACAGTGTACGTATGACTAAGGATATATCTGAAAAGATATTTTTCAAGATAATGTAAATTTTTATGTCTATGATTTTGAGCTATTTTTACTTTTTTCATTATATGTTTCTGTATTGTTTGAATTTTTCAAAATGATCATGTATGAATTTTTATAATCTGAGGAAAAGCTGTTAAATTTTAATTTAAATGTTAAACCACTAAAGCACAAGAACATATTAGCAAATGGTTTTATAATATTTGGATGGATGTAGAAGGACTTTTGAAGCCTAATAACTAAGCCAAATTTAATACAGAAAGAGATACATAGCTTTGAATACATAATAATTAAGAATTTCACCATGGCAAATCAAAAAACAAATGGATAAACACTAACAGCCATAAGCAAAGATTACAACTACACAGGAATTGAAGAAAGTATTCACAACTGGTTTGAAAGACAGTGGGTGAATATTCCTAAAATATAAGGAACAGTTACAAATAAGTAAGCGTATGTGATTCGACTACTTCACATTAAATGACATTATCCACTTATGTAAAAATTTAATATAATGTAAACTTCATCATTTATCTATAGCTAATAGAAATGTCAGAATATTACTTTTCCTTATATCATCCATTGGGACAGACAACTCTTTCCTGAAAAGTCACATGCAAATACTCAGTGAAATTACTCAGGGCCCAGCTATATGTGTTTTTATAAGAATGACTCTTTTAAACTCTAGGCAAGTCTCCATTTTCTTTCCAGAGACAGAACTGTTTCTTCTTTATAAAATGTCATGAAACTTTAAACTATAATTCCTATACTTCAAGTAGTACAAAACATGCAAATAATATCTATGTGTGTTGACAAACTAACACTGAATGGGCTTGAATATAAAAATGTAAGCACACTTCTAAATTGTTCTGGTCTTTTCCTTTAACGTAAGAAGCTGAGCATAGCAGGTGCATCTGCGAGCTCTTGCTCTCCTTTACTTCAATGGAGCAGCTACAACCTGGTGACAAGCACATGGACTTGAGGGTCAAGAATGTATTTTGAATATCACTTCTGTTATTTACTAGTTGGATGATTCTTTCTGACTGACAAATTCTATAAGCTTCAACATTTAGAATTACTGAATCAAAAAATATGAAGTTAATAATATGTCCTCACAAGCCCACTTGCAGAATATAAATAAAGCACCTAGCAAAATTCCTGGTACATACTAAGGGTTCAATAAAAATAACTACAGCAATAATGATAATCAATAAAAGTAGGGTGGTGGTGTGGGGGTTGTACTTTCCTTCCATCAGGAAGAACTATAAATTTCTTGTAATTTTGTCTCTTTTGGTGGGATTCCATTTAAAGACAATCCACACAGGAGTTTTATTTCTCAATACACACAGTGTGAGGAGCTTTGAACCTTGAAATTTTGCCCTTCTAATATGGGCGCTGGAATATTTCTCTGTCTGTGAACAGGTCATTCAGCTCATGCATGAAGGGCTAATTTTGCGGAATCCTGCTCTGAGCTAATTATATTTTTAAATTGCCCTCATTTTAAATTCGTGAATGTCAATAAAAGTTATTTAAACACAATGAAAAACAAAATGAAACACCAAAGTTACGAGATATCTGTTTGTTAGACTATTGGACTGGGAATTGCTAACTACTGTTTTAATTACAGTTGTTTCTCACTATGGAGACATACGCAAGATTTTTTTTTAAGAATTTAGTTCGCGCATTGGGAAATTTGAATTGTATCTTTTTCAAAGGATATAAGGAATATGAATTTCTCTGTGCCTGGCATTAACTTGGAAAAATAAAACTGGATAAGATAAGCACAAAAATTGTATTTCAGTTTTGAACGTAGCTATCAAGGTGCAAGAGCAGGAAAGAGAAGGGCAAGCCAGGCCAGGTCCCTGAGGAGCTCAGTGTCATGGCCAATTCTCAGGCACTGGAGTCTGACCAGAGTGTGAATCCCTAGTCTACAGCCTTGCACAGGTTACCGAAACACTCTGCTTCATTTGCCTCCTTCAATAAATTAAGATATCAATGTTTAACTTTTAAGAATATTTTAAGGATGAAACGAAATAATATAATAAACATAGTCCCGATCTAAACAAAGTGCTACCCATGAATATCACCTCTCTAGTGCCTTTCCTATTTGTGGCAGTCATTTTGATGAAACTTTTAAACTGCTAGGCCAAATTTACCCGTTTAGATCTAGATATATTATCAGATGACTGTTCAAGAATAGGTAAATTATTGAAGTATTACACATTGACTTAGGGTAGACACAGTAGTTGTGCCTTAAGTGACTAAGACATTTATTACCGGCATTCAATAGCTTTTTGCGAGGGAACAACAGCTAACTTAAAAACGAGTGTCAAAAGAATTTTCTCATATGAAATAAATGATAAAGGACATACGAAAATCATTTCTGGGCAGCCGGTTGCAGCAGCCAGCTCTCTAGGGCTGACAAAAGAACAGCTGAGATTCCTCAGTGCCTGCAGCATGCTCTGCAATGGGAGCGAGGGGCCATCCCATGAGGTGAGGAGGAGGCCTGTGGAAAGAAAAGGGCCCCAAGTTCATCTGAGCCCACTTCTAAATGCCCAGTTTAAGGAACTTTCTGAACGTGGCTTCAGGGAAGATCTTTCTTGACTTTTTCCACATCAGAACTTGCTTGATGAATTTGATGGAGCTAAATTGTATCTTACTGAAATGATGTAAGGCCAAATCACAAGCATTTATCAGAAAACAAAAAAAGGAAACTTTGCAGTGCACGTGAACGGAAATACATCACAAGCTCCAGGCTTGAACTGTTAGAAACAACGTGCTGAAGAAGTTGGGCTAGTTGCTGTCATTCACTAATGAGCTCTCTATCTGGATTGCCTGTAAATGGCCTGATTGCTTGCTGAGGATGAAGTTATTCTGAACAGCAACTCAGATATGACAATAAAAGTCTGAATAGAGTGTTCTCTCTTCTATTCCAAACACCTATAGTTAAACTTTTGTAAGCCAGGAAGTGTCGAGAACAATACAATGTATTGAGTAACTAATCTGTGCTGCAGTCTGCATGGTGGATGCTTTGAGAGAACCAGTTATCTCAGTCATAATCATAGCAATCTTCTTCTAGAGAGAATAGCAGTGAGCACATTACAGATGCTGCCTCATGAAGGCAAGTGTGAGGAGCTGACCGGCTCCTCAGTTAGCTGAGTGGCTAATAACACTTTTGCTTTGCCCTGTAACTCATGCACTTCATAAAGTGCTTTTACATATATTTCACTCTACCTTCACAAGAAGCACATAAAGAAACTCGGGGTTTAGTGAATTCCCAAAATTGCCATAGCTACCAAATGGTAGGGCATCTGATTCCAAAATCTCTGTTTTTTCCCAATGTACACAGAGTGAACATTTGTTCCCCGAACAATGGCTTGAGAATACTGCATTAAAAACACCATGTTTCAAGACATATAACTGTTATAGTATAAAATGGGATAGGAGGTTTTTAACAAGCACTTCCTTTAGATTTTTGTACTTTGGCTTTCAAATGGTTTTTAAATAAAGGTTTCAAAAATTTTACATGCATTCAATTTTGCTTGAGTTGCTACTATGAGTGAAGTCTCACAAAGCATTTCAGGGAAGAGAAAGCATTGCTCTAGAAGGATTACCGGGGTTCCTATTTTCTTTTTTGTCTCCCCATGAATGTTCTCAAATTATCAGAGAAATTTTAATTTTGAGAAAATACAATGTTCCTTATTCCTTTCACTCTCTCCACCCCCACCACCAGCTACCCATGAATAATATTCTTAAACTTTTGGACAAAAGAATTAACAACAAGATTGGGAACAGCAAGATTGTAACTGAATCTTGTGAGAAGGACACAAGACAGTTTATCATGTTTAACTGTGATTACACATCACTTCCGCGAGTGCAACTCACGGATTGGTTCCAAGTTTAATGTTTTCTTCTCTACCAGCGTGAAGCAGGGGGATTGCAATCATCCGTTGCAAAAAATTATTTTAATTCTTAACAACTTCCTACATCTTTAGCTTGAAATCTATGAACTCTAGCGAAACCTTATAATTCATGGGATAAAGCTTGAATTAAGAGGTATAATATTAAATAGGTAGGAATAGAGAGGTTGACGGCAGGGAGAAAGAGAAAGAGAAGCAAAGGCATACATTATCTGTTCATTCTATTCCTGATTCCTAAAGATGCACCAGGATTAGTGTTGATTCTATACTATCCCTCACAGATGCAGCCTGCAATCTTATTTTCATTTCTGCATGCACCTTGTGCACTCACTGACTCTTAGAGTTGAAGGGCCCTTTGAGATTATCTCTTCCTGGGACCAGTCTGGGGAAAAAGGATTTTTGCAAGTTCAGAAAGTTGGTTCACAGCAAAGTCAAGATTACAAGCTAAGTCCTGCAATTCCCAGTCCCTAAACTTAAAAACATTTCAAAGCTAATAGAATAGCACAATCAATTGTATATGAGAGATTTCTTAAAGTTATAAACAGGGAACAACTACCACAGGATTTTAACCTGAACTAAAAATGGAAAAGTTTTCTCCACGCCTAAAATTGTTGCCTGCAACTGTAGGTCTAAAGTTTTTCTCAAATTATGAGCTTGAATATGACCTTATTAAATACTTTATCTTAATACTGATATTACCCTTATCAGGTAGATATATTTAGTCATTAGATCAACTTTCTGCTAATGAACTTTATAACATCTGAGTAGCTATACATATAACCTACTATTTCCTTGATTACAAAGGAATTGGGGCAGCAAACTGAGCTACTTACAGCACCTTGACCAGCAAGTGGTTCCTGTCTCATTTTGCCATGACTGGAAACATGGGATTACAATAAAAGTACTAAGACAATATCCAAACCTGCCCCCGGGGTACCCCTTCTTGTCTCTTACTCTGACTTCCCAGCAGTTCCTGACTCTCTTGACTTTACATCTGGATTCTCCTTGCCACTTTGCTCCGTTTTGATGTGGTGGCCCAACTCGGGTGAGTTTATACAATTAACAACCTGACAATGTGACACTGTAGAATGTTGCCTCTGGTAAATTGCCCACATCATGTGCATGAGAACATAAACCAGAGTTCAGCACAAACAGCCAGGATACCACCCGAAATGGCCCTGACTTGAGGAAAGTACCACCGGATGTAGTACCTTCTTTTGCCATACAGTGTTATGGAAAGAGCAAAGGATTAAGTATCAGGACAATTTTGTTCAAGTTCCTGTTTTGTGACCTCATTCTTCCTCTCTCCACTACGTATACCTCACCTGTATAATGACAGATTTGACTAGTTCAGGAGTTCTTAATCCTAGCTGTTCATTAATATTCCAGGGATTTTTTTATGTGAATGTGAGGAAGATTGGCCCTGAGCTAACATCTGTTGCCAGGCTCCCCTTTTTGCTTGAGGAAGATTGTTGCTGAGCTAACATCTGTGCCAATCTTCCTATATTTTGTATGTGGGATGCCACCACAGCGTGGCTTGATGAGCAGTGCATAGGTCCGTGCCCAGGATCTGAACCGGTGAACCGCAGGCTGCCCAAGCAGTGCATGTGAACTTAACCACTATGCCGCTGGCCGGCCTCACCAGGAAATTTTTAAACATACAGACTCCTAACAGCCACACTTTATCTATTAAATCATAATGGCCAGGATCTAGGCTCAGAAAACTGTAATTTTTAAAGCTCCTCTAGGGTCTTCAATGATCATTCAGTACAGGGCTTCATTGCATTAGGCATCCTCTATAGTCCTTTTGAGATTTATAGTTTTCTCACATATTTTGAGTGAATAAACAGACACTGAAAAATAGCAGTAGAGTCTAATTAAGTTTTGTTATGTTGATCACTTCAAATTCAGCTGACAGTTTTTTAACATTTTATGATCACACATTTAAGATTCCATATATAAATGAGATCCTGCAGCTTTTTACTTTCTGTGTCAGATTTATTTCACTTAGCAAAATGTCTTCTAGGTTCATCCACATTTTTGCAAATTGCAGGATATGTTTCCTTTTAAAGGCTGAATAATATTCCATTGCACATGTACCACATTTTCTTTATCCAATCATCTGTCAACACACATTGTTTCCATATCTTGGTTATTGTGAATAATGCTACAATGAACAAGGAAGCACAGATGTCTCTTCGAAGTATTCATTTCATTTGCTTTGAGTATATACACAGAGGAAGGATTGCTGGATCATGTAATAGTTCTATTTTTATTTTTGAGAAATCTCCATACTATTTTCCACAATGGCTGCACCAATTTACATTCCCACCAAGAGTGCACAAGGGTTCCTTTTTCTCTACGTCCTCGCCAATACTTGTTACCTTTTATTTTTTTATACTAGCCAACCTAACAGGTGTGAGGTGATATCTCGTTGTGGTTTTTAGTTGCATTTCTCTGATGATTAGTAATTTTGAGCAGCTTTTCATTTATCTGTAGGCAATGTGTATATCTTCTTTGAAAAAAATGTCTATTCAGATCTTTTGACCAGTTTTTTAAAAAGGTTTTGTTTTTGTTTTGCTATTGAGTTGTAGGAATTCCTTATTTATTTTGGATATTAACCCCTTATCAGATATGTGGTTGGCAAATATTTTCTCCCATTCCATACGTTGCCTTTTCATTTTGTTGATTGTTTCCTTTATTGTACAGAAGCTTTTGAGTTTGATGAAGTACCATTTATTTATTTTTGCTTTTGTTGTCTATCCTTTTGGTATCATATCCCAAAAGTCATTGCCAAGACCAATGTCAGAGAGATTTTTCCCTATGTTTTCTTCTAGGAGTTTTACAGTTTCAGGTCTTACACATAAGACTTTAATCCATTTTGAGTTATTTTTTGTGAGTGCTATAAGACGTAGGGGTCCAAATTCATTCTTTTGCATGTGGATATCCAGGTTTTCCAACACCATTTATTTGAAGAGACTATCTTTGCCCCACTGGGTATTCCTGGTGCCCTTGTCGAAAATGAGTTGACTGCATATGGTGGGATTATTTCTGGGCTTTCTCCAGTGATGCATCACTTAATTATGGGGACACATTCTGAGAAATGCATTGTTAGGCGATTTCATCATTGTGCAAACATCATAGAGTGAACATACGCAAACCTAGGTGGTATAACCTACTACACACCTAGGCTTATGGTACTAATCTTATAGGACCACTGTAATAAATGCGGTCTGTTGTTGACTGAAATGTTGTTATGCAGGACATATTGTGTTCCATTGGTCTATGTGTCTGTTTTTATGACAGTACCATGCTATTTTGATTACTATACTTTGTAATGTAATTTGAAATCAGGAAGTGTGATGCCTCCAACTTTATTCTTCTTTGTGACAATTTCTTTGTCTATTTGAGGTCTTTTTTGGTTCCATAGGAATTTTAGGATTTTTTTTATATCTGTAAAAAATGCTGTTGGAATTTTGATAGGGATAGCATTGAACCTGTAGATCACTTTGGGTATTATGGACATTTCAACGATGTTAATTCTTCCAGTACATGAACATGGGATATCTTTCCGTTTATTTGTGTCTTCTTCAATTTCTTTCATCAATGTCTTATAGTTTTCAGTGTACAGGTCTTTTACCTCCTTGATTAAATTTATTCCTAAGTATTCTTATTGATGCCATCATAAATGAGATTTACCTGATTTCGTTTTCAGATAGATTGTTGTTGGTGTAAAGTAATACAGCTGATTTTTGTATTTGGTTTTTCTATTCTACAACTTTACTGAATTCATTTATCAGTCCTAAAAGTTTTTTTTATGAGGTCTTTAGGGTTTTCTACATATAGGATCATGTCATCTGCAAACAGATAATCGTCCTGTTTATGTTGTTAGTACTGTTTTCATTTAAAAAATTGAAATTATTTGTATAAAAATTCTTTTAAAAATCAGCTGAGAGCTAATTAGAATTTATACCTCACTTCTAAACTCCTTTGTCCAGACATAATGCCCCAATAGGGAAAAGCTCACTTTAACAAGTTGTCAAAATGCCCTGGGTTTGAAATTCTTACACTAGCCCATGACTATAATAAGGATATAGCTAGACATAGGACTGTTTTCACATATTATGTCACTTAATATTTAACATAACCCTGCAATAAATGAATCATTCCCTTTATTACACCAATGGGGAAAATTTAGGTTCAGAAAGGTTAAGTGACTCAGTTGAATGTCGCTCAGGTAAAGGAGAAACAATTTCAGTTCAGGTTTTCTAGATTCCCTGTGATTTCACTACAACATATTACATTATGTGCCTGGAACAACTACTGTTATCACCAAAGCAAGGGATACAACCTGTGAGATATTCCCTTTGTGACTTCGTTTTGGGGCAAAAGTAGACAAAGCGTCAATAGTCAACAGAACTGTATTCAGAAAACTTCTGCTCTCTAACAACTTAGAACAAAATCCAAGGAGTGGGTACCCTATGTCAGATTCTAGAAAGTTAAAGCCCTGCAGGGCCTTTTGAGTTCACCTAATCCAGTGTATTCACAGAGATAGAGAAACTGAGGCATAGGGACGCAGCATTACTCCTTGGGTCATATAGGTGACTGCTGGTGGAGAAGAAGCTAGAATGCAGGTCTTCCGAATCACTTCAGCTTTTTCTTTCTTTTTTTCCCCTCAATACTAGATGCTATAATAGCAAGTTTCAAAGAGAATAGTCGGTGGAATAATTCCAAATGACTCTGCAGACAAAAAGGACATTTATCAAGAGAGTAAAAGGTTTTAAAGTAGTTTTCCCCCAGGGGAGTACCTTTTAGAGAAAAAGCCATCCAAAATATTCTCGAAGACCCTTTCTAAGTTCAAAACAGAGAAGCAACATTATTTCTTATCATATAGAATTAATATCTATTAGATATAAGCATACTTTATGGTCATGATATCTTTGTTCTTATGAAATATCGTTGATCATATAGATATATGATGTCCTCAAGTCAGATTCTTGGTTAAGAGTACAACCTCCAATAATAGCATTGTTCCTTTGGGAAAAGAGAATTCACTTTACAATGATTTGCTTTGCCTTGCAGTTTACAGGAATGCATTGTGGTAAAAAGTAGAGATTACACGTCTGTTCAGTAATTGCCTGATTTAGCATGACAATATAAAAGTTAGATGGCCATTTAAAATTGTGTATTTGGGGGCAAGACACTTATATTCTTTGATCTCCAATTTCACACCTTTCAAAGATTGGGTAGATTACATGAAATTCTATATGTAAAGTCTCTAGTGTACTACTTGAGATATGACAGATGTTTGGTAATTTCGAGACATAATTATTATTCCAATGTTTATGTTATGTCTGTGAGTGGCCATTCTCACATTGCTTCCCCATTATATTCAATACAAATACAATACAGATACAATATAAAGTGCATCTTTTCATTTTACCACTAGAAAATAATGTTTTTTTGTATTTGTTTTCTTATTTTTCACAGGTGTAACCTGCTTCTGCTGAAAGAATCCTGAGTTATGTATACTATGAAGGATATCGCAATCTCTATGCTGAGACTTCACCATATTATTGCTGATTTGGCTACTGCCTGTATTGTGTTCCCAATGTACCAGCAAGAGTAGCCAACCTTGGTCCTCCTTGGGCCCAAGCAGATAATTAGATATACTCATACAGAAATCTAACTCGGAAACAAGTTACATGTAAAAGATCACACATTACATCGTGTGATCCCAACAATAGTCCTATGAGCTAGGTATATTATTGATATCCCTATTTTACAGATGAAGAAATTGAGAGTCAGAGAGATTAAGTAATTCACCCAAGGTTACAGAAAAAGTAAGTGATGAATACTGGATTTCAGAGCTGGAATTGCGAAGCACTCTACCACACTGCTTGTTAATTTTGGCGTTTCTGTTTAGTAACCTAATAACTGTGTGTTCCTGATGCTTCTGAACTCTGGATGTAGTGGCCATCACCTGTGCCAGCATGAATACCATGCAGGGTCTTGTGTGTGCTTGGATATACCAACTATATTTTGTTGTTATCCTTTCCCTTTTCCTTACTATTTCAAAAAGGGTTAATTGTTGGTGGTAAACTTCCCCATTTAATTCATTGAGATAGATTGTGATGGAATTACAGGAGGAATGGAGAACCCCTGGAGATGAGAGACCTGTCGCACAAACATAAGAAGTGATGAGTATTTGGATCACCCACTTGGAGAGAGTGAATTAAGCTTTGCTTTTCCGTTTTTTTTGCTTTTTGATGGCTTGTTTTATTATGTTAGACTCTATCACCTGTGATGTTGCTATTTGAGGACTTAAATATGTAAGAAATTAATATGTTGGTATTGAACAGCCTAAGAGGTGGACTGTTCTAGAAGCTTTGGTAGAATTTTTGGTTGCCCAGAACTTTTGATTTACGTCCTGTATTTGAGGAAAATTCACCACCGATGGGTCTCCTCAGAAAGCAGATCCAAGCCTGTGAGAGCAGTCCCCAGGGCTAGGAGAATTGGTGGTGTAATGTGCACCACCTCTGACAATCAGGGGCAAAGGTGATGCTTCCCCCAGACCAAATATATGCAATAGTTTTAGGTACTGTCCTGTCAGTACAGCACCACAGCTTGATTCTCCAACATTTCTGGGGAATCGTTAAGGTAATATATTTTAATAAATTTGTTTTTTAATGTTTGAACTAGCTAGTTTGTTTTTGTTTTTTGTAAGTAAGAACCCTGACTGATAATGAGTTGTTATGTGACTTAAAGGAGCCAACCCGTATAAAGCATTTAGTGCAGCCCCTGGTTCATAGTAACTGCATATTATATAAGAGTATGAGTTGTGAATGAGTTATGGAGTGATCAGAAAGAACATAAAAGAAGCATTGGTTACCTCTGCATAGTGAGAATACTTGAGATCGTTATCTTTCTTTATACATATTTATGAGAATTCCTGAGATAATTTATGAAATTAAAATTGCAAAGGTAAATATAGTAACAAAATAATGTCACAAACGCTAATGAAGTTTGAGTGTTTTATACCATTTCAAAATTGAGAGTCCCTATGATTACCGGCTCAGTTAAAAGAAGTGCATGTTTAAAGTTCCATGTGCAAAGCAGAAAAACAAAAACAATAAGGAATTTGGTCCGAAAATACTTCAGAGTAAACATTGAATATTATTATGAAGAATGAATGATTTGAGGCTTCCTAAAGTCAATAGAAAGTTAATGCTCAATATCATGGGACTTGTAGCAAGGTTAATAGAGACTACACTTAGAAAATTTCAGACATCTGAACCTTAGCATGACTGCTACCAATCTCTAATTTCTATCCTCCCCCTCCCCCAACAAGCCAGGAAACTGCTCCTCCTGAAATCATCCGTATTTCAGTAAATGGCAACTACGTTTTCCATTTCCTTAGAGCAAAAACACCTGAGTCATATTTGATACTTTTTTTCCTTCCCTCTGCAGATATCATGTGGGTCTGAGTCCCATTCCCTCTGCTCTAGCCTCTTCGCTAGTCTCCTTACATCAATCCTTGCCTCCCTTTAGTCTCTCCTCAGTGAAGCACCCAGAATCATTACATTAGAAAGTAAGATCCCGTCATATCCTCTGACTCCTTTGTTCCAAACTCTCTGATAGCTTCCTGTTTCATTCAGTAAAAGGCAAAGTCCTCACAATGACCTATATTATTGGTTCCCTGCTGCCTCCCCAACTTTAAATCCTGTCTTCTCCCCCTTGCTCAGGAACTCCAGCCAGACTGGCCTTCTTTCTTACCTCAATATTCCAAGCCCTCTCACCTTGAGGCCTTAATTCTTGCTATTCCCTCCACCTGGAATATTCTTACCTCCGATGTTTGCATGTGTCAGTCCCTCACTTCCCTCAAGTATCTGCTCAAATATCCTATGAGAGAAGCCTTCTCTGGCCATCCTCTTAAAATAGGGTCACCCCATGCCACAGACTCCCTATCTTCCTTACTTTGTCTTATTTGTGCCCATAGTGTTTATCTTCACATGACATTTTAAATTACTTGTTTATCTCTTTGGTCAGCCTCCTCCTACTAGGAAATAACCACCATGAACAGGGAGATTGTTTTTCTATTTTGTTCCTCTCATATACGCTTAGCAACCAGAATTATAGATGGTCAAAAATATTTGTGGAATGAATGAAAGCATCTCACTAGAAATCTCCTCCTTCAACTCAAACTAAAGATGGTGAATGATTAAGTGTCAACTGGTTGAGTGAGTTTTAAGCAGAACTATATAAGAACTACATTGATTACATAAACAGGCAAACAAGGCAAACAGCTTTAAATAATTTATAAACAGTAAAGGCTTGTCCTGATGATGCATTATAAATTATTAACCCCCTCTCTTCTTGGCAGTACTTAGCAATCAACTGAGACTAATTTTTAGATATGAAGTTCTCTGAAACCACACTAATATCTCTTTGGGCTAGCATACAAGGTTGAAAGAGGAAGCATTGCTAAAATCTCTATGATTTCATGGGCCTCTCATTTGTTTACTATTAAGATATTCAGGCATTGTGATTAGTGCTAAATAGATCCGAAAATGGCTTCCTGCTCTACTTTTACTAAATAGCAGCACCACGGATTTTGGTGTCCTCTATTCACTTCCGTAATAAACTAGTCATGCACAATATATCCTATAACCAGAAAACAGTGAGGACCTTCAGAGAACAAATGACCACATTCAAACATATTGTTTGGAGGTGGTTAGATATGGTAGAATTGGGAGATGTATAAAGAATGCTAGAAAATCTCCTTGGGTAAAATATATCAGGGCCAAGGCATTTTGGCAAAAATAACAGGTGTAAGTATCACATTACATGAACCAGTTTCCTCTTTAAAATGAGAAACATTTACTGAACTACTGTTATTAATAGGACTTCTCTGGGTATTCGGAAGAGATATATATATATCTATCTTTGCTCCCAGGGAGCTCACAATCTAGTTTCAATTAAAGTATTTTTAATAAAATGACTTCTCTTTCAATTAATATACTCAATTCAGTGGTTATCAAACTCCTTTGACTATGTCCCACCCAGTTGGGACCAAACATGTATATACAAAATGAAGGAAATGTAAAGAAATTACTGGATAATGTTTTCACTTAGGGGGCATTGCTGTGAAATATAAGATTATGGGTATATACACATAGTTTTCTCTTATAAAATAAATAATATGTGATTCACCCTTGTTCTTCCCTAGTTAGCTTTCCACTGAAAGACGATAGCGTGTCCTGTAGGTGGGTTATGGCGTCCCTAATGCTCTACATAGTACCTGACCCATAGCAAGTGCTAAATAAATGTTAGTTGAATGAACAGGAAAATGATTAATGTTTGAACTATAGCATATGCATGTTTTATAACTTACATATTAGAAAACAATTGTTTAAAATGTCCAAATTTCCGTCATTACACAAAGTGTTAAAAATTCTCTTGAATCATCTTCACCCACATCCTTATTAACTCACATTTGCATGTGTCATTCATTTCCATTACTCATTTGATATTAACAAAAGCTTTGGAGATAAGCAGGATAGGACTAATATATACTTACATTTACAGGTGAAGAAATGTAAAATTAGAAGAGCAACATGGCTTTTCCAAGGATATTAAAGGTTCCAAATCTGACCTCGATTATAGGCTTTATGATTCCTTGTATAAGGCACACTTAGCCACACCCACTACCATTTTAGAAATTTTATGATAGTAAACGAACTGTGTTTTGTTTTTTCATTACTCAAATCACTACCCTTCCTTTGTAAGCAATAGTATGGCAGAAAATAATGAAAGAAGTAAATTCTGTTAAATATAATAACATGCCAGTGTCCATTAAGTACAACGAATCACTACCTAATGGATGCTGTAGTACCTGGAGTGGCATTAGTGATTATTAACTCTAAAGTCTCCTCTTTGTACATTTTGAACAATATATACACCCTCCACTCTATCTTTTAATATAGAGATGTTGAATTTCACTTTGTTAAAAAGAAAACTTTCTGAATTGTCTTTAAAACTCTAAGCTAGAAAATCAAAAGTGGAATCAAATCTGTCTACAGAAAATTAATTCATCAAAATTGTCACAGAAGTCTTTTGGACTGAGGGGTTTGTGTAAGTTGAAATTGACCTTATTATCTTTTAAGAAAATGTTCGCACATATGTCAATATAACAATCAAATTCCCTAAGCAGCCAGGAAAATTTCATGTCTGCATTTCCTACATGTAGGAAAAGAATGAAGCATAGTGCCTGAAAAGCTATGGAAGGACATTATAATGTTTTTATAGTTTTTGCACACACCATTTTTATTTAAATAATTTTGACAGCTAAGCAACTTATTAATGTTGCAAAATGTATTTCCCAAATAAACAGATTACAATCTCCTAATGGCAAACAGCTGGAACATGACATACTTTCACATTAAATTTGACTTTGAGCCAAATAATTTGATATATATTCTCTCTCTCTCCTGGAAACCAAGAAGCCTCAGATCAATGTTTTAGTTCCATTTTTTCTTACTATGTTGCTCTGGAATTCTGGATTTGTCATAACCTTTTAGTATTTCTCATCTGTGAAATGTGGCTAATCACCAGGAGTGGATTCAAGTTTTGTGGGACTCAAACTCTACATTTGGAGAGGCCCTCTTTAAGAAAAATAATACAAAACATGGATGACATGGGGCTTTGGCAGTGAATTGTAAAATTGAATGGCTCTTAGTTAGCTTCGTTAGTACATCTACCTCTGCTAATACCACTACCATCTGACGGTAAGGTAAGGCACCATATATGCAGAAAGTGCACTCACAAACAGTGTATCCATATTCTTTTACCCTCCCCCTACCTCTGCAAGAGTTGACAGTTATAGCACATCTCCGATGATTCTATATATATCCTCCAACTTAGCAGGCCCTTAAAAAAGGTAGGTTTCCTCCTATAAGTAACAGGTTAAGAAAACACCCTCTCAGTCCTCCAATTTGCATTGTTCATCTCAGAAAGCAGAAAAGCATGATACTGATTATAAGAGATGATGCATTTAAATAGCTATGAGAATTTCATTCAAAAGCCACTTATTGTCTTTAGATGAACATGATTTTTAAGATGGTGGCTTTGGCCATTTTGGCAAGTTACTCAGTTTTCCTGGGTTTCTCCCATGTATATATGTTATTAAACTTGTTTGATTTTTCTCCTGTTATTCTGTCTCATGTCAATTTAGTTCTTAGAGCAGCCAGAAGAACCTAGAAGGGTAGAGGAAAGTTTCTTCTTCCCCTATATTGGCATAGGGAAGTTATTTTGGAAAAAGGGGATGATCTAGATCGAGATTGTACCTGAGAAGCAGGTATTTTGGCCTGTATGATCCATATTTGTGTGTCTTTTCAAACCTGACCTTACTGCATCATACTCCATCAGATGAATTTTTAATAACCCAAGGGGCACTGAAGAAATCCCAACACATCTTTAACCTGAAGCTATTTTCAAGCTCATAAACTCAAATGTTCAGAAGCTGACTAAAACGTGTTCAGATTCATAATTTTATTTATTAACAGCAAATATTAAAACCCAGAAATAAAGCATTTAACATAATTCGCATAGCTGTCTGTGGCAGTTCAACACACTAATTCAACTCGCTACTGTCAAGCACTCTTGTTAGTCAGAGCTAAAAATAAAGAATGTTCTTCAAAATGATTCATTAGGTTATTTCCTAATCAATGGCAAATAATCTTGAGAAAGTTGTATTGACTTCAAAAGTTTAATAACTTCTAAAATAACAGTTTTATTGTTTGCAAAGAAATTGTGCATTCAATCTTGATTTAATTTATTTGTGGTTGCAACAGTTTCTTATTAATAACAAGAACTATGGCATATTAACAAAAATGAAACAGATTCCTCCATTTTTGACACCAGACAGTAAATATTCACCACAGTTTCCATGAATCCCACGTTGAGTGAATTCCCTCTATTGCTTTGATTTCTGCCAATGGATTTGATTTCAGAAAATCTTAATTTTAGTAGAAGTCTTCACTAGTCAAAAACAACATAGACTCTGATAAGAAAGAAAACAGGTACACGTTTGCATTTGATTCATCTACAAGTCAGCCTCCTCAGTTTGGAGTTGTATCACCTGCATCTCCCTTCAGTCAGTTGCCCCCCGCAGTGGTGTTCCAAACTTTCTGGACAGGGACTGCTCAGGGCTTGAAATCTGATTGTAAGTCAGGCAGCATAATGTGGAGAACTCTCTTGAAGTTGTCTGGACTGTTTTTGCTTAGTTTCTATATTTGTTGGAATGGGAAAAACAGACAGCCTCCCCATGTCCCCTGTCGGCACTGCCACGGTCTCTCAGTTGTCCTCAGGAAGCCCACTCTTGAACTGTCTTCCTGCCTGCCAAAAGCTGGGTAGAAAACATTGATGATTGAGAAAGACTGTCCGCAAATGTTATACATCATCTCTCTCCACTATCCAAGGTATACAAGGGCTTCACTGGCTTAGCTTCCTACAGCATTTTAATGCTACTCTTTCATCTTTCATCCACTGTTCAATGAGTCAGTCATGTACAGTGCAGCTTTGAATTTCTTCTGAAATATTGTCAAAAAAATTATCCATTTTGTTGTCCAGCTGCCCTGCTATAACAATAATCACCTAACACATGACAGGTATTCTAAAAGAACTTTCATAGACAATGCTTTAATCCTCTCAACAACATCAGGACTTGTCTTTGTTTATCCTCATTCTCTAGATGGTGAAACTGACTGAGGCTTAGAGAGTTTAACGTAGATAAATAAGATCACATAAATGCCTAAGTGTGGCAAAGACAATATTAGACGCTCATCAAACTTCCCTTATCTTGCCTTCTACGACGCTAAATACCTTTCCCAACTTCCTGGAGTTTTATGGGGCCACATGACTGAGTTCTGGCTAGTAGAATATGGTTAGAAGGGATGTGTGCCACTTCCAGGACTGGCCTTTAAAGCCTCCCACACAATCCTCCAAGCTTTCACATGGCCTTCAGCTCCTGGCCAGATGCAGATATCTAAGTGAATGTCCCTGAAGCCCTAGGGGGTGGCAGTGCCTTTGTGGAATAATCTGGAATGAATTTGAATGTTTACCTAAAGAAAACCTCACCCCTACTAGGCTGCTAACACATCTGGACTTGAAAATGAGTGAGAATGAAAGCTTTATTAAGAAAGCCGCTGGAAGCTGGGAGCTTTCTGGTTAAAGCAGGTACACTACTCCCACTAAAACAGCAGAGCTGGCACTATCATCCTTTCCCACGTGATCCACCTCTGTTTGCTCCTTTGCACTTTACATCCTAGGATAACAACTTACTGGGACATTATTCTGTGGTTTACCTGCCACCAAATTCTCATTAATCCTCCAAGTCTCCTTTTTAAATGCTGTCTCTAGGATAATGCTGTCCTTCATTCCACTTCTTTCTCTCTGCTCTCACCACATCTCGTTTATACCTAACACCTAGTGAGCTACAGGAGTGCTTCTGAGCAAGTGAACTTGCGTAAGTCACTTTCCCCCTCTGGGCTCCCATTTATAATAATATCTGGGTTGCACTTAGTGTGTGGCAAGCCCTGTGCTTCATCTCATTTAATCTCCACAACAAACACTTGAAGCAGGTACTATTAATATCTTCAGTTTAAGATGGAGAAATGGAGGCCTAGAGACTTGCTTGAAGTCACACATCTGTTAAGTAGCAAAACCTCTACTTTTACACTTACAGAACCATATTACAAGTTTGTATCCACATGGCCTGACTCCTCTACTACATTGGAGAGCAGGAGTCTAAATAATTTCAGTATCCTCTGTACCTAATGTATTGCTGATCCAGAATAGGCTACAAAAACATTTTTGGAATGAATAAGCGGAGTGATGAATGAATCAGAACCAAAATCAAGTTCCTCTGTTTCTAAGCTTTTTCTCCACTGTGTTACATTGCCTCATATTACAGGTGCAAATTTATCCTAGAAAGAAGTGCTTACTTGAAACTCGCTACGTAGTAGGCATTAAATAAATATTTGTTGAATGAATAAAAGAGGTCACAACAAACGGTTGACACAAGTGTAATGGCAAAAGAAAAACAACTCTTTATAACTACCAATTCCCTCCCAGGAAGATGGATCCTGTCAAAGAGAAATACTTTCTATACTTCTGAGTATTTTTATGGGTTTTGGATATGCAGGCTTGAA
Organism: Equus asinus; assembly: GCF_041296235.1. Lineage (NCBI taxonomy): Eukaryota > Metazoa > Chordata > Mammalia > Perissodactyla > Equidae > Equus > Equus asinus. The sequence goes on from NC_091820.1 coordinate 130,712,074, forward strand.
AATCAAGGCTGAAGTGAGCCAAATAAATCTGCATAACAGAAGGTGAAGAATTTGGAATTCTCAGTGCAATTCTGGATGGAAGGTGTGAGGAGAAGTAGGAGGAGGAAGAGAGGAGGAAGCAGCCAGTATGGCACAATACTGTGATGTTAGAGACTACATGGGATGCAAGTGTCTATGGGAATACTCCAGTGATGAGTGGCTGGTGCACATTTTTAGAACAGGGATATCTAATGTTGAACTTGAAACCATTGGCACTTTGAAAATGCAAATCCTTCCTCCATATCTCTATGATTCCCAAATGTTGAATAAAGTCTACTTCATTTTCAACAGGTTTGTGGCATGTTTGATGGAAACCAAGAAAGAAGCTGTGTTTCACATTTGGGTTGATACCGTGAGGAAATAGACACAGGACTCGTAGAAGCAGGATTCCAATGTCAATGGTGACCATGAGAATATAAGTTCTCCATGAACCGGTAAAAATCTTGGAAAGGGTGTCAGACTACCGCAAGATGTGCCATAAGGGTTCAAGTCAATTTATTGTGCACCTAATCTTGGTAACTCTCACTGACAGTTGGGTTAGTGGAGTATTAGAAAGTCCTAATATCTATAATATTAACATATGAGAGATCTAAAGGCAGGTTTGCCTTCAATGAAATGAGATGCTATAAGAAAAAAAAATATCTCAGAGTCTGCCTGGGCAATGAATTATAAAGAGCTAAATATACTTTCTTGGATGAATGCCAAGAGAAAGGAGTTAGATATTTTAAAACATTTCCTGAGAGGAGATGAAATAAGAAAGGCTTGTGTAACTCACATTTAAGTGAGCAAGGAACAGCAAAAGGGCAATTTCTCTCTTCATCCAGGATGGGGAGGAGGCTGTACAGGAAGTGAGCGACCATAAAGTAATGGACTTCTGAGTAGTGGAGGGAGAAACTTCCAGGCAGAAATCAGGGGGGAATTTGTCCTGCCAGGGAATCGCATAAAGCTGCCTCTACAACAGCTGTACTGGGCTTTCATGTGAATGTATAGGCAGCTGCAAAGACATTTGCAGAACTGAAAGAGTCACAGCTCTAGCATTTACACAGATTGTATAATTAGCAATTAGCAGAATCAGTTAGGGCACTAGTAATATCTGTACGTAAAAGGCTGAGTTTTCAGCATTTGCAGACCCAGAAACTGAAAACTCTTTGAATGTCTACATTGGTTCTGATCAAGGCAGCCAAGACTCTGGTGTGGACACAATCCACATCTGCACGCAGAAGCCTGAGACCCAAGGCAGACCAGCAACACTCTTCATCAGACAAGACCTGATCAGGCCCCATTCCTGACCCTTAGGACCTCTGGTACAACTGATTTCGGTGCATTACACAGCATCATTATGCTCTGCTCATTCATTTTTATTTTTTTGCTCTATTTTAAACAAAACAAAACAAGCAAGAACAGCAAACAATCTCAGCTTTCCCTTCTGTTAATGGTCTGGGGAAGGCATGATGTGAGTCAGATCTTGAACGGCTGAGCATACCAGAGACTGAGAACCATTTAACAGCTGAGACTCAGCTCTGATGCCTACCTTTCAGTCAGAAACAACACTGAGGTACCTCTGTTTCAGACAGCCCCGCTTTGTAACTTCTGGCATTTAAAACCAGGCAGAGACAGGCAGGGAGGTGCTCCCTCTAGTCTTCTGCTATTCTAGTTAAGAATTGAGGGATTTAAAGGAGGCAGTAAGAAAAGAGACTGAAATAGGGGCTGGCCTCGTGGCTGAGTGGTTGGGTTCGCGCACTCTGCTGCAGGCGGCCCAGTGTTTCGTTGGTTCAAATCCTGGGTGCGGACATGACACTGCTCATCGAGCCATGCTGGGGCGGCATCCCACATGCCACGACTGGAGGGACCCACAGCGAAGAATATACAACTATGTACCTGGGGGCTTTCGGGAGAAAAAGGAAAAAAATAAAATCTTAAAAAAAAAACTCTGCTTCTAAAAAAAAAAAGAAAGAAAGAAAAGAGACTGAAATAAATGCTCAGCACTTCAGCACAGATGATCAAAAACAGTTCTGATTATTTAGTTATGGAATAGGTCCGACTCAAAAGTCAGACCATGGAGGGGGAACCACGAGGCGTTTTTGGAGGCAGCCACCTGCTATTGTGAGGGGGGAAAGTCAGTCCATTTATTGTCAGCTGAGCCAACACAATGCTACCTCTGGATTTTAGAGTTGGAAATTGACCCCAAAGGCCCCTTGATTAGCTCAGAGATGTAGGGAGGTTAAGTCTTTTGATGTTTTTGTCAAGGCCCAGCTCATCACTTCATAGTACCAGCTGTCTGAAGACTGCAGCCCACAGCAATCCCCTCTTCTCTAGAGATAAGAAAACTTTGACTAGCAAGTACTATGTGAGCAGTGGTGTGCTCAGCAGTTTATATACATCCTCATTGAATTCCCATCATACTCCTACTCAATATTTGTAGGGTGAAACTTTCCCTCTCTCTCCCTGCACACCTGACAGCCAGCTGTGAAATAACTTCTGTAAGTAGAAATCATTGCTCTTCCTCCACCTCTTCACAAGCTTCTCCCCACGTGAGGAGGAGAGACTCATCTGATTGGTTAGATGGCAAGAACCTGACTCTGAAACCCGTTGGGACAAGCTTCCCCGGTGAGAGGGGAGAATGAAGGAAAAGCTCATGCTCACTTGTGCTGTCTACCTGCAGCTCTCACTACCCTCTGAAGCAAGCTAGGATCCTCCAAGCAGCTGGATTACAGTCCCAACTATGCCCACATGTGGGGGCCAAGGTCTAGACCTGTTGAAAAGGCCAGCTAGTTCAGCGATTAAGGCAGATGTTTTGATTCCCTGACTTCAGTTCACATTTTTCAGTTCAGACCATGGAAAAGAAAAGAGTATAGTAAACTACTCCCCTTATACCTGGCTATGGGTAATTTTAACGCATAGCATAAGAAGAAGGCCAGATGTAAGTTGCTTATGTAACTTGCCCACTTGTTTCTTACCGCATATATATTAGTTTCTTCAGTCTAACACGTTAAATTTAAGCCTCCTGAAAGCAGGAACTGTATCATTATTTTTGATCAAGGCAAAGTATAGGGCAGAGAGGTTCACTAATGTATGCAAGTGATTTGTGAACTAACGCATTAATTAAAAATAATTGAAAGAAACTTCTATGAGGCAGGTCCTGTAAAGGGCACTTTCATTTCATAACACATTCAGTTTTCAACACTGTTAGATAGGTGTTACCATCCCCATTGTAAAGACAAGAAAACAGAAAGTTGAAGCAAATTGCTGAACATCACGCAACTAGAATGTGGCCAAGCTGGAATTTTAACAAAAGCCTTATCTAATTCTAAGTCAATTTTTTGCATTCACCCACATTTGCTTATAACAGGTTGGAAAATTTCCTAATGACCTTTCTCATCAGGAAGGAGGCCAAATTCTCCCATCCTTGCATTGCAACACCACTCAGTGAAGAATGATAATGGCAGGAGATCTAATCCAGAAGGCCTCACCATGCCTAGTGCAGCCTTTGGCACAGAGTGGGTAGTTGATAAATTCTGACAGGTTGAACAATAGTGACAAATTCTGCAGAAAGAAAAAAAGCATGCCTCCATATAATTTATAAAATACTGAGTTACGTTTTAGTGGAGAGGATCTTCTGTCTTTTAAGACCAAAAAAGTCTTTTTTACAGATCAAAATAAATGTGTAAAATTATTTAATTTCTGGCTCTCTTCCCACTATGTTTGCTACTGTAACAGCTGTGGCTTACAGAATCTTCACCTATACAATGAGGATATTAATACTACCTGGCTCATCTTATAGAGTGGTAGGGAGAATGAAAGAGAGAAAATTATTCTAGAGCAGACATCTATCATAGCACTTAGGATAGTGTCCTGTCATTATTTATTTATTTATTTTATTTTATTTGAGAAGATTAGCCCTGAGCTTTGATCTGCTGCCAATCCTCCTCTTTTTGCTGAGGAAGCTGGGCCCTGAGCTAACATCCATGCCCATCTTCCTCTACTTTATATGTGGGACACCTGCCACAGCATGGCTTGACAAGTGGTGCCATGTCCGCACCCAGGATCCAAACCGGCGAACCCCAGGCCGCTGGAGTGGAACATGTGAACTTAACCGCTGTGCCACCAGGTCGGCCCCAATGTCCTGTCATTATTTAGTTTTGTGATTGCCTCTCACTCTAGACTATGAAATCCTTAAAGGAAAAGACAATTTTATTCTACTTTGTGTTCTCAGTATCTCTCAGTATAAAAATCATTAAAGGAATGAATGATATAATTAATTCATAAAATTTGAATAAAGGAACATTGTTATGATAGAAGAGCATCATGACATTTATATATATTTATTTAATGTCTGCATATATGTATAACTATATAATGTTATATGTATATATAACTGCATAAAAGTATATGTATAAAATGAAGTGATTGAAATGTTCCAAAACTGAGTTACTTTTAAAATTTTACTTTTAATTACTTTTTAATTGTCAACTTCTCTGTTACCATCCAACTCCTCATCAGTAGGTGGTAGTTTCAAGTTCTGTAAATTTAATAAAAAAATCTTGAATTGTACACTTAAATGAATAAATTTGATGGTATATGCGAATTATACTTCAATCAATCTTTCCTTTCTCAAATCTCTGTTTTATTCAAGTTGAAAACAGTTTTTGCTTTGTTTTGTTTTTGTCTGATAGTTTGTTTCAGTAGAACTGACACTTTGGACTTTAATCGAACATTCAAATTCCCTATCAGGATGCTCTTCCCTCTTCTCAGGGGGCCTGCCATATTCTCTTTCTTTCAAAGTTTGTAGCTAGCTTACATAGCCTTGTGGCATTAGGTAAGGTCCCGTGAACCACGGGCTGTCCTCTGAATCTTTGCTGGTCTCCAGTTCAGTGTGGCATCTCTCTCTCTCTCTCTTTTTTTTATTAAGCTGAGACTATGTGATCTAACACTTTTTTTTTTAAAGATTGTCACCTGAGCTAACATCTGTTGCCAATCTTCTTTTTTTTCCTCCTCCTTCTTCTTCTCCGCAAAGCCCCTCATTACATAGTTGTATATTCTAGTTGTAGGTCCTTCTGGTTGTGCTATGTGGGACGCCACCTCAGCATGGCTTGATGAGCAGTTGCCATGTCCAGTTACAGGATCTGAACCGGTGAAACCGTGGTATGCCGAAGCAGAGCACGCAAACTTAACCACTCTGCCACAGGGCCTCCCCCAGTGTGGCATCTCTGGTCCTATCCTGTGATGGTGCATATTGAAATGTGGCTGAACCTCCCCACAATATTTTGTCCTCCACAGAAACACTTGGAGCTGAAGTCTATGTCTCTGCCATGGCCTATGACTACGAGATCTCTGAATTCGATGGCTTCTTTCCACCAATCCCAGACTAATTTCCATTCACCAGTTGACTCAACCATTAAGGGCCTGAGAAATCTTAGCTACTTTCTCCATGTCACTTTGCAATGCATGGGGTTGTTTGAGTCTGCCCCTAAATCCACATCTAGGACATCTTCCTCAGGCATTTCCAACCTCACGCCTAAGGGGCACCTTGTTATTCGAATGTCATACTAATTTGGGGGCATTTTATGATGCTTTCAATTTCCCCAGGCTATTCTCTGACCTGTCCTGGGTTAGGAATTCTGCCAAACTCTCTCTGCTCTGTAGTGGTTCCATACAGAGGGAGAAACTAAGATACTCACATATGACCCCTATGCCCTATTTTGGGAAACAAAATCTGAAACCTGACTCTCTTTGCTTTCTTGCTATAATAATCTTAATCCACCACCACTACTTCTATCTCCTTTTAGGCAATGGGTGACCCTGGAGAAGGCTCAGGCCGAACACAAGGAAGAATGAAAAGAAAAAGCACATCAACACATTTGAAAAATACTATATGCATTTCATGAGATTATTATTATTTTTTAATATCTCTCTCTTCTTCTAGCCCATAAATGACATAAATTGTGGAGGAAATCTTCAGTTAAATTGGCACGCAAATGACTGAAATATCAACCAATTTGGGTATCAAATTCAAATCATTAGTTTCAAATAAAAACATTGTTTATAAGAGTATAAAATCAACACATTTAAGGCATTTAACTGCAAATATTTCCCATGGGCCTGCAATATGTTTGTAATGTATGTTATTGAGGCCACTCTTGGGGAAAAGCATTGTCCCTATAAAGTACCTATTAAAAGAAAATAGTTATAATTATGCTTATTTTCAACTCCATTTAGGTAAATGTAGCCTGAGTCTACTGTCCCGGCCTAAGGTGTTCAGGACATTTTGTTTTACTATGACTGTCCAAAGCATGCCCACATCAGGACCTCACTTATGCTATTTTTGGTATTCAGAAAGAATTTGCTGGATTGCATCATTCTAGCTAGAATAAAGGCAAAGTTAGTCAACATAAGATTGGAAGTTTGAGTAGAATTATTCCTTAATTGATTCTAAACTTTAGTGACTTCTATCTATTTTGAAAATAATTTTATTAATGGTTTTTTTGATTCTCGTGTCTTACCATCATCACCTACCCTATAATTAAATCCTTATTTCTACACTTAGCCATGTCTCACAACTCACATTAGATAATAATAATTCTCAAAGACATTCTCCTCTATTTTCTACTTGGATATTTGTACAAATATGGGTTAGAAGGGGAAACACTACTTAAAAGGCTGAAAATCATCTAAGTTTCAGTATCTAATTAAAGACAGGAAATATTTTTATCATGTTAAAGCTTCAAAGTGTCATCTAATTGCTGTATTTATCTCAGTGTAAAGGCATAAATGAAAAATAAAAACATTTCAAATGATCAAAAGCAATTATTTCCACTTCAGCACTTAAAACCATGGTTTACAAAGGTGCAGTATTAAGTATAATAATGTTTTAATAAGAGCAATTGTCATAATTACACCTCAACTTTATATCCCCATTTTAATTAGAATCTTCTGCTCTTCTGCAAGATTTCTACATAAGTTGGAAACGTGTTACCAACTTCTTTATCAATATAGCCAACTTTCAGAACAACTCACAGTCTTCAAGATGTCCCAGAATACTTGAATGCTTTAAGTCACTTTTTTCTCCTAATTGAGAGAATAAGTGCTACTACCTCAAGGAGAACCATAATAGAATTCAGTTGATATCAGTGTGTATATTTGCTTTCAATTCTAAGATCACCAAATTCTTCACAGTTCCCACTTAGTGACACTATAGTGTCATTTCCCTTAGTTTATTATGATAGCCACCTAAGGAATAATTATAGATTAAAGCAGAATACTGTAAAAGAATCCAAACCACCACTAGAGAAATGAATTTTGGAAAGATCCTATTATTCAAAAGGATTGTCTTCACTATCTCTTAAGATAGCCCACATAGCCTCTTATTTTGGCCATCTCAATTCATTCCTGACCTGACCACCCTCAGGAGGAGCACCCAGTGAGGCAGGGATCTGGCTGTTGTCAGTTTCATCTTTAATTGTTCATTCCCTTGATGGTTTCCTGAGAAGATTACTTTAACCACTAATGACATAGCATATTTTAACCCCCATGCATTTAAATTCTCTGTAGAAAACAGCAGTTCCTCTTTAAGAAGACTTAGAGTTCCACTGCTTAGAGCATCAGCCAGGCTCTATTTGCATTCATAAAACACTTTCTGTTTCTAGAACTCTCATTTCTAAAATTACATTTTAAGACAGAAGCAAATAGTTCTTTCCTTACTCACTGACGACTTGGAACAATAACTTGGACAGAAAGTCATTGCAAATTGCTCAAGGGTTTAAATACTCCATATGGCTATTAAAGGACACAGTTAGACTACAGGCCTCAATAGAGCAGCCAAGCCTCCACGGAGTTGTCGAAAGGTGGAATGTGCTTTTAGATTTCTCTACTTCCAAGTTACCTAGCACCTATCAGATTGTCCTGCAACTATCCAAAGCCCCTTCTTGCCTACCACAATGTTTCAACCAAATCTCCTGATTAAGCTCATACTTCGAAAACATGTTCTTCCCCTTCATCTCAGTGTCAAATTTGTTGAAGCTGGATTTTGAAAAGAAAGGAATAAGATTGCATTAAATCTCATTACAAAATGAATGGTTGACATCTTTCTATTAGCCTTCATTCTTTCACCCAACAAATGTTGTATAAAATGCCTCCTGTGTACCAAGCATTGGGCTTGGCAATGGAGATACCACCGTGAGCAAAAATAGACACAGCTCCCAATGTTATGGCTTAAAATCTAGTACAAAGAGCTAGATGTTCATAAAGTAATTACAAAGAGAAGGACCTGATGTCATGAGTAGATCTGACCTAGTCTAGGAACTCAAGGAAGATGAACTTTTGAGATTGTGATGATTGAGTTGATATCAAAATAACAAATATGAAGGGGGAGGGGATGAATGTTCCAGACAAAAGGGTGTGAGAGAAGGCCAGCATTGTTAGAGCAGAAATCGTGGGGGAGCATAGCTGAAAATGAAGCTAGAGAGGTAAGTGCAAGCCACAGAAATCAGGTATTTGTAGGTTATAATAAAGAGTTTCTGTTTTTTTCTTCTAGCCAAAGAATGATAATGAAGTTATTTAATTGTAGAAGGTTGTGGATAATGATGGGATATGATTAGATTTACAATTTGAAAAGATAGTCCTGCTGCTGTATGGGAAGAAATTAGAGAGTAGAGTAGTTAGGAGGGTGTTGTAGTACTACATGTGAGAAATGATGATGATGGCATGGACCAGAATGTTGACCATGAGGAGTTTTGGACACATCCTAATGGGGATTTTAAATAGGCCATTAAAACATAGCCTTGGGGTTCAGAGAAGACAGATCTGGGCTAGAGAGATGATCTATCTCATTAGGGAAGTTACATCCTAAAAAAGGACATTTGTTAATTTAAACTAGCAATGAAAGAAATATATTTTTAACAAAGTTTCCTACCCAGTGACCTTTAAATCACATCACTATCTATCTACTTATAAATTCTTCCCCATCTCAGTGACAGGAGTAACTTTTTGTAAATACTTCTTTGATTATAACAAATCATCAAATAGAAGAATAATAACATTGTGAATTTACAGGTTCTCTCTTTTTGGTGGCTCTCCCAGGAATCATGAATTGAAGTCTGAGAAAGCAAATTATAGAACAAAAATTAAAATGCAAATCATGAGTTTTATCAAAATACATAGCCCCCATTAGATAGGCTAAGACAAGCATGAAAGTGTTCAGAAAAATTCCCAAAGAATTCTGAAATTGTTTATTTATGACGATGCCCTATTGTCTTTCAAAAATGATTTGTGGCTTTCAAAGATACGTATAATGCAAAACAGGAGGATCAAAAATAAAAGTAGACCAAATCAATGAAATGGAAGCAATGACCTTGATATTATTGGTCATATGAAATGATTAAACATCATAATTAAGCTCTGATTTGAGCACTCTGCATTACTTATCAGTTAAAAGATGGAAAAGAAGAAATGCTGAGTTATATCGGTTACATATGCTGAATGAAAACTGGGACATATCTGATAATTGGGTAAGTTGCAAAGTTGAGACTTTGCTGGAATATCTGGAATGTTAGGTTCTCTTTGTTGTATAATTCTCATTGCTTGACAAATAACAAGATGCATACTGCCTTTGGAGATACATTCCCTTGTATTAAATTCAAGAAGGCATTAATAGTGTCTCTGGAATTGGATATAAAGTTTGGCATACAACAAACGTAGGGGACTGGCAAAACAATTGTTTGATGCTCTGTGCTCCGTTCACCACTGCCAATGGCTGTTCAGAGCTCCATTTTCTCCTCTGGAGTGGGCATTCAGTCGTTATCTCATTTTCCAATAAAGCCTTTTTAACAGGCTTTGGCTCACAGTGCAGGAACAGAGTGCAGCACTGGTGTAAAGAAAAGAATATCCTAGGTCTCGTCCCTCCACACGTGGGCTACTCTTCCCTCCAGATCAAACAATTACTCATCTGTTTTTTCAGCTTAGTTCCAAAAAGGTTAAATTTCCTAAGTTTTAAGGAAGTGTCCCGAAACACATTTCTAATAATAAGCTACTTTAAACGTATTTTTGTTCAGAGGACTAAATTAATATAGTGTGCTTTGTAAATATGCAGAAGCAATAGTGCATTGGTATGAATTTTGTTTGTAAATATACCTCTCGATAATCCTTAAGTGGCTTTCATCACATATTTTATTCTAACTGCCATGTAAAAAAAGAGCTGCAGGGTTTTTTGTTTCCAAAAGAGATTTGTTTTATGTTAGGGTGTAAATTATATATCAGTTCAATTATATCCCACAACTCTGACGATGTTTTCTTGAAACCGGGGGTACCTTTTTTTTAAGTACTGAAAAATGCTAATAAATACTTTATTGAAAAATTTGTTACTTGAACACAAAATCATTAATTACCAAGCCAGTTGTTATATTTGCCATCAATTCAAAAGGGTATTTCTTTAGAGTCTTTCGCTTGAGGGGATTATTAATTACCTCTTTAGGACCCTATTCCATGAAACAGCACAGACTTAAGGAGCAGAATATTGCAAAGAAAATCCTCTCTCCTGGGATTTGATAGTTGACATGTCAGAAAGACAGACACTTACAAAGCTACTTTTTGGTTAGGCAATAGAATAATGATAGATTTCATTTGTATGGAGCTTTAGGATTTTGCAAAGCATTTTTATGTATTATACTCTTGAATATGAATACGAATAACATTCTGGTAAGTAATACATAAGATCCCAATTTAAGACAATGATTCAAAGAGATATAAAATATACATATTTTATACCTTCTTGTCTTTCTTCTATTTGTTGGCTTATTATTATTGGCCTTAAGTATCCGGTAGCTTTTCTTGTTATTCCCATGAGTCCCTTGGCTATGGCTATACTTAGCACACTATAAGGAACACTCTTGGCCTCCTCCATTTTTCCACCCTGGGTCATTTTAAGGAAGCAAACCATCCTCAGTCAAGATGTACTGATTGTTAATTCCTTGCTGATGGATGACATGGACTACTTTTTACGATTCAATTCAAGAGGACATTTATGAAATCTCTGCTATGTGAGTCTTGTATGAGGGCTCTGGATATTGCTAATGCATAATCTTTCCTTTCAAGGATCTTGCAATCTCAGAGTTGAGGGAAATGTACACCACTAAAAACCAAGCAAGGGAGAAGGAAATAATTGCTCTATTAATAGTTTAAGCAAAGTGCTGTCAGGGTGCAGAGGAAAGAGCAGGAGTTACAGAAGGTTTCACAAATGAGCCATTGTTTGATCTTGGTCTCAAAGATTACTAGATTTTGTGTAGAAGTATGTATATACAGAAGAAATATGCCCGTCAGTGCAGTGTGTTTGGGAAATCTTGAGGAGGTGATCGTGACATTAAAATATCCTTTTGAAAATATCAAATATAATATGAATTCTACAGTCTCTTCAGAAATAATTATGTCTATGGCAGAAACATATTTCCAAAAGTGGCACTTTCAAAGCTATGTTTCACACTTTCATAATGGTCCAAAAAGATGATCTGCAGACCTTTAAACAAACGTGTAATATAAATTTCCCTTTGTTAATCTCAATTCCTTTTACATGAAATCAATAGTCAGCTGCCTTTCTATGAGTGCCTCTAGGGTCTCTTTATACATGACTATAGACTAGTGTTGCATGGGAAGATCTGCAACTATCCCATCTTGTGGAATTTCTGGGTTGACCAAATTTGAGAGACGGCATATACTTGGAGTTTGCTTGGATCCCCACCTTTACAAAATGCACAAGTCTTACAATGACATTTCCGTATGCCTTTCTATTACTGGATACAAAATAGCTTCAAGTATAGATCTTGTTTTACTCAAACAAAGCTGAATTGCATGCTGCCTAAGTAGTAAACAGAGGGATTTTACTTAGGCAGAATCAGCCTAAGCATTAGCCTTCTGTTCCATCGTATATCTGGGGCTACGTAATCAAATTCGCTCATGCTTTAAAACATGCATTACCATTCACGGAGCAGATCTGCAGTTGTGGAGAATATAAAGAAGTGGTTCTACAACTTTTATATGTAGAATAAGGGGAGACTGAGAAGGCTCACACATTTGCTTATCAAATACCACCTCCAACTTTAACCTACACAAAGGTGTTTATTTTCAATAGATTTGTTAAAGTTATCTGAGATTGACTTATTCAGGGGACTAATGTGTTTTACATTAATTTATAAAAAATAGAAGCCACACCATGACAACTGCTAAGGTTCCCTATGAAGTACATGCTTAAGCAATATAAGGAAGTTCACTGCATACCAATAACAGGGGAAAGCTTTCTCCTAATAAGGAAGAAGAATATGGGGCCAAACTACAGCTTTGGCACCCAGCTTCCCTATAGGGGAATGTTCCAGGCCCAGGGCACTGATTCAGCAATCCTGAAGAGGAGTGTCAGGTAAAGTGATGGTTGTTTCCACAACACCCTATCTTAAGGTCAACTGATTTGGACTCTAATTACATCTGAAAAATACCTTCATAGCAACACGGTCATGCGTTGCTTAACAATGGAGATACATTCTAAGAAATGCATCGTTAGGCGATTTTGTCATTGTGAGAACATCATAGAATGTACTGAAGGGAAACAAAACTTTCCACTTCAAAAATGTGTCTCTAACATATGGATTATTTTAGGCTGATTGTTTTTAAGAAAGAAAAGACACAGAACGTTTTTATTGTTACCTCCCACTTAACTGCCTAAAAGAATTCAGATAAAAAAAAACCTATCTCAGGAAGCAAGCTATCACCTTAGCATATCATGAGCTAGGTGGTAGACAGGGAGGAACCTAGAAAAGACTGTTTGTTGGGCTCCCCTCTATGTTCTTCTGTTTTTGTGTGGCCAAACATTAGTTTTCCAAACATTTGCTCCTTTTCACCTACCTGTGAATTGCCTTCCTTTGAAGTCCCTGACTCTCCCCACCCCCAACATCTTCCTTTGTCTTTATCTGAGGATGGTATTTAAGGTGAAACTTTGGCCAATTTGGTGAGTTACTGGGTTTTCCTGAGGTTCTCCCATGTATACATGTTATTAAACTCTTGTTTTCCTCCTATTAATCCGTGTCATGTCAATTTAACTCTGACCAGTCAGAAGAACCTTGAAGGGTAGAGAGCAATTTCTTCCTCCCCTTCAAACCAACACAAACCTAGATGGTATACCTACTGCACACGTAGGCTATATAGTAGTAATCTTATGAGACCACCGTTATATATGTGGTCATCATTGACCAAACGTCATCATGCAGAGCATGATATCGTATCTGGATTAAAATTGGATTGAATAACTGGAACAAGGTGAATGATGGGGACAAGAGGCCAGGAATATTTGGAGTCATGGAAGAATTTTGTCAACCATAGATGTGCTCCACAAAATGAGGGAGTGATCTAAGAAAAGAGGAGAGCAGGCAATAAAAAAAAAATAGGGGTTCGGGGCCGGCCAAGTGGCACAGTGGTAAAATTCCCACGTTCCACTTCTCGATGGGCTTGGGTTCGCGGGTTCAGATCCTGGGTGTGGACATGGCAACACTTGGCAAAAGCCATGCTGTGGTAGGCGTCCCACAAATAAAGTAGAGGAAGATGGGCATGGATGTTAGCTTAAGTTAGCTCTTAAGCAAAAAGAGGAGGATTGGCAGTACTTAGATCAAGGCTAATCTTCCTCAAAAAAAAAAAAATAGGGGTTCAATATAGGGGAGAAAAGAAGGGAAGAGAAATCATCATGCTGTGATGCCATCTTAGAGAGCTACACGTCCAGCCTGGATCAGGAATACAGAGGACTGTGGAAAGAACTCCTTGTGAGAAAAAAAACAAACTGATAAATTAGTTCATATGTTTGAATGATAAAATAGTATTGAAAAGCCTTTTACATATCTGGCATACTTAGTAAAATTAAAATTAAATTGATTTAAGCCAATTAATCATGGAGATTTAATACTAGGATATAAGAAAAAGTTGTACAAAATAGATAATTTTTAGTATCTAATGAGACTCAAGTGTGGACAATATTTGCATAGTGCTAACAAACATAACCACAGAATATTAATTTAACCAAAGCTGAAACTGAATTATATTGATAAAATTCAAGAAAGATGAAGCAGAATAAGAAAACTAAATCTTCATCTACCATAAAAATACCAATAGATAATATACAAGCGAAAATTACAAACATAGCAATCAAAAATATTATTCAGATGTGGAATCAAATACAAGAATCAAGAGATAAAAGAAGAGAAAGTGGTTGCTTTGAATGGGTACTTCACAGGACTTCTCATTCCCATTATAGGCACTTCACTGCTATTTGACTTTTTATATTATGCCCATAATTTACATTGTTAAATATTAAACTAATTACAAACACATATTTTATACGTATGCAGTTTGGTCAATGAGGATTCATGAAACTATATTCCAAACTTCAGGAAATTAAATAGTCTTAAATTCTACCTTCAAAAGTGCTATTAATAAATGTTAGTAAATTACTCAAAGGCATACGCCCAGCTGAAGACTCTGTAACACTGTAGGGGAGGAAAAATTTTTTTCCTCTACCCTCCTAGCTTCCTTTGGCTGGTCTATTAATTAAACTGACATAAAACAGATTAACAGGAGAAAAACAAATTTAATTTTGAACATATGAGAGACCCATAAAAATATGAGACCCAATGGTAAGTCAGGCAACTGAGGCTTATATATCATCCTGAGCTAAGGAGAAGTGGGGTAGGTGTCTGGGGTTTCAAATGTGGGTAAGACAATTCACAGGAAGATAGGAAGAGCAGATGTTTGGTAAACAAATGTTTGTCATGCCTTGCAGAGACATGGGACACAGAGAGGACTTTGAACAAACAGGCCCTGCTGTGCTCCCCACACCTAGCCCATGCTCTTTGTAGTTATCTCTGGTAATAGACCTCTTCCTGAACCAGGCCCTTTATGTAAGTTCCTTAAGACACTTAAGGCGGAGGTAAAAAAAATAAAAACTATTTCTGAGTCTTTAGGGCCTCTTGATTGTCTTCAGCTCAAAATAATCCACATGCCAAAGAGGCATATTTTGAAGTAGAATATTCTGCTCCCCTTCAACATCATTTGCATTAGTTAACATAATACATTAATAACTGGCTAATATCCAACTTTACTAATTTGTCTGAAATCAGTATTAACTAAGAAATGCATATTTGACTTCACAGCAGACCTGTTCACACTAGCTAATACTCAATATTTTGCTAGGCTCAGCTTCATGATAACCTTTTGCCAAGCTCAAAAACAACATTTTGCTAATATTCCCTAATGATGATATCCCTGAAAGTCAATTAACAAGTCTTTAGTTTGGGAGAAGAGCAGTCAGCACAGGCACCATCCACTAATATGCTAACGGTTAGCAGACAGTTGCCAGGCAACTACTAGTCCCAGCACATATTTTCATAAACTCCCCTTGCTCAGCAAGCAGGGAGTATTCTAGTATTTCACTTTAATACTCCAATTGCCTCCCTTCCAAGCCAACTGAAAAAAATTCTTGAATGTTCTCAGGAGACACCTTAAAAGAGGCCAATAAATTCAGTGATATGAATACTGCAGGAAGAATTGTCAGTGTTATAATATTAACATTGTTAAGGTGATTGGTGGGCTGAGAAAGTTTCATGCAATTGTTAGTGCTGAGACTGTTACTTGTGTAGGATATTGGGACACCACTTACTGCAATATCATAATAATATACTCCCTGGAAGTCAATTAACAAGCCATTAGATAGGGAATGGAGTAGTCAGTGAGATGGATTCTCACATTACCAGGAGCACTGGCACCTTATTGTATTTTATTTTGAATCTTATTATTTTTTATTTTCTTGACTTATTCTGAAATTAGGGCATTATTATTGTCTTGCACTGTATATATAATTGTAAACTCAATTTGAGGGAAGATATTATTATAAAAGAACATATTAAAATTCAAATTACCTCCCTTTAATGCCTAGAAACTCAGATAGCATATACATACAACATAGCCACTGATTCATTATCAAAAAGTAGTAATTTTGCATCTCAATGCAACTTTCAAACATCTCCTGCATTTCTCAGGATGGTTTTAATATATCTAGGAGTCAATAAGAGTTTGTTTTATAACCAGCAGAATAAATTTTTAATTCCTATTGGAAGTCCTTTGGAAATGAAGATTCACTTAACATAAATTCATTTTACAAAAAACTTGGCAGGAACACATCCCTTCCACTTAGGAAAGGATATCTAACACCAAAAGAGAAATCACCATATTCTGTATCTATTCTGATCTCTAAATTTCATCTCTAATACTTGGCTTAGCTAGTGTGTTCTATAAAAAATGCACAAGCTATTGATTGTATATTTTGTTTGAGATTGTTGTAGCTCCTTAAAAATTTATGCGGACCAATTCTTACTTTCAGCAAATATGAATATCCAGCAGGAAGGTATCATCTTTCATAATTCCTTTTGAAATGTCCTGAGGAATCACAGCAGAAAGGTCCTTAAATATATTGTATTAAAAGTATAGGTAAAACAGAGTGATAACATCATGTGGAGTCTGAATGCAAAGAATATATACACAATTTAATGAACAAAAAGGAAAAAAGGACAATAGATGGGTTTTGGAGTGACATTCAATATTAGAAGGTATTTTTCACACATTCAGTCACAAAAATGATTCCCCTTTTGACCTAAGAGAATTTTTACTTAAAGCAATCCAATCCACATTCTAGTTAAGATTATAACACAGCCATAAATTCATTTGAATCTTTAACATCTTCTATTTGAGTAATATCTTTTCTTTTATTTTCAAATTATGCATACTATGCCAGAAAGGCAAAAAATGATTTTGCTCATTAATCATAAAATATTGTTTTCATATTACCAAGCATTGCTATCACATGTCCTATGTTTGAAGGGAATATCAATCCCTTTTTTGCTAATCCCCACAGTCTCTATGTAAGGATGATGGATAATAAAGAATTTTATTCTCTCTTTGTAATTAGAGAAACTGAAGCACATAAAATTAAAACATCTTGTTTCGGTCTTATAAAATGTTCCCAAAACACAGTTGTGATTTAAATTCAAATCATCCTGACTCTTGTTTATCATAAAGGATTAAGACTAGTTCACTCCTTGATGTGAGTAGAAGGACATAGTTTTTAGTAGACAGATTTTCTGTTCTTTAGCCTGGGACCTGTGCCAACTTATGGCAAAAATCGTCATTCTTATATGTCAAATTTTTGTCCTATAAGGGAAAGTTACAGCAAAATCTAGCTGAAAAATGCTTGGTTGACGTTTGTTTTAACGACTTCCATGAATGATAATTCATTTCTCTCTCTTATCCAGATTAAAAGTCAAATCAGGAGTTCATAACACATTGTAGGTTATCTTTAGAATGTCGAGTGACACTAATGCTTAGCTTCACATTGAGTTTATCATTTGAGTTTCTGTCTAAAGCTCTCCACAGGCCCTTTGCTCACTTCCTTGACAAGTTCTATCAGAAATTTTACATGAAGTGGCACCAATGGACCTTTGTTGTTTTTTATATTATTCATTTTCTAGATTGTCGTGGCCCTTAAATGCCATTGTCCAAGAAAGCAGATCAATTTTTTTTCTGGTTATAGAATTCACCACACCTACAATGTAAGCAAAACATATATTAACAAAATTTGCCAAAAGACATGATCTCTGATCAAATACTTTTTTCACATCATCTGTTACTAGTCAAAATTCACTAAAATATGCATCAAAGGCATTAGAATTACTGAGAATTTGGATTACAGTTCAGGCTTCTACATTTGTGTAGACTTGAATTAATTTGTAAAGACAACCCCATCTTATGCTTTTTAAAATACTTTTTTAAGCTAACATGAGTTTTCTATGTATGCCCGAATTTTTTTATTTCTTTTAACCTTTCTCCATCTATTGTGTCCAATGTTTCTAATTTAGTGTTTCTTCCACAATATTTTCCTTCCTAAAAAAAAACCCCTTCACTACTAACATGTTGTCCTAATTCCATTTATGTTCCAAGAAAGAAATTATATCCCATTTGAAACTTAATAAAATCAACTTATCATGTGAAAGAAGTGAATTACTCGATTGTTTTTAATAGTAGCATCACCAAATCCTTGAATCTCAGGTTTGGAGACCCTTGCCTATGTATATTGATTCTGTAGATCTGAGGTAGAGCTGTAAATGTATTTTTAGCAGTACATTCAAGTGTATCCCTTGCAGCTGCCTCTCTCGACCAACTCTCTGCAAGGAAACTTACAACTCCCGAATTTTTATAACAGCAATGGACTAGAGTCAACTTACGCCAAATCTGCAAGTTATGCTAGTTAAAATACATATATTCTGTGCCATTTCAATCATTTCAATATTCCAAACATTGTCTCATTTAAATGCCATGGATTGACCAGATAGTATCCAGAAATACTTAACACCTCTGAAAATACACTTTGGTGACTCAAAATGCTTTCTTTCAATTGCCAAAGGTCAATATCTAAAATAACATAATAAATATTTGCTAAATTGTTCAATGTTGAGTTTGATTTGCTTAGATTTAATCAATTTGGCACACAGCTATTATAAATACATCCTTTTTATACATAATATGCATAGTAAATAGGTGCTGTTACTCAAAGTTTCGTGATGTAAAAATAAAGGTCATATTGCATTAAATCTTTCTTTTAATTAATCTCATATTATAAACAAAATCAATTTTCAGGTCTCTAGGCAATAGAGCAAGTTTATCTAATCCATATAACTGTTGTGTTTTTACTAGATGAATTCATAATAAGGACTTCCAAACAGGTTAAATTAATGGCAATAAAAGACAGACTGCTGTCTAATGAGAGTCATTGATTTGCTGGCTGATTGTAATGACCATACAATGTAAAAGCCATGTAGTACCTCACAGAATTACTGCATTATAAGTCAGGATGCCTGTGCATTTGGAAAATAGAAAGACACTCAACTAGGTATCTTATCTTTATGAAAATATGGAGAGAGTCTACATTTTTCTATTTCCAGTTCAGTAATATTCTGATTTCATCAAGGAATCCCACTAAAACAAAATAAGAGAAAACTTAGAAAACACAAAAATATTTTCTCCAACCTGAAGTTCCTATCAATGTGATGCAATTGATACTGAAAATACTGACTGTATCTCGCCAACCAAGTAGTGTCATTATTGATTGAATAGTGATTTTCAGTGGTCTGAAGAAAAGTCTAGCCAAAGCCTTGACACTCTCTGTGAGCAACTGACATATTTTTCTAAAGATTCAAGATTTTTAAAAAACTTGTAGCTTCTTGGCTGACACAAAGAATATACATACTACAGATGGTTATAATTTTCCTCATTTTTATACCTTATTTTTATTTCAGGTAATTTGTCTAAGGCCTGCAGTATAGCTAAATTCCCCTGAGCATAGGCTCTGGAGTCAATCTCCAGACGTAGCCAAATTAGATCACTTTCTAGATATGTGAGCTGGGAGGCACGCTTAACCTGTGTAGTAGTTTCCTCATGTGAAAAAATGGCCAAAATAATAATACCTGTCTCCTTTGGTGATTGAGTACATTAAGTGTGTTAATCCAATACATACTATGGATGGCTCATACCAGTTTACGAGAGGCAATTGTGTGCATTTCACCCCCACCTCATGTTCATGGTGGAAGCATTTCATGACAGAATTCAGCAATCAGGCATTTCCCTCCAGAAAACTAGATGTTAAACATTTACTAGCACACCACTCATTAATACACTTAAAATCATGCAGAACAGAGTTGTTTCATCAACAAGACAATCATGTAGAATATTATTAGCTTTCAGAATATTAGAACTGGAGAGGACTAGAGAGATTTACTTTCTCAACAGCAACATAAGTGTCTAATAAACGTCAGTCACTTATCTAGGTGTCAAAAGTATGGAGCCTGCATACTCATGGAGCTTATGTTGTATTATGGAAGACGGAAAATGAATAAGTACAATATGCAGTGTGTTAGATGAGATAAAGGTTCTAGCAAACAATAAAGTAGGAGAGGAAGATGGAGGGAGGGGGATTATTTTGTAGAGTGGCCAGCAGAGAAGGCCTCAACTAAAAGGTGGCATTAAAATTTGGTAAAGATGAGGATATTTGGGGGAAGAATATTCCAGACAGAGGGAACAGCAAGTGCAAAGGCTCTGAGGTAGAAGCATACTTAGAATATTAAAAAACAAAGCAAAACAACAAATATCTAGAGGCTAGTGTGGTCAAAGCAGGAAGAAATTAGTAGGAAATGAGTTCAGAGATGTAAAAATGGTGAGTTTTTTGGTTGTAGGAGTGTTTTTTCTTTTCACATGTTTATTTTGTTTTTTTAGTGAAATGGGAAGACATTGAAAATTCTCAACAGAGAAGAGCCATTTTCTGATCTATATTTTAACATGATTATTTGAGTTGCAGTGTTGAAAAGAAACAGTGATGGGTGGCAAGTGAAGAAGCAGGGACAGCACTTAGTAGGTTTGCTGCAATGGTCTAGGTCTGAGATGATGTTTCCTCACACAGCAGTGAGATTAGTGATGGGGAATAGACGATGCATGTAGAGCATCCCATGGCTTAACCATTATCAAAAATTTGGGGCCCAGATTTTATTTTCATCTGTTAATTTTGTCTCATGAATTCCTATTAAGTCTTTGAAAAACACGATGAACAACTACTTTGGTTTCTTGGTTTTGTCCTACTTGAAAGGAGATTCCTATTTGCTTATTAATGACATTTAAAATCAAATAATTACCTGCAAATAAAACGATGTAGCTGTCCCAAGAATGAAGTTTAGCTTTGTTTAATACTTTTCTAAAGCCAAATGTCGTTTCCTTAATTATTTTTCCCTTGTAAAATGCCTCAAAGTCATCTACACCATCTTACTGTTATAGAGTACACTGCCTTAAATACATTTTCATCACATCTCAGAATGATTTCCCAGTAGTATTTCATATTGACAAATAAAAACGGCAAGTAATAGGATATATTGGAGTATATGAGGAAGCCATTTGGTGTAAACCTAATTCGGCCTGACCTTGTCTTTCCAAAAGGGCCTGACCATGGCTGTTGAGCATGCATTGTATATCTGTTTTAAAACATTTA
This sequence comes from Equus asinus, assembly GCF_041296235.1. NCBI lineage: Eukaryota > Metazoa > Chordata > Mammalia > Perissodactyla > Equidae > Equus > Equus asinus. The sequence goes on from NC_091820.1 coordinate 130,733,213, forward strand.
CTATGGCAAGAACAGAGGCCCTTGAGATAAAGGTGCAACTTCCCTCCCCCTCCCAATCTTGGCATTTCCTTAAGGATTAATCATCTTTCCTTAGGCTAGGAACTGATTGCTGCGCTCACCTGTGACCACTCAGCTCGAGACAATAGACTTGCCTCCTGCCACGACCACCAAGATAGCAGACCCACTACCTGCTGTGTACATCAAGTGCTGTGCCGACAGAGCAATCTTGTGACTATTGTGGGAGGGACATTTCAATCATATGTGAAACATCCTCTTTGAGGGTATATAACTACCCTGTATACCTCCGCTTCTTTGGAGTACTCTGTTCCTTTGTGGAAGGACTCTCCCGGGCCATGGTCCTCAGATTTTAGCTCAGAATAAACTCTCCCAAATTTTCATTTACAGATTGGTTATGGATTATTCTTGTCAACAATATCAAACTATCAGAGCAGGATTCAGTTGTTCTTTTCTTCAGTGTGCTCCAGACATTTTATTTGATTCCTCAATTTACTCAAAGAAATTTTCCCAGAGATCATCAGTTGGTAGATCTATTTTGTAATAACACAAAAGAGGAGGAAAATTTGGTAGCAATTGATTAAAAGAAAAAAATAAAGTATATATGGGGAAAAGTGAAATGGTGGAGATGGAAAATACTATCTCCTTTTGTTTTCCAAATATACTAAAATTAATTTGGGGGAAGGGGCAGTAGGTGTGAAGCATCTAAAGCTAAACAAGTGATAACCATGAACTCTTTGAGGGTATATGTTGCTTTTCGTTCATTTATTTATCTTCTGACCCTAGCACACTGCAACTGATCCCTATTATTTGTTGGAGGATCCAGTGTGTGTTTTTTTCCAACACCACCAAGCGATTCTGTGACACCAGCTGGGTATCTCACAATTTAACTCAGTTCGGACACTATCAACCTAGAGATAGTATCAGATTCCACAGGTTAAGTGCTCAATCCTACAAAATTGCCCCCCATCCCTTTCAGAAGCTAATCTCAAATCCAGGTTTTTACCTTCTCAGGTTCATTTAATTTGCTATGGTAGCTCACAGAACTCAGAGAAACATTTACTTCCATTTGCCAGTTTATTATAAAGCATATAGATGAACAGCTACATGAAGAGGTACATAGGGGGAGGTCCAGAAGTAGCCCAAGGGCAGGAGCTTCTGTCCCCATGGAACTGGGATGTGCCACCCTCCAGGCATGTGGATGCATTCACCTATTTGAAAGCTCCTCATATCATGTTTGAGAGTTTTTGTAGAGCGTAACCTACAATCCATTCCTTTCCCCTTCCCAGAGGTCAAGGAGTGAGGCCGAGAATTCCAAACCTCTAATCATTGGGTCTTTCTACTGACCAGTCCCATCCTGAGGCTATCTGACACTACCCTGTCACCTAAGTAGCATAAACTCAAAAGGGGCTCCTTATGAATGACAAAAGACATACTTATCACTCAGGAAATTCCAAAGGCTTGAGAAGCTTTTTGCTGGGAACCAGGGACAAAGACCAAATACATTTCTTATTATACCAAGGACTGTACTAAAATGTTAAAAATGAGACAAAAGCTACCAATCATTTCACTATAAAAAATGGACATACACAAAAACGTTTGCATGGATTTTCAGAGTTCTTAAGCATCGAGGATTTTATTTACTCATTAATTCATTTGTAGCATAGTTATGGAAGTCAGGGAAGATTTGAGAACAATGAAACATAGCTTTTTAGAGGGAACTTTTTCAAGGAAGAATGAGTAGGAAATCGCTGGGGAAATCGAAGGGGCAGGGTGAGGGGACAGAGCGCACTAGGCAGAGCTAAACACAGTAGTACGAGATCTGAAGCAGAACTCATTCGACATGCTATAGCAACACCCCGACCTGACTCCAGGCAACCACTGTTATGCTTTCTGTCATTATAGGGTAGTTCTGCATTTTTTAGACTTTATGTAAAGTTAGGAGGTGCTCTGTTGTGTCTGTCTTCTTTCACTCAGCAAATTATTTTTGAAATTCGTCCATGTTGCTGTGTGTCAATAGTTTCTTTTTATTACTGAATACATCCCTCTCTATGACTCTCCCACAGTTCATTTATACATTTTCCTGTTATCTACATTTCCATTGTTTCCGGCTAGAGGTCAATATGAATAAAGCTACCATAACCGTTCACATACAGGTCTTTGAGTGGATATATGTTTTCATGACTTTTTGGTAAATATCTAGCAATAGGATTCCAGGATCATAAGCTAAATGGATGTTTATCTTTATAAGAAACTGCCAAACTGCTTTCCAAAGTGGTTATATCATTTTACACTACCACTAGAAAGATACTGGAGTTCCAGTTGCTCTACATCCTTGTGGTACTTGGAATTAATAAGCTTTTTTTTTTTCTGGAAGAAAAGTCACCCTGAGCTAACATCCATTGCCATTCCTCCTCTTTTTTTTTTCTGCTAGAGGAAGATTAGCCCTGAGCTAACATCTGTGCCAATCCTACTCTCTTTTTTCTTATTCTTTTTTTTTTTTTTTTTTTTGCTGAGGGAGACTTGCCCTGAGCTAACATCTGTGCCCATCTTCCTGTACTTTATATGTGGGACACCTGCCACAGCATGGCTTGACAAGCGGTGCATAGGTCTGCACCCAATATCAGATCTGTCAAACCCCATGCCGCCACAGGGCTGGCCTCTGTTTATCATTTTTGGTATGAGTTGTATATGTTTTTTCATACCAACTTACCAGTCCTTTGTCAGATACATGTTCTGCAAATATAGTCGCCATTGCTTAGGCTGCCTACGCATTTTTCTTAAGAGTTTTTTGATGAGAAGAATACTTTATTTTTAATAAAATCTTATTTATCATTTCATTTTATTATCCATTGCTGCATCTTGAATTCAAAACTCTGCCTGCAATTAAGTTTCAAATATATTCTGTAAAGTTTTCTTCTAGAAGCTTTATATAGTAAGCCTTTAGGTTTAGAATCCATCTCAAATTAGTTTTTATATTTTGTAAGTGGGAGTCAAGGCCCATACTTTTCCAAATGGAGTTGGTTTATTGCAGCATCATTTGTTTAAAAATAATTTTCTTTTCCCAGTGAAGAGTTTTGGAGCATTAGAGAAAATCAAATGACTGTTTAAGTGGAGATCTATTACTGCTCCATTTATCTATTTGTTAAATCTTTATGCCAGTATCATTCTATCATAACTACTATAGCACCATGGTAAGTTCTCAAGTCAGGTAGTATTACTCTTCTAAATCTATTGTTTTCCAAATTGATTTATACATCGTAGGTCTTTTTAATTTCCAAATTAATTTTGTAATCAGTTTGTCTATTTCTACCAGGAAACCTGATGGGATTATGATAGAGATTTCATTGAATATACAGAAAAATTTGGGAACAAGTGACACCTTAGAAATATTGGGTCTTCCAATCCATGAACATGATATATCTTTTTATTTATATATCCTTTTAAGATTTTTGTCAACAGTATTTCGTACTTTTTCAGAGTAAAGGTTTTACATATAATTGGTTGAATTTATCTCTAATTATTTTTATTTGTGATGCTATTATTAATGGATTTTTATTGACAATATCTAATAGTTTGTTCTAATAGTATGTAGAGATAATAAAATGTGTATATAGACTTTTTAGCAAACTTGCTAAGTGGAAGCATTAGATTTCATAGGTTTTTAAAAGATAACTTAGGATTCTCCACATAAACGTTCATGCCCTCTACAGTGAAGACAGTTTTACTTTTTTATTCCATTATGTATGCTTTTTATTTCCTTGACTTGCATATTGAATTGGCTACCATCTCCAAGAGAATGTTGAATAAAGTGATGAGTGTTTCTTTTTTCTTGATTTCATGAGGGAATTGTTAAATTTTCACCAATAAATATTGTCAGCTGTAGGTTTTATTGTGCAAGCCCTTAATCAAGATAAAGAGGATTCTTTATATTTCTAATTTGCTGAGAGTTTTTGTCATGAGTGTATGCTTAATTTTGATGAATGATTTTCCTGATCTATTGAAATGATTATATGTTTTTGTACCTTTTTATCTGCAAGGTAAATTACACTGACTGATGTTTTAATAAACTTTTTCAATTTTAGAATAGTTCCATATTTACAGAAAAGTTGTGAAGATAATACAGAAAGTTCTGAAATAACCCACAATAAGTTTCTCGTAAATTTTTTCGAGTTTTATTGAGATATAATTGACATATGACATATCTAAGTTTAAGATATACAATGTGATGATTTGATACTGTGAATTGATTACCACAATAAGGTTAATTAATACATCCATGCCTTCGCAAGATTACCTGTTTTGTGTGTGGTGATAACATTTAAGGTCTATTCTGATAGTAACTTTCAGTTATATAATGAAGTATTGCTACCTAAGCATCACGCTGTACAACAGATCCCAAGAAATTATTCACCTTATAATTGGAAGTTTGTACTCTTTATCCAATATTTCCCATTTCCCTCACTCTTCAGCCCCTGGCAACCACCATTATACCCTCTATTTTTATGAGTTTGGCTTTTTTAGATTCCACATACAAGTGAGAAAACAGTGTTTGTCTTTCTCTGTCTGATTTATTTCACTTAGCATAATGTCCTCAAGGTCTATCAATGTTATCAAAAGTGCAGGATTTCCTTTTTGTAACGGCTGAATAATATTCCATTTTCTTTATCCATTCATCTGTTGATGGATAGGTAGATTGTTTCCATGTCTTGGCTGTGTGAATGATGCTGCAATGAACATGGAGATGCAGGTATCCTTTAAGACAGTGGTTTCATTTTCTTCAGATATACACCCAGTAGTGGGATTGATGGATCATATGGTAGTTCTTTTAAATTTTTGAGGAACCTCCACACTGTTGTCCATAGTGGTTGTATCAATTTACATTCACACCGACAGTGCACAAGGGTTTCCTTTTCTCCACATGCTCACCAGAATTTATCTCGTCTTTTTGATAATCACCATTCTAACAGGTGTGAGGTGAGATCTCGTCATGGTTTTGATTTGCATTTCCCTGATGATTAGTGATGGTGAACACCTTTTCATATACCTGTTGGCCATTTGTATGTCTTCCTTGGAACACATCTATTCAAGCCTGTGTCCACTTCTTAATTGGATTATCATTTTTCCTATTGCGTTGTATGAGTTCCTTGTATATTTTGGATATTAACCTCTTATCAGATACATGGTTTGCAAATATTTTCTGCCAATCTGCAGGTTGCTTTTCATTTTGTTGCTTGAGTATTTTGCTGTGCAGAAGCTTTTTAGTTTCATGTAGTCTCATTTGTTTATTTTGGTATTTGTTGCACTTGCTTTTGGTTTCATATCCAAACAATCATTGCCAAAACCAAGGTCAAGTAACTTTTTCTCCTGGGAGGTTTATGGTTTCAGGTCTTAGAAATGTCTTTAATCCCTTTCGAGTTTATTTTGGTGAGCGGTGTACAATAGGGGTCTAATTTCATTCTTCTGCCTGTAAACATCCAGTTTTCACAACATCATTCGTTGAAGAGAGTATCACTTACCAATTGAGTATTCTTGGCTCCCTTGTCAAATAATAGTTCATAATATAGGCTTCCATTTATTTCAGGGCTCTTGATTCTGCTCCATTGGCCTATATGTCTGTTTTTATGCCAATATCATACTGTTTTGATTACTATAGCTTTGTAATAGTTTCAAATCAAGAAGCGTAGGGTTAGCCAGGAGGCTGAGTCTGTGGGAGCCTGCCTCAATCCTAGGACCATCTGAAGACCATTGGAAGACCATCTGAAGCCTGAGGGCTTGGGGCCAGCGTAGTGCAGGGCAGGCCTGGAGCCTGGGTAAATGGGAGTCTGCCTGGAGTTGGGGGCTACATGGGCAGGTCTGGTACTGGGACAGGCAGAAAGCCTGGGTCCTCAGGAGCTGGCCTGGTACTGGGGCAGGCTTGGATCCTGGGTACATGGAAGCCCACCTGGAGCCTAGGTTCTTGGAGGCTGGTTAGATCCGGGGATACAGTAGCCACCCAGGGCCATGGGCGCCTGCAGACATTGAGGTGGGCTGGGAACCTGGTACCACGGGAGCCTCCTGGGCCTGCAGGAGCCAGCTGGCACCAGGGTGGATGGGGGGTCGGATGGCTGGATTCGTGGGAGCCACCTGGGGCCATGGGAATTGGCCCAGTGTTGGGGGGTAATAGCACTGGGGTCCTCAGGGAAGTCAGGCACCCACTTCACTCTCCTCCTCCCATAGGGAGAGTGTCTCTTTCTGTGCTGGGCTGCCTGGGATTCGGGGAGAGGTGACAGGGGTAATGCAAATGTATCTTTTCTACCCTCCTCATTGTGTCTTTTCTTATTTCTGTGCTTCACTCAGATGCTGTAATCCCTCACCTGGAATCCTGAGCTCTTGTGATGGTATTTTTGTATGCAGATAGTTGTTCATATTGATGTTTCTGGGAGCAACAGTTGCTAGAAATTCCTACGCCACCATCTTGCTGACGTCATTCACTTCTTATACTGCTAACATCTTATATTACATATAAGCTCCTCAGGAATAGTAGTTTCTCAGACATTCTTATTTTTCAACTTTTTTTTCTCATGTTTCTTTTTTTTCTCTTTGTTTCAGTTAGGATAGTTTCTTTTTGCCATATCTTTACTGATCTTTTATTAAGCACTTTTGAATCTGCTCCTAAGCCTATTCAGTCTTTTTTTGTTTTCATTTCAGTTATTCCTTTTTCAGCTCTAGCAGTTCTATTTGGTTCTTTTTTATATTTCTTAATTTTTATTTATTATGTTTATATTTCCTTAAAATCCTTGATTATATTTATAATAGCTATATTAAAGTTTTTGTCTACTTATTCCATCATATCTGTCTTTTTCTGTGTCTGTTTCTTTTGCATGATTTTTTTCTTAGTTATGTATTACATTTTCCTGCTTCATCACATATCCACTAATTTTTGATTCATTGCTTGACACTGCAATGTTATATTATTGGCAGTCTGGATTTTGCTTTACTCCTTTACAAAGAGTTGATTTTTTTTAGTACTTGTGCAGCAGCCTAATCCTTTTGAGGCTTATTTTTAAGTGTTGTTAAAGTGGGTCAAAAGTGTCTTCTACTTTGAGGATATTTTAGGTCTACTCCTGAGGCCTGACCATTCTGGTGTCTTCACTGAATGCCCTGGGCGCTAAAAGAGTTCTTTTCACCCTAGCTGTTGAAAATCTCTCTCAGACCTGTGTGAGTTCTGGGACTTGTTCAGCATACAGCTTCCTGGCAGCTCTTATTTGTCTGGGCCCATGAAAATTCACCCTATAAATGTTCAGCTTCACATTCAAAGATCCAAAAGGAATCTATATGTAGATTTCTGGAGCCCTTTTTCCATGTAGCCCTCCTTTATTACTCTTCCCCACAAATTCCAGTTGGTGAGCCTCCTGAAATCAGTATCCTTAACTCAATGTCCTTGGTGATACACCAGGGTTTTCTCTTCCTGCCCTATAGCCCTGACATTGCCTCCTGGGAGAAATCTTGGGTGCTTATAGGACACTGGTTTCCCTTTTCTCAGTGATTACTCTCCTTAACTGGCTACTTTCCAATGTCTGAAAGCTTATTTAATATGTTTTTTTCTAGTTTTTTAGGGTTTTTTTACAGAAAGAAAAATTCTTGGACCAATAATTTTGTCATGGCTCAATAAATTATTTTAATGAATATTAGGTAGGATGAAGATATAATATATTACACATACTGTCTCACTTAATAGAAAGGAAGGAGTATCATTAATCATTATCTAAGATAATTAATAGATTAAAATTGGATCTGTCCCAGGAAAATCAAGATAAGATCTTAACTTATTGAAAAAAAAGAGATTATGTAGCTTTTGGGTGGAAAATAGACTGGCATGATAGGAGTAAGAGGGGAAACAGGAAAACCAGTTATAAATGGTAGAGAAGTGAATGTATTTGAGACAGTTTGGAGATTGACCTGTGTTACAGATGTATTAGATGGTGACTGATGGATGGAGAAAAGAAGATAAGCAAAGATTACTTTAAAGTTGTTCAATAATGCATATTGGAATACCAGGTTTCCATTTACTGACATGGAGAACACCAGAGAAGGAAAAAGTTTGGAGGGAAAAAATGATCCTTTCAATATTGAACATATTGAGTTATATATGCTTGTGAGGTATCCAGCGGGCTTTGTGCTATAGTGGTAGTCTCCAGTTGTGTGATAAGTGGTTCTGGGATGAGTTAGGGCAAGTGCAATATTAGCTTGGTGTGTGAGAGTTAGATAAGGAGGTGGTTGGAGCTATAGCCTCAGGATTAGTTGATTTTGCTCCCAGCCATTGCTAACTCTAAGTATTGGCTAGCCTGGGACGGACAGTCTCCTCAGCCAGCAAGATTTTTAAGATCTTCAAAGATCATAAAATACAGAAAATAAAAAATATGATTAGCACAACAAAGATATTCAAGTTTGAAGATCTGAGGAGAGATCAGGGATTCAGATATAAAATTTTAGTCAGTGGCTTCTAGCTTGCAATTGCAACCATGGAAGAATTTGATATGACCTGGGAAGAGTATTTAGAAGTAGAAAACATGAGAGCTCGGGACATATCCCACAGGAACTCCAACTTTCAAGGATGAGGAATTAAAGGGACATAGAGAAAAAAACAATAAGAGAGGTAGCAAGAAAATAAGAAGAGCACAGTGTCATGAAATCCAAATCAAGAAAATCTTTTGAAAAAAGAACGCTCAACTTCATCAAATGTTACTGAAAGTGAAATAAGATGAATACATAAAAGAAGGCATTAGATTTTGAATTATGGTGTTCACTGGTGACCTCGGTAAATTAAGTTTTGGTAGAGTGGAGAGGCAGCAGCCAGATTTGAGTGGGTTGAAGAGAAAATGGGAAGTACAATATTAGATGAAGTGTAAGGAATTCTTTCAGAAATTTAGGAGTGGGCAGTAAGCAGAGAAGGTGGTAGGTAGAGAGGATTGGTCAAATGATAATTTTTTAAGGTTGTAAAATACTACTATGTATTGAAATGCTGATGGCAAGGATCCTGTATACAGAGAGGTTGAACACGTAGGAGAAAAGGGGTAAAATATTCCTAAAGAGTGGTAGGGGATAAGATCAACAACACATGTGGAGGAATTAGCAGGAAGTGGGGTGCTTCCTCTGTAGTAGAGGCAGCACATCACGATAGTTGAGACCAGAGCTCCAGCACTGAAGGCAAGTTGCTCTTTTCAAATCAAAACTCCTAACCCTTTCTATTTAACTTCAGGCAAGTTAATTAACCCATCTGTGCTTCAGTGTCCTTACTCGTGAAAGGTGGTGCTAATTTCAGCATTGGCCACACAAGGCTGTTGTAAGTATTGAATGAAAATTATCTCAGATGATGCCTGTGTGTACACACCCAGATACACACAGTGCTTAACATAGTGCCTTGCAGTTAATAAGTATTAAGTAAATTGTAAACATTGTTACGTAATACGAGGGAATAAAGAAAGTATTCATGCATTGCAAACAGAAATGCCCGATTTAAAATCTGATGTCATTTACGTACTATCTAAATGATCTTCACTAGATTACTCTAACTCTGATAGGAAATTTGTACTTTTTAAAAAACTGGAACATAAATACTCATATGTAGAGCTGTGATGGAGACTAATATGTAGAGCAGTGCTACACCACTTGAGATCTGGGTACCAATGCTAGTCCAGCACTGTTTGATCCTGGTCTACGAGGAGTACAAAAATCAAGAGAAAGTGTTAGAAAATGTTTACAATAAAGTTTATGTCCCTTGAATCTAATAATAAATAAAAAATTAGGCTTGGATCATCTGTTTTTTTCTGTATCATTTTCATATTAATGCATTTTATTGGATTTTATAAAAGTGTTAATCCATATTGGATTAGGAAAAAAACTGTTCCTACAGTTCAGATAATTTGAGAAGTGCAGACTTAAAGCACAAAGCATAATGGCCTTCTTTAAATGGGTGTTGGAAACCGCACATTTATGAGCTTGTTTTGTGTACATAAAAGATGGCTGAAGATTATAAAAGAATAATAAGACAACTACTTCCTTATGGGTATGTATAATCTAGTATTTCTAGTGTAATCTAAATATGTAATGTATACTCATGAAAAACCAAGTAATTACAAAATAGAATATCAACATAGTCAAAATTATACCAATTAAAATAGATTGCCTGATGAAGCAATTGATGCTCATTATTAAAGTTGTTAAATAAGAACCAATACATCAATTTGGTTTGAGATTAGACTAGAATTTCATGATTCCTTAAACTTGAGTTTATACATTTGGGACCATTCATTAAATTATTAATTCAACCAATATTTATCGAAAACTCAACACTCAGGCACTGTTGTACTGCTGAGAATATAGTAGTGTACAGGACAATTATGGTTTCTGTCATAGAGTTTATAGTCTATGTTGGGAAAAGAGCTTTAAAGAATGCATTGAATTACATTATTTGAGGTAATGATGAGGGCTATGCTGAAAATTTAAGAAGGCTAAGCTCAGATGCTATTTTACATAGGATGATCATTGAAAGACTCTCATAAGGAGAGATTTGCACAGAGGCATGAAAGAAATGAGGGAGTCGGCCATGCCGATATTTAGGAAGAATGTTTCAGAGATGTGGAGCAGCGGGGGCAAAGATCTTGAGATGAGAGCAGGTGTGCAGGGTTTAAGGAATAGCAATGAGGCCTTTGCAACTGAAGAAAGATGAGTGAAGAGGAGAGGGGTAAAAGATGAGATCAGAGAAATAGTGGGAACACAGATTGGCATGGCAGTTGCTATCAAGGCAAGGTGTTTTTTTGGCTTTCACTTTGATTTAAATTGGAAGCCACTGGAGATTTTTAGCAGAGGCATCATATGATTTGTCTCCCATTTTAAGAACAACTCGGTCTTTTAAAAACCCCTGTGGCCCTAAGTGGCAGGGGCCGGCCCAGTGGTTAAGTTTGCACATTCTGCTTTGGTGCCCCGGGGTTCGCTGGTTTGGATCTCAGGGCCAGGCTTCCTCAGCAAAAAGAAGAGGATTGGCAGTCGATGTTAACTCAGGGCTAATTTTCCTCAAAAATAAAGACAAAAAAATGTAGGAGGGCAAAGGAAGAGGTAGGGAGAACAGCGTGGAGACTATTGCAATGGTCCAGGTTGAGATTATGGATGAATAAGGGCAGAGAGATCAGGGTTGGAGTGTTGGCTCCAGTGAGAAGTGGTGGATTTTGACCATCATACAAATCTTTCTATAATTTGGACCTGATGTATTTCTCCAGTATCAATTCCTATTATGTCTTGCTCAATGATTATAAAAACATCAATAATAATAAAAAACTATTAATTGAATGCATATTATGTTCCAGACACTTTTCTAAGCACTCATGGAATAGTTGAAGAGAAATGAAGGGATCTAACATTTCTCATATTATGCCTGTGTTAGGACTGTTGTGTATAAGACCGTTTCTCTCCCAGGAAATTGTGAGCTCCATGAAGACAAGAGCTGCATCTTATTCATCTGGCCATCTCCGACATGATGTAGAATAATGCCCTGGATGTAGTATTTACTCAATAAATATTTATTGCATTTGTTCATAAAGATGCTGAGAAGATTAATGAAAGAAATTCTCCACCCCAGCATGCCAAAAAAGACGGTCATTGCAGAAAATGATGTGAAATTTCCCTAAGGAAACTGAGGATTGTTATAATAAACCAATTTCTGAAAGTTCAATAATTGGCACAGAACACTAGCTAGTTCACGAGTTTTCCTTCATAATACACTCCCATAGCACCATGTAACTGTCCTTCATAGGACTTAAGACAGTGACAGTTTTACAATTATATGTGTCGCCCAAATGTGTGATCAATGTGTGGATCCTCCACATGATTTTAAACTCCATGAAAACAGAAGCCACAACAGTTTTTTCAACATTTTATCCCCAAGCTTGGCACAGCACCTGGCCTATAATACACATTTGATATTTATTAACTAAATGGGAAAAGGCAACAGTAATTAATTTTTACTGTTTGCTGAAATCTCTTCCAAGTATTTTACACCTATTAACTCATTTAATCTTCACCACAACCCTATTAAGCAGATACTCTTTTATTCTTTTTTACTGCCTTTAAAAATTATTATTAATTATTAATTAACTATTAATTAGATATTTTTATTTTACTACCTTAAATGAATTAATGAATATAATGACGATGATCATTACTGAGGAGGAGATTATACCCACAGCACAGCCCAATGCACACACACACACACGCACCAAAGGTGATCCATGTATTAATAATCTTTCTGCTGGAAATAGCAAAGACTCCAGTTTAAGCTGTCCCCTTCTAAGAACTTACTGAATTGTTTGCTTTTCAACTGATACTTGGTTTCATTTACATGATTCCAAAAGAAATTATCTGATAGGTTTATTCAACCAATTAACATGTTTGATTAAATTGATAAAATTTGTTTTTCACAACTCATTGATGTAGCCTAAGCGGTTTCAATCAAAAGAAATAGATGCCTGTGACTAAATGTACAGTTGAAGGTCTCTTTTGATGGCATCATCATTATCTATGAATTTAGCTCTTTTTTTCTTGCCTTAAGCAATGTAATGCTTTACCCTTGGATATTCATTTTACCACAAATTAATTCACACAATTAATTTCATTGAATAATGTATTTAATTAGATGTCTATTAAATTTTTATAATGAGAATGAATCATAAGGTTCATTCTAAACAGTAGAAGTTCATGCAATTAAAATATAGCTGTTGCAGTAAGTCAGTCTTATACCCATACTGGTGAACAGCATTATAATTAAAGTACAACGTGGCACTTTTGGGTCAGACTGCGAAATTTGTCAGCACACAACTATATTCTTACATTTATACTATAAAACTACTTGGAGGAAAAGAGAAGAAAACATCCCATTGCTTGTCCCTTTTAGTTCTTATAGATCGACAGTAGTCATCATTTCATTTTCCTAAGAGATGAATATGTAGGTTAAAGTGACAAAAAGAAATAAATTAACATTTGCAGGCGTTTTCAAGTCTGTTAACAGTTAAGTGTTAAGATACTATTGTCATTGCCTTGAGACTGCATGTTCACAGCCTGTTTGGATTCTTGTGGCTTGAGAAAATAGTATTCCAGCTAACAGATGCCCTGGGCCAGGGAGGACTTCTCACAATTTTCCTCCCAGTTCCTTTGTTATCATCACAGTTGGATCCATCTCATATCAATGGTTGGGAGTTATAAGAAAGCAGATTTTATGTTTAGCTCAGATGAAGGATGTGCCCTGTTCCATACTTCTCACTCCCTTTTAGGTCCTCCAAGTAGATCTGCCTAACAGTGAGGCATGCTGCCTGGGGCATTAGCACTGTTTAAGTCGACATGTCTAAGCAGAGGCTGAATTTGTGAACAGCCATCTGTCTGAGATGTTGTATGGCATAATTTTGTGCTGGATGCATGGTAATTATATGAATTATTATTTAAAAGTCCCCACAGAGACACAGATTTATAAAATATGGCTATGAATTAGCATTATTTTTAGATGCTTCTTTCTAATGGCTAGCTGACTTTTCAAAGGAGCAACTATGATTCGAGCAGGATAGGATATTAGCCCTAGGGTTATGGTTTCAGAACCTGTTGATAATTTTTTTCCAGTCATAAAAGATACAGACTGAATATCAGGGTCAGCCTGAAAATCATCTTTGGAACACATTCCATTAACCCATATCCTGCCTTAACACTGGCCAAATCTCCTTTGGGGCATCATGAAAATATTGAACTTACATATATAGTTAATGTTCTCAAATATGGAAACTCATCATATATTTTCATCATAATAAGCTATTGGAAATCAGGACTATTCTTGACAATTTTGACTTATACACATTGGCCCATTATGGGGCATCTTCACATATTCAACCCCAAACCTTCCATCTGAACTTAAGGTAAAGAATATAAGAGAAATACATTTCCATATATTTACTGTATTTCTCTATTTAGGAGCCTTTTAACCAAATTCAATCATTCATTTTTCTTGTACCTATGAAGACCTTTTTCAATCCTACAAAATTGTGTGTTTATGATCCTCAAAGTAAACAAAGGATTTGACCAATATTGAATGAGGCTGTTGAAGGTGATGGGCTATTTCTTTGACATCACATTCCAAATTATTGCTTCATCCCTTGAAAAGTCAATTATTAAGGCTCTACATGAAGGAATTATAAGAATCTCTGAAATCGAAAGCAATTATTGTATTCTTCAGGTAAAATTAGCTTAATATCTAAGTATTGAATAATTTTATTACTCCACTTTTTCATGCTTTGTGCCATCTTCTTCTCTCTTTATTTTCCAGTAGTCTATGTGATGAAAGGGTCAAGAGATTTCATAGCTATGAATTACAGTAAAGAAAAAGTATTCATTTAAAACACATCATACTGTGGTTTTGAAATACAAATGTCCCAAGTGTATTTACACAAAAATAGGATTTTAATTTGGTGCATAGTTTTTCGGGGTAAGAATTATAAGGCAATGCTTTCTTCTGTTCTTATAATTTGATGAGAATTCAACATAAGTGTTTTTTTTATTTATTTATGAGTGTCAAAGTTTTTTATTTGACTTTCATACATTTCTTTTGTTCTAGGAATGGTGACCTCCTCATAGCAAATTTGAAGAAAATCTAATTAACCTGGATTTACATTGGCAATGTGTTCATACAAGTAGAAAGGCTCATAAAAAAATGTATAGGTTGATTAAATTTCCTGTTATGCATTCTTCAAAACACACCAAGTAGAAAATTGATAATCTAACATAATATCAACCTGAGTAGGAAAATAAAAGAAGTCTTGATTATAGTAGCTGCCCCTTATCCCTGGTTTCGCTTTCCACAATTTCAGTTTCCCACGGTCAATCATGGCCTGAAAATATTTAATGGAAAATTTCACAAATAAACAATTCATAAGTTTTAAATTGAATGCCATTCTGAGTAGTGTGATGAAATCTAGCATCGTCTCACTCCATGCCATCCAGGACATGAATCATCCCTTTGTCCATCGGATTCACACTGTATACACTACCCACCCATTTGTCACTTAGTAGTCATCTAGTAGTCATCTCAGTTATCAGATGGACTGTCACCATATAAGCATTGCAGTGCTTGTGTTCAAGTAACCCTTATTTTAGTTAATTATGGCCCCAAAGCACAAGACTAGTGATGGTGGCAATTCAGATATGCCTAAGAGGAGCTGTAAAGTACTTTATTTAAGTGAAAAGGTGAAAGTTCTTGACTTAATAAGGAAAAAAAAAATCATATGCTGAAGTTGCTAAGATCTATGATAACTTTTATTAAATTTTATTGTTATAATTAGTCTATTTTTTATTAGTTATTGTTAATAGTTTATAAATTAAACTTTATCATAGGTATGTGCATATAGGAAAATACATAGTATATATAGGGTTTGGTACTACCTATGGTTTCAGGCATGCACTGGGCGTCTTGGAATATATCCCTTGAGAACACAGGACACTACTGTATATCATGTTGAACTGCAAAGAAGTGTGTGTATCACATAAGGGATGAGATTAGCCTAAATTGCCATTGCAAGCCAGGTCTATAATTACCAGTGGCCTATGTAATATTTAGTTTTTCTGTACTTGAGTTGAACTAACTAGACATATCCTCTTAAAAGTTGTTGCAGAGAGGGCTGGTCCCGTGGCCTAGTGGTTAAGTTTGGTTCACTCTGCTTTGGTGGCCCAGGTTCAGTTCCTAGGCATGGACCTATACCACTTGTCTTTCAGTGGCCATGCCATGGCTGTGACCCACATACAAAATAGAAGAAGATTGGCACAGATGTTATCTCAGGGCGAATCTTCCTCAGTAAAAAAAAAAATAAATGTTGCAAACCTTTGGCTTGCTCTGCTTCAAGTTAATGTCTTTCCACTTTAGATAACAGTATGGGTTTTATAGCTGAAAATGTCATACTCTGTGTCCTACTATATTTGGATGTTAAAACACTTCATAATCCATGATAAACTTTTAAAATTCTCTCTCATTTAAAAATATATAAATGGATTAACTAACCACATATCTAAATAGGATAGTACAAGAGAAGAGCAAATGGAGAGAATATAATCATATGTACTTTTGAGGTATTAGATTATGAATTATCTACTCATTTATTTTATTTAAGCATCTCTGCAGATGAACTTCACTTTTGTCCTCCTAGTCACTCTAACCTGTGGATTGGTTCACGTTCTACACAGCTGGTTCTCACTGCCTCGTATTTTCTGCAGGGACTGAGATGCCACTTCATACCACTTGTAGTACCTGCTACATTTAAAAATGAATATGCATTTTATTCATCAAAGTAATAATAATATGACAACTGAATGGCACATAACAACATTATAACCTTCTCCTGGACATTGAAACAAATAGTTTCTATGACTAATTTAGCTGAATAATTGAATCATAAAAAGAAAAAGAAATTAAACCAGTTAATTGGCATGTATAAAAAATTTATATTGTTTGCATACAACTTTTATGTTTCACTTAATTATTATAGATAAAGTCAATTTAAAGGCTATGCATATCCAATATAAAATGTTACAGCTAAAAGGAATGTGGCCAGAAAGTCAGAATTATTCAGGGAAGTTTTCCCTATTCTCAATCCTATAAACAGAACCATAAAGATCAGAGAAACCCAAATTATTGAATGGAATGTAAACTTTTGACAATTGCTTTTCTAAGGGGTAACTTTTTTTTATTTCTTAGTTTGTTGAATGCGTCTTGAAAAAAGCCATCCACAGATTACTACAGAAATAAGTATTTTAAAAGTTTATTTTTTACACATAAATAGGTTAGGAGGGTAGTCATATTAATGTGTGCCATAATATGCAAAATGTTATAATACAGCAAGTTAATAGCTGGAAAGTTATCATTAAATATTCAGGTGTTCAGAATAGCAAATGTAATTTAATCAGGGACTTTGTTAATGACTCCAATGATTTGCAATCAAATAATTTTCCTCTTGTCTGTTCAATTCAACTTGGAATATATAAATTTAGATAAAAAAGAATAGAAAAGATGTGATTCTTATACATATATAAGGACAAAAATTTCCATATTTTTTTATTTCAGAGAAGCAGCCTGTTGTTACTTAGAATTGAAAAATGTAGCTAATTTATCTCCTTAATTCATTATGTAATATTAGCAACTTTGTGCAAGATGCAACTATAGATAAAATTGATTGTGCCACTGTTTCAGTGCTTCAGTGTCTTACAAGAAACTCAGGACATAAGAGTAAAGTATCTTGAAGCCAACTAATGCCTACACAGAGAAAAAGAAAATACAAAAGCTATATAAAGTACAAATAATGTCTGTTTAAAAGCACCAGAGAGCAACTGACGAAACAAGGTCCAGAAGGGTCAAGATTCTGGAGAGAAGAGAACACTGAGAAGTGAGCTTACAAGCAGTAGATACTTTTAATCCCAGGAATATTTGTCATTAATGGGCCCAGAACAAGAGGCTGAAAATCTAGTCTTTCCCAGGCAGAGTTGTTGCTGAGAAACAAAGATACAAGCAAAATGTTTCTCAGTATCAACAAACTAGAGAGAAAATTGAAAGCTTCATCGCACAAAATCCATGTAAGAAAGGCATAGCAAGAAACTGGTCCTTGCGTGCATCTAGTTTTATCTTCAATAAATTTGCCAAATTCTGAAGCTACTAGTGGCAAGATGCTAAAAGCTAAGTTGAAATCTTCTGTAAAGGGGTGTAAAGTTTTCTGCCATTTACTTTTGCTGAGAAATGAAAATGAAAGTTCAGGACCAGCCAGGGAAAGGGATCCTAGTTATCATACCAGACTCCCAGCTGAAAGGTCTAGATGGCTGCTCTCTAACATCAGCGTCAAATCAAAGTCTACCAAGCCTTATCAAAAGTGCACTGAAGCTCCTATTCAAATCAGTCCATATTCAGATTAAAGTGAACAGGTCCATCTACTTGGCAGAGAAAATTGGAAACCTGTATCTAGGAAAATAACATCACCTGCAGCTTCAAACATTCTATAACTAATGGTTTGCCTTCAGTAAAAAAAACAAAAAAAGTCCCCACCTAGAGACAGGACGATATGACTAAAAGCAAGAGAAGAAACATCATACAAAAAGACAGAGCAGAGGAATTCCAGATATTGCAGATGGAAGACAAAGAAAAATGGAAAAAAGAAAAAAATGTGGGTGACTTAAGCAGAAAGTTGTTCTGGTTAGAGACAGGTCACAAGGCTGTCACTGGGTCCGCAGTAGCATCTGCAGTTGGCAGGCCTGTTACCAGGGGCTTAGACAGGTGTGGATCTTGTCTGGTTTCTGAGTGGACAGGACTATCTCTGGACACTGTTCTGTAGGGTGCAGCTTGGACAAGAGTCTGCTTTAGAGTCTGCAGTTGGATCTGCAGGCAGCAGGCTTGTTACCAGGTGTGGCTGGGTGTGGCCCCTAACAGGTCCTTGGGAGATCTGTTGCCAGGACATTGAGTAGGTCCCTGAGGGGCTGAATTAAATCCTAGGGCTGTTTCAGGTCAGTCTATCAAGGTCTGCAGCCCTGAGGAGGCACGAAGGGGTATGTCTCCCGTGGGGTCCCTGACAGGCAGGATTGCTCCCTGACTGTGGCTACAAGGAGCTGGAGCCAAGCAGAGGGCCATTTCAGGATCTCCAGTGGTACATATGGGAGTGTCTCCCACTGAGTTCCTGGGCTAGCAGGACTGTTTGCAGACTGTGACTGGGATGGGCTGAAGCCCAGTTACAGGGCCAATTCAGAATCTCCAGTTGGACTGAGTTCAGCAAGCTTTCCTCTAGCAGCTCCCAGACCATGGCTGAGAGGAGCTGCAGCTGCATCATGTTCTACTTCTAGGTCCAATGCTGAGACCAAGGTCTGCAGGCCTATTACGTGAGGCATGGATGGGAATGACTCTTCCAAGGCGGCTTGGCAGATGGTGCTGGTGGCAGGACCAAGACTGAATTGTGCTGAAGCTGAGTCCACAGGAAGTTGAGGCTGTTTCTGGGTCTGTAGCCAGGACCACAATCAGCAAAACTGCCACCTGGACACAGGCTTGCCTTCTCAAAATGGCCCTCCTGAGTCTTGGACCCCACCAGGGCCCACAATTGTCTGTCTATCACAGGGTTTCACAATCTCCTACCTGAATCCCAAAGCTCCCACGAAGGCACTTTTGTATGTGGATGGCTGACAAATTATTCTTCTTGAGGGGAGATACAGCTGAACACCACCTTTTCTGATATCTTGCTGATATTAACCTCTCAAATGTGTTTCTTCTGGTGCTAAAAGTAAATGCATTCAACCTAGATTTCTATACCCAGTCAGGTTATCTTTCCTAAATGAACTAAAAGTGAGTATGATTTCAGACAAATAAAAACTGAGATATATGTCACCAGCAAATATCCAAAATTTTCTTGTGGCAGAAAGTAAATGATCTGAGACAAAAAGATTAAAATCCAGAAGGGAATGAAGAACATGGTAAAGAAAATTAAAAATGAACATTTATTGTTCTAAGTGAAGCTTGCAATGCCTATTTTGGTTTGAAATATACCTGGAATAAAACTGCATGATGACAATAATGCAAAAGGCTTGGGGTATTGGGGTGGAGGGTCATGGAGTTAAAATCTTTTAAGATTGTAAAATTGTGAGTAAGATGGTAAAAGTCATATTTATTAGACTGTAATAAGTCAAGGAGAGTGTTGCAATATCTAGAGTATCCACTAAGAGAATAATAAAGAATGCATAAGTAACATGTTTTAAAGGAAAAATGACATGTGTGTATAAATTAAAGAGACTGAGAGACAGAGAATGATTAATACAAGAGAAGGTAAGAAAGAAAAATGAACATGAAAAGTTCAGTAAAATAGAATGAGTTTGCTTCAAATCAAACTTTTATGGTCTGTTGAAATTTTCAAAACCCTCCATTAGAAAAGTCCCATAATCTGAAAGGCCAAGTTTCCACAGTAGTAGGGGCTTTGATTCCCTTCTCACAACCTCTCCATCCAGCAGATGGCAAAACTCCTTTTGAGTGAAGAGCTGATTCAAACATTTATACCAGCTCACTAGTGAAGATGTATCACGGAAGAAGTAAAACACAGTAATTCAGGACATAGAGTGTTCAGAATTACTATAGGACGTGAAGATAATAATTGGACAAATTAAACCTAAATGCATCAGCACAACTACAAACCTACATAGGAGATCTGGGTATCTGAATAAGTGCTGGTAGAGTTGAGGTCACTAAACTTTTAGTATCTACCCTACACTAGCACTGATCTAAGCACTTAGAGCTGCCAAACTGAGGATGACATTATATCTCTTGCTCTCACATTTTTATAGTCTAGTAAGAGAGATAAATGCAAACAAATAATCCTAATCCTGACTTTATTTGTATATATATATATAGTTTTTTTCATAATATTGCCATGTACCCTCCAAAAAGTAAGAGAGTAATGAAAGACATCCATTAAATTTGCAATTAGATGCTCAGTGGTGACCTCAGTGAAATTAGTTCCTGCTGTTTGTAAGGACGAGAGTCATATTATAGGAGAGGAAAAGGGGAAAAAAAGTCAGAAAACGGAAATAGAAAATGTTGACTATTTATGAAAATGCTTTTATGTAAAAATGAAGGAAAAATTAAAGCAAGAGCTAGACAGGATTAAAAGGTAAAGAGGTTACAATGGCGTAGTGTGTGTACGAGTGTTAGAATGGGTGCCATATAGACGTATATTTATAAACTTGGGGGAAAGAGTACATAGGGAGAGGGAAGATGAAGATAAGGTGAGAAAAGGAAAAAAGAATGATCTCTGTGGGAGATGGAAGGGGATAGGATGAAGAGCACAGGACAAGAGATTATGTAGAAGAGGAAGGATCCTTCTATAAAGTTATTGGACTTTAGAATAGAGTTGATTTGTCCTCTAGTTAGAACGTTTTCATTCAAATTTTACTACTAGGCAAACATCTCTCCTTCCCTCAAAACTCTTCTCACCTGTCATCTTCTCTACGAAGATTTTTTTCTGACATATCTAGGTTGCAAAACCTGTCTTTCAATTGTGACCACACTCAAATCTTCTGTACATAATAAAAATACATTTACCACTCTTTTGCTCCTGTTTACTTGTGCATAACTAGTCAAACATTTTAAGTTCCTTAAAACCGGATACAATGTCTGTTTCGTCTGTCTATCACTGGAATCTAGTACAGTGTCAGGCCCATGGCTTGCGTTAAATAAATAGGTGGTAAATATATGAGCAAATGAATGGCTATACACAAGCTATACATTAAGAGGTAGAAATGATGTTGCACAATTGTTTACCCAATTATAAACTATTTACAACACTAAAGACAAAATATTCCCAGCTGTGAAAATAAACAACCCAAACTAAACTTCCCTAAGAAATTCTCAAGCAAAAGATGAAAGTTTAAAAATTCCATTAAGAGGGGTCAGCCCAGTGATGCAGTGGGTAATTGCACACATTCTGCTTTGGTGGCCCAGGGTTCTCCAGTTCAGATCCCTGGTGTGGACCTATGCACCACTTATCAAGCCATACTGTGCCAGATGTCCTCCATATAAAGTAGAGGAAGATGGACACAGATGTTAGCGCAGGGCCAATCTTCCTCAGCAAAAAAAGAGGAGGATTGGCAGTGGATGTTTACTCAATTTACTTTTAAATTGAAGAAAAAAATAAATAAAAATCCCATTAGAAAATATTAATAAAATGACAATAATTAGAATACTACATATCAAAATCTGTGAAATATAGCCAAAATTGTACTCCAAGGAAAATCAATAATTTTGAACTTTTCATATTTAAAAAATTAAAAATGAACAATAAAACATTGTCAACTCAATGCACTA
This sequence comes from Equus asinus, assembly GCF_041296235.1. Taxonomy (NCBI): domain Eukaryota; kingdom Metazoa; phylum Chordata; class Mammalia; order Perissodactyla; family Equidae; genus Equus; species Equus asinus. Next base: position 130,755,111 of record NC_091820.1, read on the forward strand.
GGAAAAAAATTTTTAAAATTTACAGCATAATGAAGGAATTGATAACCATAAAAACAGCTAAAGCTCTGTTTAAAAGCCATCCACCACAGGGGCCTCCCCCAAGGGAAGATACACATTTCTCTAGGGTGTTTTAAAAAGAGCACAAGAAAAGAAAGGCTAAAGATTTGGTTATCATTTTTAAGTAGAAAAATATGTTTAAATATTAATAATTAAAATATTTAATTAAATATCATTTAAATATTTTATAAATATTTAGTTAAATATATTGTATTATAAAGTGGATTTTAATTTGTTTATAACATTTAAAATGACTATAATTTGTCTAATCTACACTATGAAAAATTATTATAATTCAACTTTTATAGGAATTCACGTTTTCATAGGGTATTCAGGCCCCAAAAGCACAGACTTAATATCTCTATAGCTATATTCTTCTCTCTTGGCCTCAAATTGGATTTCTAATTCAGCTCATGGATATAACTAAGTAGTTCATGGATCATTCCCTTTGACTTCTCCAAATCTACCGTCTGTTGCCCTGCCTAGAAGCCTAGGTCCTTCCAACAAAGACATTGGGGAATGACAAGCAAAACAAGTCACTAGTTTGCTACCCACAATTTGAGTAATGTTTTGAATTTTTTTAGGGAAGTTGATGGTACAGACATCTACTGATAGTCAAAGTAATATTTTTTGGTGTGGGACTTAGTGAGGGTAGTGAGGATTTGGAATAGTTGCTGAAAGGAATGAAAGTGAAAAGATTTATTTATTGACATCAAGATACAACTGAGGTTGTGTTAAGGACCATGGATTTTCAGAATCATTGGTCTACACAGCAGTCTGGTATTTGTTTAGCATCGCTTATCTACCAAAATATAGTTGCATGGAAGAAGTGTTATAGAACTGGTCAATCTTCCAAATGTTAGCAACATATGCAGCTACAGCATGTCTTACTCATTCTGTACCAGTCACCTCACAGCCCAGTCAGCACTTCATTGCTTTGCCAAGAGTTGCAAACTCAAATGCCTACTTAGGTGGGGTAGGTAATCTAAAGAGGTGATAGGACATATGTAAGATGACAGGTCATGATCGGGATCGATATGGCCCTAAAAAGATTGTATTCTACCTTGATTTATGCAAGTCAAATGTTCTTTCAGTAGTGGAGTAAAGCTGTTAAGAACATTGCTTGGAGCCAGACTATATGGACTTGATGCTCAATCCCACTGTTTGCTACGTGTGAGGCTTTAAGCAAGTTACTTACACTCAATCTTCTTAGCTGTCAAATGGGGCTTATAATGCCCCAAACCTCCTCAGATGGTTGTAAGCATTAACTGAGTTAATATGAATAAAATGTTCGAAATAGTGCCTGGGTCACAGTAGGTACTACATCATAGGTGTTTCCTACCATTATCATTTATGTTCTTTTCTTACTTCCTAAATATTAATTTAACATTTATTTTCCACTTTGAAAACCTGAAAGTGCTAAACAATAAAACACCTTCCAAATTCTAACAAGTTTTAAGTCAGAATACTCAAACATGCCTACATATGTTGATTTCAGTGTTATTTATAATAACGGATAATTAGAAACCACTTCAATTGCAAACAACTGGAAAATGGTTATGTAAATTATGGCAAACCCAGATAATGTAGTATTAATCAATCACTAAAGTTTTGTTTTGAAAGATATGCAAGAATATATCATTTTTTATGATTTGCCTTTAAATGAAAAAAACAGAAAGCAAACATATGCTGTACTATAATGTATATGAAAATATACACAAAAGTACTAGAAGAAAATAGTTTTGTCAATAGTATTAGAGATAACTTTTGATTTTCTCTATTGGGAAAAATTTATATTCTTGTACTATGATACTTTTATAAAAATGTATTAAAAATATAGGATATTTTTGGTTAACAAATGGGACTACATCAGACTAAAAACCTTCTGCAAAGCAAAGGAAACCATGAACAAAACAGAAAGACAATCCACCAACTGGGAGAAAATATTTGCAAATCATTTATCTGACAAGAGGTTGATCTCCAAAACATATAAAGAACTCATACAACTCAATAAGAGAAAACCATACAACCTTATCATAAAATGGGCAGAGAATATGAACAGACATTTTTCCAAAGAAGAAATACAGATGGGTAACTGACACATGAAATGATGTTCAACATCACTAATTATTATGGAAATGCAAATCAAAACTACAATGAGATATCACCTTACACCAGTCAGAATGGCTATAATTACCAAGATAAAAAACAATAAATGTTGGAGAGGATGTGGAGAAAAAGGAACCTTCATACACTGCTGGTGGGAATGCAAAGTGCTGCAGCAACTAGCAAAAACAATATGGCGATTTCTCAAAAAATTAAAAATAGAAATACCATACAATCCAGCTATCCCACTACTGGGTATTTATCCAGATAACTTGAAATGAATGATCCAAAGAGGCTTATGCACCCCTATGTTCACTGCAGCACTATTCACAATAGCCAAGACGTGGAAGCAACCCAAGTGCCCTTCTATGGATGAATAGATAAAGAAGATGTGGTATATAAATACATATACAGTGGAATACTACTCAGCCATAAAAAATACAAAATCATCCCATTTTCAATAACATGGATGGACCTTGAGGGTATGATGTTAAGCCAAATACATCAGACAGAGAAAGATAAGTACTTCCTGATTTCATTCATATGTGGAAGATAACAATCACATGGATAAAGAGAAAAGATTAGTGGTTACCAGAGGGGAAGGGGTTTTGGGGCTGGGTGAAAAGGGTAAAGGGGCACATATGTACAGTGATGGACAAAAATTAAACTACTGGTGATGAGCACAACAATGACGTCTATTCAGAAATTGATAAATAATAATGTACACCCAAAATTGCACAATGTTATAAACCATTATGATTTCAATAAAATTACTGGAAAAAATTTTTAAAAATATAGGATATTTTTAAATTACCATTCATCATTGGTAAGAATGCAAAATGGTACACCAGTTTAGAAGACATTTTGGCAGTTTCTTATAAAACTAAACATGCTCTTACCTTAAGATCCAGTAGTCACATTCCTTGGTATTTACACAAATGTCGATAAAGTTAGGTCACATGAAAACCTGCAAACAAATGTTTATAGCAGCTTTATTCATAATTTCCAAAACTTGGAAGCAAACAAGATATCCTTCAATAGGTGAATGGATAAACATGCTGTGGTATATCCAGACAACGGAATATTATTCACTGCTAAAAAGAAATCATCTGTGAAGCTATGAAAAGACATGGAGGAACTTTAAAGGCATATTGCTAAGTAAAAGAAGCCAGTCTGAAAAGGTTACATACTGTATGATTCCAACCATATGGCAAAGGACACTACATGAAAAAGGCAAAACTACGGAGACACTACAGAGATAGTGATTGCCAAGAGCTCTAGGGGAGGAAAGGACAAATAGGCAGAGCACAGAAGATTTTTAGGGCAGTGAAATTATCCCATAGAATACTGTAATGACAGATATTTGTCACTATATATTTATCAAAATCGTTGATTATACAAAATCAAAAGTAAACCTTAATATAAACCATTAATTAATAATAATGTATCAATATTGGCTCATCAATTGTACCAGATGTATCACACCAATACAAGATGCTAATAATGGGGGACACTGACAGTTGATGAGAGAGTGTATAGGAACCCTCTGTATTTTCTGCTTAGGTTTTCTATAAACCTAAAACTGCTCAAAAATAAAGTCTATCAATTATTAAAATATTAAAATGGAACCTCACGGCAAACAGAATATTAACCAAAAAGTCCTCAAACATAAATGTTATGGATCCTAGTCTTAATTACACTCCTCATAATCTGTGTAACAGTATTTTTAAGTGTCAGTTTCCATACCAACAAAATGAAGCAATGTGGGCTCCATAACCTCTGAAGTCAGACCCCTTCTAATTTTATGGTTTTCTTTTTTACCTTATCAGAGTTTCATTTGATTATTCCTAAATATTGCAGGCAATTTCAGTTAAAAGGAAAAATTATAAAGCACCCACCACCTGTCGCCAGAGTACATTTTAGTTTCTTGAGTGCATTAAAACTCCTTAGCAAAGAAAATCAATTACTGATACATTTATTGACATTTTTAGAAGCTAGGTCTAGGGTGAAATGTTAGGCTAGTGGGAGAATGTGTAATATTAACAAGGAAAAACGTGAATTGATAAGTAAGATTTTAAAAGCTTAACTCAATGAAATTAAGGAATATTCTAAACTTGATGCACTTTCTGCTTTTATCTAGGGCAAATCATTTTTTAAAAAAGGTATTATGGGGGCCAGCCTGGTGCTGTAGTGCTTAGGTTTGCACACTCTGCTTCAGGAGCCCAAGGTTTGTGGGTTCGGATTTTGGGCGCAAACCTAGCACCACTTGTCAAGCCACACTGTGGTGACACCCCACATAAAATGGAAGAAGACTGGCACAGATGTTAGCTCAGCAACAATCTTCCTCAAGCAAAGAGAGGCAGATTGGCAAGAGATGTTAGCTCAGAGCCCGTCTTCCTCCCCAAAAGAATAAAAAAATGGTATTAAGTACTTAGCCTCAGATGAAGAAAAACAATACTACAAGTCTGGCAACAGAGGCTAGACAATCAGTGGGAAGGGAAGGTGCTGGATGCTAGCAACCAAAATAAAAGTATATGTCCTTACATTATCCCTCATAAAGTCCCTTGTCTTTGCCAGGATGTCTGCTAGGAAGAAGGGAATTCAAAGGAGCTAATCTAGGTCCCCAAAGAAGGAATAGACAATTGTCAATACCTGATTAGGGTTGTCTTAGCTCAGGCGGCCGTAATAAAATACTATAGACTCAGTGGCTTAAATGACAGAAATTTATTTCTCACAGTTCTGGAGGCTGAAACTCCAAGATCAGGGTGACAGCAAGGTCAGGATCTACTGAAAGCTCTCTTTCTGGCTTGAAGATGGCCACCTTCTGGCTGTATGCTCACATGACGTTTCCTTAGTGCGTGTGTGTAAGGTCACCAATCTTATCTGATTAGAAATGACCTTATTTAAACTTAATTGCCTCATAAAAGTCCTATCTCCAAATACAGTTACACTGAGGATTAGGGCTTCAACATATGAATTTTGAGGGGACAAAATTAAGTCCATAACAGGGGTGTTAGTGAGGAAGAAATAGGTAAAGAGTAGCATTTTTCTTTCATTTAAAAAGGGCTAACATATAAACCAAAAAGTAATTATTTCTTGGCTTTGGATCAAGATGGGAAACTGAGTCCATTCATGTACTGCCTCTACATTCCAAAATCCCATTAAAGTTATAGTAAATATGTACATAAAGGAATAAACATATAACATGGAGGAAATGAAGGGTAAGGAGAGAGGATCTTTAGAAGATAAAAATTGCTCATGAAATTCTGTAAGATAAAAAGTGAAGGTCAGCACACTAATGTGTAGAACAAAGAGGAGGAAGTCACAAGCCAGAAAAGACACAAGGAAAACTTACAATTGTGGTGGGAGTCAATCTTCCTAGCATAGGTTTGGAAATGCCACACACTCAGAGTTGGAAGGTGTGCAGTTGCGAGCGAAACAGAAAACAGGGTGAGTATTTAAAGGGATGGGAAACAAATGACCACATCTGACCACACTGGCCACTTTCCATTCCTGTTAATGCAGAATCAGCCCAGTGATACCACCAAAAGATTGTTCCCTAATGAAATTTCAGGTTTGGCCTGGGACAGTTGGGCTTCTTGGAGGGGTTTTGTACACCAGATTCTAGCCCAACTACCTGTAAGCATGGTGGGGAACAGGGAGGGTTGGTAATGAACCAATTCCCCAATGCACAATAAAGTAAAATCTAGTAGGCCACAATACTTACTCGATTATACGAGACTTTTCCCTTTCAAACAAGGAAGGAACCTATAAGGGAAACAACTCATTTTATAAACAAGCAAACTAGGTCTTCATTAAAAAAAATAAATTACCTTCAGGGATAAGCACATATTTGAAGAAACCAATGTACAAAATAGAAAGATGAAGAGGATCAAACCAAATATATCAAATATATCACACTGCAGGAAATAAATACAATTCAAGGAAGAGAAAAGGAACAAAAAAATCTAACTAGACTGCTTAGATATATTTGCATCAATAATATAAGGACAGGAGATTTTATAAAGCCAATTATGAGAATAAGAATTCATGGAAACTAAACATCACCGATTCTTAAAAGGGGAAGTCCTTACAAGGGATATATCTTTTTTGGCGTGTATGTGACGAAGATTGGCCCTCAGCTGGCATCTGTTACCAGTCTTCCTCTTTTTGCTTGAGGAAGATGGTCCCTGAGCTAACATCTGTGCCAGTCTTCCTCTACTTTGTATATGGGACGCTGCCACAGCATGGCTTGATGAGTGGCGTAGGTCCCGCCCTGGGTCTGAACTTTTGAATCCTGGGTCGCCCACGTGGAATGTGTGAACTTAACCACTGCACCACCAGGATAGAGCCAAGAATATCTCTTTAAAACATAGTAAAGTGAAAAAAAATAAAATTTTGGGGAAATTTGATTAATAGGAATTCCAGCAAAAAGGAGTGAGAGGAAGTCACCAAAGGGAAAAAAAATATTACTTGTAAATAATAATAGTAACGAATATTTAGACTGAACAGATTCACCACATACTAAGCAAGATGCATTCATTAATGCAAGCAGTATTTCCTGAGTGCCCAAGGGCAGGCCTATTTCTGGTGGGCTGGGAGTATAGCAGTGAACAGAACAGACAAAACAGACAAAAAATCCCCTGTCCTTATGGAGTGTACATTTTAGTTGAGGGAGACGGACAATAAATGAAGAAATAAGGGAAATACATAGTGTCTCAGATAGTGATAACCGCTACATAAAAAAGAAAACAAGAAAGGATAGGAAATGCTGGGGAAGCTGTTATTTTAAATAGGATAGTTAGGGGAAGCCTCTTTAATAAGTTCACATGTGAAAAGAAACTTGAAGAAATTAAGGGACTGAGTTATACAGACATCTAGAGAAAAACATTACAGGTAGTAGGAACAGCAAGTGCTAAGCCCCCAAGGTGAGAGTGTGCTTATTGCAGACCAGTTATAGCACAGAGGCCAACATGCCTGGAATGGCATGAGCAATAGCTAGCACAGTAAATTAGTTTAGGGAGAAAAGGCCTTGCAAGCCACTGTAAGAGCTTCCGACTTTCCTCTCCACTACATGGAAAGCCTGGTGGATTTTACAGGTAGTTGTGGTGATATGATCTGATTTACATTTTAAGGAATCCCTCTGGCCTCTCTGATAAGAATGGTCTACGGAAAGGCAAGAACAGAAATAAAGGGCTCTGTTATAAAATAAAAGGATGAAGGAATTCCAGGTGAAAACAGACACTTCTACTTCAGCAAAAATATCTACCAAGTCCTTCATAGAACCATGCTCACAACTACTATATAAAATGAGGTCAGTGGCACTAAAGACTAGCTTTAAAAATATTCTTTCATATTCCTATCTATCAGTGTCTATGTCTATTGCAGGTGGAAACCATCTTATGGGAATTTTCTTTGTGACACTAAGCACCCTTTCAACACTTTAAAAAGTAATAAGCAATGATATAATATTTATAAAATAGATCCAACAACTCAATTTCTAGAGTCAATAGGATATATCACTTATTATGACAGTAGTATACATAATTAATTTTTGCCTTTTTTTTCAAGAAACTATGTGATTCTGAAAGATGAAAGGTCTTTTCCCAATTAAAATCATTACGCTGACACTGAAGCCAGATATCAACATCAATTTTCTAACTGATAGCTACTCCTGAAACAAAGACCTAAGCATCATTTTTCCTCCTGAGAGAACTTTGTATTTAATGATTTCTTAGATCAGTTCTCATAATTCTTGGGTTAAGTAAAACCATGAATTTAGTAAAGTGAATAAGGAAAAGAGAAACAACATCAATTAACCCCACATGAGTTCATTTTAAGTATATCTTCAAATTCATTGATGTTCCTCCTATAATCACATTTATTTATTTTTTAATAAAGGTAAAATTCACATAACATAAATTAGTCATTTCAAGGTATGCCATTCAGTGGTATTTAGTATATTCCCAATGCTGTGCAAACATCACCTCTATTTAGTTCTAAAAATATTATCATCACTCCCAAAGAAGACTATACCCAGTAAGCGGTCATTTCCCTCAACTCCTGACGAAAACCAATCTTTTTTCTGTCTCTATGGATTTGCCATTCTGGACATTCCACATAAATAAAATCGTACAATATGTGATGTCTTTTGTCTGGTTTCTTTCATTTATCACAGATTTTTTGAGATTCACCAGGCTATAGCATGTATCAGTACTTTATTCCTTTTTATGATTACAAAATTTCCATTGTATGGATATACACCATTTTGTTTATTCATTTACCAGTTGATGGACATTTGGGTTGCTTTCACCTTTTGGCTACTGTGAATGGTGCTGCTATGAACATCTGTGTACAAGTATTTCTTTGAATACCTGCTTTTACTTCATTTCTGTATAGATCTAGGAGTGGAATTGCTGAGTCATATGCTAAGTCCATGTTTAACTTTTTAAGCAACTCATAAATTGCTTTAAAGCCCTTAAAAGTCAGCCAACGTATGAAGCTATGTAATACATCTAGTTTTCGATATTCATTGCTCAATTTTGTCAATACTTAAAAGCAAATTTAGAGCCCAATTTGATACTGTTGGCATCATAATGAAATGATTGAGACACATTACTAAGATTAAGTATGTTTTCTTAACTTCTCAATGAACCTGTAAAATTCAATTACTACGTCTGATGAAAAACAAATTCTCAATAACTTAGGAATATGGTCATTCCTAAACAAGTTAAAACACAACTGCATCGTCACTAAAAGCGTTTGAAAAAAAGAAGCTTAGTATTGCCTAAATTGAAAAAAGAAAACGGATAAACAACTGAAATAAGATATATAGCAATTGAAAAAGAAACAAAATTACTCTTGAAAGATGAAAAGGACAAAAACAAAAAAAAACTTTTAATATACTAGTAAAGCATAAAATACAGCACAACAGTCAATAAACATATGAAAATATATTCCACCTGATAACATCTGAAGGAAGACAAAATAATATAGAATTGTAATATCATTTTTCAGTTATTAAATTTCAGACATTGCTTTTTTAATGCTAATACCAAGCGTTGGACAATTTCGAACATAACTATTTCTCTGTCAAAAGTTATACAGATTTTTAAAGCTTTTGGTATATAACGTAATTTTTGCATTTATACTTAGGGTTTTCTTACATAAACTTTGACTACAAGGATGTTCATCAGAATATTATTTATAATATCATAATTTAGAAACCATCTAACTGTCAACAATTAAAGACAGTGTGTCCACCTAATGCAATGCCATGCTAGCATTTAAAAAAGTGGGTGGGGGGTTTTATTTTGGAGTAATGAAAATGTCCAAAATCTGATTCTATTAATGGTTGCTCAACTCTTTGAATGTACTAAAATGATTGAATTGTACTCTTTAAATGTATAAATTATATGGTAACTATTTCTATAAAACTGTTACCAAAAAAACCCCATAAAACTTCATATATACAAAAATTATAGTGTAAAAGTAAAGTTAATGATATCTAAAGAAAGTAAGTGAAAAAAAGCAGCTTATAAAATAGTATGCACTGCTCGCTTCAGCAGCACGTATACTAAAATAGGAATGATACAGAGAAGATTAGCATGGCCCCCGCACAAGGATGACATGAAAATTCGTGAAGTGTTCCATATTATTTACAACGAAAACCACAAGACTTTCCTGAAAGAAATTGATGACGACATAAAGAGTTGGAAAGGCATTCCATGCACATGCATTGGAAGAATAATCATAGTTAAAATGTCCATACTACCTAAAGCAATCTACAGATTCAACGCTATCCCAATCAGAATCCCAACAATATTCTTTACAGAAATAGAGCAAAGAATCCTAAAATTCATATGGGGCAACAAAAGACCCTGAATTGCTAAAGCAGTCCTGAGAAAAGAGAACAAAGCTGGAGGCGTCACAGTCTCTTACTTCAAAACATACTACAAACCTACAGTAATCAAAACAGCATGGTACTGGTACAAAAACAGGTGCACAGATCAATGGAACTGAATTGAAAGCCCAGACATAAAAGCACACATCTATGGACAGCTAATCTTCGACAAAGGAGCTGAGGGCCTACAATAGAGAAAAGAAAATCTCTTCAACAAATTGTGCTGGGAAAACTGGACAGCCACATGTCAAAGAATGAACATTGACCATTCTTTTTCACCATTCACAAAAATAAACTCGAATGGATCAAAGACCTAAAGCTAAGACCTGAAACCATAAGGCTTCCAGAAGAAAATACAGGCAGTACACTCTTTGACATCAGTATCAAAAGGATCTTTTCAGAAACCATGTTGTCTCAGACAAGGGAAACAATAGAAAGAATAAACAAATGGGACTTCATCAGACTAAAGAGCTTCTTCAAGGCAAAGGAAAACAGGATTGAAACAAAAGAACAACCCACTAATTGGGAAAAAATACTTGCAAGTCATATATTTGACAAAGGGTTAATTTCCATAATATATAAAGAACTCACGCAAATCAACAACAAAAAAATCAAACAACCCAATCAAAAAATGGGCAGGGGACATGAACAGACGTTTCTCCAAAGAAGGTATATGGATGGCCAAAAGGCACATGAAAAGATGCTCATCATCGCTGATCATCAGGGAAATGCAAATCAAAACTACACTAAGGTATCACCTTACACCCATTAGAATGGCAAAAATAACCACAACAAAAAGTAACAAATACTAGAGAGGTTGTGGAGAAAAAGTAACCCTCATACACTGCTGGTGGGAATGCAAAGTGGTGCAGCCACTATGGAAAACGGTATGGAGAGTTCTCAAAAAATTAAAAATAGAAATACCATATGACCCAGCCATCCCACTACTGGGTATGTATCCAAAGAACTTGAAGTCAGCAATTCCAAAACCCCATGCAACCCTATGTTCATTGCAGCGTTATTTAAAATAGCCAAGATGTGGAAGCAACCTAAGTGCCCATCAACTGATGATTGGGTAAAGAAGATATGGTATATATATACACACACAATGGAATACTACTCAGCCATAAAAAGGATAAAATCGTCCCATTCACAACAACATGGATGGACCTTGAGGGTATTATGTTAAGGGAGATAAGCCAGATAGAGAAAGAAAATCTCTGTATGACTCCACTCATATGTGGAACATAAACATGTAGGCAAAGAGAACAGATTAGTGACTACCAGGGGAAAGGGGGGGTGGGAGGTAGGCACAAAGGATGAAGTGATGTGCCTACAACACGACTGACAAACAACAATGAACAACTGAAATTTCACAAGGTTGTAAACTATCATAATCTCAATAAAAAGTTAAAAAAACCTGTATGCACAATATAATGTACTCCTTTTTATAACATATATAGGAAAAAACATAAATCATAAAAAATAGAGGTCTTGCAATTTTAATCAAGAAGAGAAAATGAACACAACCCAATTTTAATTAGAAAAAATAAAACCTTAATAAAGAAGATGTTTTTAAATTATAAGAAAATACTATTGATAATTGTATAGTAATAAATATAAGTTTCAATTGCAAGGACAATTTTTTACAAAAGATACAAATTAATCTGATGTAAAACACTTGAGCAAGACAGTGACAAGGCAAAATACTGAAAAAGTTAAAATATTACCTCAAATATAGCCCTAGGTTAATATTGTTTTATCAAACATTTATTTAAAATTTCAAGATATAGATAATTATTATACTATGTTAACTGTTCCATCACATAAAAAGAACTAAAATTCATATTTTACAAAGCAAGTTTAAGCCTAAAACCACGACCTTATAAAAATAGTAGAAATTTACATAGATTAATCATACATATACTGATTAAAAAAATTTTAATACAATCTCAGCAAACCAAATCCATTTGTGTATTTAAAGATGTTATTCTATGACGAGTAAATTTCTATCCCATCAATAAATGACTTAATGTTACTAATTTTATTAATATATTAACATAATCATATTTTATTATCTATAAGTAGGGAGAATGAGAAAAAAAGGTTTAATTTCCTCAGGAGAATTCTAAAAGATATTTCATTTAGTATCTGTACCCACTATAATAATCCTGAGCCCTTACTATACGTCAATCACTGTAGCAGACATTTTACATTTGTTATCTCATTTAATACTCACAATAACCCTATAAGATAGACACTATCAACAACTTTGTTTCAAATGAAGATGCAGTTTCAGAAGATTGAGTAGCTTACAGAAAATCAGTCAACTAGTAAATACAGAATTACTCTAAAGGCCGTACTCTTAGCCATAACGCAAGACTATCTTTCTGTCAATGATAAAATATATTTTTCTTAATTCAAAAGCCGATATTCTTTCCATTGAAATAAAAGACAACAAATGATGTCCACTATCATAACTATTGTCTAATATTAGTCTGAATGACTTACCTAAGCTATAAGAAGAAAGAGATTTAACTTTAGGAAAATTGGTGATAAAATAATGATTATTTTAAGGTGATATGATTACCTAACTAAAAAATGCAAGAGAAGCAACTACAAAATATTACAAGTATAAGCAAAGGAAGATGGATAGTTATAAACTCAAAACACAAAATCAGTAATTTCCTTATAAATGAGAAAATATAGTTGAAATAGATCTTATTCAAAATGGCAATAAAATAGTAAAATAAAATTAATACAAAAATAGTATCTTAAGAAATCTAAAAAATTTTATTGACAGACTTAAAAGCACTTCCAGAATTCCATCTTACTCACTGGAACCACTTGAACCTATATAGATATCAATTTCTCCAAAAGTAACCAGTACATCTTTATTATTTTTAAGACATCACAAGGTATTCTGAATTTCACCTAAAATTAGATGAATTTTTAAAAGTTATTAAAACCAAGAGGAAAAATCTTGGACAAGTGATTACTAAAGCATATAAATAAGCAAATGAACAGTGGATGTATTGACAGAAGCCTAGAGACACACAGCCATGGACTCGAATGTAATGTCCAGAGAGTCGAGAATATTCATGACTGTATTACATGATGAGGTTATTTCAAATAATTATGAAATTTTAAAAAGCCAATATCTGCTTGCAAAACACCATTGATAATTATTTATGTTTTGAAAACCACACATCAAAATAAATCACAGATGAACTAAATAATTAAAAGCAAAAAAGAAACTATTAAAAGTTCATATTGAAAGTATTGGAAAATTTAAAGAAATGATATAATAACACCATGGGACTATCATGCAGATAACAAAATTATATTTCTGTGACAATATTTATTGATTTGGGAAACTGTTTGATATGTGAAGTGAGATCAAATAGAATTGAATTTCATAAAATATGATCTCAGGTATGTCAAAATTCAACAGTCATTTACTTCTATCTAATAGAATTATGAGACCTTTTTATTTTAATTTTATTTTCAAATTTTCTACGAGTGTACATTATTTTTATTTTGACTTTGAAACTACACTTTATTGAAGTATAATATGGATAGTGTAAAATGCAACCATTTTAAGTGTTCAATTTGATTAGTATTGCTAAATGTATACATACTTATGATGGTAAAAAAAGAAATAGAATATTGTCTTTACTCCATAAAGCTACCTCATGCTCATTTTCAGTAAATTCTTCACAGACCTGGACCCAGGAAAATACGGATAGGCTTTATCTTACTAGATTTTTACCTTTCTAATATTTCATATAAAGTAAATCATACAAAATTTATTTTTCATTCCTCCTTTTTTTAGCATGTTTTTGAGATGCATCCATGTTTTCTGTATTAGTAGTTCATTCTTTTTTTTTAGTAGTACTTTATTTTCAGTAGTATTTTGTCGTAGATTACTTTCCTAAGGCTGCTGTAACAAATTACCACAAATTGGGTGTCTTAAAATAACTGAATTTTATTGTCTCATAATTCTGGAGGCTAAAAGTCCAAAATCACTCACTGTATTTGCAGAGCCGTGCTCCCTCCGAAAGCTGTAGGGAAGAATCCTTCCTTGCCTCTTCCACTTCTGGTGTTTTCCAGCAATCCTTGGTTTTCCTTTGTTTGTGGCAGCATAGCTAATTTCTGCCTCTGTCTTCTCATGGCTGTCTTCCTTCTGTATTGGTGTCGAAATTTCCTTAATCTTAAAAGGACACGTGTCATTAGATTGGGGCTCACTTTAATCCAGTATGACTTCAATTTACCCTGATTACACTGCAAAGCCCTTACTTCCAAATAAGGTCACATTCACAGGTTGTAGGTGGACATGAATTTTAGGGGGAACACTATTCATCCCAGTATACACTGTTTGGATGAGCCAGTTTGTTTTTCCATTCATCAGTTATTTTCAATTTCTGGCTATACAATAAATATTCTATGAACATTTGTGGAAAATTTGTCTGGAAATGTGTGTTTATTTCTCTTAGGTAAATTGTTGTGTCATATACTAAGTGTATTTTTTATTTTATAAGAAAATTTGCAAAATGTTGTCCAAAGTTGTACTATTACAATTCCTATCAGCAATATATGGGTGTGCTGCTTGCTCCACATTCTCACAGATGCTTTCAATTGAGTCTTTTATTTCTGGCAATTGTAGTGGGTGTGTAGTGGCATCTCATCGCAGTTTTAATTTTCATTTCTCCAGGGACTAATAATATTGAGCAACTTTTAACGTGATTATCGGTCACTCGTATTTATTCTTTTGTAAATTGGCTTGTCAAAGGTTTTTGCCCATTTTTTTTTTACTGTTTTCTTTTCTTATTCCTGAGCTTTAAATCTTCTTTGTATAAGCTGTAAATAAGATTTTTGTCAGACATATATTGAAAATATTTTCTCCAAATCTGCAATTTTACTTTTCATTTTTAAAATTGTCTCCCAAAGAGCATATGTAATAAATGTTTCCAATTCATCAATTTCCTTTCTTCTACGATTAATGATATTTTGTGATGTCTAAGAACCCTTTGCCTACTTCAAAGTCAGCAAGATTTTCCCATATTTTCTTCTAGAAGCTTTGCAATGTTAGCTTTTGTGTTTAGGTCTATGACCCATTTTGAGGTTGTTTTTGTATATGATGTGAGATAAGGGTCAATGCTGATTTTCTTACCTATGGATATCTAGTTTTTCGGGCACAATTTGTTGAAAAGATGATCCATTGCACTTTGAGTTATCTTGGCGCTTTAGTCAAAAAGTCAATTGCCCGTGTAGAGCATCTCTATAGTGAGCCTTGAAACTCGGTATTGTAAGTTTTACAACTTTGTACTGTTTCAAAATCGTTTTAACACCACCAGCCTGTTGCTTTTTCATATATTTTTCAGAATCAGCTTAAAAATTTCTGCAAAAAAAAACCCTGATATTTTTAGTGGCATTACATTAAATCTATTTAGCATTTTAGGAAAAATGGACATCTTAATAATGAGTTTTCAAATTCATGAATGCCATATATCTTACCATTAATTCGTGACTTTTTAAATTTTTCTCGGCAATGTTTATAGTTCTCAGTATATAAGTCTTACATATATTTTGTTAGATTTATTCTTAAGTATTTCATGTTTTATTATGCCATTATAAATGTCATTTAACTTTTTTCCAATTGATTGTTGCTAGTATGCAGACCAACAATTGATATTTATATATTCATTCTGTATGCTGAAAACTTGAAAAACATCACTTACTAGCATTAGCTTTTCCCTGCATTCCTGTAGTATTTTCTACATCCGTGATCATCCAATAATCAAATAAAGAGAGTTTTTATTTTTCTTTTTCAGTCTATATAATTTTATTTAAGTTCTGGCTATATAATGGGCTTTAATTTCTAATGTCCAACGTTGCAAAGGGCAAGGCCTTGTAAATTTGGCTGTTACAATGAACGTCGTTAATCTCTACCACCTGTATTTGAGTTGTTAGACTGCCCCACTCATCCTGGGGAGCATCTGCAGTGTCAGCTTGTACACTTCTCTCTCCAGCTTTTAGTTCCCCCTTTATTTATAGCACCTGGTGTTTTCAGGGTTTTTTTGTTTTTTGTGTTTTTTTTTTGCAAACTAAGCTCTGAAAATTTTTCTCACATTTTATCCAGCATGCTTTTTAAATAAAAGGGTCTCTGAGCATTTTAGTTTAATTCACCATGATATTGGGACTGGAAGTTCCAGATTGAATAGTAACAAAAGCCTTTTCAGAATCCATGAAAGAATTGTATGGATTTTCTCTTTTTATATGATAATGTAGTGTTTTACATCTAAAATTTTCCTAATATTGAGACATCTTTGAACTACTAGTACAAATGCTGTTTGATCACAATTTGTCACATTTGTCACTTTTTTTAACACATTGATTGTCTCTGCAAATATACTATTAATGATTATTCATATAGTTAGACAGGATAGGCTTATATTTTCCTGTCTTCATATACTATTCTCCCTATAGGGTTATCCAATTCTCTCTATAGGGTTATGGTGAACTCAGAATGATTACTTAGCTTAATGAGATGTAATTCACATAACATACTATTCAACTCGATGTTTATTTTAGTATATTCATAGAGTTGTGCAGCCAAGATCACAAATAATTTTAGGACATTTTCATTACTCCAGAGGGAAACCCTATACCCATTAGCAATCACTACTAATTCCTCCAATCTCTCACCCTGTCTCCCTTAGGCTCTGGCAATAAGCAATCTACTTCCCTTTATCTATGGATTTGCCTATTCTGGACATCTGGATATTTCTTATAAATGGAATCATACAATGTGTGGCCTTTTGTTTCTGGATTAATTCACTTAGCATAATGTTTTCACAGTGCATCCATATTGTAGCAGGTATCATTACTTCATTCCTTTGTACTGCTGAAAAGTACTCCTTTGTATGGATATACCCCATTTTCTTTATTCATCACTTGATGGGTATCTGTGGTGTTTTCATCATTTCGTTATTATAAACAATGATACTGTGAACATTTATGTACACATATTTGTGTAGACATGTTTTATATTTCACTCAGGTTCCAATTTCTCTACATTGTTGCCAACACTTGTGATTATCTCTTTTGATTACAGCTATCCTAGTCAAAGTGGAGTAGTAGCTCATTGTGGTTTGCTCTGCATTTCCATTATGGCTAATGATTTTGAGCATCTTTTCATTTGTTTATTGGCCACTTGTATATATTCTTTGGAGAAATATATATTCAGATTCTTTGCTTATATTTTCATTGAGTTGTTTTATTATTATTGAGTTTTGGAACTTTTTAAAAAATATATATATTCTAGATATAAGTCCCTTATCAGTTGTATAAATTGCAAATATTTTCTCCCATTTTTAAGCCGAGCTTTCACTTTCTTGATGGTATCCTTTCAGGAACAAAAGTTTTTTTATTTTTTACATCAACTTATACGTTTTCTTTTATCACTGTTCTTTTGATGTCATATCTAATAAACTATTATCTAATCCAAGGTCACAAATATTTAAATATTTGTTTTCCTCTAACAGTTTTATACCTTTAGCTCTTAGCTATTTAGCTCTTCTGTCTTCTATTTTACTTAGCCTTTTATCTATGTTTCTAGGTCAGTTGTTAATAACAAAGTGATTATCTGTACATTAAAAATTTGAATAAAGTCAACCAAACTATTGTTTAGGTCTTAAATGTCTTTAGGTCTGTATTTTTGTTCTTTTCAAATGTTTAGGATACACTGAAAGAGCCCATTATAAAATAAAAATTCAAGTAAAAATATCAAGGTAGTTCTACTTTCCTTTCAATTCCTCATTCCTCTGTCCTTCTCAAGACACACAATCATTTTATGAAGTTCTTGTGTTTCCTTCTAGATACAATGGATGCATAGAAAGCATATATTGACATAGATCATGTAAGCCATCCTCATTATGTATACACAATTAATAGTATAACATATATACTGTCTACTAGATTCATCCTCATGGTGATTTGTTTTTTCAATGTGCTTTGCAGCTTTCTGATGTGAGCTTGTAATCAGTGGGCTTTGTTTGATATATGAAATTCCCGTATTGTTCATTCTGTCAAACTGTTGCTATAGATTCGTTCCTCATTTGCTTTGATTGGTTTGCCCTCTACTCTCACTGGTCCCATATCACTTTAATGCTAACTTCTCTTAGAAAAGTCATACACCAGGAAGGAGTTGTTAATTTGTATTTCAACACTGCATATGCCATAGCTCTAGTTCTTTAATTTCACTCAGCTGCTTTTACCCTTCTTTAGGCACAGGCAGATGCAAGCTTCCTTTTTGCCTCCCGAGCTAGTGAAAGAATGTATACAGCTCTTTCTAGGTCACAGATTAATGCAGGGTCTCCAGTAGCATTCCATCCTGTGGTCACAATGTCTCTTCTCCTATAGCTGTCCTGTTTATTCTAGATCACAGAGCTTCTGATATACTGTTTATTGTAGGTAGTTTTTAGATAATCTATGATCGTTTTGACTTGAATTCATACATGTCTGATATTACATGAAGATTTTCCTTTCTTTCTTCTGTATTGTATTGGTTTCTTTTGCTTTCTTGCCATAGTTAAACTTTATAAGCCATATTTTCAGGTGTGTCTTATATATATAGCCTATATTTTTATTATGGTTTTAATCATCGTTTTCATTTTCCTTTAGTAGATGATGCTTACTTATCTCATTTATGTGTATTGATAAGACATAAATTTGTTCTTAACAGACGTCTTATTTCCAGTATGCTGTTTCTTGTTAATTCCTCTTTTTTATCTTAGTATTTCATAATAATGAATCTGGGAATTTTGTTTATTGTTTTACTTTCTTGTATGCAAGAATTTGGAGGAGTTTTCATCTCTTTTCAGTTTTTCTAATACTTATATTTTAAATATCATTATACTTTTACACGAAGTATTCAATCCTTTTCAGTTGATTGTATTCATTTTCAACTAGATGCCGTGATACCTTTCCTGTTTTCCTTAACTCCTGAACCTATTTTATTTTATATTGTATTGAGGCATAACATATAAAAAGAAAAATCTTAAGGGACAACATGATGAATATATCTGTGTAATCACTAGCTTGATAATAAAATAGATTTCTAGCACCCAGAATGCTTCCCTCTTACACCACCCATTCAATGCCATCCCTAAAGTAATCACCATTCTAATTGTTATCACCATGCATTTGCTTTGCCTTCTTCATATGAATTGAATTCTACAGCCGGTATTATTTTGTAGTAAGATTCTTTAACTCAATGTAATGGCTATAGAATTCTTTCACATTGTTGCATGTGGCAGTGGTTCATTTCTTTTGTTGCCATGCAATATTCCATTATATGACTATATGACAATTTATTTATTCATTCTTCAATTGATGGACAATTGGGTTGATTCCAGTTTAGGGCTGTAATGAATAAAACTGCTATGGACATTCCCAACCATATCATGATGAACATAAGAACTCATACTTCTTGGATATACACCAAGGAGTGAAATTGCTGGGTCAACAAACGTATGTATTCCAAGATATAGCAGGAACCACCAATCAGATTTCTGAAAAGCTGACAGCAATTTATCCTTCCACTAGCAAAGTATGAGTGTTCCAGTTCTTTCACATCCTTGCCAACACTTAGTATTATCTGTCTTTTCAATTTTAGTCATATGGCAGGTGTGGTAATATCATTGTGACCTTTATTTGCAATTAATTGATGGCTGATAATGTTAAATATCATTTCATATGCAGATATAGCAGGAACCACCAATCAGATTTCTGAAAAGCTGACAGCAATTTATCCTTCCACTAGCAAAGTATGAGTGTTCCAGTTCTTTCACATCCTTGCCAACACTTAGTATTATCTGTCTTTTCAATTTTAGTCATATGGCAGGTGTGGTAATATCATTGTGACCTTTATTTGCAATTAATTGATGGCTGATAATGTTAAATATCATTTCATATGCTTATTGGTCATGGAGATATGCTATTTTCTGAATGCCCTGTTCAGGTTCTTTCACCATTTAATTTTAAATTGGGTTGTCTGTCTTGTCGTTATTGACTTCCAGGATTTATTTACACATTCTGGATAGAGTCATTTGCTAAATACATATTTTAATTATCTTCTTGCTGTGTATGTTTCCCTTTCAAAAAATAAAAGCTCCTAATTTTGACAAGGTTTACTATATTGATTTTTTTTTTTGTATTTAGCTACATTAACTTTCTCTAGATGACATTCCACATGGTATAGTTTTTCTATACTTTTTCTTTCAAACACTCTGTGTTATAGTTAATGTATCTCCCTTTTAAACAGCACATAGTTGCATTTTTTAATCATTCTGACAATCTTTGCCTTTTAATGGAATGTTTAGTACATTTATATTTAAAACAGTTACTGATATAGGTAAGCTCAAGTCAAACATTTTCTAATTATTTTCTTATGTCCTATTTTTAGTAAATTTACTTCTTTTCAACAAATCATACATTCATATACAATTTTTCTCTTACATTAGTTTTTGTTATTCATTCTATTATTAATCATTTATTAGCATCTTAAGATTATAGTGTGCATTTTTAAGCTATTATAATTTAACCTTTTCTGTAGTATTCTATTATTTCTATAAAATACAAGATTATTACAAAAGTATATACAACTATTCACCTTCCTTCCATGCTTTGTCTGATCTTTGCCATGAGCGTTTATTATAAACCTCACAAGACATTATTATTATGTCAACAATATTCTTTTATAATTATCCATATATTGAAGGTACTGATGCCATTCATATTTTCCTGCAGTTCTTTCCATGTGGTATCATTAATTTCAGCTTGAAGAATTCACTTAAGTGCTTCTTTTTAAGCAGTTCTTCTGATGAATTCTCTCAGCATTTTTTGTTTGACAATGACTTCTTTTTTACTCTTTTTTTTTTTGTGAGGAAGATTGGCCCTGAGCTAACATCTGTTGCCAATCTTCATGTTTTTGCTTGAGGAAGATGGTCCCTGAGCTAACATCTATGGCAATCATCCTCTATTTTGTATGTGGGATACTGCCACAGCTTGGCGTGATGAATGGTCCATGCCCAGGATCTGAACCTGTGAACCCCGGGCTGCTGAAGTAGAACACATGAACTCAACCACAAAGGCACCAGGCAAGCTCCCTGATAAATGGCTTATTTAACTTTCAATTTTGAAGAATATTTTCATTGGCGATTACTATGGTCTGAAGGTTGTGTCCTCCCAAAATTTATATGCTGAAATCCTAACCTCCAAGGTGATGCTATCAGGAGGTGGAGCCTTTGGGCGATAATTATGTTATGAGCGGGGCTCTCATGAATGGAATTAGTACCTTTATAGAAAAAGGCCTCCAATAGCTTTCTTGCCCCTTCTACTATCTGAGGACACAGCAAAAAGGTGCCATCGATGAATCAGAAAGTGAGCTCTCACCAGACACTGAATCTGCTGGCACCTTGATCTTCGACTTCCCAACCTCCAGAACTGTGACAAAAGATTTTCTATTGTTTATAAGCTATTCATTCTGTAGTATTTTATTATAGCAGCCCAAATGGACCAACATGGGACTAATATCATAGGTTGGTTTCCTCTTTTGTTTGTTGGGATTTTGTTGTATTTCTGCATTTTAACAATGCCTTTCAATTGTTTTTCTGGCTTCTTTTGCTTTTGGAGAAAATCCAGCTGTTAGTTTTACTGATGCTCATTTTAAAGTAATCTTGTATGTCTTTTTTTCTATTTTTTAGGATTTTTTTGGCTTTGTCTTTCAGAAATTTGACTAAGAAGTGCATATGTGTGGTTTTATTCATATTTATTCTGCTTGGAATTCACTGGGATTCTTACATTTGTGAGTTGAGGCCTTCTATCAACTTTCGTTGTCACATCTTCAAATACTGCATCTGCTCCATTTTCTCACTCTTCTCTTTCTGAAACTCAATCACATGTTACACTCTTTTTGTTACTGTACCCACATTTTTCTTATACTATGTCCATTTTTAAAAATCCTTTCTGTTCTGTGCTTCACATTAACTATTTTCAAATGACATCTTTCCCATTTTACTCATTTGTCTCCTGCTATTTTCGGTCTTCTGTTAAACATATATAATATGGCCTTAGTCTCAGATACTGTTTTTTGTATTTCTAGAATATAAATTTTGTTCCTTCTCATATTATAATTATTTTTTAACTTCCTCATAATTTCCACTATTTTTTCCAATATTTTCACTATTTTCTTGAAAGCAAAAAACATTTTTATTTTAAAGTTTGTATGGTAATGCTACTGTTTCAATATACCACGGGTCTTTTTCTACTTTCTATTTATATTGTCATCCTTATTGGGTTCAGTGGCATCTAATTTTTTTCATATTACCTTCCAAGTAGAAGTATAGATTGGCACAGATATTCTAGAAAGTAATGTGGCAACAAGAATCAAGGCAATTTAAAATTTTAATATGCTTTAATCTACTATCTACTAAATGCATAAGAAATATAATTATCAGAAATTAGTAGATGTATGAAAATATTTGAGTACATGTATTTTCACTGTAGCACTGTTAATATAAATGAACAAAGAAAATTTATATGGTCAATAAATGAATCAATAAATACATTATAATCTATTCTCTAAAAAAAGTCACATTTTCAGTCATTACCGAAAGACAAAGGAAAGCTTGTGATAATCTATTACGCGAAGCATCAGGATATAAACTCTATAACTTTACATGGTTTTATCTACAGCCATATATCAGCTGGCACTTTCTGCCTTTTTAGTGTAAAAACGAGATTTCATTATCAACCCCTTTCACGTGTCCTGTGGAAATACAAAGATCCCCTCCAGATTACAGGAAATTACTAAAGATTAGTGTTTTTCTGACTTTTACGATTCTAATGTTTTTATCCTCCTGATGGCTTAATCTCATTTACATGTCACTTCCCATGGCTATTTTCTTCCATCTGCTACACACGCATAAAGACACAACTGGAATAAAGCATAATAAAATTTATAACTTGATTTGTCTGAATTTTAAAATATTGAATTATTTTCATATTCTTCATTATTCTTTTCAATATTTTCTGAGACCATTATAATTTAATCAACAAATTTTTAAATTAAGAAGAAATATTGATAAGACCTAGAAAGAAATTAACTAAATTAAAAATATTTACTAGTTGACATTTTTAGTCATATTAACCTGAGAATCTAATTCATGATTCATATGACCAACCAGGCGATTCAATCAGAAATAATTAATGTAGCAGCAAAATTTAAACAAACATTTCTCATTGGTTAGCCAGATATAGGTTCTGGAAGCACACATACACTCAAAATCTGCATCATTTAGACTAGAACAGAAAGTGAGGATAAGCACATAGACACATATAAATACACTCACACACACACCTTTCAGTAACTAATCAGGCATAAACGGTGTAATGTGCACACCTCGTATATTTGCCATGATCAACCCTGAAATCATATACACATCAACACATATGAAGTTTCCCTGGCACTTTTAAATACATAGTTATTATTGCACTAAAGGAACTTTTAAGCATTGCATTATAGCACAATCAGAGGTATAAAATTTGATTATATTATGTAGTTCTATTTTTAGTTCTGAAGTAAAGTAGGAGTCTATAAACTTTCCCACACAGATGCAAGGAACAGCATCTAGAATTAAGCAGGGCTGTCAAAAAGAAAACTATAGACTCTTTTTCAGATAATTAAGAGTTAAAATATTCTCTAGGGATTATAGAGCCAAAATTGTTTTTCTTTAATAAAACAACTTGAAAACAACAATAAATTAGTAAACATATAGTGCTTGCCTATGCTCAAAATTTGCTAAGTGAAAATGACATCTCCTGGTTATTTTTTTTTTTTTCATGAAGAGACAAACAGGATGGGAAAAGTTGGCTCTGAGGAAAAATTCAGATTGGTTAAATTCTCTCAAATCATAAAGGCAGTTGCATTTTATTGACATCAGATACTTGGAAATTTAAGTTACAACATTAAAATTCTATCAGTTTGATGGGATATGTTTGTACAAACAGTGAAAAGCAAGGTAAAGTAATGTATGAAACAAGTATTTGCTATTACTGACTACATACTAGACAGTTTGCAGTGTGGTTTATGTGCCCTGTCTCATGTAATTTCACAATAACCATAAAATTAAGATACTTTATTTAAATTTCATAGTAAGGAAATAGCAGCTTATGAGGGTTCAATGGCTTGCCCAAGATCATACAGCTAGAAAATGATAAAGTCAGAATTTGAACCCGGATATATCTGATCCAAAAGTTGTTCCTCCTATGGAAATTTGCTTCTGAAGCCTAGTATGGTATCACAGAATTATCCTTGTCACTATTTTGTTTGTAAACATATGGGGAGAAATATAAACAGAACCTACACCTAATACCTTATAACATACTCAACACACACACACATTGTTCTTTGTCACCCTTAACCTTCCTTTCTCTCAATCTTGTCTCTTTAGAAGTTAGATGATGGATAGATAGATAGACAGATAGATAGATAGATAGATAGATAGAAAGACAGGTAGATGGAAGGAAGGAAGGAAGGAAGGAGAGAAAGACAGAAAGAGGTCGACATACAACTAGGAAGAGGCTAGATTAGATTAGATTCTGCTTCATCTTTCCATTCCTACAGATGTCTCCTCCACAGGACCCTTGATTTATAGGTGCTCAGCATTGGATGAATACTTCCTGTGACTTCATGTAGCAGCCTGCTCCAATGCTGTGTACTATTAGAAAGTTCTCCCTTATATTCCAGTAAAAATTTTCTTTCCTGTAACTTTCACCTCTTAATGGTAGTTATGCCCTCTGGGCCTACAGGGAAAGTCTACTCCCTCTTCCACATGACAGCTCTTCAAAAATTTCAAGACAACTAGCATGTCTCCCCTTAGTCTTCTAGTCCCCAGGCTAAACACCCACGGAAGATTATACTGCAGCCTTAATATCTCCACCTTGCATTTTCTACACTCCCACATGTCTTCTCCTTTGTTCCTTTTCCCTCAAACAGTGGGAACAATGAGAAATTATGTCATCTCTGAACCAAATTATATAATCTCACTCACCTCCTACTTCACTCCCCCACATAGCTGCTTTGCAGACCTTGCAAGTAGTGAGTGCTATAGGATACAGAGGAAAGAAATAATTCAGGAATCATTCTTAAACCAATAACTTCTTTTTTCAATCCTAAAGGTCACAGAGTTATAAAAGGCAAGCACATTCTAGGATTCATCATCATTCCCCATTGGAGCTACCAACAGTAGCAAAGATTAAATATATGAAAAACATTTGATTTTTAAAAACTGTAATAAATTTACAAAATTTACAGGAGCAGGTACAGTAACAGGAATGAGGAACGTTGCTATAAATATATTTTAGAAAAAGATTTGTGTTTGAATTCTAGCTCTGCCATTTACTAGCTGTGTATTCATCTACAATTTACAAATACTCTCTGAGTCACAATTTCCTCAGAAAGGGAAAATAATTCTTAATTCACATGGTTATTGTAAACATAAAAAACAAACTATGCATAGCAGAGTAGAACAGGTGCACTCTATTTGAAAGCATAGAAATGATCGAACTCACTCATGTGTTGGTCTAAGCAAGTTAATGATTGATGTCACCTTAAAAGTATAGGTCAAATGTTCAACATAAAGGCTATTCAGCAAAGGAGGAATTTTATCATGTTAGAATGAAGAGCTTCCAAGATCCCTGGGAGTCAGTCATAGGCATTGATTTCATTCAACATGGTGAATTTAATCTACACATTAACCTGTGTTCTCAACCAAAACCCCAGTAAAATGACAGTAAATTATTTAAAGTCATAAATCTTCCAGGTCAAAGAAAGAGGAGAAACAACAGATTAAAAGAAATGCAACAGTATTTTAGAAGCTGGAAACCAGATGGACAAGTGGAAATTGACTTAGCAATCCAGAGAAATTTAAGTATGTACAGGGGAAAAAACCAACAAGCAAACCAATTTGTGCTGTAACACCCAAGAAAGACTTGAGAATTGCAGACATCACTTACTTCTAAAGACAGAGATATATGTATGGTAACAAAAAGAGAATTAATTTTAAGTCTCTCCTTTCATGCTTTGCCTAGAAATTTACTCACCTAAATATCAAAGTTGATCACTTACAAGTTCTATTTTCCACATAACAGTAGAACATAATTCAGCCATGTTCTCTATCATTTTGTAAAATGGATCACCTTTTACAAGTCTCCAACAGCATGTTCCTCATTTCTATCTGAGACATCACAGAAGCACTGTTAATTCATATTTCTATCATATGTATAGTTCTATCAACATTCTGTTCATGACAACATATATGTGTTATACAAGAAGATAGAAGCTTTCTTTACAGTTCTCCTCTTTTCTTTCTGAGACCTCACCAGGATTGCCTTTAACATATTTGTGATGGTTAATTTTATCTGTCAAATTGACTGGGCCATGGGGTACCTATGCATTTGGCCAAACATTATTCTGGGTGCGTCTATGAGAGTGTTTCCGAATGAGATTAAAATTGGGATTGGTAGACTGAGTAAAGCAGATTTCCGACACAAATGTAGGTGGGCCTCATCCAATTAATTGAAGATCTGAAATGAAGAAAAAGGCTAATTAAGAGGGAACCCCTCCTGTGTGACTGCATGAGTGGGACATTGATACTAGTTTTCAGCTTTTCAGATTCAGACTGAAATATCAGCTCTTTTGGGTCTTGAGCTTGCTAGCTTTTGGACTGGAGCTACTTATCTTCTCTCCTGGGTCTCCAGCATTCCAACCACAGATCTTGGGAATTCTTAGTTTCCATAATTACGTAAGCCAATTCTTTATCATCTCATCTCATCTCTTCTCATCTGTCTAACTCTCTTTCTCTCTCTATATATATGTGTGTGTGTGTATATGTGTATATATATAATTTATATATTCCATTGGTTCTATTTCTCTGGAGAATACAATAAAATCCACATTTCTACCAATCATTTCTTCAAGGCAATCTAGATTTTTTTTCTAACATGTACTTCAAAATACTTTTAGCTTCCACCCATTACCCTATCCCAAGACACTTCACATTTTTAGGTATGTTTTTATAACAGCACACCACTTCCTGGTATGAAAATCAGTACAAATATTCCTTGACTTGCAATGGGGTTACATCCCCATAACCCCATTGTAAGTTGAAAATATCCTAAGTTGAAAATTCATTTAACACACCTAACTTACCAAACATCATAGCTTGGCCTATCCTACCTTAAATGTGCTCAGAACACTTACATTAGCCTACAGTTGGGCAGAATTATTTAACACAAAGCTTATTTTATAATAAAAGGTTGAATATCTCATGCAATCTTTTGAATACTGTACTGAAAGTGAAAGACAGAATGATTGTGTTGGTACAGAATGGTTGTAAGTGTATTGATTGTTTACCCTCATGACTGCATGAATATGAGGGAGTTGGGGCTCGCTGCCATTGCCCAACACCATGGGAGAGTATCGTACCACCTATCACTAGCCCAGGAAAAGATCAAAACTCAAAATTCAAACTACAGTTTCTACTGAATGAATATTGTTTCGCATCATCATAAAGTCGAAAAATTTTAAGTCAAAGCATCATAAGTTAGGGACCATCTTTACTAATTTCCTAGGGAAGCTGTAAAAAATATCACCAACTGGGTGGCTTAAGACAATAGAAATTTATTGTCTCTCAGTTCTGGAAACTAGAAATCCAAATAAAGGTGTCAACACGGTTGGTTTCCTTTAAGGGCTCTGAGGGAGAATCTTTTCCATTCCTTTCTCTTAGCTTCTGGTAATGGCCAGCAATCTTTGGCATTCCTTGGCTTATAGATGTGTCACTCTAACTCTGCCTCCATCTTGGCATGGAATTTTTTTCATATGTCTATCTTTTTATAAAGACACCAGTCATCTTGGATTAGGAAACTAATATACTCCATTATGACCTCATGTTAACTAACTACATCTGCAACAACCCTACTTATTTATTTTTATTTTTTTGGTGAGGAAGATTGGCCCTGAGCTAACATCTGTTGCCAATATTCCTCCTTATATTTTCCTTCCCAAAGCCCCAGTACATAGTTGTATATCCTAGTTGTAAGTCATTCTACTTCTGCTATGTGGGATGCCACAACAGTATGGCTTGATGAGTAGTGCTAGGTCTGTTCCCAGGATCCAAACTGGTGAACCCTGGGCTGCTGAAGCAGAGCACATGAACTTAACCACTCTGCCATGGGGCCGGCCCCTGCAACAACACTATTTCTAACAATGTGACATTATGGGAATGAGAATGTCTGGGAATGTGGACTTCAACATATATTTTTGAAGGACACAATTCAACCCATAACATGGTTGAAACTAAACTGGTATTAGCTTTAACAAGGTTGCTATAAAGTAAGATGCTAATTGCAATCTTCAAGGAAACCACAAAAAGATAATTTAAAAATATAGAATACAACTAACAAAAAGGTAATGAAAATGGTATACTCAAAAATATTTAACACAAAAAAGGGAGTAATGAAGAAATTGAGGGAAAAATATAAGATATACAGAAAAGAAATAGTAAAATGGCATAAGTAAGTCCTTTCTTGTCAGTAAATACATTAAATATAAATGGAATAAACTCCACAATTAAAATTTGGAGATTGGAAGAATGTAGAGAAAACAAACATTATCCAAGTACAAGATACTCACTTTACATTCAAAGACAGAAATAAGTTTAATGTGAAAGGATGGAAAAAGATATTCCATGAATCAACAACCAAAAAAAAAGAGCTTGAGTGGCTATACTGACATCAGACAATAATAGTTACAATAAACAGGGAAAGTCATTAAATAATAATAAAAGGGTCAATCTATTAAGAAGGCATAACAATTATAAACATATGCCCCCTAACAAAAAAGCCCCAACATATACAAAAGAAAAACTGACAGAATTCTAGGAATAAATTGATATTTGAACAATAATAATTGGAGATTTCAATAACCCACTTAAACTTATAGCTACAAACATCTAAATTAAAAAAGAAGAAAGATGTAAAATCAGTAACCTAATATTTAACCTTAAGGAATTGGAGAAAGAAGCTCAAACAAAAGCCAAATCAGTAGAAGTAAATAATAAAGACTAGAGATAAATGAAACAGAGAATAGATAAACAACAGAGCAAATCAGGGAAACCGAAGTTGGCTCTTTGAAAATATCACTAGAATTGACAAATCTTTAGGTGGACTGACGAAGAAAAAAACAGAGAATATGAAAATTAGTAAAATCAGAAATCAAAATGGAGATATTACTCTCAAGCTTATAGAAATGGAAAGGACAATAAAACACTATTAGGAACAAATTACATAACCCAGATGAAGTGGGCAAATGACTAGAAACATACAAACTACCAAAGTCGATTCAAGAAGAAATCGATATATGAAGACGTAACTAGTAAAGAGATTGAATTACTAATCAAAAACTTCCAACAAAGAATAGTGTAGGACCAGATGGTTTTATTGATGAAGTTTACCAAAAATTTAAAGAAGAATTAATGCAAACCTTATCAAACTCTTCCAAACACTAGAAGAGGAATGAACACTTGCTAACTCATTCTATGAGGACAACATTACCATGTTACCAAAACCAGAAAAAAGACATGAAAAGAAAGAAAAACCTCAGATCAATTTTCCTAGTGAATATAAATGCAAAAATTCTCAACAAAATACCAGCAAACCAGATCCAACAACATAGTCAAGGATTATACACCATGACAATGTGACAATCTAGGAATGAAAGGGTAATACAACAACAAAAAAAAAATCCATCAATATAAAACCCTATATTAGTAGAATGAAAATGAAAAAAGACACTTGATCAAGTTAATTTATACAGAAAAAGCGTGTGAATAACCCAACCCCATATCATGATAAAACTACTCAACAAACTAGAAATAGAAAGAAGCTTACTCCTCCTGATAAATGGCATCCATGAAAAACCAACAGCTGAAATAAAATTTAATGGTGAAAGACTGAAATCTTTCCTCCAAGATCAGAACAAGACAAGGATGCCCACCTTTACCACTTCTATTCAACACTGTACTAGAAGTTCCAGCCAGAGCAATTAGGCAATAAAAAAAGACTTCTAAGGTGGAAATAAAGTGGTAAAAGTATCTCTATTTGCAGATTACATGGTCTTATATATAGAAAATGCTATAGAATAAAAACAAAAACTAGTATAACTAAAAGACTAGTTCAGCAAAATTATAAGATAAAAGACCAACAAGAAAAAAATTAGTTCTATTTATAAGAACTATCGATGAACAATCTGAAAAAGGAATTAAAAAGCAATTCTATTACAACAGTTTTAAGAAGAAATGATTACACTTATGTGTCAATGATACCTCAACAAAGCTGAAATAAAAATAAAGAAGACATGCTTCTGAATATCTTTAACCAAGGAGATGCAATATTTGTACTATGAAAATGACAAAACATTGTTGAAAGACATTAAAAAATACACACATGCTAAAAACATACATACAAACTAAAAAGACATACACACTATATCAAAGTAAAAAGCTTATTTACAGCAAAGGAAACCATCAACAAAATGAAAAGGGAACCTTCAAAATGGGAGAAAATATGTGCGAACAATCTAATAAGTGATTAATATCCAAAATATATAAATAACTCATACAAGTCAATAGGAAAAACACACAGTCCAATTAACAAATGGTCAGAGAATCTCAATAGACATTTTTCCAAAGAAGACATACAAATGGTCAAAAGGGACATGAAAAAGTGATCGAAATCACCAACAATCAGTGAAATGTAAATCAAGACCATCATGAGATATCACTTCATACCTGTTATAATGGCTATTATCAAAAAGACAAGAAATAATGAGCATTGGTGAGAATGTGAAGAGAAGGGAACCCTTGTGTGCTTTTGGTAGGAATGTAAATTGGTGTAGCCACTATAGAAAATGATATAGAGGTTTCTCAAAAAATTAAAAATAGAACTACCATATGATCCAGCAACTCCACTTCTGAGTATGTATCCAAAAGAAACAAAATCACTATCTCAAAAAGACATCTGCATCTCTATGTTCATTGAGGCATTATTTACAATAGCCAAGTAAAGGAAGCAACCTAAGTGTCCATTGATGGATGAATGAATAAAGAATATGTGGGATATATATATATATATATATATATATATATATAAAATGGAAAATTATTCAGCCATAAAAATGAAGGAAATTCTGCTATTTGTGACAACATGGATGGGCCTTGAGGGCATTAGGCTAAGCAAAATAAGTCAGACAAAAAAAGACAAATACTGTGTGATGTCACTTATGCGTGGAATCCAAAAAAAAAAAAAGCCAAACTCCTAGATACAGAACAGATTGATGGTTGCCAGAGGTGAGGGTGGGCGAGTGGAGGGGTGGAGGACATAGGTGAAGGTGTTCAAAAGATAAAAACTTCCAGTTATATGGAAAATAAGTCCTGGTCATGTAATGTACAGCATGGTGACTATAGTTAACAATACTATATTGTATATTTAAAAGTTGTTAAGAGAGTAGATCTTAAAAGTACTCTTAAAAGTACTCATCAAAAGAAAAAAACATTTGTAACTATGTGTGGTGATGGGTTTTAACTAAACTTATTGTGGTAATCATTTCACAATATATACATATATAAACAATTATGTTGTACTCCTAAAACCAATGCTTTCTTATATGTCAATTATATCTCAAATTAAAAAATAGTAAAAAGTTGGGGCTGGCCCCGTGGCCGAGTGGTTAAGTTCGCGCGCTCCGCTGCAGGCGGCCCAGTGTTTCGTCGGTTCGAATCCTGGGCGCGGACATGGCACTGCTCGTCAGACCACGCTGAGGCAGCGTCCCACATGCCACAACTAGAAGAACCCACAACGAAGAATACACAACTATGTACCGGGGGGCTTTGGGGAGAAAAAGGAAAAAATAAAATCTTTAAAAAAAAAAAAAAAATAGTAAAAAGACACATAAATTGAAAGACATCCTATGTTGATGGATAGGAAGACACAACATTATTTAGATGGCAATAACCTATAATTTATAAATAATATATAATAATAATATACAGTATTATGTTATCATTATAGGTACCAACATACTATAATCTCCAGATTAAAAGAACTCCCTACCAAAATTCCAATCGTCTTTTAAGCAGAAATCAAAAAGTTTATTCTAATATTCATTGGTTTAGCAATGATCTCAAATAGCCATAACAATCTTGAAGAAGAACAAAAAAGTTGGAAGACTCACAATTATGGATTTCAAAACAATATATTATTATTAACTATAGTCACCATGCTTATATTACATCTTTGAACTTATTCATCTTCTAATTGAAAATCTGTGCGCTTTGATCAACATCTCCACTTTTCCCCCAACCCCCAGCTTCTGGTAAACACTATTCTATTCTCTGTTATTGTAGACTGCTTTTTTTATTTTGAGCAAGAGTGGCCCTGAGTTAACATCTGTGCCTATCTTCCTCTACTTTATATGCGAGATGCCTAACACAGCATGGCTTGATGAGTTGTGTGTAGGTCCACTTATGGGATTCAAATCGGTGAACCCCAGGCCACTGAAGCACAGTACGTGAACGTAACCACTACACCTCTGGGCCAGGCCCTGACTGCTTTGTCACAAGGGTGCCAAGACCATTTAATTGGGAAAGAAGAGTATTTTCTATAAATGGTACTGGGATATCTAGAAATCCAATGCAAAGGAATGAAGTCAGACGCTTACATGACACCATGTATAAAAATTAATTGAAAATGGATCAAAGGCCTAATGTAAGAGCTAAAACTATAATATAAACTCTTCGAAGAAAACGTGGTTAAATCTTCATTACCTTGGATTTGGCAATGGATTCTTAGATATGTCACTAAACCCAAAAACAAAAACAAAAACTAGATAAAATGAATTTTAACAAAATTTAAAACTTTTGCACATCAAAAGACATGATCAGTGAACTGGGACTACAACCAGCAAATGAGTTAATATTTTTGAAAATTATATATCTGATGAGGAATTGCAACCAGAATATATAAAGAACTCTTATAATTCAACAACAAATGACTGAATTTTCAAATGAGCAAGAAATTGAATAGACATTCATCCCAAAAAGATATAGAAATAGACAATAAGCACATGAAAAGATGCTCAATGCCATTAATCATTAGGGAAGTACAAATCAAAATCATAATGTGATATCACTTCATAGCCACTAGGATGACTATAGTATTTTTAATGGAAAATAAGTGTTTGCAAGGATATAAAGAAATTGGAAAATTCATACATTGCTGGCAGAAATGTAAAATGATACAGCTGATGTAGAAGACTGTTGAGCAGTTCTTCAAAAAGTTAAATATTGAATTACCATATGACCCAACAATTTCACTCTCAGGTATATATCCAAAATAATTGGTGTATTAATCATGGTTCTCCAGAGAAACAAAACCAATAGGATGTGTGTGTAGAGAGAGAGACAGAGAGAGAGATACAAAGAGACAGAAAGGACGACAAACAGAAGAAGAGAGAGAGAAGATGGGGGGTGGGTAGGAGAGTGTGAGAGTGATTGCTTGAGAGACTGATTTTAAGGAATTAGCTCACACAATTGTGGAGACTGGCAACTCCAAAAGCTGTAGGATAATCTGGCACCTTGGAGATCCAGGGAAGAGTTAATGCTGAAGCTCAAGTCCAAAGGCAGTCTGCTGGCAGAATTCCTTCTTTGGGGGAGGTCAGTCCTTACTTAAGACCTTCAACTGATTGATTGAGGCCCACTCACATTATGTAGAGGAATCTGATTTGCTTAAAGTTGACTGATTTAAATTTTAATCTCATTTGAAAAGTACCTCCACCACAACATGTAGATGTGTTTGACCAAATATCTGGGTACCATGGCCTAGCCAAGTTGACACATAAAATTAACTATCACAATTGAAAACAGGTTTCAAACTTGTACATTAATATTTATAGCAGCACTATTTATAATATTCAAGAAGTAGAAATAACCCAAATGTCCATCAACTGATGAACAGATAAATAAAATGCAGTATATTCATATGATGAAATATTATTCAGACATAAAAAGGAATGAAGTACTGATACATGCTACAACATGAATGAACCATAAAGCCATTATGCTAAGTGAAAAAATCCAGACACAAAAGTCTACATATTGTATGATTCTATTCATATGAAATTTCCAGGGTAGGTAAATCCATAGAAATAAAAAGAAGATTGGTGATTTCCTTGGGCCAGGGAGAGAAAGTATGGGAAGTGATTGCTTGCTGGGTACAGGGCTACCTCTAGGGTAGTGAGAATGTTCTGGATTTAGACAATGGTGATGGTTGCACAATATTGCAACAGATGAAAAGCTACTGAATTGTACACATTAAAATGGTTAAAATAGAGAATTTTGCCTCAATAAAAAACTACCTACATGGTGAAGAATCTGCATCCAGAATAATATAGGACTCTTGCAATTCATTTGTTTTATTTTCTTCTAGAACTGCCTACCCCACCCCTCCCAAGTCATCCACACAATTATTCAATTTGACTCAATTAGAAAACATGAACTCCAACTCAATGAGTATCTCAGTCAATCCTATGGCTAGTTTGCATAGTCCAGATGTATGGAAACCTTGTGTTGCAGCACAGAACATTTTAAGCCATTAGAGACTATACTTGTTAGAAAGCTGGAAAATTTCAGGTGTATCTGAACAACTGAAGAGAATCTTGGGAATTTAAGTAACCAAATCCTGCCCCTTTAATAATCAGCGAGGAACAGATACCAACATGAAATTATAAGATATTGTAGAATGATTAATTTAGGGACTATTTAATAAAATTCCAAATGATGTAGAAACTTGTAGATAAAAATATATAAAATGAATGAAACATTATGCCTCTTTTTATGGTTTAATTGGTGTAGTCAAGTAGATTATAGCATATGAGACCTGAAGGTAAATTCTAGCCCTGTGCTTCTCAAGACTGCCTGTCTGATAGGCTTTATCTATCTATCTAACTATCTATCTATCTATCTCTCTATCTCTCTCTCTCTCTATCTATCCATTCATCCATCCATCCAACTATCTATCTACCTATGTATGTATGTATGTATGTATGTATGTATGTATGTATATATCTGTCTGTCTGTCTATCTACTGATGCCCAAACCCAATTCAGGTCCAGTTAAATGATAATCTTTGGAACTGAGGCTTGGGTAACAGTAATTTTAAAAAATCCTTCATGGATTCCCAATGTGCAATTTTGATTGAGAATTCCTAATCTATTCCAATAATTTATTTTTACATATGAAGACTCAGACAGGGGAAGGAAATTGTTGCAAAGTGACACTGATGGGGAAAGTCAAAGCTACAAGCAACTAACTCATCTGAGTCCCCACAAGTACTCTTTATAGTACTCTATGCACTGTCCTTCCAGGGAAACATGATGGTTCAATCTTAAAGAAAAAAAAGCACTCTGTAAGCGCTAAAGTCTTAGGAAGAAAATTACAATGATCACATTTAAATATTTTTCACCATAAAAGTAATATATCTTCATTACAGAAAACCGGAGACATGTAAAAAGTAGAATATGATAATATTGGTATATTAAAATGTTTTTATTGTTTAAAAATCCTTTTCCTCATAAAAAGCTACACATTCTCATTTTAGAAGATTTAGAAAAGAATGCAACATATAAAGAAGAAGATAAAAATTACCCAGGTTTAACTACTTTTCACTTGTTATTGAGACTACTCCCATTCATTCAACAAGTAATTACTGAGACATTACTATGTGTTTGTCACCGTTCTGAGAATTTGGGATGCATCAGGAAATAAAAGAAAAATCTCTGCTCTCATGAAGTCTATAATGATAATTGTGTGGATTCTAACGTAGCAGTTACATTCTTATTCAGTTAAAACATAAAACAAAATATTTTGGCTCAAATACCCATCTAGAAGCATGAAAAATTAACATATGTGCTAATTCAAATGAAAAAGCCTACACATTGCTAAATCATCTGTTTCTGAGAGATCAAAATCATCTTCAAGCACCAATACACGAGCATGGGCTACAGGGCCATGAATGGTCTGGCTCATTCCTACTGTTTTAGTCTAAACAGCCTTTCCGAACATATCTCCTATACTCTTCTTACAATCCAAACTGCTTGCAAATCATCTAGCCCTCCACTCTCTTACATGCTTTTGTCACATTAAACATGTTTCTTCTGCCTGAAATGCCCCCCGTGCTCATCCCGTCTTGCCCACTCATGGAACTCCTGTTCACCTTTGATATTCAGCTACAATATCCGTCTTTGAAGTCCTCTCTCTCATTAAGCTACAGCTGAAAAATTCTTACTTTTTGTGTGGTGTTATTGTTATATATACCTTTACTAAATCAAATGCCAGAGTACATGGTAATTATTCTATTCTCAGTATTTTATGCTAGACAGTGGACTCCTTAAGAGTAGGATATTTTGTTATTGATTTATAAATACACAGTCGATATGAGAACGTCTGAGTTATAATAGATGTTGAGCAATTGTTTATTAAATTTAAAAAGCATATTTTGTTGGACTTTTTAAAAATATAGTGCCTTAGACCTTATAATTTATTTCCTCATACATCAAAAGCTGATATTTGTCCATCCCTGGCAGAATGAAGACTCTTGTCTACCACTCTCTGGCACATTTTTGCTGTACTCAAATGAATTTTACCTATCAAGTCAAAGTGCTTTAGAAAATGTATTGTTTTACTTCCCATAATAGAGGTATTGAATTAATGAGCATTACGTTTTCTCTAATTGGTGCCTAAGTGAACAGGCAGACAGCACACAAATCCAATGCCATGCACATGGAAAGGTAGATATAGTTATTTCTGGAGGTTGGATGATTGTTATTTCTATATTCTAAATTATAATAATACCAACAATAAGGGTAGTATAATAATACTTTCTAAAGTTTGAGGCTACGTTTGATTTGAAGAACTTCATCTTTGTGAACCAGTCCAAGATTTTCGTCATGTCCAAAAGTTAAATGTGGCCTCATTGCATTATTTTGATGTCTAATTAGAAATAGTGCCCTAGAAGAGTGTTTCCACAGAGGTAGCTAGTAGGAAAGTCAGAATATAAGTAGGATAGTGTACAGTTTACCACACAGACAGAGGCAGTGGACCTGCTGGGTTCAGATCTTGGCTCTGCTACTTACTAGCCATGTGACTGTGTGTTTTAACAAATGCTTTCAAGCCTCAGTGAGTGGGGCCTGTAAATATGAGGCTAGTCACTATAATAGTCATGTTATATAAGACTCTGTATTAACAGATTGAAGAAAGATATGAATTGAGAGATATTCTCCTGTTGTCTTTGGAGAAGAAAACAACCATGATGAGGACTACCTGTAGAGGGGGCCATGCGGCAAGAAACTGAGAACGCTCTTTAGGAGCTGACAGCTGTCCCTCATCAACAGCTACCAAGAATTTGGGGACTTCAGTCCTAAGGGCTCAAGCAAATGAATTCTGCTAACAATCTGAAGGGGCTTGGAAACGCATCTTTCCTAGTCAAGCCTCCAGGTGATGACGCAGCTGGCCGTGAGACCCTGAGCAGAGAACCCCGCTAAGCTATGTCTGGATTCCTGACCCGTGGAAGCTGTGTGATACTAACTTTGAGTTATTTTAAGCCGCTAAGTTTATGGTAATTTGTTGCACCGCAATAGAAAATTACCCATGTGAGAACATTGTTATGAAGACTAAATGAGTGTAATATTTAAATCTATGTGAGTGCCTGTTAAATGAAAAATGCAAAACTGCAAATCATTCAAGAAACTAAAAATGAGGAGTACCTACATCTGCAAACTCATATAGAATAGGGGGTAATATTGGGAAAGTTTTTCTCAAAACCCAAGCTTTATTTTCCTATCTTAGACTCTAGATTTTTAATTACATTCCTTACCGCTTTCAAATTAGAGTCCGTTGTGACTACCTCCACAGAGCTAGACTAGAATTTATTCTCCATTAATCTAACATATATAATATCCTCAGGAAGTGATTCAAATATATTTCTTCTTCATCCAATACCCAATTAATAACAGTCCACTTCTCTTAAGATCTCTCCAAGCATAATAGCTCTATGAAAACTATGAGATTAAAAATATTTAAATTAATCAAATATATGCGACCAAAATGAATTACTTTTTCATGAATTATTCTCAATTTCTTCAGTATCATGCAAATGGAGCTTTAGTTTTTTAAAAAAATTCATTTAGGTTCTTTTTCGCCTTCCCATTATACTTACAATAAAACATCTGTAGTGGTTTA
The DNA here is from genome assembly GCF_041296235.1 of Equus asinus. Classification (NCBI taxonomy): domain Eukaryota; kingdom Metazoa; phylum Chordata; class Mammalia; order Perissodactyla; family Equidae; genus Equus; species Equus asinus. The sequence continues at coordinate 130,793,592 of NC_091820.1, forward strand.
TAAAGCTTAGATTAATAAAACAAAATAATCGACATTTTAGCACTGATCTCAAGCTGTTTCATGAACAATAAATCATCAAAGGTGCCAATTTTACACTGTGAAATAAAAACGTTTCATACAATAAGAGTTTATCTTTCTAGTGGTAGCCAATTTATTATTTTATTTATGAAGATTCATTTAACATCCAGCTGTTGTATGCTAGGTATATTTTGGAATAGTTTTGTCACTTAGATATTGATTTACATGCATTAAGAACATTAAAACAGGTTGATGATTTTCTTCTGTTAAACGACTGGTATAGAATCAGGTTGAAGTCTTTTCCACACATTTTCATTGCTGTATCATATAAAATTGAAATTTTACCAATTGACAAAAGACCTTTTTCACTAAGACTCATTATATTCCCACATTCCAAATTATATTGGAAAATAATTAATATATTCAGTAAAACAATCTTAATCTCACTCATTTTTAGTGTTTAGAACATGTCTTACTTCATATTTTATATTGTGTAATATAACCTTTCTTGTCCAGTCTGCAACTGCCAATATCTGTTTATCGGCCTATGCTGTGGATTTCCACAGAGGTGCTTTTCATCCTGTGGCTTGCTGTGTGCTAAAAGGAGGGCTCTCCCAAGAAATGTTCCCCTTGCTCAAATAATGATTCTTATACATATTGAATGACATAATGTACCACATATGCATATATTTCACCAAACCTGGTGGGGAGACAAGAAAATCTTATGTGACTTTTCTTTACCAGGGTGGTGACAAATTCAATTTTATTTTTGGGAGACCCATCTCTCCAGACTTTTCAAAAATAGCACAGAGTACTTGGTGCACAAAACCCGGGGGAAGAGTTTCTAATTTTTAATATGTCACATAAACTGCTGAGGTGCATACTGTCAAAGTTGGTTGGGAACTACAATCCCTCCATTCTAAGAGTGGGTACGGGGTTCTTTAGCCACACATTCTATGGCTACACTATCAGTTACTGGTATTCAATTCCCCCAGGATACCTATGTATCAGAGTTCCTGTCAGTTCTCAGGACACTGCACGGTGGCGGGATGCACGTCTCTAGCGCTTGTGGAATCCTACTTCTTCCCCCAGTCTATTGACTCTCTTTGTCCTCAAAGGCAGAAATGGTTCTGACCCTCACTCCCACACATGGCTCCATATATCCCTTATACTCCCCAAACAAAAGCCCTGGCAGGGCTTTATCTTCAGGTAACTTACATATTTTAATATTTTAAAATAATTTTATATTTTTGAAGCAATTATAGAGTTACAGAAAAGTTTTGAAAATAATAGTTTATGTATACCTCCAATCCAGTTTCCCAAAATGTTAATGTTATGTTACCTTAGTACATTCGTCAAAATTAAGAAACCAACACTTGTTTAACATTATTAAGTAGACTCCAGACTTTACTCAGATTTTACCAACATTTCCACAAATGTCCTTTTTCTGTTCCAGGACTCAATCCAGGACACCACATTGCATTTAGTGCAATTTGATTTTGGCTCAGCAACAACAAAAATACCAAGGTCCTCCAGATGCATCAGAAGTCCAGCTTCTTAACCCAAAAGATTTAGGGATAGTCAAGGTCAGATAACTCCTATTTTTTCCCCAATCTTCCACAGAAGCAGGACGAAAATAAATATTTCAGCAAATTATCCTGCCACAATAGTTTACAAAGCCCTATCTAACATGGTAATACATTTTAACCATAAACATTTTTTTCATAGAGGGAACTGATTGTCAGAAAAGGGATGTGATTTTCCACATCGAGCAAATACAGCTTTGACATTCAGACCCAATTTTATTGGCTATGATCCTGGGAATCTTTCCACAATACCATGTTGCTTCCCATCCCTTCTCTGAGCCAGTAGAGGCTCATAGAAGTGAGACAATTTTTCTACTTAAACAACATTATTATATTAGATAATGGAGTGAAAAGATGAGGTATGATATAAACAAATTAGCTGTTTTTTGCATATGTATGCATATATACTAGGTAATAGATGATATGGACAAAAACCAGATCAGTATTCTGAAAATAATGACAAATGTCCGTATTCAACCAAGTCCAATCATAACAGATTTATAGAGATTTTCCAAAGTCCTTCATTATGCTATATTTTTGCTTCTAATATTGTTTGAAATTTATCAACTATCATCTATGTCTTGAGATCATTTTCTGTGTGGACATTTGCACACCAATGACGTTAGGATTGGTGGTAAAATATATAAGTAGGACTGTCTTTGGTGGGGCCCTAAATTCTGCTTCCCATTTACTTGTTCTAAAAGAAATCCATGCTGTCTTTGTGGAATTATATAATCGAGAGTGTTTAAATAATTTGTGGAAGTATACCTGTGTGGTCATAGTAATATGTTTCAGCTATACATAGATATAGATCAGTTTTTTGGAATATAAGAATTCACTGGTAAACTTCAGAAGTAGAAATATGGTAATTTTTATCCCAGAACCAGTCTACTTCCAAGGGCCCATTGCATTAGAAATTCACAAATATTAAAGCTTTTGAAGAATCCAAATTCTGTACTTCATGGAATGTCCACAGTGGAACTGCTTAAACTCATTTCCTTTCTCTTTAAGTAAAGAAAAGATTCTGCCCAAAATGAGTATTTTACATTCTGTTTGATGATTGCCAAGTGGTCAGATTTTAGAAGTATCTGGTATTACAAGTAGTAATATTATTTTCTCTTTTTAGAATCCTCTTATAACATATTAATTTTCCTTTATATATAGATTTTGTCTGTGGGAAAAATAGTATACCAAGGAACATTCCATGAAAACACAATTTTCACTTGTTTAATGATCTAAATTTCCCATGAATCCTTATGTATTTCGCTTGTATGTATTGTGCCGAGAGGGAACAACTATGGTGGTTTATTGTCTTCATTTAAAACAAACAAAAAATCTTGTTTTCTAACTGAATATGAAAAATATACTATACCTCTCTTCTCTTGCCCAGACCGGTTGTTCTTACGCTAATTTGTACAATAAGTCCCATCTTCATTATTTAGCCTTTCTAGATTGATCGAAACACATTTTGCGGGGCTGGTCCGGTGGCACAGCGGTTAAGTTCCCACGTTCTGCATCTCAGAGGCCCGGGGTTCGTTGGTTCAGATCCCGGGTGTGGACATGGCACCACTTGGCAAAAGCCATGCTGTCGTAGGCGTCCCACAAATAAAGTAGAGGAAGATGGGTATGGATGTTAGCTCAGGGCCAGTCTTCCTCAACAAAAAGAGGAGGATTGGCAGTAGTTAGCTCAGGGCTAATCTTCCTCCAAAAAAAAAAAATTTTGCTTTCTCTGTCTGGTCTGCACAGACTTCCCGCCAATTATATTCTATTCTCCAGGCTCACCTCCCAAAACTACTTGGTCTTGACAAATAAAATACCAGTTTGCCTATTCATCGTTTCTATTATGTGTGGTATTATATTTGTGTGAGCTATTTCTGCATATATTGAATGTTGGAAAAGGTTTCAAAAATTATGTTTAGGAAAAGAAAGAGGTGTGACAAAGCTTGTGTAGCAAATCAAAGACAGAATTGTCTATTACTTTTTCTCCTCTAGTCCTTGAGGAGAGAAATTTCAATATATTTCTTATCATAATTCTGTGCGCATTTGTGCCTTTAATAAGTGCTAAATTGGATCACCAGAAAACAATGAGTGGACTGTTTTTGTCATCTTCTATACTTTATACCTCTTCTAAATTGGCTTCACTATACATCTACTCTGTCATAGGGTCTTTCTGAACTCATTCTCCTGCTAAAATGATATTCCAACAAGTTCAACTTCATTATACAAGTGAATTAAGAATAACTAATCGGTGAATGGATGAGGGAAAGGGACACCAAGTTTTACGACATTACATGTCCTGTATTCCAACTGTGAGCAGTAGTTACTTGGTTAGTTGAAAGTTGGTTGAAACAGCATTTTTTTTTATAAAAGGATATATACATACGTTAAACATTAAAAAATAAAACATATAAGTGCACATTAATTTGCTAAACGTTTGATGTAGGTAAGGGCTTTATTGGAAATGTGGTAATGCCTTTATTGCATAAATCATAATTTTATTGCATAAATCTCAGCCATAATGCAAAGCCTAACATTTTCAGTTTCTACGTCTTTAAAGGGAAACTAGAGATTTCTCTAGAAAGCTGGATAAAATACTTAGAGGGTTTTGTAATTTTTCCCAATATTTTATACTTTTCTCCTCCCACATCTAATTTGACAGTAACTTGGTTTTTAATGAGTAACTTTTATACAGTCTTTTCAAGATAGTCACTTTGTTTTTAATAGAAACAACAATCTTTTTCAAATTCATATTCCATCAATAAACATAATATTAAGTTAGGTCATTGTAGTACTAAGTTGAAGAGGTATAATTAGGTTCAGAACAATATACAGCTACCTATTGAAAAGCATACAACTCAAGTGTTGTGGAGAGATGTGCCTTCGGCACCAGTCAGCGTTTTGGAGAGGAGGAAGGAAAGTATAGATTAATCTGATGAGGAAGGTCAATGAACTCAACAGCAGTGAGGACAGCAAAAATTGAGAAAAGATTCTGGCAAGGAGGTAGATGGAAAGGAGAAACTTTGGATAGTTTCATATAAATATGTGCATAGACATTTGCTACTGTATATTTCTAAGCGTATCCAATCAAGTGGGATCCCAGAATATCTGCTCTCAGACATGTTGTGCTCTGAAGGAATTCTCTCCTGAGGAATAATGTCCCTGATGGGTTCATTTTCTAATTTGAACTTGAATTAATTACCCTTAAGCAACTTCACAAATGCCTCTAAATTATCTTTTTGGAAAGATGTTATTGAACTTTTCTATGTAACTAGAGCTAAAAATAGAAAATTGACAGCTTAACTTTCTCCCCTGCTTTTTCTTTAAGATGTATTCCAAATTCCAGATATAGAAATAATGAAAACAGTCACACTTTGTTCAACAAAAGATAAGTTACGTTGAATGAAATTCTTCAAAATCTTCTTTTTGGGGTGAGAGTTATACCTTCATTGTGCCCACCTAATAGCAGAATGCTTGGGAATTCTGATCAGAATTAAAGACTTGAAATTTTCCCGTCATTAAAATAGACCTTTAATATTCTCCATTAGTCAACTTATCATACAGTGTACTAAAAATACACCAATACAAATTACATTCAGTGAGACACTCTCTTGCTAAGAGTCCCTATTTTTAGCAAGCAGGTGAAAGTTTTGAAATTAAAGATTGCTTCTGTTACAAAAAATATTCATGCTTTAAAATGCTCGGTTCTTTTAAATTGTCATCAGTCTTTTCAGAGTGTGCAACTCCAGAGGCATTCTCCCTACGACCGGGAATTGTGGAAGGCCAACTTTCTTTTGAGGGACCACGAAGCAAGATCACACTCATCAGCAACCAAAACTCATTTTTACCTGGGTTATATACCAGCGTGCTGCTCATTCAAAAGGGCCAAAGTAGCAACGCCTAGTTCTGCTTTTTGCTGAAACTAGTTTTCTATCTCATAGCTGTAGGCTGCTGTTACTCTCTCTCTCTGGTCTCCTTGCCATGGTCATGAGAGAATTTTCTAAAGAACATGATTTTATTTATTTATTTTTCCTGCAGGTATATTTTGCCATTACAGTGTCATTAGAAGTTTTTAGGAAATATAGTGTTGTATTTGTGAATTAGGGAGAGAAGGTTCAGCAATAGATTTAACTGGCTTTCATTTTCATTTACCTTTAACTCACTCTGAACCTGAGAATGGGTTTGGCAGATGCTGATACCAGCCCATTCCAAAATAACTGATTTGTAAGTCTGTATATTGGACAGTGCATTCATTCTATTTAAAACAACGTTGTGTAAAATTTTTAAATTGAAAGCAACTTTTTCCCAGTGAAATACAATTTCTGTTCTATTGTCAATGTTATCACTACAGCTGCATAAGTTTTGAAATAGTCAGATGGCTTAAGTCCCTGGTAGTGTGCCAATAAGAGCATTAAGGTTGCTTTTCTACGGGCCAAGAAAATCTCATGACTATTTTCAGGTGTGTGTGTGTGTATGCATATGTGTATACACAAATTTTTCCTTTGTGGTAGATATGTGATGTTTCACTTTAAATCATATTCAAAACCCCAGATATATTTCCTGCACCTTTTTTTTAAAAAAAGCCACTAGCTTAAAGCAATGTCCTTGAGATATACACCCATGTTAATATGAAAATGAGGTTTATTGGACAGTCTTATTAATTGCACCCTCTGTAGCATTACTGGTAATTTCAGTTACTGCTCATATTTTTGGTTAACCTGGATTTCAAACAATTTGCACTTATTTAACTGTAGGAGGTAATTGGTAGGTCTGATTACTGTAATACAACTGAGAAACACAAAACTGTGCTTGTTTTTCAAATATGATAACTTGACTTTTATTTGACCTTACTATTGCGTCTACGTTTCTGTGAGGAAAGGCTTATGTATGATTTGTAATAAAAGATGAGAGATTAATATTTCAAACCATTTTGTGGTTTTAAAGAAGCATAATTGTTAAATACTAAATATTAAATTGTTTTCATCATGAAACATGACCACATTCAGAAAGTATTTATACAATATAATAATTATAAAGAAGACTCACATATTAATGCCACTGGAGTCAAGAGATAAAATATTGACAAGATTCAGACACCCAACATATATATCCCTTCCCTATCTCAGAATGTGAGTATCTCTAAAAAATATATATGATTTATGTGATTTTGTTATTGAACTTTATTATACAAATGGAATTATTAGAATTATGCTATAAATAACTTGAATGTCTTGCCTTTTTTCATTCAACACAATGCTTATGTGATCTATCATGCTATTCTATGTAGCTATAGATCGTTTGTTTTCATTACTGTACAGTATTCCATTATACAAATATACCAGGTCCATTCTACTGTTTGTGTATATTTGGGTTTTTCTGAAGTTTGCAGCTATTAAAAACAATACTGATGTAAACATTCCTGTACGTGTATCTTGATGCATATCTGTATTTGATTATCCAAGGCCTATACCTAGGAGTGGAATTTTTGGTCATAGTGTATATGTATCTTCAATCTTAGTAAATAATGCTACATAATCATCCAAAGTGTTTGTAGCAATTTAGCCTCCTATCAACAGTGTATACGATTTCCTTTTGTTCCATATCTTGAATGACTTCATTATAATTATTTTAACATATGTTAACCCAATGGATATTTGGTGAGAATTTTAATTTCTCTGCTTATTAATGATGTGGAGAACTCATTCTTGTGCATGTTAATCATTTTAGCTTTCCTTGTTTGTAACATGCCCATTCAAAATTTTCAGTCATCTTTTTTTCACTGAATTATCTTTTTCTTACTGAATCATATATTTTATCGATACAATCTGAATTAGAGGTCTTTGTTGATTATACATTCAGCAAGTATTTCACTCCATTGTTTTTTTCATTTTAATCTGTACAGTATGTTTTGATTAATGTAAGTTCTTTTCAATGTGGACATTTTCTTGTGCTTTTTTCTTTGTTCTTGAGTTCTATTTAAGAAACTACTCAACGATCATGACTATCACTGTTTATTTTCTTTTAAAAGCTTCACAGTTCTGCCTTTGACATTTAAGTCTACAACTTAAGTTGATTTGATATTTTCATATTGAGTGAAGTAGGGATATAATTTCATATTTATTTATTTTTTAGGAAGATTAGCTCTGAGCTAACTGCTGCCAACCCTTCTCTTTTTGCTGAGGAAGACTGGCCCTGAGCTAACATCCATGCCCATCTTCCTCTACTTTATATGTGGGGCGCCTACCATAGCATGGAATACCAAACAGTGCCATGTCCACACCCGAGATCCGAACCACCAAACCCTGGGCTGCCAAAGTGGAACGTACGCACTTAACGGCTGTGCCACTGGGCTGACCCCTGATTTAATATTTTGACAAGTAGATATCTAACCATCCCAGCTCCATTCATTGAGATGAACATTATTTCGCATGGTTCTGTAATTAAAATTCAGACGTGCATATATGCATGGGTATTTTTCTGGGCTATTTATTCTATTCCACTGGCTTATCTCTGTGCACATTGTCTAAATTATTATAGATTTTTAATAAATCTGATATCTGGTAAAACAAGTCCTCCTACTTTATTTTTCTTCCTTAAGAGTGCCTTGGCTGTTAGCAGACCTCTGAATTTCAATATACATTTTATAATCCGGTTTTCAAAATGAAGTGGGAGTTTTACTGTGATCATACTGACTCTATAGATTAATTTGGAGAGAACTGAAATCTTTACAATGTTGCGTTTTCACAACGAGCATTATTTATCTCCATTTATTTGAGTCTTTTTTAATTTCACTACATGAGGTTTTAATATTGCCCTTAGAGGTTTTACACATTTTTATTTAAATTTATTCCAAGAATAACATGTTTAAATTGTTTTTAAAACAAATTTTTTATCATTGATTTTTTTTTCAATTTTAAAGACTATGTTTTTAGAGTAGTTGTAGGTTTAAAACAAAAGTGAGAGGGAGGTATAGTGATTTCCCATACACACCCTGCACACATGCATAGCCTCTCCCATTATCAACATCACTCACCAAATGATATACTTGTTACCAAGGATGAACCTACATTAATGCATCATAATCACTCACAGTTCACAGGTTACATTTCAGTTCACTCTTGATGTCACACAGTCTATGGGTTGGACAAACGCATAGGACATGTGTCCATCATTACAATATACAGAGTATTCTCACCATCGTAAAAATCCTCTGTGCTCTGCCTATTCATCCTTCCTGCTACTCCCTGCCAGCAACCCCTAATCTTCTTACTGTCTCCACAATTTTGCCTTTCCCAGAAAGGCATAATGTTGGAATCATACAGTATGTAGCCTTTTCAGATTGGTTTCTTTCACTTAGTTACATACATATAAGGCTGTTCCATGTCTTTCCATTGCTTTATAGCTCATTTCTTTTTAGCTCTGAATGATACCCATTGTCTAGATGTATCAGTGTATTTATACGTTCACCTACTAAAGGGTATCATGGTTGCTTGCAATTTTTGGCAATTATGACTAAAGTTGCCAAAAACATCTGTGTGCAGGTTTTTGTGTGGACATAAGTTTTCTACTCCTTTGGATAAATACCAAGGAGTGCATTTGCTAGATCATATGGTAAGTATATGTTTAGATTTGTAAGAAATAGGCAAACTGTCTTCCAAAGTTGCTGTACTATTTTGCATTCCCACTAGCAATGTATGAAAGTTCTTGTTCCTCCACATACTTGCCAACATTTGGAGTTGTAAGTGTTCCAGATTTGAGATATTCTAATATGTGTGTAGTGGTATCTCATTGTTTTATTTGCATCTCCCTGATGACAGATGATGTGGAACAGCTTTTTATATGCTTGTTTGCCATTTCTATATCTTCTTTGGTGAAATGTCTGGTAAGGTCTTTGGTCCGTTTTTTAATAGGGTTGTTTGTTTTCCTATTACTGAGTTTCAAGTGTTCTTTCTATATTTTGGATAACAGTCCTTTATCAAAAGTGTCTTTTGCAAATATTTTCTCCTAGTTTGTGGCTTGTCTTCGTGTTCTTTTGATATTGTCTTTCGTAGTACAGAAGTTTTTAGTGTTAAGGAAGTCCAGCTTATCAATTATTTCTTTCATGGAATATGTCTTTGGTGTTGATCTAAAAAGGCATCACCACAACCAAGGTCCCCTAGGTTTTATCCTATGTTTTCTTCTTGTAATTTTACGGTTTTGTGTTTCACATTTATATCTATGATCGATTTTGAGTTAAGTTTTGTGAAGGGCATAAGGTCTGTGTCTAGATTCATTTTTTTTTTTTTGCACGTGGATGTCCAGTTTTTCCAGCACCGTTTGTTGGAGATACCATCCTTACTCCATTGTGCTGCCTTTGCTCATTTGTCAAATATCAATTGATCATATTAATGGGGGTATGTTTCTTGGCTCTCTATTGTATCTCATTGATCTATTTGTCTGTTCTGTTGCTGATACTACACTCTCTTGATTACTCTAGCTTTATAGTAAGTCTTGAAGTTGGGTAGTGTTAGTCCACCAACTTTATTTTTCTCCTTCAATATTGTGTTGGCTATTCCTGGTATTTTCACTCACCACATAAACTTTTGAATCATTTTGTTAATATCCAAAAAATAACTTGCTGGGATTTTGAAAAAGATAATGATGAATCTATAGATCAAGTTGGGAAGATCTGATATCTTGACAATATTGAGTCTTTCTATCAATGATCATGGAATGTTTTTCCATTTATTTTATTCTTGAGTTTGTTTATCAGAATTTTCTAGTTTTCCTCATATAGATATTATACATATTTTCTTAGATTTATATTTAAATATTGCATTTGGGGAATGTTAATGTAAATGGTATTGTGTTCTTAATTTCAAATTCCACTTGTTCGTTGTTGGTATATAGGAAAGTAATTAACTTTTGTATATCAACCTTGTATGCTCTACCCTTCCTATAATCACTTTTTAGTTCCAAGAGTTTTTTGTTGATTGTTTTGGATTTTCTACATAATTGAACATGGCGTCTGTGAACAAAAACAGATTTATGTCTTCTACCCTAATCTGTGTATTTTATTCCCTTTTCTTTCATTACTGAATTAGCAAGGGCCACCAGTGTGACTGAAAAATAGTGGTGAGACGGGAAATTCTTCCCTTGAACCAGATCTTAGTGGAAAAGCTTCAAGTTTCTCACCATTAGATGTGATATTAGCTGTAGGTTTTTTTGTAGTCTTTGTCAAGTTGAGAAAGTTCTCCTCTATTCCAAGTTTACTGAAAGTTTTATCAAGAATAAGCATTGGATTTTGACAAATGGTTTTTCTGTATCTCTTGATGTGATCATGTGATTTTTCTTCTTTAGCTTGTTAATGAATAGTTGTTAATCAATCATTGCCATTTTGGTATAATATACTAATGTATGATATACCATAAAATGTTTATCCATTATACAATTGATGGGCACTTGGCTGCTTTCCAGTTCAGAGTTAACATGAACAGCGCTGCAATGGACATCCTAGTATGTATATTTTAGTTAACATATGTGTATATTCTATATGTGGGAGTGTAAATGCTAGATCACAGTGTGAGTATGGTAAAATTTTGTAGATAATATCCAACATGTTTCAAAGTATTTTTACTAATTCATAACCACCAACATATGATCATTCCAGTTGCTTAACATGCTTTGCAGTATTGGAAATTTCCTGTCTTTTTCATTTTAGCCATTTGATGTGTGCTTATGGAATCATATTGTAGATTTAACTTTTACTTCCTTGATGTTTAATGAACTTGAGGAATTTTTCATAGCTTTTACTATTTTTCATAGGTTTACTATTTTGATATCCTTTCTTGTGAAGAGTTTATACAAAACTTTTGCCTTTTTTTCTATTGCATTGCCTTTTTTGTGTGTTGATTTATATATCCTGGATGCATCCTGTTGAGGAAATCATTGCCTACTCCAGGGTGACAAAGGTGTCCTCTTAAGTTTTCTTGTTATTTTTCTAGAAGTTTTAGTGTATTACATACCAAATGTAGATCAGAAATTACTCTGGAATTAAACTTTATGTGTGAACTGAAACGTGATCACTGTATAATTTTTCCCTATGTACATCTAATTGGTCTAGTATCACTTCTTGAAACTATCCCCCTGTCCCCACTAAACTGATTTGGAGTCTTAAGCATAGATCAGGTGCCCATTTAAGTGTGGGTCTGTTTCTGGACTCTCTATTCTGTTACATTGCTCTATTTGCCTATTCTTTACCAAATATCATATTGTCTCACTGCAGCTTCAAAGTCAGTTTTAACTTCTGTTAGTTCATATCCTCTACCTTTTTATTTCTTACATATAATTTTGAATAATTTATTTCCTTCATAATTATATTAAAGTCTAATAAATAAAAATGTGCCCACCATATGGTCAATCAATATCTTCACGTCAATTCATATCAGAATCTCAGCATCAGTTTACCAATTTATCCAAAAATAGACATTCCTTGATGTTGTGATTTTGATTGGAATTATAATCATACTTTAGGTTAATTTTGGGACAATTGATATCTTTACCAAAATGTGTCCTTGAACAAAAGAAAATGGCATATTATTCTGTTTATATATGCTTTTAAAAACTGCTTGAAATAGTGTTGTTGTTGTTTTTTAAATTTTTAGTTTGGAGGTTTTACAAGTCTTAATTGTATTTATTATTAGATATTTCATGTTTATTAATACTGTTTAAATTGTCATATTTTAAAACTATTATTTTATATTTGTTGCTTAAATACAATTAGTTTTGTTTTCAACCATGTATTCAGTAAACTTGTTAAATTTACTATATTACTATAAATACATTACTATAAAATATAAACAATATGATATATGTATTATATAAACTATAATACATAGTTTATAAATACATAATATGTAAAATATAAAGTAATAGTATAATATATAAAATACAAACAATATTACTTTAGTTTGCTAGGGAATTCTTTTGGATTTTCTAGGTGCACAATCATATTCTCTTGCAAGTAATGACAGTTTAATTCTTCATTTCCAGTTCTTCTGCCTTTTCTTCTTTCTATGCCTTATTGCACTAGCTTGTATCTCTATTACAAGACTGAATGAAAGTCGTGATAATGGGCATCCTTGTCTCCTCCTTGGCCTCAAGGGAAATATTTCCATATTCAACTTTTGAGAATTATATTTCCTGTAAATTTTTGTAGATTATTCATTGTATTTAAACATCCCCTCTCTATTCCTTGATTGTTAAGAACTTTATCATGAATAGGTTCATTCACTTATGCTTCCCTCGGGGTTCTCTCTTAATTAAAGATGCCATCATCCATCCAGCTATAAATACCTGAAACCAAGAAATCATCTCTGACATCTGTCTACAGTTAATCTAACACCAGGTCTTAGAGATTTTATCTCTAAAACATATCTCAAATCCATTCACATATCTCCACCTCCACTACCACCTTGTCTAACCACTATCATACCTTGCTTGGACTACTGCATCAGCCTTCAAACTCATTTCCTAGTGGTGCTCCCACAGGACTCACCCTTCACTTTGCTCCATTTATTGTACACAAAGCAACCAGCACAATCTTTTAAAATGCAAATTTGATGTTATTCTCTTGCTTAAAATATCTCAATGACTTTCTAAGTATTCATAGGATAAGGCATAAAATCCTAATAAAATCTGCAAATTTTGTTATGGTCTGAAATTTACCTATATCTCAGCATAATACCACAGAACTCTCTATCTCACTCTGAATTCCAGTTACACTGACTTTATTTTACTTCCTCAAGTATACTATTCACCCTCTAGTCTCAGGGCATTCACTTGATACCCAAGAGATTTAGGAACATTTGGCATTCTGGTCGATAGTTTCTTATTGATATCCCCTAAATTTCAGTCAGGTGAAAAATAATATGGTCAAGTCACCTTCCATATGCCTCTCCAAGTAGGTGGGCCCATAACTGGGAGCAAATTCCTCTTGAATACTATTCTCCAGGATGCTAGGCCCTGACTGATTTCCTATTACCCAGCCTCAAGATATCAAGGACTCAGGAAAACATAAAGGAGCTTCCACAAAGAGAAATGGTTGTGGTCTACTGATGAAGAAATATGCAGATATCAAGGCCTAGTTCTCTCTATGATTATCTTTGTGACTTTGTGTAAATCATACTCCTCTAATTCTGCTTTTCTTGGGGAAAATGGTCATAATAATGTCTACCTAAAATAATCTAATATTGTTTATAAAAGGATAAACTAAAATGCATATTAAGAATATTGAAAAATGATCTCCAATTATTAATTATTACTATTGTTCAGGGTACTGTTATTTCAGAATCAAATAGTTACAGAAATACGTTATAATCCTTAGAGAAAATAGAATAAATCTTGGAAAATTGGCATATCTGGCTACACAGCTGGATAATTACTAGAGCACAGCTTCCTGTGTCTGGCAGGAAAAATTTACATGGTGAGGCAACTAACAACAAAACAATATTTTCCAGGCAACTCTTTCACTTGAATGTGCATCTGTCCTTGAACCCAGTCCTGTTAGTCACCACAGTTTCACATTAAGTCATATACATCATGACACAAACGTTATACAGAAAAGGAGATAGAAGTTTTTAAAAAGAGGCATCTGTATGTTTCATGAGAACTTCCATAAACAGTGTTAGCTGCTGAGATTGTAGGATCCACAAAGGAGATTTTATCACTGGGAATGAGGTAGCTCATGATAAGTAAAAGAATATATGACAATAAAACATCTATATTTCACAGATCAAGATTGTTGAACACGGCACTTCAGGTTGAATAAATTTCTTGCAGTATTTTCTGAATTAGACACAATTGAAAAGCAGAATTTATCATTGCCAAGCCATGCAGCAGAAAGTTTTTGTGACTACAAATACTACTAAAATATATCTACTAAGATATCATTCATTTTAAGGCTATGAAGATAATAAGCCATTATGGGCATCCTCAAACAACTTTTCTCCAGGACACTTTTTACTTACGTGGATAGGATGTTTCAAATATAGCTTTCAGAAAATCCCATTCCTTGATCAGTCAGCAATGCCTAAGTAGCTCCTCTCTACCAGACTACCCTTATGACTAAGGTGGATGCTAGTCCTTGTAAACAAACAGGATACACTGTGCAAATCCCACAATTATCCACACCACACATCATAATTTTCTAGAAGTCAATTCTTCCTCTTTTAGCTTTTTGGATTGAATAGTCTTTATTTTTTTAACCTGTTCTTGTATAGTTTCTTTCCCTACCTTGAATATATCATACTCTGTTTTTTTAAATATGACCATGGAATTCCAGGGGGCAGGAATCAAATCTGATAATTCTCAGTAGCAGTTCATGGTACATAGCAGATACATCACAAATGGCTGTTAAATAAACAAGCAAAAGAAAAAATGAGGGAAATCATTCTAACAAGAATGACTCTTTCCCTCCATCCATTCCTATATCGGATAATTTCTGTTTGCCCATCCAGGTATACTCTCTACTACTCTTTATTCCGCTCTGAGCCCCAGGAAACTAGGTTATATGGACTGCTTGAACATGTTCCCTTGCCCTTAGGTCTCTGTTTTGGTTTGGCAGATGGCAACTACTGGCAGGAGATGAGAGGGCAGGAGGGAGATTGAGGTAGAAATACTATTCCTCTGATTTCTTCTGTATAGAGTCGCTTCAGACTGCCTGTGTCCCTCAATCCTTGTCTCCAAAGCGTTCACTCCCAATCTCCTGTCTTAGACCTTATAGATAGTAATGATCGCCACCGTTAGCAGTCCTGGGGTACTACACATTATCCTTTTGTGGTTTTCTTAGCCCTGCACACACTTTGTAAAAGTCCCTTTATTAAAATCTCTTTGAATAATCCTAATTTGGTTGTACCATCTGTTTACTACCAAAACTCTGATATAGTGTTTCATAATACTTTTTATCAAGCTAAAATTTACATACAGCACAATGTACATTTGAAGAGTGTTGGGAAATATACACATCCACATAGCTGATACCACAATCAAGATGCATTTCACACATTTTTCTGATTTCTACTGCATAGATGAGTTAGGTCTGTTCTTGAACTTCATATAAAGGTGAACCTATAGTAAGTACTATTTAATTTTGGGCTACTTCTGTTCAATAAAATGTTTTTAAGATGCAGCCAGTGTTTTTCTATTGCCCAGTAGCAATCCATTGTTTGACTGCATACTAATTTGATTATTCATTAACCAAATGGACATTTGGGTCATTTAAAATTTTCACCTATAACCTTTCTTCAGCAGTTTTTCTTATAGATATATCTTTTCATTTCTATTGGATAAGTACCTAGAAGTGGAATTCCTGGGTCATAAAGTAGTTATATGCTTAATTTTACTAGAAACTACCAAAAAGTTTTCCAAAATAGTTGTCCCATTCTATACTCCCACAAACAATATGTGAGCAGTCCAATTTCTCCACATCATTGCCAACACTTGGTATGGTCAGTCTTTTCAATATTTGTTATTTTCAAGGGCATGTACTCATATCTCAATGTGGTTTTAATTTGCACTTCTCTAACAGCTAATGATGGTGAGCACATTTGCATGTGCTTATTTGCCATGTGCATATTTTCTTTGGTGAAGTTTCACTTCAAGCCTTTTGTGAATTTTTTATCAGGTTTTTTGTTTTCTTATTACTGAGTCTTTGAAGTTCTTTATCCATTCTGGATACATGTTCTTTGTTAGATATATTTACTGAAAATATTTTGGCCCAGTCTGTGGTTTGTCTTTTTATTTATTGATATTGTCTTTTGATGAGCAAAAGTTTTTAATTTGATGAAATCCAATTTATCAATTTTTCTTTTATGGTTAATGCTTTCTGAGTCTCATCTCAGAACTACTTGTCAATACCAAGTTTGCTAAGATTAATATGAAGATTAAGCTGAATTTCTATGTTTTCTTCTATGAGATCTATAGTTTTAACTTTACATTTAAATCTATAATCCATCTTAAGTTAAAAATTTTTGTTGGTATAAGATAGTGGTCAAGTTTCATATTTTTCTCCATAAATATCCAGTGGCCTTGCCATCGTTTGTTGAAAAGTCTAACCCTTCCACAATGAATTTCCTTGATGTATTTATCAAAAATCAATTGATTGCATACATGTGAGCATATTCTGGACTCTAATTTGCTCCACTGATCTATTTGTCTAATCCTGGACTAATACAACACTGCCTTTATCACGTAGCTTTATAGTAAAACTTGAAATCAAGTAGTGTGAATCCACCAGCTTTGTACAATATTTTCAAGATTGCTTTGCCTATTCCGCATCTATAATTTCCATATAAATGTTAAAATCAACTTGTTACTATCTACCCAAAAGCTTTTTGGGATTTTGACCGGGATTTCATTGAATCTATAGATTTAATTTGTGGGAAAATTAATATCTTGACAATTTTGAATATTCTTTTCCATTAACATGGTATCATGCTCTGTTAATTTAGGTCTTCTTTCTCTCAGCAATGAGTTGGAAATCTCAGTATATAGGTCTTATATGTCTTTTATTTTGTTCCTGATTATTTTATGCTTTTTATGCTATTGTACACAAAATGTAATTTCTTAAATTTCATTTTCCAATTGTTTTTACTAGTATGTGTAAACACAAATGGTTTTCTATCTTGACTTTGTATATAGTCATTCTGCTGAATATTAGTTTCAGTCCTTTTTAGTTATGGTACATCGCTTAGAGATTTTTTTATGTACATTCCTGCCATCTTTATAAAGACTGTTTTTTTTTTATTTTTTAATTTTTTATTTTTTTTAAAGATTTTATTTTTTCCTTTTTCTCCCCAAAGCCCCCCGGTACATAGTTGTGTATTCTTCGTTGTGGGTTCTTCTAGTTGTGGCATGTGGGACGCTGCCTCAGCGTGGTCTGATGAGCAGTGCCATGTCCGCGCCCAGGATTCGAACTAACGAAACACTGGGCCGCCTGCAGCGGAGCGCGCGAACTTAACCACTCGGCCACGGGGCCAGCCCCAACAATGAGAATCTTTCAAAGATTTGTAAAAATTCCCTATAGAGCAGGTGTTGCGGTCAGAGAGATTTAGGTTTGAAGACTGGTTTTGCTATTTTATTGCTATGTGATTTGGGGCAATTTACTGAATCCAAATTGCTTCATCTGAAAAATAAGAACGATATCATGTTTCTTAGAATTCTTGTGACAGTTCTAAAATGTATCAATATGCCTAGAGCAATGCCTGATGTAGAACAGTATTCAATAAATGGTAGCACTAATAACTGTATTACTAATAGCAGCATTAGTACTCATATGTAGGCAAATGACCTTAAACATGCCTCTTAACCACAACTGTAATGCTTTCTCTTGATAGCGAAATTACATTTAATAACTCTAAATCCCTGCCTCTCAATGTGGCTTCTCTTAAAATATAGAAAGTATCAATAAGTTCCTTAATCAACTTAAACTGCATTCACAGGTAGACATAGATAAACTTTGAATTTGGCTATGCCTGAAGTTTAAATTTTAAGATATCTTTGATATTTAGCTTTAGTTCATAATTCAGATTTATCTGGAAAGCATCAGACAAAAATATGAGGGACAAAAAGAAAACAGCTGAATCTATGATTCAAAACATTCAATATGCACAGAAATCAATCAGTGATATTGGTAAAGATAAAAAAGAGCTGCTAGGGAAATGAATAATACTATGACATGTGCTTAAAAATAACTAGAGTGGATGATTCTGTTTGGCAGCTACAGTGTTCTACAAACATTAGGACTTTTACCTAAAGTGGACTTTAGGAAAGTGGACTCTGAGATAACATCTGTTGTCAATCTTCCTCTTTTTGCTTGAGGAAGATTAGCCCTGAACTAACATCTATGTGAATCCTCCTCTATTTTGTATGCGGGATGCCACAGCATGGCTTGATGAGTGGTGTGTAGGTCCAGGCCCAGGATTCAAACCTGTGAACCCTGAGCCGCTGAAGCAGAGCACCCAAACTTAACAATATACCACTGGGTCGGCCCCTTAATATTGATTTTTAAACCCAAATCTCTGGTTCCTGGTATCTGAAAAGGAAGTTTGGACTTTATATTTAAGGTAACATGTAGCTTTCTTCTAGAATTTTCTCATGGAAGTGATAGAAATAATTGCTAAAATAATCTAAATTCTCTTATAACTCTAACAACTTTCTTATGGTATGTGATTTACAGGGTAGTTTCTGGATAGAGAACTTACATGTTCTCCATTCCCACATCTAATACAAAAACCTATAAGGTTTAAGCTAAAATTGTTTAGCTATTTTGATTAGGATATATTTATCATGGAAATCTAAATCTGCCAGTCCATTACTTTGAACAGTTTCATAGTCATTCTTTTCACAGCTCTATACTCGTGATCTGAAATATCCTTCATGTACCACACTATTAATTTCATGTGACACCCTTTGAAATCCCTACTAAATTTTCATGAAGGAAATAGAGCCAGACAGCACGAGTAACCGTACACCTACATAAATCTTGAATGGAGTCGGGAGCAGGGCAGTGAAACAATGACCTGGAGTAGAATTTTATAAATTACTTCTCCTGTATAACACTGAATTATAGTTGTGTGTTGTATTAATGTGAAGCCTAAAATTATTACTGCAGTATTAATTTCTAGTCAGTATAAATGGCTTAGGAAGATTTCTATCTTAAAAACAATAGCTTGGATGAAAATCTCTTGGTTAACTGTGGGCATTTATTTTAAGGTGCAATAAATACTGATATAATTTTTTAAGTTGGCACATATGTTTTAAAGATATTACTTGAGTTTTTTCTCCCACGATTGTTTTGAGTTTTCAGGAGTTTGCAAGAATAATATGGATGATGGATATTTTCTTCATTCTCAAAATTGCCATAACTTCCAAGTAAATGTAAAGGAAAGATTTTTGAGAGTAAAGAATGAGTCAAACTCATTTTTTAAAATTTCTTGGTGCCTAACACACTGTATTATATTTCATAGGTATAGAGCAACTGTTCCCTGAATTGAATTGACTCAGGTAGTCTCTACTGTGAATGGATTTTGCCTTTGGGAATTAAGTCCTTAATCCAGAACTTTACTCTGCCTGAGGACTGTGCTCTATTTTCATATTATGCACAGTCAGTAACACATTGTCTCTCAGGTCACGGGTATATCATTCAGTAAATTCTAACTACAGAGTTATAGCTTGTATCATGATGGAGTGAAAGAAAGTACTAGAGCTAGTACTAAAGTAATTAGGCGTAGAAAACTCAACAATCCTAAAAATGTATCTTCAGTTTCATGTGAAGTTTTGTTCATCATATATACCTTGGTACCTTTGTGTAAATTGCACCCATTCACCATGGAACTCTAATCCTGAAACATAAAGAAGGCACCTTATTAAACTCTGACAATAATTGAGTTCTAAATAAGGCTGTTGAGCAGCTAAAGTATTGAATTTCAAGGACCATATTAAAAAAATTGACATACATAATTTAAATATTTATAGCTGACATTCCATAGGTTTTACAAAATTAAAATTACAATAGGAAACATCAATGAATCCTAAAAAAGAAATATACATAAAGTCATTCATTACTCTGGAGTGAATTTAGACACTGACCTAACCTTTGCTATTTCTGTGATAAAATAAGTATTGATTAGAGCATTTTTATTTAGGATTATTTTAATCAGAAAAGAATACCTCATTATCACCTATCAATCAGATGTCTTCCCAATTGTTCCCCTTTAAATATCTACTACGGTTTAAGAAAGGTAATTTAGTATTTTCAGAAGCCAAATATAGATTTAAACATACAAAAATATGTTTTTTTAAATTTTTAACTTGACTAAACATAATATTTTATTTCAGATATTTCATTATCATTGATTTATTTCATTTTTGTCAAAAGCAATAATTTGTACTTAGATTAGATTAAAATTTATTATGTTCACTACCTACTTGTTTATTATCAAGACTAAGTTTGAAATAATAATTTGAGATTTTTTATATTTTTAATGATTCACTAATAATTCAAAAGGAGATGTCAATTTTATGAACTATCAATCACAAAAAATATACCTGTCAAATCTACAAAATTAGATGTAAATATAGGATCTAAAATTTTGGGCAAACTAATTTCAAGGGTCTATTGCACTGGCACTTAGGCATGTAGTACACAAAGATTAATCCTGCTTAAGACAGTAAACTACAAATATTAATCCTTTGAAGTACCAAATAAGTTTGATAAATGAATATGTGAGGCAGCCTATTCTAAAAACTTAGGCCCAAAGAGGCAAATTGGTGAGAAATCATTTCCTTTCTCATTCCAGAGTTGTGGAAAGAATAAATAAAAGACCTGAAAATGTAGTCTGAGAATTTCAACGTGAGGAAATTCTATAAAAACAAATAAAATTTAAATAAAACCAGGTTACATTTCAAAAGGCTCATTGGTACAATCAAGCCCTGTATTTTATTCTTTCTGTCATAGGGAAGGATAGCTCAGCCTTTCTGGAAAGCCATAGTCTGTTATAACAAAAAGTACACGAAATTTGCAATCAAATATACGTAGGTTCTATCTACAGGTCTATAACTTACCAGCTGTGAAACATCAGACATCTTAACATCTATGAACTTCAGCCCTATATGTGTAAAATGAGGATATCTTATTAATATGAAAATTATATAAGATAAAGGATGAAAATAACCTAGGACAGTGCATAGCACATAGTTGGAATATAACAGATGGTAATTGCTTTTATCTTTTTCCCCTTTTATATGCATGGTCAAGTGTTAAATGGCTCATGCAACAGATCTCTTAAACCCTGCCAGAATTTAAACATCTCCTTCAAAATACATAGCCTCCCTGGAAAACATAATAGACTTTGTCTGTATATGTTTTCACGGTCTTTTCTGATTATTGGTTTTGTAGGTATCTTTATACATGCAGTCTTTTCTTAATTTTCTCCTGGGGGCATTACCGCAAGTCATGTTTTTCATGTTAGACTAACCATTCCTGCCTCCAGTACATCATGTAATTCAAATGTAAAAAAGAACACAGGAAACTGAAGGACGCAAATACGTCACAAGGATTGAGGAAAAACAAGTCATCTATCTTGAGAAGATACTGCTCCTCAAATGTGAATTTGGTTTAAAAATTAAAACATAGCACAGTCATTAATCATTATTTATTCATGTTTGCAATGTAGAGAAAATTTCATTGCACAATTTCTAAAATGAATGGAGTTATCATAAACACAGATTTTAGGCCTATTAAGCTAATAAGAAATAATTTGTGTTTTCTAGTAATTAGAATTGCTTTGAGACCACACGATGGCTTTTATCTTTTTCATTTTGAGCAAATAACTTTTATGCATCATCTTCTTTGTATGCCTTCAAATTAAGTAAACCCACTCAAACTAAAGCTTTACTACCCTTGTTTTTTCCCCTCACCAAAATATTCTTCAAACTGTAATAGACAATAATGAAAGTATAGTGATATGTGTATAAGAAGACTTAAATATATATTTAATATATTTATTAAGAACTCATCAGTAATGAAATGTTTGATCTATTCTTAAGATGAGCCATAGTAACCAAAAGCTTGTGATGGTTTATTATTGTTAATACTAATAAAAATAAATTATAATAACAATAGCACCTTATATTTAAATAGCACTTAAACAGTATACAAGACTTTTTATGTATCTGATGCCATTTTAACACTGTCAGTATAGATAAGTAAATGTGAAATATGAAATAAAATACATATTAAATTAGATGAGCATATGACCTTAATATGGCTCACTATTGTTTTCAAAATAAAGTCCAAATGTCTCGTCGTTGCGTACAAGACCTTTCACAGGCTGATTGCACTCCCCCTTTGTAGGCTTTTCTTCTACTGCAACTTTCCCCATGACCATTGTTCCAGCCTCAGGAGATGATTCATTATACTACAAAGGAATCATATACTTTTTCGCCTTTGAGTCATTATCCATGCTGTTTCTTCTACTTGAAACATGGCTGCCTCCCTCCGTTTAAATCAGCCAAAATAGCATAAACGTCTGTTCCCATAGAAAGCATTCCCCTCCTCCTTTCCTACTTCCTCAAAGGCATTTGTTAAGTGTCTGCTTCTGACTTTTCATGGTACTTTGTTGTGGCAGTTCTTACAGCACCTATCATGATAGAACACATTTCTCTTGCCAGTCTTATTGCAATGTGTTTTCAAATGGTCTCTCTGCTCCCTATTTGATCCCTTTAACTGTAGGAATCAGAGCAATTTTTAAAAAATCAAGATCTGATCATGCTACTCTCCTTTTAAAAATATCCAATAATCTCAAATCTTTTAATTTCCTTCTTCAATCTCTGTACTTCAGCCACACTTGCCCTCTTTCCATTCCTCATAATCACTAAATTCTTCCCACCTCAAGGCCCTCATACATAGGAAGCCTACCAAATAAGAAAACATAAATTGAAGGAATCTGAATCTCTAATGACTTTAGAAACATTATATTAATATTAGACTTCTTATTTGAGCCATTTCTTTTTGTTGTCTCATATACTGATCAAAACTGACACAGGGATCTCCCAGGATAGAGTCCATTAACTAAACTTTAATGGAACCTATTTTCAGTGAACATCTTTTTCAATCAAACCCAAACTCAGACCCCTGTGCTAAATTAGAGGGGCAGGGCTCAAGGGGAGGGGATGGGAAACACATAGGAGGAATTGACAAGCAAAAATAGAGTCTAGATGTACCAGAGTATTCGGTAGGTTTCCATGCAAGAATTCAGGATCTTGGAGACAGGGGAACAAGGTAGTAATCTAGTGTTCTGAGCTGACAAAATGAAGACAGGATATCCGGAGGGGATGGTAAATATGCTGTACAATTTCAGCTCCCACTCATCCCTTCAGTGCCCAAAGAAGTCATAACTAATGGATCTTGTGTTGAGCTAAGCTCAGGCATAGTCTCAGAGTTCTTCTCAACCCAGTGCTGTAGATGACCATATTCCTAATTGACTATCACGGTCTTCAAGATGAAACCTATTGACATCGTTGTCCTCATATGTAGGAACTGAATAAACTGATGTGGGTCAAATAACCAAGTTTGAGGAAAAGAGCCCTGAATTGCAGAAGCCAAGCATGAGGCAAGGACGAATATCTTCTTCTCATCTCCTCTCATTTGCTCTAATGTTATTGACTATAATGTCCCCAATATCCTCTCTAATCATGTCATATGCAACTTCCTCTTTCTATATTGGATGACTCACTTGTGGTTTCTTTCATGGATACTGTATTATTAGGGCCAGGCTATAGTCCTATCCAACAATCCAGGCAATGGTCATGTTTATTATCCAAGTCTATCTGCTGCCTCATTTGAACATATTTTCATAAACTATTTTTTTTTCACATTAAACTAGCATCTTTAGAATCAGAGCTTGGATACTGGTACTATGTGTTGGGCCTGATGCTTTGCCCTAGAATAAAAGAACCGTCAACTGCATCTAAGAATCTCCAGAAATAGCTAGGGTATGGAATTTAAAATCATTTCACATTAAATCAGGACAACATCTTGGTAAAATAAAAAGGAAATATACCTGTAGTAGGCAGAAGTCCATGATGGCTCCCATGAGCTCCACCTCCAGTTGTTACCCCATGATTAGGTTCAGTATGTAGCAAAGATGGAGGGATTTTCAGATATAATCAAGGAGCAGGACCGGGTGACTTTAAGTCAATCAAAAAGGAAATTGTCTTGAGTGGGTCTGATTTAACAGTTAGAAGCCCTTTCAAAAAACTTGAGTCTGGCCTTCCTTTGAGGTCATAGATGCTCTCCTGCTGGCCATGTGGCAGCACAACAAATGAGTTCTATGGCTGCAAAAGAGTGAATTGTGCCAACAACCATGTGAGCTTAAAAAAGAACCCTGAGCCTCAGCTGAGACCCCGGCCCTTGGCAATACCTTGACTGCAAACCCTGAGCTGAGGCCCTAGCTAAGTTGTGCCCAGACTTCTGATCCATGGAAACTATGAAGTAATAAATGGATGTTGTATTAAGCTATAAAATTATTTATATCTATATATACCTTAAATATATAGATATAGATATGCCTCTGTGTGCATAAAAATCAATAAACATATATATTGATATATAGAGTGCTTACTGTGTTTAGTGAGTTGAATGGTGGCCACCCAAATGATATGCCCATGTCCTAACCCTTGGAACCTGTGAATGGGAACTTATTGGAAAAAGGATCTTTATAGATATAACTAAATTAACGCTCTTGAGATGAGATCATCCTGGACTTATGATGAACCCAAAATCCAATAACTAGCATCCTTATAAGAGAAAAGAGAAGGAGATTTCATATACAGAGAGACACACAGGGAGGAGAAGGCCATGTGGAGATGGAGGCAAAGATTGGAGTGATGTACCCACAAGACAAGAAACACTGGGGGCCACCAGAAGCTGAAAGAGGCAGGGGAGGATTCTCCCCTAGGGCCTCCAGAGAGTCTTTGGCACTGCTGACACCTTTATTTTAAACTTTCAACCCCCAGAACTGTGAGAGAATAATTTTTTGTTGCTTTAAGCCATCAAATTTGTGGTGACATTTTAGGTCAGCCCTAGGAAACCAATTCACTATGTGTGTAGCAATGAGGGTTGGAAAGATAAAGTGGATGCAGATTCTACACTTCAGGAATTCATAATCTAGTATAAAATCTATACGGAGATTAAAGTAAAGTAAAAATACAATGGCATAGGCCAAAAGAGAGAGAGAGAAAAATTGGTTCTGGTGTGAAAAGAGGGAAGATCTACCACATAGGGATGGATGGGGCAATCGGTGAGTTTTCCTAAAAGGAAATAATTGTTAATGGAAGTAACGATCTGGACATGAAGATGTGTGAGATGTACGTTCCAGATAGAATAGCAATAAGCACCTGTGAAATCTTGCCTTTTTTGTTAAAGCTGCCTACCACCTGACATCCATTGCACGTTAGTTTCATCTAGCATGTCTGTAGTAAAAATTTCAACATTTAACATATTCTCATTTAAGAGTTCAAATGTTCTGTGTAAATTCAAAAGAGCATATCAAGTTCTAACTATGCAATTTGGTATAAATCTCAGAAAGAAAATTCTTCTCCTCTTTCAACTATTAGGCACTATAGAGTACCATTAAACAAAATGGCACGAAAATGGAAACTTGAAATCATATAGCAATGATGACAATACGAAATAAGTTGAATGTGCATGTCTGATGTTGCACATATATGGGTAATGATACCAGTCCAACACTTACTGACCTTTATACATTCAACAGTAGTTCTTACTTAATTCAATTTTGCATTTCAAATGATGCCATGGCATATAATTTGCTGTTAGAATCAATAAGCAATTTGAGGATTTTTGTTATCACACCCACCATTTAAAATTAGTAAACTTTTCTCATGAAAATTGAATTCAAAAAATTGTTATTGCAGGGGTAACCAATAGGAAATAGAAAGCATATTTCTTGGAGCTTTGTAAAACACACAGGTGACAGAATTAAAATAGAACTAGTCAGGAAAAGATCTAATATAATTATTGGTTGCATCAGTGTATAAAAACCCACTTTTTGATTGTATACTGTATGAAGGTGAAACTTTTATTAGACCAGAAAATTTACATGTATTAAACTAGTAATCACCTCAATTCGTAGAGAAAAGCATGAGTGTATATAAAAAGTCTCTCTCTCACATACACACACACAAGCGATTCTAAATATACTTTAAGTCAAGCCACTAAACTCTTACCTTCACTTTCATCAGTAAAATGATGATTACACACTCACACACATAGTTCTGTCTTTGTTACCTCACAGAAATATCATGAAAAAGAAATGAGATAATGTGTGTACAAGTGCTTTGTAAACTGGGACTCATCACTACGTCTAATGATGAGAGATAAAGATGAGTTCAATAAGGAAATCCATTAAAAATTCAGCAATGTTGACATAGTTCCACCCTGAAGATTTTACAGGAACAGTAAACAAGTAACAAATTTAACAGATTCATATCTCACCTCCAATTCGTCTGTCCTTTAATGTTAATTAAAGCCCTAATCTATAGTAACACAGCTCTTGGCAGGAAGTTAGGGAAGTCAGTGATAATAGCCAAGGGCCATGGACATAACCCAGATAAAACTGGGCATTCTCATCCCTACTTTAATGCCTGTTTCAGCGTGGTGACACATGGAAATAAAACTCAAATTGGACTCCAAAACTGTCTTAAGAGCAATGTACATCTTGATAGATGGTTTCATGAGGATACAAAGAGGCGAATTAGTAGTGATTACACAGCAAAACTTCCTGTGTTCTCTTTCACCTATGCCTTTATTCTAAATTCTAAACCCCATACTCAACCAAGGCTACTCTGATCTCTTCTCTTTCTTTCCCCTCAAAACACTGTTTACTTCGCCTTCCTGGATTCATTCCTCCCTTTGGTTATGCTCACGTCATCAACTTCCTTCCTGGATCCTTTATTTTTTTTCAACCTGTATTTCCATGTACATTTTATTTTGAACATTAACATCTCCTTCTCTAAGATTTTTTAATTTTGCATTTCAAAAAATTATGCTGCTGAGCACAACAAGGGGTAATTTAGAAGCACAAAGTTTCCTCCTCCTTAAAAGTAGGGTGAGTATATATAATGCTTCTACTATAACATATATATATTTTCCCTGACACGTACAGACTTCTTGGGAAAGTGATTTATCTGTGTCAACTTGAACTTCCTAAATCTAATTGATGACCTAGAGGTCAGCAAAACAAGGCCTTGCAGCTGTAGATCACAAAATTTATACTTTAAAAGAAATGCAGTCCCCCTCTCCTCAACAAGAAGAGGTACCTGGTTCTTCTCCAGAGGCTACATATTACCATTTAAACAAAGTCAACAAGCTGAGGAATGCATGTATATATGTACAAAATATTATATATATGTGTATATGTTATTTATATTACAATAGTGCCCCCTATCTGCCAGGGATATGTTCCAAGGATCCCCAGTGGATGCCTGAAATCCAGGATAGTACTGAAGCCTATATATACTATGTTTTTTCCTATACACACATATCTACGATAAAGTATAATTTACAAACTAGGCACAGCAAGATATTATCAATAATAACTAATAATAAAATAGAACAGTTATAACCATGTGCTGTAATAAAAGTTACCATAGTTCTTAGAAACCTCAGCATATGATTTCTTTTTCTTTCCTTATTAAGTCGAGAACTTTCACCTTTTCACTTAAAGGAAGTACTTTATGGCTTCCTTTGGCGTATCTAAATTGCCAGCATCATTACTCTTGCGCTTTGAGGCCATTATTAAGTAAAACAAGGGTGACTTGAACACAAGCACTGCGATACCACGACAGTTGATCTGATAACGGAGATGGCTACTAAGTGACTAACAAGCAGGGAGCATATACAGCATGGATCTGATTAACAAAGGGCTGATTCACGTCCTGGGTGGGAGGGAGAGGGATGGCGTGAGATTTCAACACACTACTCAAAATGGTGCACAATTTAAAATTATGAGTTATTTCTGGCATTTTCCATTTAATATTTTCAGATAGCAGTTGACCACAGGGAACTGATACCATGGAAGGCAAAAACCACAAATAAGGGGTGACTACTGTATATTAATATTAATCTAGTAATATTATTATATTACATTATTACATTATATATATTATATATTACAATATTTTACAATATATACATTATACATTATATTAAAATTGCATAATTATAAGTATAGTATTTAAATTAAATTATAATATATTAATATATATTAATATACTTTATAATATATAAGATTATATATATAAAGTTATTAAAACTAAAATGGGATAGATCCACAGTAAGGAATGACAATTAGATCAGGAATGGAATAAAACATTCAGAAATAGATTGAAATCTAACTATGAACTGAATATATCATAACGGTAGCATTTCAAATCTGTGAGGAAGACAAATTTTAGTTAAATTAACTGGAGACATTTTTGAGATAAAATGAAACTCCTATGTTTATTCATATACAAGTAAATGTATTCCAGAGACTTAAGAAAAGAGATTAAATTATTGGAAGACTATTTCCCAAAATTCCAAGTATAGAAATTTGGAATAGAGGGCACTGAACCAAAAGAAGAAAAATGAAGTTTTGAGCACACAAAATATAAAAACAAGTCAATATTATGAAAGATATTGTAAAAAAATTTCAAATGCAAGTTGTTAACTGGGAGAAAATGCTACATAGTTAACAAAGGATTGATCCATCCCAATATAAAAGAAAGCTTCCATATTCCATTAAAAAGACAATACAAATGAGCAAAGGAAATGAAATGGATGTGCTAGGCATCTCCTGTTTGCCCTCCCTTATCCACTTCCTGCTCTTCTGATGGCTTTATATCCAAGTTGGACCCATATGGATTACATCACTTGGCTCCATTGTCCCGTAGTTTCCCATGATGTTTGGCCAATGGGAGACACTGTAGGAGATGAGGATTGGAGGATAATGAAGGATGGTTATTCCTCACCTCCCTCCCATTATCTTCCTTCCTATTCACTATGGATTGGCTGTGTCTCTCTACTAAAGAGCACAGCTCCTGTCATTCACCCCACCCTATCACCTAGGCTGCTCTTGCCCCTTCAGGCCTAGTGGTGCTATGAGCTCCCTGTTGTTACCACCTCTGGGGTACTGCATTATGCCTTGTTGATCTTCTTAAACCAGAGGTCCTCAAAGTGTAGTTCCAAGACCCCTTCAGACCCTGCAACACTTTCAGAGACTGTATGAGGTCAAGTTTATACTCAAGATGTTATTTACCTCTTCCATAACAGATTGAATGCACAAGTAAATATACAGCTATATTCTTCTAATCAGACAGCAAAGACATCTGTAAAACTGCAAAACAAGGCAAGTCTTATCATTAATGGTGTTGTGGAGAATATAGTTTTCATAAATTATTTTTTATATACTAACATACAATTGGCTTATTAATGCTTTTTAAATGAAATAGATATTATTAAAATACTTAATTTTAAAGTCTAACACACACACATATATATATATATATATATATATATTTTTTTTTAGGAAGATCAGCCCTGAGCTAACTACTGCCAACCTTCCTCTTTTTGCTGAGGAAGACTGTCTCTGAGCTAACATCCATGCCTATCTTCCTCTATTTTATATGGTGGATGCCTGCCACAGCATGGTTTTTGCCAAACAGTGCCATGTCCGGACCCGGGATCCGAACCAGCGAACCCCGGGCCACTGAGAAGTGGAACGTGCGCACTTAACCGCCGTGCCACCAGGCCAGCCCCTAAAGTCTAATATGTTAAATGTAGATAAATCACATGAATAAAAGTTCATGGATGTCCTTAATTTTTTTTATTTTGTGGTCTGGAGTCCAAATGTTTGATAACCATTACCTAAAACACTACAGTCACCTTTATAAATAGTCCTCTTTATTTAACCCTCTTAAGTTTGTTTCATTTGAGTATGCCATATGCTACTGGGCAGGACCCTGAGTGGTGCGCTGCAAATGCATAGAAGAGACATAAATTGCCAGTAAACCTCACTAATAGTTAAAAAGAAATAGTACAATGAAGAGAGAGAATTTTACACTGACAAGTTTTTCCTGTGAGTTTTGGAACATCCAATTTTGTCTCAGAATATAAGGAAGCAAGGATTTTTATTTATTTTTTGGAGTGTAAATTGGTACAAATTTTTGGAGGACAATTTTTCACTATCTCTTAAAAGTGGAAATGTGAATGCTTTATGACCCAATGTTTCAATTCTAGAAATCTATCCTTCAGAAATAAAATTGTGAGTACTTAAAAATATCATTACAATTATATCCACCACAGCACTGTTTGCAAAAGCAAAAAGGAAAATAAAAATGCAAATGAAAAACCTGAATGTTCATCAAAAGAAAATTAGATAAAATATTGTAAAGCCACACAATTAAATATCATGTAAATGTTTTAAAGCAAACAAAGTGATATATTATAATATATAGTATATACTATGATATATTAAGCGTAAAAGGTAAGTTGTAAAATAATATATATCATAGACTATTTTCATGTGCATGTGTATACATATGCATATATGTATATCTTTCTGTGTAAATATGAGACTATCTGGAACAAATTACTTGATAGATGAGATGGGCAGAGTAGAGGTGAAGACTTTCACAAAAAGCAATTTTTCAAAAGAAAATGCAAGAACTGAAAAAAAACGTAGGCTGAGGTTATTTAAAATATGAACAAATACCCCAGCAAAACTGTCTGAATATTTTATTATATTGTTGATATTCATTGATATTCATAATAATGATTGTGGCTTCATAAAATAATTTTATGCTTAGCTTTATCTCTGCACAGATTTATAGTATGCTAGTCTATAGCAAACACACGCACACACACACATTTTATTATAATCGTAAAGTAAGAGAAGTTTGCAGTAGATTTTTCACTCTTCCATGACAGTTTGTTTCTAGTGTCCTTGTACTCTTCCAGTAATTAACTCCTTCTCACTCTAGCAGTAACCAGTTCTGGTATCACATATTCTGAAACTCATTCAGACCAATGTATTAAGCTTAACAAAGCTAAAGCTGGATGAGTTATCTCCAATACATAAAAAACTAACAAAATAAAAGAAATAAGCAAACAACAACACTCAGACCTAGGAGAGAGTATGCAAGACATGGATTTTTTTTTTAAAGATTTTTTATTTTTTCTCCCCAAAGCCCCCCGGTACATAGTTGTATATTCTTTGTTGTGGGTCCTTCTAGTTGTGGCATGTGGGACGCTGCCTCAGCGTGGTTTGATGAGCAGTGCCATGTCCGCGCCCAGGATTCGAACCAACGAAACACTGGGCCGCCTGCAGCGGAGCGCGTGAACTTAACCACTCAGCCACGGGGCCAGCCCCAAGACATGGATTTTAAGTCCTGCCTATGTCACTTATGATAGAGGACTTTGGCAAGTTGTGATATCCCTGGATTCTAGTTTCTCATCTGTAAAATATAAATACGACCTTGTTCCTAGCATGATTTTGAATTTCAAATCAGGTTAGGTACGTCAAAGTGTCTAATGTTTTCAGTGAGTTAGTTGAATTTAAATTAAAACCTTTTTTTTTCTCTCAATATAAAAACCATTAAGCAATGAAGAGATGTTGACTATAATATTTGGAGTGTCTGAGATATTTTATTTTTCCTGAAATCTGCCCATAATTTTAAAAGATCCTTTAGTCATTTGAGTGTACTGGTCAACTGCAAGCTGAGTAATAAGCTTTTAAGTCAGAATACAGGAATTGCATTTTCAAACTTCTATTCAAATGCTCTCAGGCAGGGAGGGTCTGAGAAGAGGGTGCCTGAGCAACACACAGATATTTACTGAACAACTCCTATATGTTGAGCACTGTTTTATTTCCTGGTCATATGGGAATGAACAAAACAGGTAAGTTATCTGTCTCCATTGGGCTTACATTATAGTGTGAGAGAAAAACATAAAGAATCAACAGAAATTTTAAAAAATGCAATTTCATTTATAGATAAATGTAAAGGAAGAAAAAAGAAGCTGGGTAAGGAAATTGTGACTAGGGGTGGCAAGGAGTGCTCCTTTCTTGGGTGTTGTGGTAGGAGTACTCTCTAGGAAGGGGATTTTACCAGAGACTTGAAGGAGGTAAGGCAGTCAGCTGTAAGGATATCTGGAGGAAGAGCATCCCCAGCAGAGGAAAGAATAAATGCAAAGGCTCTGAGTCTTGTTTGAAAAATAGCATGATGTCCAATGTAAATGGAGCTAAGGGAAGAAGAGCAGGAGTGTAGTTCAGAGAGGCAACAGGAGGCCAGAATACATAAAGGGCCTTATTTGTAGTGTGGTTTTTACTAACATATCAAGATCCATTATTACGGGGGTTGCAAACTTAGAATATATATTGAAGGCAAAGCCCACAGGATTTCCAGGGTATGAAGTGAGAGAGACAGATTGGCATCAAGTCTATGTATAATGGTAAAATGACAAAGATGGAAAAGATTGGGGAGGAGAGTACGACTGGATGACTGATGTAGTTCTCTTCTGGACATGTTAAAAGCAAGGTGTCTCTTAGATTTCCAAGTGGAGATATTGTATTTGCAGTTGGACGTGTGAGTCTGGATCTTCAGAGTCGTCAGAGTATAAATTGTGTGCAAAACCATGGTATAGGATGAGAATACTAAGCAAAAACACAAATAGAGAGAAAAGATGAGGGAAGAAGATGGTTCACTCAATATGTTCCAACACTTAGAGAGTGGAGGAGAAAAGACAGCAAGAGAGAATGAGGTGAAATAACATGTAAGTTGAAAGGCATACAAGATAATCATGAGGCCTCAAAGTGTAGGGAAGAATTCTTCAGAATCAGGGACCAGCCCAGTGTGACAACTGTTCCAGAAAAAATGAGTAATGTGAGGAAAGGCAATTGGGAATGATGGAGGTTGTTGGTGGCTTTGACAGGTGTGATTTCAGTGGAGAGACGGAGAATACCTGAAGGTTCTCGGTAGTAAGACACAAGATAGAAGCTTTCATTAGCAAGGAGAGTAGAGACATGAGGAAAGGGAGTATGTTGCATCCAGTGAGAAAGAGGATCTGTGTTCTAATAGAGGGCCTCATCTTTTTTATTTCTTCAAGATGGGGACTAGTATAGCAAGTTATATTGTTGATGGGAATGATCCAGTAAAAAGGTTGAAATTGAACATGAAGAAGAGAAAGTTAGGAGAAACCCATATTCTTCCTGAGCATACAAGAGGAGATGGGGGTCCAGGGTTCAAGTAGAGATATTTCACTAGGGACAATTTATGTGGTTTAACAATTCGAAAGGCAGCATATATGGATACAGATGTTGGGTCACTAGCCTTGATAGTGAGAAAATGAGAGCTAATTCCCATCTGATTGTTTCTAGTTTCTTGCAGAAATAAAAAAACGAGGGCTTCAGTTCAAAGTTAGACTTGAAGAATAGTAAAGGAGGTTTGATAAAAGGAAAAGTTTGAAATGGTCTTCTTGAAGAGTGAAAGTATAAATACGTTGGAAAATATAGCAAGATTGCCAGGCAGTGCTGAGTGTCCAGTCATGTGCTTTCCTCTAGCAACACTGAACCGCTCAGGGGCAGGTTCACGATATATGTGAGATTGGTAAGTAGGATAGAGGAGAGAGGAACAAGGGAGTGAGTGATTTTAATGATGGAGCATAGTATATAAACTGAGTAAAGGATGAGGTTGAGAATGAGCACTAAAAACATGGTATAGTCAATCAATGAAAGGTCATGCTGGGGCAAAAGAATTGGTGTTGGAGGTATTACAAGTGAACTAGAAACATAGGTAGGCCTGTTCAGAAAGTGCATGCCTGAAACAGATTTGGACTGTGAAGCTGTTATAGCTAAAGACAAGGTCTGGAGTGTGTCTATATAGTGGGTAGTTGGAGTGGAGGGGAAGAAAATACCACTAGATATACCCTTATATGAGAGACATACTGTCTATACTAAGAATGCTGACAGGCGAAGTGGTAGACAAAAAACTCCAGAAGTCCAGGTAATAAATCTACAGAGCATGAGAGCAAGTGACAAGGAGAAAGCAAAAATCAGTTACTCATTTGAGAAGACTGTAGGGGAGTCTGTATCATCAGTGGAATAACAGCTTTCACTTAAAACAAGAAGATAAAGGAAATATTAAAAGAGGTTAATGATATTAAGAGTTTTGCTGAGGACTATGAATTACATAGGGCAAAATAGAACATCTTGGAAGGTCATATAAGGGCAATTGGGTCAGATTAGGTTATGTACAAAGCTATTTGAAAGTAAGTGTCTGGGCAATTTAGGCATCTGCTGGTGAGTGAATATCAACAGGGATTAGGGGAATGATGGGTTTAGACCAGATGATCTCTTATGGGAAGTCATTTTTCAGTCATCAAGGAAAAGTTAAATTATGTCTGGTGTATGCTCTTAAGGAAGGTTAAGAAACATGTTCTGTGTCTGCCCAAAATGTTAACACATAAAAATATTAGCTCTATGAGAGGCAGTGTAATGCAGAAAAAACATAGACTCCAGATTCATCTCTGTTACCTAGTAGCTGGACAGGAGACTTTGGACAAGAGCTCTAAGTGCTCTGTGCCTCAGTTTCTTCATTTGTAAAGTGAAGATAGTGATATTACTGATCTCATAGGTCTTTTACAAGGTTTAAGTCAGTCAGTCTATGGAAGGTGTTTACCACAGTACCCCAAACAGACTAAGAGACCAAAATGCTAATGTTGTTACTATTATTAAAGTAATGATTTCACTTTTATGGAAAATGAATGTATAGGCTAGTTCTTATTCCCTAAATTCTGTACAAATGAGGTGCTCTCCCTCATGCATGTACATTTCATTACCTAAAACGGGCCTAATTCCCTAACAGGCCATGTTTATGCCTCTGTACACTTTCACTATTCCTCCTCTTACCCTTCATTTGTGGATCATTTAATTGCATAAAAGGGAACTTCAGGGACCAGCCTGGTGGCACAGCAGTTAAGTGTACACATTTCACTTTGATGGGCCTGGGTTCGCCGGTTCAGATCATGGGTGCGGACATGGCACCGCTTGACAAGCCATGCTGTGGTAGGCATCCCACATATAAAGTAGAGGAAGAAGGGCATGGATGTTAACTCAAGGCCAGCCTTCCTCAGCAATAAAAGGAGGATTGGCAGATGTTAGCTCAGGGGTAATCTTCCTAAAAAACAAATAAAAAAGAAAGGGAATTTCACTTCAACTTCTATTTGTAATTAAATATTTGCTTTTTCATTCCAGTAAATTTCCTTAAAGAGGATATTGAAAGTACAGCAGAATTGATCTGCTGGTCTTAGCTTACCAGGGACTTTCAGTTTAGGTTGAAAAGTTATTCATGTATTGAGAGTGGAAAAGATTCTGATGCTCTCCGTAAGGATTCGCATACTTTGTCCAGAGAGCTAGTTGTTGAAAGTGGTTAGGGTACTTTACAGGGCACTAGGGTACTAAAATCTAGTGCTTGGAAAGCTAAGGGGAAAAAATGTGGCATAGCACGACAGTTTGAAAAGCATATTTTTGTCAATAAAAAATAGTTTCTTTAGGGGCTGGCCCCGTGGTCGAGTGGTTAAGTTCACACGCTCCGCTGCAGGCGGCCCAGTGTTTCCTTGGTTCGAATCCTGGGCGCGGACATGGCACTGCTCATCAGACCACACTGAGGCAGCGTCCCACGTGCCACAACTAGAAGAGCCCACAACGGAGAATACACAACTATGTACCGGGGGGCTTTGGGGAGAAAAAGAAAAAAATAAAATCTTTAAAAAAAAAATAGTTTCTTTAAACTTTAATAGCTTTAGTCAAATACTTTTTCCAAGAATAGAGAGAATTTTAACTCTTTAGAATTTACCCTATAACATTTATCTAATAAAATATAGTCTTTTTATTAACAGTTTATGGATCTTTTACTCATTAATTTAAGAGACGTAAGCTATTTGGTTCTATGCATTTGCTCCATAATTATACAATATTTATAAGCCTGGAAGATATAGTAGATCTATGCCCCAAAACCCAGCCCCTATTCTGGGAGTGTCTACAACAGGCGACCATTATGTAACTGTCAATAAAATAGAAAATTTGGTTGTATAGAAGACAGTGGAAGCCTTGAGATGGAGAAAACACAGCCATTCACAGATTTTTATGCATGTTTTAAATCATTTCCATGGGAACCAACATTTGGCACAAAGGCCACTGTTATGAAAAACAGTTAGAAGGCAGCTTCTACCAAACCAGCTGGTTAATTTATATCAGGGGAATATAAGAAGGAGAAACTGGGTTATATAACTCCTAAAAACCCTTGATAATGGATTCAAGTGGACTAAATCACTGGGCTCTCTTCCAAATCTCTGGCAATACTACTATCTGTGGAAACAACATTATCAACCACAGCAGGAAGCACTACTAATTGCAAGGTGTTGAAAAAGGTAAATACCAAAAGGAAATATGAGTAAATATTTATCGATAGATCAGAAAAGTTAGGGTCAAGAACCCTGAGGTTCTCTAAATAAAGTTATATGAGGAGAGGCAGTTATATGATGCAAGGCAGAGGGGAAAAGTGTGTTGGCATAAGTCCCGAGAGCAATTGGAATAAAACTAATTATCCAGATTACCAGTCAGTTTACCTTCGAGCTAGCATTGTGTAATGTCACATTGCATCACATAAAATCTGATGTTCTCTGATTTTAATGCTAAAAGGAACCCTAGAGATTCAATGAGTTACTCAAAGTCACACGGCAAGTTATTGATACAGCTGAGATATGAGCCCTGGGACCAAGACTGGAGATGATCAATCCAATGAGATTTATCTGGACACATTGCTCCCTTGAGGAAGTGTTGGACCCCGTCATTAAGAAAATTCCTGGAATAACTCTTTCCCCAGGATCTTTTGTCAATTTCTTATGGGACTACTTATTCCTATACCTGTAGCCAGATACCAGGCCCCAGAATTTAGTGGGACATTATCTCTCTTGTCCCTGAAGTGTAACTTTAGTCATAAGGCTTACATAATATGTGGAAACAACCCCCCAAGACACAAATGCACATGCATATGTACATGCACACAAACACATACCACAGTGTATTGCTATATAGAAGACATCAGTATTTTGAGGTTCAATTCTTAAAGCTACAATATTAAATTTGTTGTGACCTTGAGAAAAATCAGTTTCTTCAGACCTCTATTCTCCTAGGTATAAAATAGGTTTAATGATGACAGTCTCACAAGGGTAGAACTCTAATTAATCCTTTAATTATGAGAAAGCATATTACAACAAAACCAATTTCATAAGAAGGAACACATTGCCTGTAAGGCTTTATTAAGCAGTGTATGATTCTTTTTTCCTTTTCTTTCTTTTATTATTCATCCTAATCTATTGATTTTATAAAACTAGTGATAACCATATTTTAGTAAAAAACTAAAAAGAAAGAAGATGATGTTTAGTATATGAATGAAATATACTTGTTGGACAGTGAAACACAATATTTCTCTGAAAATTCCATACCATATAAGAAATATTTTTAGAAATGAACAGTCTAACATTTGTGACTCAATTTGTTTACTTCTACTATGTTTTGAAGAATAGATATTTTGTTCTTATTTTTCTCCTCATTGTTGATAGAATTATCTGTAAATGTCATCCACAGCCTCATTATCTTAGGCTTGGATGACTAATCCATAAGATAAAAGAGAAGGCCCAATTTGCATCCGTCTGACCATTAGAGAAAATATTTAAATTGATAACCAGTTTGGGTGAATATTAATTGTAAGAAAATACTTTGAATCACTCTCTATACTCATTCAAAATGCCAACAAGACAACATTA
Source organism: Equus asinus (assembly GCF_041296235.1). Lineage (NCBI taxonomy): Eukaryota > Metazoa > Chordata > Mammalia > Perissodactyla > Equidae > Equus > Equus asinus. Next base: position 130,831,617 of record NC_091820.1, read on the forward strand.
TTCTTGTGATTGTCTGCAGAGTACAACAGAACTGGCCCAAATACCATTGCTAGTGCTCTCAGTGGGCTCTCCTGGAACATTCTGACACAGCAGGCATTGTTTTGTGCTTCCAGCCATAATTTAATGGAGAAAGCTGTCATGATAGACTCTAGGAAAAAGCATCAAGGCAGCATCCAAAGGTGGCTCCTAACTGCTATGAAAACATGTCTTGAAAGCCAGGTCCATTGTCTTTGCTCTATGGACTCATTAAGACCTAAAGGGCCAGATTGGATAAAAAAACAAAAGCCATATATATGCTACATACAAAAGACACACGTAAGACCTAAAGACACTCACAAACTGAAAGTGAAGGAATGGAAAAAGTTATTCCATGTAAATGACAAATAAAAGAAAGCTGGAGTAACAATACTTATAGCAGATAAAATACACTTTAAAACAAAAACTGTAACAAGAGACAAAGAAGGGCACTACATAATGATAAAGGGAACAATCTAACAAGAGGATATAATACATAAATATCTATGCACTGAACATAGGAGCACCTAAATATATAAAGTAATTATTAACAGACATAAAAGGAGAAATAGTAACACAATAACAGTAGGGGATTTTAACACTCCACATACACCAATGGAAAAATCATTCAAACAGAAGATCAATAAGGAAAGATTGGCCTTAAATGACACATTAGACCAGATGGACTTGGTAGATATATACAGAACATTCCATCCAAAAACCCCAGAATACACATTCTTTTCAAATGCACATGGAACATTCTCCAGGATTGATCACATATTAGGACAGGAAACAAATCTCAATAAAGTTAAGAAGATTGAAATAATGCCAACCATCTTTTCTGACCACAACGGTATGAAACTAGAAATCAACTACAGGAAGAAAATCAGAAAACCCACAAATATGTGGAGATTAAACAAAATGCTACTAAACAATGATTGGATCAATGAAGAAATGAAAGGAGAAATCAAAAAACACCTGGAAACAAATGAAAATGAAAATACAACATGACAAAATCTATGGGATATAGAAAAAGCACTTCTAAGAGGGAAGCTGATAGTAATACAAGCCTACCTCGACAAATAAAAAAAAATCCCAAATAAACAATCTAACAGTGCATCTAAAGAAACTGGAAAAAGACGAACAAACAAAACTCAAATCAGTGGAAGGAATCAAATAATAAATATCAGAAGAGAAATAAATGAAATAGAGACTAAAAAACTGATAGAAAAAATCCAATGAAACCAAGAGCTGGTTCTTTGAAAAGATAAACAAAATTGGCAACCCTTTACTTGACTTAGCAAGAAAAAAAGAGAGAAGGCTCAAATAAGTAAAATCAGAAACGAAAGAGGAGAAATTACAATGGACACCTCAGAAACAAAAGATTATAGGAGAATACTATGAAAAGCTATATGCCAGCAAATAGGATAATCTAGAAGAAATAGGTAAATTCTTAGAACCATACAACCTTCCAAAACTGAATCAAGAAGAAATAGAAAATGTGAATAGATCAATCACCAGTAAGGAGAGCTAAATAGTAATCAAAAACCTCCCAAAAAATAAAACTTCAGGATCAGATGACTTCCCTGCTGAACTTTTCCAATCCTTCAAATACGACTTAATATCTGTCCTTCTCAAATTCTTCCAAAAAGTTGAAGAAGAGGGGAAGCTTCCTTACTCATTCTGGAAAGTCACTATTGCCCTGATACCAAAACCAGACAAGGACAACACAAAAAAGAAAATAACAGGCCAATATCACTGATGAACATCGATGCAAAAATCCTCAACAAAATACTAGCAAATTGAGTATGAAAATACATTAAAAAGATCATCCACCATGATCAAGTGGGATTTATTCCAGGGATGCAGGGATGGTTCAACATCCACAAATATATCAATGTGATACACCACATTAACAAAATGAAGAATAAAATAACATGATCATCTGAACAGATGCAGAGAAAGCATTTGAGAAGACACCGCATCCATTTATGATAAAAACTCTGAATAAAATTGGCATAGAGGAAAATATCTCAACATAATAAATGTCACATATGACAAACCCACAGCTAATATCATTCTCAATGGAGAAAAACTGAAAGCTATGCCTCTAAGAACAGGAACCAGACAAGGATGCCCACTTTCACCACTCTTATTTAACACAGTATTGGAAGTCTTAGCCAGAGAAATCAGGCAAGAAAAAAAAATTAAAAAATAAATGTGATGCAAATTGGAAAGGAAGAAGTGAACCTGTCGCTATTTGCAGATGACATCATTTTATATACAGAAAACCCCAAAGAATCCACTAAAAACTTTTAGAAATAATAAATGAATGTGGTCAAATTTCAGGACACAAAATCAAAATACAAAACTCAGTTGTGTTTCTATACACTAACAACAAAGTAGCAGAAAGAGAAATTAAGAATACAATCCCATTTACAACGGCAACAAAATGAATAAAATACCTAAGAGTAAACTTAATCAAAGAAGTGAAATATCTGTCCACTGAGAACTATAAAACGTTGTTGAAAGAAATTGAAGAAGGCACAAAAAAATGGAATGATCTTCTGTGCTCTTGGATTGGAAGAATTCACATAGTTAAAATGTCCATACTTCCTAAAGCAATCTACAGATTTAATGCAATTCCTATAAAGTTCCAACAGCATTTTTCACAGAAATAGAAGAAAGCATCCTAAAATTTATATGGAACAACAAAAGACCCCGGATAGCAAAAGGATTCTGAGAAAAAAGAACAAATCTGGAGGTATCATGCACCATGATTTCTAACTATGCTAAAAAGCTATAGTAACCAAAACAGCATGGTACTGACACAAAAAGAGACTCACAGATCAATGGAACAGAATTGAGAGCCCAGAAATAAACCCCCACATCTACGGACAGCTTATTTTCGACAAGCAAGCCAAGAACATACAATGGAGAAAGGATAGTCTCTTCAATAAATGGTATTGGGAAAACTGGAAAGCCACATACAAAAGAATTAAAGTAGACCATTATATTATACTATACACAAAAATTAACTCAAAATGGATTAAAGACTTGAATGTAAGACCTGAAGCCATTAAACTTCTAAGAAGAAAATATAGGCAGTCCTCTCTTTGACATTGGTCTTAGCAGATTATTTTCAAGTACCATGTCTGCCTGGGCAAGGGAAACATTAGAAAAAATTAAAAAATGGGATTACATCATACAAAAAGCTGTTGCACAGCAAAGGAAACCATTAATGAAATGAAAAGACAGCCTACCAATTGGGAAAAGGCATTTGCAAACCGCATATCTGATAAGAGGTTAATATCCAAAATATACCAACACATACATCTCAACAACAAAGAAACTAACAACCCAGTTAAAAAATGGGCAAAAGATCTGAACAGACATTTCCCCCAAGAAGAGATACAGAAAGCCAACAGGCTCTAAATTACCCAGTTCTTGTCTTATCATACCATCTCTATCACACCCCCAGTTATGCACGGGAGATTCTTTAGTCCTGCCTTGTCCTCTTCATGAGTCACTACCACTGCCAATACACTATTCTGACTCCTTTCTGCACAGGAACTCCTGGGGTCAGGGGACACCTCTCCTCAAGCATACATGCTCCCTACCCCTAAACAGGGCACCTCTCAGATTCCATTTTTATCATTTATCACGAGCTCTCAGTCATCTTCCTTAAGCCCTATCTATTAGTAGGCAGTTGGAATTCCCTCCCTGGATCAATCAGAGACTAGATGTTTGCACCTTTGCTACTTGTGTGTTCAAGCAGCATCCCCTATAGTAGCAGTCCCTACCCTGAGTGTGCAATTTGAACATCCAACACAGTGGTCCCTAAATATGATTTTTACTCATATGCAACCCCACATATCAAGTCTGACTTACCCTAACCTAGAGACCTGGCTTGAGATAAGAAGAGGTGTCCTCCTCTCCAACTCTAGAATAATATTGCTGTAAACTGTTAGGAGATAATCTAGTGATTGAGCTGAGAGGCAATGGTTGCTCAGATCAGGGGAGTAACAGTAGAGATGGTAGAAGTGGTAGGATTTTGGATATGTTCAAAGGGAGAGCCAGTAAGATATACTAATTGATTGGATGTGGAGCATAATAGGAAGAGTGGGGTCAAAAATAATCCCCATATATGTGGCCTGACCTACTGGAATAATAGGCTTGCCATTTGTTGAGATGTAAAAGACAATGGGAGTAGCAGGTTTGAGAGTGGAAAGCAAGCTTTTGGTCCCGAACAGTGTTAAGTTCAAGCTGTCTATGAGATATCCGATTTATCCATGAGACTGGATGAGATCACTAAGCAGTTGAATGAGAATCAAAGAGCAAGGACTGAGCCCTGAGACAATGTTACATTAAAAAGCTGAAGTGGAAGCCCCAAAACTAGAGACTGAAAAAGAGCATACAGTGATGTAAGAGGAAAATGAAGAGTATGCGGCACCATGGATCTCAAGTGAAGACAATGTATCAAAGAAGGGGGGAGTGATTAACTGAGTCAAATGCTGCCGATGGATCAAGTAAGTTGAAGTTAAACAATTATATGTGATTTTAGAAATGTTGAAGTGATTGGCAATTTTGGTGAGAGTTTTGGTCGAGTAGTGGGGGCAAGAGGCTGATTGCAGGGGATTTAAGAAAGAATATGAGCTGAAGAATTGGAGACAGTGAATATCGATACGCCTTACAAGAAGTTTTGCTACAAAGTATAAAATTAAATGAGACAGTAATGACAAGGATATCAAAAAGAGTATTGTATTTGTTCATTTGTGGATCATGATGAAATAATTTTTTTAAATAAAAAGAAAAGTTGCTGTGCTGTGAATGAATCTGTAGAAAGTGAAATATCAATGGTGTGCTGGAGTAAAATTGTTGGCATCTAGTACTCAAGTGACAGGATAGATAGGACCATGGAAATGTCCTCATAGTGATTAGGCAAGAAGGCAGAGGATTTGATTGCAGATGGGTAGATATGTTGGAGCCGGTCCGCACAAGTTCTCCTCTGACTGATTTAAAGTCATCAACTAAGCATGACGATGGAGAAGGAGGAAGTTTTAGAGGTATGAGTAGAGAGAAAAAGGTATGAAAATGTGATGTAGAAGAAGGGAGGAGTGAATCAATTAGGGCAGAACAGTATGATTACTTTCTTGAATAAGAGAAATGTGTGAATTTAGAGCTAATAAGCCAGAATAGCATATAATCTGGGGTATACCTCTGGATGGGGTGTGTACAGAAAAACAGTATTGCTTATGTGGGTACAAAAAAATATAATTGGGAAAAGTCTGTGGAAATGGGCAGCCAATAAAATGTTTATAAACAGTTCATAATAACATGGAAAATGTTAATACTCTACTGCTGTGTGAAAAAGGAGGACACAAAATCATACAAGCAATATGAGCTTAAATATGGAGAGAAAACAGAAAAATAAAGGTTTTCAACGGAATATGCCCAAATGTAATCAGTGACTATTTTGAGGGATAGGATTATAGGTATTTTTCCTTACACTTTTCTATACTGAGCTTGTTCACTTGTATCATAAAAAAATGACAAAATATATTTCAAAGAAACAAACAAAAATGCTCTCAAAGAATTGCTACAACTGCATGAAGATGTTAAAATGGTGCCTATACAGCAAGCAGTTTAGTTTAAACTTGCAAGACAATGTTTCTCAAAGATCGCCCTTGAACCACTTGTATCTGAAATATTTCAGGTACTTTTTAAATTACAGATTCCCAGAATCCAACCAAAAACTACTGAATCAGCATCTCTAGATGTGAAAGCTCAGGAATCTGTATTTGAAATAAATGTTTAATGAGGGATCTTTTGTCCTTTCCAAGGCTAATCTTTCCACCTGTGCTCTATATTTCTTCCCCCTTCTCAGGAAATCGCTACTGTTAACCCCTCTCTCTCTTCAGTCATAAATTCCTTCCCCTTAACTAGATTTTTCTCATGAAGACTTAAATATAATCAAGAATCTAAAAAAGAAAAGAAGCCTTTGTTTGTACCCATGTCCCTCTCCAGTGGGAGACTAATCTCATTCTTACTTGAAGCAATCATCTAAACCCATTGTCTCCATTTCATCACCTGTTACTCCCAACTCAGCCCAGTGCAATTTGGTTCCTTCCCCCATTATTGTACTGGAAAACTAATGCCATTCATGTTGCCTAAGCCAGTGGACACTTTTCCATCCCCAACTTGCTTGATCTCTTGGCAATATTTGATGCTATTGAATACTCTCCTTAAAACACTCTCTTCCCTGGGTTTTCGTGATACCATAAGCTCTTGGTGTTTGTCTTACCTCTCTGACCACTGTTTCTCTGGCTCGTCTGTAGGCTTACTCTCTTGTATTTAGTCACCCAATGTTAGAATGTCTTAAGGCTTGATATCCTTCTCACCCTACACTTTCTCCTCAATCACATGCACACCCTGGATTTTACAGTCTATATGCAGATGACTCTCAAATTTATATCTCCATATACACTAGTAAATTGATAGATGAGATAATATATCTGTGATTTGCTTCAGAATTGCCCAAGATAGGGGCATAGCCTGTATAGATAAAAGCTATAAATGAAACAAGATTGACCATGAACTGATCACTAACTCCAGCATACATGCATGCACACATGGGATTTGATTACACTATTCTGTCTACTTTTGCAGATTTTTGGAATCTATAAGAAAAAATATATCTCTAAGCCTACAATGCTTTACTCAGCTCGATAACCCTATATCCAACTGCTTAATTCACATCTCTTCTTCGATAATAATAGTAAACAGAAATAAAAATAGCTAACATTAATTATTTAACAAGTGTTGCCTCTCTTCTAAGCATTTTGTATTTATTCCTCAAGAAAATTATACAAGGTAGTTATTATTATCATTCAGGTTTTACAGATGAGGAACTTAAAGGACAACAATATTAAGTATTTTCCCTGGGTCCCACAAGTGGCTGCTCCAGGATTCAAATTCAGGTAGTCTGTTGCGGAGCTCTACTCAAGCATCTCAAAGGTACTTTAAACTCGACGTGTCAACAAATCAAACAGTCTCCCCTTCCCATATCCTGTTGTGTTCCAGCATTCCATATCTCTGTGAATGCTGCCTCCATTTATTCAGTTGTGAGAGCCAGAAATAGCTGTGAACTTTGATGTTTCCACTCTCACTTAACATAATTAATCTAACACCAAACCCTCTAGATTTCACCTGCTAAATAGCTACTCAATCTATTGAGTTATCTTCCTGATGTGTCTATCTTCCTATCTATCTATCATCTATTTATCAATCTTCTATCATCTATCTCTTTCCAACTTCTACCACCACAATTCTAGATCAAACTACTATTGCTTCTTTTCTCCACTACCGCAGATTGGTCTTTTCAAAATGAAAATCTCATGAGACTCCCTGCTTAAAACACCATAGGGCTTCAAACTAAGGTTAAAATGTAGACTAAACTTTTTAATATGACCTTAAGTGATCTGTATGACCTGACTCTTGCCTAAACTTTTACCTCCATCCTTCAACCTCACTCTGTAGTTAGATACACTGGTTTTCTTTCACTGCCTTTAATGTGCAATGGTCTCCTGACAAAGTTTTTTGTCCATGCTCTGCCCTCATCTAGAAGGTTCAAATCTTCACCTGTTAACTCTGCCTCATCCTTCAGTTTTCAGCTGTAGTCTCTTCCCTTACCTCCCTGTACAAGTCGGTCCCTCTCCTACATGCTCTTGTAGAAGTACATTCATTAATCACATATCACCAATTTGTGTGATTATTTGATTGTCTCTCTCCCCATCAAGGCTCTCAGATCCATGAAAACATGCATGGTACCTGCCACATAGTAGATGCTGCCACATAGTAGGTGCTCAATAAATATTTGTTGCTTGCATGAATGAATGTATATGCACATTTGACGCACACAAAGTTTGAGAATCCTTATTGTACAAATGTTATTCTTTTTCTCCTTTGCTTCTATATTCCTTAAGACTACTTACACTAAAAATGTCTGTCCTAAATTCAGGCCTGCCCTAGTTCATAAACTTAACTTATATAGAAACAATATCTATATTAAGAAATCTGTCAATGTCAATGTTGATGAGAATGGTGGCACACAAAAACTCATATACTGCTGACTGGAGTGTAAATTGGTACAACTACTTGCAAAAGTATATGACAGTTTTATGATTCTATGACCAAACAACTCCCTTGAGTGTCCAATGACTGCAGGTTAAGAACTTCTACACTAGAGAAATGTGTACATAGGCACACCACAAGACATGCACAAGTATATATAAAGCAGCATTGCTCATACAAGTCAAAAATTTGAAACAATTCAAATGTCATCAACAGTTGAAAGGATAAATAAATTGCAGGATATGCCATATAATGGAATATCACTTTGCAATCAAAATGACCAAAGTGAAGCTATATATAACAATGGGGATGAATCTCAATAACATAATTTCAGAATCAGATCTATATCTCGAGATACTACATACAGAATGATTTAATTCTTGAAGTCCCAAAGCAGGAAACACCAAATCAGAGTATTCAGGGATACATGGATAGGTAGTAAAACTGTGAGGGAAATAAGGAATCATCACAAAAGTCATGATAAAATTATCTGTATGATCTACAGTCTTAAGGGGAAGAGAGGTTTCTGAGCTGGGAAGGAAATATGATGGATCTTTGAGCTGCTAGCAGTGTGCATTTCTTTTTTGTTCTGAATTACAGCTACATGGGTGTGCACTTAATAACTATTTATTGAAGTATACATTTGTGTTTATGCATGTTTCTGAATGTATATCATATTGTGTTATATAAATAATAAATATTTGTTGTTCAGAAATACTTATACCCATAGCCTATGATCTGCTCACATCTACTGTAATGGATTTAGAGTCCTAGAGCATAGATCAAGTGACCTTGCTGATCTTATTGGACCCTTATGAAGATCCTTAAGACATTTTTCTGTCATTTGTTCATTCATCTGGACAGCCATCCATTTGTTCTCAGACTATTAGAAATGAGAAGGCCATTGAAGACCATTCAGGATTTTGCAGACAGGGAAATTAAGGTGCAAAAATAAAATTGGCTTGCTCAAGGTCAAACACCAACTTAGTGACAAAGCCAGTACTCCAACAGCAGAATTTTGTAAATAACTGCTACTGCAAAGAGCTACTATTAGTTTTCCCTGATAACTGTTCTCTCTTTTTCAATAATAATGGAATTTTTATCTGAGAACATGGTTACACAGACAGAAACTAAATTGTCCAACCTCCCTTACAATTAGATGTGACCATGTGGTGAAGTTCTGGAGAAAGAAAGTATGTGGAAATGTCATATCTTATGGCTGCTTCTCAGATCCTCCTATAAGACACAGCTGGGACACCCACTTTGCTATTATTCTTCATCATTCTTCTGTCCTGTTGCCTGGAATGTAAGTGCTATCATTTTGACCTACAAAGATGCAGAAAGGCAGAGTGTTGAGCCAGAAGTAAACTAAATTCGTGAGGACCTCATGGAGTAGAGCTGCCAGATCAAGTCAGGACTGCGTGTCCAACAGAATTTTATGTAAAAAGAAATAAAGTCTGTAGCATTTATTCCACTGGTCCTTTGGGTTTTCCTATGACTTAAAGTTAATCCTTATTGATACAGACACTAAATAGATATTTATTAAATTAAACTGGATAATTTTTTGGCGAATTGGACAATGTTCTTTTATCATACCGCAATTCTCTTTTTCTACTCTATCTCCTAAAATCACAAAATCTAAATTCTTTATGTATGTCACCTCTGGGTTTTGAACATGTTCTTTGATTTGGTTATCAAGATTGGATATAGAAAGGATAAGATTCTTTAATTTAAAAAGATGGTCTAAACTAAGCTCCAAACTCATAAATCACTTCACAGTGGACATGGAAGTTATACCGATAATTTAGAGATAGGACTAAATTACTGTAAATAAATCCAGAAAGTTCGGCTGATAGCTCCTCAGATATTGTTTTCAATAAAAGTTGTTCTAAGTGAAAATGCATTTTGAGGTTGCATCAGTTATGTATCATATGCCTATTTTCCAAGGATGTTATGGGGTTGTTAAATAGTTTCTTGTTAAGTGCTTTAAGCTTTCATGAGTAAAAATGCTCTATAAATGTAAAGTGTTATTAGGATCACTAAAAAGTGAAACATGAAAAATGAATGCATATAAACATCTACCTCAGGCATTGTTCAGTAAATCCAGACTGAAAATTAAAAATCAATTCTATAAAATATAAAGGTATCCAAGGTTCATGACAAAAATAAGGGACTTAAGAAAAGTGATATACACAAATAGGGGAAATGGTAACTTGGAAATGCAGGATGCACTCACAATTTTGGACTCTTGGTTTTTGTGGGCTTCCCTCCAAGACAGCTGTCTGTCCCACATGAAACAGAGCTCCTACTGAGACATAGAAATGTGAGGAGGACACAGAAGTGTTTCAAGTCACCCTGGCCTCAGCTGCTAGAGAAGGATTGAGTAGTGGTAAAGCAGTTTGAGCTGTAGATTTTGCATAGAATCTACACTTAAAAGGATTGGCAGCAGGTGCTGTGAGAAGCTGCCTAACAGCTGTCAGTCAAAGTTACCTAACAGAAGCAATGAGGTTTAGAAAAAGATCCTACTGTATTAACCTGGCCTGAATTTGCCAAGCAGGAAGGGAAGACCAACAGGAAAAGGGATGGCACAGGGCTGCAGTCGGCCAATGTCAACAGATCCCTAATGCTACTGGAGTAATGACCGCAACTGTCTCCACAGGTTCTAACCCAGATGTACTCAGTCTTCCCTCCAGAACTTTAAACCCAACTAAACCCACCAGGGCTCTCATCTTGCCAAGCCACATCCTGCTCAAAAAGGCAAGTCCCGTCCTTATTATTGAAATCCATCTCAACCTCTTCTCCCCAAGCTGTGCTCTTCTGGCCCCTCTGACCGACCTCAGCTTCCTTCTCTCTGAAGCTCTTCCTTTGTGTTCTTGACAAATCGCCCTACAAGTTTAACTTCTTAATTGTGTATTTCCTTTATCTTCTGCCTTAACTGAAACTCAGCTGTCCTCTGAGTACACTTGCATGTTCACAACATCGAATGCCACTAAGACAGCAGGTGAGAGCTACATCTACCTCAATTTCCAATGCTATTTCAACCATCATGAACATCTCATGTCATCTAAATATACCACTTTCTATTCTTCTGTGTTGCTTTCATCTTTGGGTTTCATGGCCACTCCTGTACATTGACTAAGGGCATAGATACCTGGCTTGCTCCCTATACCAAATTCTATCACTATCTTGGGTGATTCTACATCTATGTGCATAATATATCCAATTCATTGGCCTTGATTCCTTATTCCTTAGTTATTTCATTTCCAGTCATTTATACCTCTTCTATACTTCCGTCATCACAAGTTGGACCTTGTTACCAACCAGAACTCCTCCACCTTTTACATCACAGATATATTCCCCACATACTAAGCCCGATCACCCATCCTTCCAACTCTTTCACTTCTTTATTATTGCTACACTCACTATTTGATTTCAGAGAAACTTTCCATCATAGTTCATTCCCATTCTCTCTCAGTCCACAGATAATGCCTGAATGTACTCCTTTCTCTAGCCAGCATAGGATGCATGATCAATCACTCACACAAATAGCTTACCAATATCTTCAACTTCCAGAGATGCAGTAGTTCCCCCTTATCTTCAGTTTCACTTTCCACGGCTTCAGTGACCTATGGCCAACCATGGTCAGATAATATTAAACGGAAAATTCTAGAAATAATTGACAAGTTTTAAATTCACACTGTTCTGAGTAGGGTGAAGAAATCTTGTGCATCCCACTTTGTTCTGTATGTGAATCATCCCTCTGTCCAGCGTATCCATGCTGTATATGTTACTGCGCCGATTAGTCACTTAGTAACCATCTCGGTTATCAGATCAACTGTTGGGTATCACAGTGCTTGTGTTCAAGTAACCTCTATTTTACTTGATAATGGCCTCAAAGTGCGAGAGTAGTGATGTTGGAAATTCAGATATGCCAAAAAGAAGTCATAAAGTGTTTAAGAGAAAAGATGAAAGTTCTTCATTTAATAAGGAAAGAAAAAAAATCATACGCTGAGGTTGCTAAGATCTACAGTAACTTTTATTGCAGTATATTGTTATAATTATTCTATTATTAGTTATTGTCGTTAATGTCTTACTGTACCTAACTTACAAATTAAACTTTATCATAGGTATATATCTATAGGATAAAACATAGTATAAATAGGGTTCAATACTATCTGCAGTTTCAGGCTTCCACTGGGGGTCTCCCAGGGATAAGGGGGAACTATTGTACTTGCAGTTTCCTAAAGACGCCAGGTTTTCCTTTGCCTCATTGCCTTTGTGTTTGCTATTTGCTACTTTCACTGTCGGTACTTTCCAAAATTCTTTGCCTGGTTAATTCATACTCATTCTTTAAGACTCGATTGCATCCTAAGGGATACTTTCACAGACATCCTTCCACCTTCCCTCCTCCTCCTCCATGCTGGGATAAATGTCCTCCTTCAATGCTCCCTCTTCAGTACTTTGATACTGTCCCTTTCAAAGTACTTATCACACTCTATTAAATTTCCATTTAGGTGTTCCTCTCTCTCAAGAGACTGCAAGATTCATGAGGTTAAGAATCCTATTTGTCTTAACCATAACTATGTCCCCAATATCTAGATCCATTCCTGGCACAATTTCTGTGCACAATAAGTATTCATTGAATGAATCCCAAACACCAAGATCTCTCACATTTCCAAGCCTTCGTACTTTTCCCTCAGGCTATATTATGCTCTAACCCCATCCACTTCTTCACCTAATTCTTATTTTCTCTTCAACTATTAGCCCAGGTCCCACCTCTTCCAGGAAGTCTTCTTTGATCTCTCCATCCTTCTCTGGTCTCACACACAGCCTGTATCATGTCATTTCTCATACTGCATGGTAGTCCATCTGTTGATGACAGACTTCTCTGTCTCCTTAAACGACAGGGAATTACTGAAGAAGATGGTGTATGATTTATTCCTATCTGTTTTCCCATTAACTAGAATGAGACTTACCCAGAAGAGGGGCTCAATAAATGTCAATTTAAATAGATAAATTATAAGTTTAATATTTGTACAAATCAATTTCTTCCATCTAATAGCATATCTTTTAACATCAGTCAGATGCTCTCAATTACTTATATTCTCTTTGCAGAGTCTGGGGAAACTAGAAGGGAATGGATTTCTTCCTAAATGAGAATCATATAAATGCTCTTGATTGTTTCTAAATGCCTAATATTTAGTCAGCAGGTGATTCCTCCCCATTTGTGAATATTTGGCTAGATAGTTAAATCCACACATTTCTCTGCCTCTTAAGCTCCTGGAAGTTAGGTACTATATCAGACAATACTCCACTGCTATTCACAGAGGTTTCATGGCCAATTTATTTGGAAGTGGGTGGCCAGGTCCTTCTTCCTAGTCTGTCTACTCTGCAAGCTCTGCTGAAACCTGTCCACCATAGGTGACCCTGTTGGTATTTGAAATACCTGTGGCACAGCTTTCAGCATCACAGCAACATGCAGCTACCACAATACAACAACTACAGATGGACAATGTGGGTCCCTGACTGGGAAACAAACCTGGGCTTCAGCAGTAAGAGTGCTTAACCACTAGACCACCAGGGCTGGAAGGAACTTGCCTGGCCATTGCTAAAGATCTTAGTTCAAATCTTTCTGTTCTGCTTGATTCTGTCTTGAATCTGCCTACATGACCAAGATTCCAGTCTGCTCCAGAGATCTTTCTTGAATTGGATCAGCCACTGATTCTTTGGCCCCTAACGTTAGGCTATCACACCAGGTAGGTTCCTCACACATAGGCCTTAACCATAATCTGCCAGCCCAAAGGACAGAAGAGCAAAAGCCAAAAAGGGCAGCAGAGAGACTGTACCACCACCGCCACCACAACAGATGCTCTAGCAAGTCACATGAAAGAAGGAGCTGGAAGGGAAAAATGTAGGTTTGAAATTCTAGTAACTCTAATAACCAAAAAGTGAGAAATTAATAGAAGGTAGAGAAAGCAAAAAACAACCACTCAGGGGTTTTACTGATTAAGTAATTATTTTTAAATGGTACTTAATTCTATCATTTTTTATAGCAGTGATTGTGATTGCTCATCACAATTACCTATGAGGTTTCTAAGAATACAGATAGATACTAATATCCAACCCTTAAAGAGTCTCATTCAGTAGGTCAAGGATAGAGTCTTGGAGTCAAGTGCTAACATGGCGCAATGTGGTGGAGTATAAAGATAATAGGGTTTGGAATCAGACACATCTGCCTTTAAACTTCAGGTTGGTTATCTACCAGCTGTTTGTGACTTTGGACAAGTCATTTGATTTCATTAAATCTTAGCTTCTTAATCTGTAAAATTAGGAACATTACTGCCCATTTTGTAGGACCAAAAAAGAGACAAAAAATACAGTGGCTTAAATAAAATAGAAGAATATTTCCCTCTCATGTTTATTTCCATGGCCATCCAAGGCTAATGGAACAGCCCTGCTCCACAAGACTATTCAGGACCTCAGACTCCCCCAAACTTTTTCTAATGTCCACAAGACCAGTGTTTCTCAACCTTAGCAATATTGACATACTGGGCTGGGCTAATTCTGTGCATTGCAGGATGTTTAGCTGCATCCTGGTCTCTACCAACTAGATACCAATAACATACCATCCCTCAGTTGTGACAACCGAAATGTCTCCAGATATTGTCAGATGTCCCCTGGAGGCCCTGATTGAGAAACATGCCCTAAAGTAATGTCTTTGTCTGTCTGGTTAGAAGCTACATAGCCACCATTCTGTGTTTTGGCCAAAGGGAGGGGGAAAGAAAGGGAACCCAGGCAAATATACACCTAGTTTCAAGAGAGGTTCAGGAAATATTTTACCAGATGGGATAGAACATCTACAGAACGAAGGGGAGAATGAATTTTGGGAGGTGGGAGGGGTAACTAGCAGATTGCTACAGGTGTATACTGAAACGAACAGTACAGGGCTCCCCAAAGCCCTTCATAGTTATAATGCCTTTCATGAGGGGAATAACTACATTATATTCACACACCAGTGTTTTATTCTTCAGACTCAAACATCACAGCAACTTATGGAAGAACTGTGAGTAACTAGATAATTCACGGACTTTCATTTCACTTGTTCTTTAGGAGAAAGACAAGACTATAACTGTAGGGATAATGAATAAAAAAGAACATAGGGAGGAAAGAGAGAGCAGGAATAGCCAATGAGGCAGGCATAGTATAATTCACATTTGAGAATATCTTTTATGATTATATTTTATAATTTCACTGTTCTAGATTATTTTCTTAATTGACATTGTATATATAAACATTTAAACCACAGTATGCTTTAGATTTGTTGAATATTAAAATAATGATGGATCATATTTAAGCAGGTTGCTCTGATAACATTTAGCCTTTTCCCTACAGATTCTACTGAAAATCATGGATCAAATTACCAATCTGCACTATTAAGCCACATTTACTTAAAATATTTGTCAAGACACAGTCCATAGTCTCCTAATTAAATCTGCAATGACTATCATTATTTGTATTTAAACTCTGAAAAGTTAGTAGAGTTTATTTTCCAATAAATGTAGAGTATACTAAAAATACTTGTATGTGAAAAGGGCAAGTCCACAGAAGAGATATCCATAGAGGCTCGGTGAGAGGAAACTTTCTCCACATTACTATCTCAGGCCCATCCTCCCTGTCCACACCCCCAATAATTGGAACTTCACCACAAAGCAAGGAGATTCTAATTAGTACTCTCTATACAAGAATAACCGATGTACCTATTATAATAAGTACTATAAACTCTCTGCACTGACTGCTACTTTAGACGATTTTGAAAAGCGGCACAGTGATATACTAGCACAATGACAGCTTTTCATTATCCTCACTTCACAGTTAAGGAAACTGAGTCATGCCAATCAGAATGATCACATGCACATAATGCCATAAGAGCAAGATTGGGGGAGTGATTAGCTTACCTGAGGGATCTCTGTAAGGCTTCCAGAAGGATAAAGATTCCTCTATGATAGTCTGCTGATCCATAAAAGATAGGGCCGTGTTTATCATGCTCACTACTCTATCCCTTCTGATAGTAGGTATCAGCAAACATCTTGTTGAAATGTAAAACGGAAGGAAGGAAGCAAGATTTGAGCCAAGTATTAAAGGATGGTCCACGAGACAGAACAAGAGGGCATTCCAGCCCCTGGAATCAGCACATACAAGGACAGTGGCACTGGGACCCACCACAATTTGTGCATCATACTAGGCACCCAGCTGAGATGGGGGAAGAGGAAGCCAAAATCCAGCCTGTGCTCTGCTCACCATGGATGCTTCTTTGAGGCTGCATCTGCCAGCATGTGACATCTTTTTCCTAATTTCTCAGACCAGGGAACACGGATTTTTCTTATTCAGACAAAAGCATTGTGTAGGCTTCTGTATAATGTGTTATATATTATACCATAATTGTATTAACAAGTTCAATGCATTTCAGGACTAGCTGTTAGACTGGTATAGCAGAGGATAGTGTTTGAGGGAGAAGGATGGAAGACAAAGCTGGAAAAGTAGGTTTGGCTCATATTTGAAGCATAAATTTTATCTTATAGGTAAATGGGTCCCATTAAGGGATTTTAAGCAGGGTGCTAAAATGATCAGCTTTTCATCCTGACTCCACTACTTTCTATCGCTTAACATTCTTCATCTTTAAAATAGGGATAGTAACGTATATACCTCATAGGATTACTGGGATAGTTAATTGTGACTGTATATAAAACTGTTAAAAGCAGTGTCTGGAATTTAGTAAATACAAAAATGGTAGTTAAGTAAATGTTAGCACTTTTGAAAGACTTGTTCAACCGCAGTATGGAAGACATTAAAGGTGTTCAAGACCAGAGTCTGAAAGACCAGTTAGGAAGCTTGGGCAATAGTCCAGGACAGAGATGATAATGACTAAATAAAGTAGTAACTGGGATGAAGGGAAGAAGCACTGGACGCATTTGAGAGATATTAGGAAGTCTACCTGAGAGATGTTAGGAAGTCTAATAGCAAATCACATTGCAATGCCAGAAGGATTCTCTTTAAATTCTAAATTCCAAAAAGATACTCAATAAAACTCAATATCCATTAAAGATTTTAAAACATCTTTCCATAATTGGTATGCAGAGCCAAATCAAGCAAGGCCTTCAAAGTCAGATTAAAGAGTTGGTCATGTATCCTGAAGATCAGTATTTTCAAAAGTGTAGTTTTTAAGCCACCGGCATCAAAAATCACCAGTGACTTATTAAAAATACAGATTCCTAGGTTTCACACTGGGTCTCCAGAATCAGTCTTTGTGATGCATCTTTTTATTATAAAGTACCCAAAGTGATTCCAAAGCACAATAAAGCTTGAGAACAACAAGGAGGGGAGGCATTTATGCTTTCTAAAGAGGTAATATTTGTGTTTTAGAAAAGTTACCATGGTGACAAGGAGTAAGGAGGGAACTCGGTGAGAAGTATATGGAATGGTGACAAAATTAAGGACAAGGGCCACTGTTAATTCCGTGTGCTACATTCTTAAAGACAGACTCTAATAGTCACACTGGCATTTATAACTGAGGTTTATAGTTATTATGATTCTAATGCTGGAATTTAATTCACAAGAACTCACTGTGAACACTGGTGGGGTTTTCATAGCCTTTTTATTAGGACATCTGGGAATGCAAGGATGAAGCTATAGACACATGCCATCTAAGCATGTTTTATTTTTCCTGTTAATGTGAATAATCTTTCATTTTAAAAGAGAAAATATGTTCAGAGCTTCACCTGAGTTAGCCAATATGCATTCTAAGCCAAAATATGATGCTAACCACAACAAAATATTTATTTTCTCTTTCCTGACTCTTACTTCTGGAGTTAGGCAGAGGGGCTAAGGTTCATAAATACATCTCCTTTTAAGAATTAAACCAATTTGCTCTTGGCCAATGGGGCCAAGAGGAGCCACCTGAAAGCTCTAGAGCAAGGGAAAGTAAAATTAGTTGTAGCTTTTAACCCTCAGGCAAATGGGGTCTGTGGGGTTTTCCTCTGTTTATCAGCCTGAGCACTGCAGAGTTGGTAAGATCCTTTGTAGTCAGTGAGACCTAATTTTGGCTCCATGCTGTGACCTCAGGTTTCCCACTTGTAAATTGCAAATAATGTTCCAATAGCAATAAAATGTTGTAAACACTCAAAATGAATGGCAATGACATCTGCCTGTTGTGAATTAAATATTATAATCCAGTCACAATATAAGTGCTCAAAAAGGTCATTTATTAGTATGTATGGTTATTAAAATCCATGTCTGTACAGTACCTAGTATGTATGGCATGAGGTAAGCATGAACTATTCTAATCGGTCATTAGTATTATTATTAATCCAATTACTACCAATAGTTATACTACCAGTAAAAGTGATAAACTATGGGGGCTTTGCTTTCTGTGCAGCACTGCATTTTGGCAGACTTATCTTCCTGGCTTGAAGAGTGCTGGTAAGCCTTCAGGATTTGGCAATATCCTTTCATACCATAGCTAACTCCATTAACAGGCCCTCTGAACTATGAGATATATAGGGAGGGGAGAGAACATTCAGCATTTCTATTTGGAACTTATTGAAACTCTTCATGTGCCAGGCTCTGTACTAGGCGCAGAAGATAGACATGGATAAGTCACATTTCCTTTCCTGAAGGCACTCAGCCAAAAGCTGAGAGAGACTTAATAGGGATCCACAGATGAGCACAGCGGTTCACCAACACTCTGGAATTGTAGACCAAAGTCTGTGCGCATGTGTATTTGTTCATTCATTTTTACTATGGGCTAGGCCTTGTTTTAAGTGCTTAAAATGTATTAACCCATTTCATACTGATAAAAACTCTATCAAGGATGCACTATTATTATTGTACACATTTACAGATGAGGGGACCAAAGCAAAGAGAGGTTAAGCAGCTTTCTCAAAGTCATCACAGTCACTAAGTGGCACAGCTGTAATTCAAACACAGGCAGTGTGCCTTTAGAGTCTATATCCATAAAGTATTGCTGTATGCTGCTACACTTCCTGTGGCTTGAATTCAGAACTTTAATCAGATTTTTTAAGGTTTATGTAACACAAAATAATTTCAGTGTTGAGGGAAGATAACCTAGGACCTAATGAGTATGGCAAGGTGACACATGCTAAAATAAACATTTATGGCAGCTGCTGTGTGAGGGAGCACAGGGAGAAAATACCGAAGTATCACTGAACGAGTAGAAAAAGTAGAAAACAGAAAAAGAGAACGTTGTTCTATCGACATTGAATACAAGTATGCCATTTTAGCCTGTTTCCATGGATTTTGTCCTTGTGGTTTAGATAGCAGGGCAACACAAATATAGCTGTGTCATTTTATCCTGATTTTCTAAGTACACTTGGCATTCATGGACTACTACGGTGTAATTGCTTAACTTTGGAAGCAGCGCAGTTGGGAGGCCTGTGGTTTAGAGACTGACTAAAGTGGACTGTCACACCATATGATCAACTCTGGTAGGAGGTTTAACCCCGGCACCAGGCCCAGAGGTCTCTCATAAGCCAGGGGCTCAGCACATGCCAGTCTCTTACTATTTAGGGTTGTCGTTGCATCAAACATTATTGGACATTATATATTTATGTTGTCTTTGTGTTCTGCATAATTGTTTCAAATGTCCATGTTTCATGTGTAAAGAATTGCTAAATATAGAAATAAGGTAAATGTACTTTGCAAGGATTTTGTCACTTGTGAGGTTTACCCAAGAGTCAAGATATGGTTTAGACGCAGGCATAGCTTTTGTTAATCTGTAGACTTACATGGCTGTAGTTACTGAATGAGCAAAAATAAACCTACATATTCTTGAATTTGGTAGCTTAGTAACATAACTGTGCCTTTACAACTATACAAGTATATATACATATATATTTATATTTAAATCTATATTTATATGTAGCCTCCTATATATATACATATAACACACGCATGAAAATAATACATACAGAGAGAATATTCTTATTTCCAACTGATAGAGAAATGAGTTGACAGTAACATGAACTTACAATTTGTTTATCACTTTTTCATTCTTAAGCCTTGCTTGGTAAATATTTTAAAAGGTTATCTTAAAAAGTACAGGGAGTCTGGTACCCTCCTCAATCTAGAAATACTATCAAATATAAAGTTCAGGTTTAGGATTAATATAGTTCTTATATTTTGACACAGTTCATTCATTCAAAAGGCATATCCTGATCACCCCTTAGGTATGCGGCATTAAGAACAAAGGAGACCAGGGAAGACAGACTCAGACCCTTACAATCTAGATGTGCTGTCAAGACACTTTCACACCTAAACAACTAAAAGCTCAGCTAATATAGCATGTGATTAAATGCAAACATGAGTAAGGGCCACAGTGAGTGACCTGGGTTTTCATAGCACAAAGGGGTTCAAGAAACACCAAGTGAAAGAGAGGTAGACTGTGACCTGTCATTTATGATAGGTGGGATTTGGGCATGAAGAAAAGATAGAGCAAAATATTGCAAGTATGGGGTCAAGGGACAGAGCTGCTTCTGTCCTCCCCCCACAACCAAGGCTAGACCTTGGGCATCCAATAAAAATAACTCACAACTCTTATATAGTAATCACTATGTGCCAGGCATTGTTCTAGGTGCTTCATACGCATGAACTCATTAAACCCTCATGTTCTGATGAGGGTTTCCTCATTTTATAGATGAAGAAACTGATAGACATATAGAGGCTTAGTACTTGCCCAACTCACAACCAGAAAGTGGTGGAGCCAGGACTCAAATCCATATATACTGGTTTCACAATCTGTGCTCCTAACCACTACTCTGGTATTTCTCAAACATTTTCATCTCAGGATATCTGTACACTTTTAAAAATTATTGAACGTCCCAAAGATATTTTGTTACTGTGAGTTATACCTATCAAAATTTTCCATATGAGGAATCAAAACTGATTAAAATTAAATTTACATATTAATTCATTTAAATAACAAAATTATAGAAATTGAGAACAGATTAGTGGTTGCCAGGGGTTATGGTGGGGATGGCTAATAAAGGGCAACACCCTCATTGTGATGGAACTGTTTTGTATCTTCTGCATCTTGATTGAATTGATGCCAATATCCTGGCTGGGATATGGTACTATAATTTTGCAAGATACTGCCACTGGGGTAAACTGGGTTAAGAACATACATGATCTCTCTGTATTATTTCTTACAACTGTATATGAATCTATAATAAATTATCTAAAAGTAAAAAGCTTAATTAAAATTGCAATAATAAAACCATCACATACAAACATAAATAACATTTTTATAAAGTAATTACATTTTCCAAAAATAAATTAGTGAGTATGGTGGCATGGCTTTACGTGATTACAAATCTCTTTAATGCCTAGTGTAATAGAAGGTTGAACTCTCATCTCTGCTTCTGCGTTCAGCCTATTGCAATATCATACAACACGTAGCTTTGGAATACTCCACTTTATACTTATGAAAGAAAGAATGCAAAAGGCAAAAAAAAGATTTTAGTGTTATGAAAGAGTTTTACTTCACTGACACCCTAAAAAGATCTCAGGAACCCCAGGGGTCTCTAGACCACAGTTTGAAAATCAATGCCCGATAACATACTGCCTCTTGATATGAATGTCTGATGCTGGTATAATATTAATTGTGCTAATATCTCAGTTTCAGCTGCAAGGCAATCATTAGAAAGTTACTCCCTAAGTCAGTGGTGAAGTATTTGAATACAGAACTTCTTTTGCAGCCTCAGAGATGTAAAAGCTCCCAAATGAGCACACAGTAAGCAAAAACAAACTGTTCGAACTGCTGCAACTTGCTTGCTCCCTCTCTGCTGAAGATTTCTGGCTGCCTTACTTCAAAGGGAACACTGTGTGAGGAGAGCATCTGTGGGGAGAAGATAGCAAGGCAAATGTGGCAACTAAAGAACCATCGACTTGAAATGTTTTTGTAAAATGCCAAGATACTTAGGCACTGGAACATAGTGTCACTGGAAAGCATAAAAGGAAACTGGAGCACCACAGTTGGCAATGATGTCAGTGGGAACTCCTTAACTCTTCTACCACCCTTTGCCTACATTGCTCTTACACCGTGTCATGGGACAAAGTTGACTAGTAAACAGTGACACTGAAAATTAAGAGTGCAGATCTGAAGTAATTCCCACTTTTAGTTTAGCGATAGATTCAGTCTCAAACTGTACAATAAACTCTCAGCACTAAGCTGGGAATTTTCCTTCGACTTTGGCTAATACCAAAGCTAGGGAATTTAAAATGAGCCGTAAATTACTATAAGGGCCTTGGCGAAGAGATGAGACTTAAAACAAAACTGTATAAAGTGAATGTAAAACTTTGTATATTAAACATTCAACAGAGCTATTGGGAGAAATTCAAACATTAGTGTTGTAAGAAATTTAAAGACCAAAGGAAAAAAACTCTCCAGAGTTTAATTTTGTGGATGGAATCAAATGAAGACTGATCATAATTAGTTTTGCCTTTGCCCTTTACAGCCCAAATAATTTCCCAAATTGATTTTATCTTTCTGAAACAGGTATTTCTATACTTCTACATTTTTGTTTAACCTAGTTTAATAATAGCTACTATTTATTGAGGGTAATATTTGTCAGACACTTTACTATGTCCTTTGTTACATTATCTCTACTCTTCATAAAATCCCTGAAGAGGAGCTGTCATTATTCCTGTTCTCTAGCTGAGTAAATTGAGGCTCAGAGCCATTAAGTGTCTTGACCTAGATCATACAGTGAGAAATAAAGGAACTGAGATTCAAGATGTAAGCCAGGTTTCTTAGCTCCAAAAGCCATGGTATCATGTTGCTTCCTCCTTATTGCTTTGCATTTGAGATGATTTTAAAGTGGGCTTTTTGAAATTGTGTTAATTTATGCTAAAATTTCTAGCCCTTCTTGACTACAAAGGTATAAATCATGAGTAAGGGCAAAATAATATTCTTTGTCTTTCAATGCTTCGTTCCTTAAGATTTGAGCTGGGTTTATTTGAACCCCGCAACTTTTATCCACAAGAGTTCCTTCAATTGAATTGGTGAAAGTCCTGAAACACACATTTCACTCAAGAGAACTGTCTCCTTCAGGAACTTTTAAAGGTGCAAATGACAGCCACTCTCCTTAGTTTTCTAAGCCAAAGGCCTGCCCTGTAATTAGCATGACAGAAGTATATACTTCAAAGGAAGGGATTTCCTAAACTGGATTGTAGTAGTTTCCTAAGGCCTCCATAACAAAGTAGCACAAACTATGTGGTTGAAAACAACAGAAAATTATTCCCTCATAGTTTTGACCACTGCAAGTCAGAAATCCAAGTGTTGGTAATGTCATGCTCCCTCAGAAGGCCCTAAGGAAGAATGACTCCTGCCCCTTCCTAGCTCTCATGATTGCCTGGATCCTTGGCTCTCCTCGGCTTGCAGCTGCCATCACTTCCATCTCTGCCTTTGTCATACAGCCCTCCTCCTGTGTGTCTCTGTCTCTTCATATGGCCTTTTCCTCTGTGTGTCTGTGTCCAAATTTCCCTCTTCTTGTAAGGACACCAGTCTTTGGATCAGGGCCCACTGTAATCCAATAGGACTCATTTTAACTTAACTAATTATATCTGCCAAGATCCTATTTCCAAGTAAGGTCACATTCTGAGCAACTAGGTGAACGAATGTTTGAAGGACACTGTTCAACCCACTACAGGCAGTTAGCTCAGATGATTAGAGAAAAGAGTTTCAAGTCAAGGATTTGTATAGCATTTGTTTTTTGAAATGCCAAAGAGCAGAGTCTAAGACTCTTCCTGTCATTTCACACATACCCTTATTTGCAAAGGAAAATGGTCGGTGAGTAGTCCCCATGTTAATTTCTGTCACTTTAAGATAATCATCCTGCTCTATTTCCTTCTTGGGCACACGTCTTTATCTGAAATCATTTTATTTGATTACTGGGTCATTGTTTTGTCTCTCTGCACAAGAACGTAAGTCCTCTGAAGGCTGGAAACTTATCGCTCTTATTTGCCACTATAATCCCAGTACTAGATTAGCACCTGGCATGTTGGCACCCAGTAAATGCTTGGTGAATGCTTGGATGGAGGTGTAGATGAATTCTGGCTCTTAGTAGCTGACTTTGATTAGGATTTTCACCCATGCTGTTCAGTCTACCTCCATTCATTCATTCACTAAACATTTACTGACTGCTTAGTATTTGCCAGGCACTGTATTCAGCACTGAGAATGTAATTGCAAGCAAAAGCAGACTTATATTCCCAGATCTCCTAGAACTTGAAACAAGTAATCTTCAGGGCACCTACAATATATCAAGAACTATGCTTGGTGTCATGGGTACATACACAATCATAAGACTTAGCCCTGGTCCTTCTACACCTTATGGACAACATTTGAATACAAAATAAAATAAGAGTTAAAAGCTAAATTGTATGAAATCATGCCTATGTTCAGAATGCAAAGAGGAAAATAAGAATAGTCTTTATTAGTTGGTGAACATAAGACTAGAAGTAAATGTTTTGAGTAGGCAGAGGAGAAAAGGGTAGACATTCCAGGACTACAAGTCTGACTTGAGCAATGTGATACAATATACTGACAAATGAAGCTGAAGAAGTAAAATACCAGGAGTTTACATATTCTGAGTGAATGATATTTAAAAGGAACTTGTTATTCCCTAGATGACTCAATAATGATTTACAGTTTAGAGTGATGACAAAATCAAGATCCCCAGTGATCCTGACTCTGTGTACTGTGATGCTGAATAAAATCTACAAGCTAAATTCTAAGAAAGATAAATGAAAGTTTTACCTTTAGATTGCTTGCATGAAATAGATTTTTGATCAACCACAATATGGCAGAATGGAGGAAACTCCTTGCCTGACAGCAGTTCCTTTGAAAAATACCAGAGAGTTCACAAAGTCAATTGCAACATCCAATAGTGTTCTCCAGCTATCTGTTTAAATCCAGTGCAACCAGCTGAAACAATAATAGAAGACCGGGTCTCAGAGCACCAAACTAATCACCTCCCTCTTCTTGGGATTAGTCATATCACAGCTAGAATACTGTGTTTAAATCAGAGCTCTGCCTTTTATGAGGGGCATTTACATAGTGGAGTACATTTAGCGGAGAATGACTAGGTACTATGTGGTTGGAAAATTACAAGAGAAAAAGTTAAAAATAATGAACAAATATATTATAGATAAGTAATGCTACAGAAGATTATTATTTTCCAAAATTTCAAGAGCTACTCTGTGGAAAAGGAATAGATATGTTCTGAGTTTCTCTGGAAGTACAGGGTATTGTAGTCTAAAGGACAGGGCTATTGGATCCAGTCAGATATGAATTCCTGCCTCTACCGCTCACTCACTGTGTTACCTGAGATAAGTTACTTAACTTCTGTGAGCCTCAGTTTCTTAACGTATAAATGGGATTCATAATCATACCTCCCTCCCTCACATTGTTGGCATGATTAGGATAAAGAAAAATAAAATGGTTCTATACAGGAGGAAGCTAATATATTTAGGGCAAAAATAAATGTGATGCAGATTTAGTCAACAAAGGAGGCTTATTTGAAATAATCTACGCTGCTTCAAGTTTATACATTCATTTATTCATTCAACAAATAGTTTTAAAACCTACTACGTGACAAGCACATGTATGCGATAATGAACAAAGCACACCAAGCCCTTGCTGTGACAGAGCTAACATTCTGGCAGCAGAGACAAACAATAAACAACCATCCATGTCATATAATGCCAGCCAGTGATAAGCACCATGAAGAAAATAAACAAGAGTAAAGGTCTCAGTGGTGAAAGAACATTTTATATTGTATGCTCAGGACAGGCCTCTGAGGAGGTCACATTTGAGCAGATTCCTAAATGAAGTGACAAGAGTGAGAAGACTGATATCTGGGAGAAGTGCTTTAGTGAGAGAAAGTCTAGCAAGTGCATAAGCCCTGGGATGGAAACGAGCTTGATGTGTCTGAACAACATTAAGGCCAGTGTGGCTGGAGCAGAGTCAGTGAGGGCAGAATGGTAAAAGCAGAGGTAAGGAAGCTTGCCAAGGGTCAGATGGTGCAGGGCTTTCTAGGCTGGTTAAGAGTTTCAATTTTATTGTGAGTGGTCCAAGTGGAAGCTAGTGGGGTATTTTGAGCTAGGATGAGATTTGATCAGATTAATGTTTTAAAATCTGAATTTATATGATTGGATGAGGGTAATAAAGATCCTAAATAATACAGATGTTTATTTATTCTCCAAATGAGTGTATAGGCTGTTATGCTAGTTCTGCTCCATGAAATTTTCAGGGCTGGCAGGCAGGTGTGGTACTCCTCAGTGCCAAGTATCCAGGCTCCTTCTATTTGTGGTTATTGTGGCTTTCACATTCTGAGGTTGTTGGCCTCATCTTCATGACTGATAGCATTATACACAAAATGCTATGGAAACCAAGAAGAGAACTGGTTTATTCTTTTTGAGAAGTTGGAGGATATTTTGAAAAATTTATTTAGTTTGAGACTCTTAAGATAAGCAGAATTTGACCAGGTAGGAAATACAAAGGAAGCCTATTATAGTCACAAGTATGCCAGTATATGGTGGGTAGGGAAGAAGTAGTCTTTTAGGACCACAATAACAGGTCTATTGGGAAGTGATGGTAGATGAAGCCATTTATTGTTTCTTTTATTTAATTCTCCATGATGGGGAAAGCTAGACAGATGATTAAGGCATAATTTCCTCTCTCAAAATATTAAAACTAAGGGAGGAGACACACATGCACATATTTCACCATACACGACAACAAAGGTATGTCTCATGTAGGGACACAAAAGACAGAGAGAGAGATTGATTATCTCAGATATTTTATTGTCCTTTTTTGTTATTTTTTACATACCTTGCCCTGTTCACTTCTATCTACTCCACTAGAATATATGCTCCTTGAGCACAGGAGTCATTTATTAACAAATATTTATTGAGCACCTACTCTTTGACATGAATTGTTGTAGGTGCTAGGGGATATATAAGGGAACAGCATTTCATTACTGTGAATATGTAAATTACTTTGAGAATTCGTATTGCCTTTTTGTTATTTAGACTTCCCACATGGGATTATGAGTTTACATTCCTTTAAATCAAGTTACCTTTTTATTCTCAAGAAGTATTTCTAGTTTTTTCATGTAGATCCTGAACAACAAACTTATTCCTAGGTGTTCCTATGGATTTTATATACTTCTCTTCATATTGGGCACTCTGAACTTAATTGCTTTTTGAAAATTAGTTATACTCATATAATCATGCATTCATTCATTTAACTAGAATATGCAGTGAACATTAATTTCTGACAGATACCATTCTGGGTGGTAGAGATGCAGAAGTGAACAAAATAAAGGAAAAAAACAAAACTTACATTCATGGAGTTTATATTCTAGCAAGGATGTTCAGACATAAATATAATGAATGGCTAAAATATGCAGTATGTGGATGATGGTCAATTTTAAAGGAGAAAAATAAAGGAGGGAAATGCGGAAGAAATGTCAGAGGTGTTCGTATTTTTCAAAGTTGGTCAGGTAATGCCTTCTTGAGTAGAAAGTATTTGAGTAATGACTTAAAGGACATGAAGAGTTAGCAATGTGGATAATATCTGTTTTTAATGGGGAATGTTTTAAACAGTGTTTTTAACAAAACAAGTACAAAGAACCTGAGACAAATTCGACTGGTCAGTTCAATGAAGAGCAATGAGGCTGGTGTGTTTGATAACAAATGGATTATGATGGAGTAGCGAGAGAAAAAATTTGTGGCAAGACTTTAAGGGACTTAAAAGCTATTATAAAGAGTTTGCTTATTACTGTGATTGATATGGGAAGCCAGAGACTTAACCAGAGGAATTACATGGCATTATGTATGTTTTTAAAGGATCACCCTGGCTGCAGTTCTGAGAATAGATGTTGGAGAGAATTAAGAGTAGAAGAAGGGTGACATTAGAGATTCTATTGCAATAATCCAGGAGAAACAATGGTGACATGGTCTAGGCTGGTAGCAGTGGAGATGATGAGAAGTGGTCATATTATGGACATATTTTGAAGCTAAAGACAAATAAGATTAGCTGATATATTAAATGTGGAGTACTAAGGAAAGACTAAAGTAAAGTATGGATTACTCCTAGGTTTTTGGTGTGAATTACCGGAAGGATGGTGTTGCAATGAGCTACAATGGGAAAGTCTGAGGGAGGAGCTGGTTTGGGAGGAAATTTCTGGGGTTCAGTTCAAGATCATATTTGGTTTCTCTCATCATTACCCTTACTGTGTAAAGGAAGATAATCATTAAATATTTATAGAATGAAAATGAATTGCGCATAAACGGATGAGTGTTATTATGGAGTGAATGCATTAGCAAATGAATAAGAGTATGTACCCTAGGTTTTGTTGTAATTCATGAGTGTTGACTGGCCCACAGCATAAGCCTGAGTCAGATGATATGCATCTAGGTATGCTAAACCTAATAGGAGGATTTGACAAAAGGTTGAGCTAATAACCAAGTCCAGAAGAGACTACCATTGACAATATACTGTAAGGGAGGAAGACATTTCCTCTACCCGATCTGGGTCCTTCTGGCTGGAAAACAAATTAAATTCACATGAGACAGAATAACATGAGAAAATTAAACAAAGCTTTATAACATGTATACACGGGAGAGACTCAGGCAAACTGAGCAAATCACCAAAATGGCTGAAGACACCACCTTAAATATCATCTTCAGCTGAAGACAAAGGAGGATGTTGGGGGTGGAGGTAGTCCGTTATGGGTGATTACCAGAAAAGCACAGTAAACAAGGGTAAGATTATTATGCAGATTTAAGTTCTTGCCTTCCACATTGATAAGAGTTTCTAGAGATAAGGTCATCCCCAGTTCTTCCTGGTACAGAGAGGGAGACACCTTTACAGATGGAGATTTCCCTTACAAATGTAAATGTCTCTTAACAAAGGGTAAGTAAATTCTACTTTTCAGAGTTTCTTTCCTATCTGCAGTTTTTAAAAGTAACCAGCCCAAAATAATCCTCATGACAAAGAGACATATCTTGGGTGGCCAATTCCAGTGCCCCACAATATCAAATCAAGAGACAGTTAAAAAGTGAGGACCAAGAACTAACCGTAGTAATGTTGCAGATGATTGCATGAGCAGTGAAGCAATGAAGACAATAGCATGTAAAAGAGTGAAAATGAATTACAGTCCCCTAGATATGGTTGTGACCTTGAAGGATACTTTGATGCACCATTACATATCATTTCACCTATTACAGGCCAGTCTTAAAACAGTTGAAATGGAGGCAAAAATTTGAAAAGAAAAAAAAGAAACACGAAGGTGCTTTGTTCTCTTGTCTTACTGAGTATGTCTACCTTCTTTCAAAAGCATGTCTATCTCTTTCAGGTAGTAGGCCAGGGTGGTGAGGACTTGCAATATGAGAATAGCTTGAGATTCATGTATTACTGAAAGAAAAATAATTTTCCAAAGTCCTTTGGCTTCTAATTGACATTTCATGGACAACTTAAGAATTGATCCATGAGGCCTTAGAACATAGAGGACCCCCCCCCCCCGCAATAATGTGAAGATAACATTTCTACCTATCATGTTTGTTAATGAGATGTGCTTGATGCAGGGTCGGTGAGCCGAGGAGTCGAAAGAAAGATTTCTTAGACTCTTAAGCTCTGGCAGTAGTGCTCTTTTATTTAGAGAATAGTATAGAATAGCATGGGGACAGGACCCACGGGCAGTCAGAGCTTCCGCTGCTGCCATGGGGACAGGACCCATGGGCAGGCCGAGCTGCTGCCGGCATATTGCTGTTGCTGCTGCCACTTCTGCTGCCCCAAGTTGAGGGTTAGAGCTAAATTTAAGGCACAGGTATGTGAGTTATCTCTTTACAAGACAAAGGAAGGAATATGAAAAAAAGTTAAAATGGTATCAGTGCTGGTGGGGTCTGGTCATTGGGAGATCCCATGACTTTTAGACAAGAATCAAATCGGATTAAGTAAAGGTTAGAAAGGTTAGAAGCCACCACCCTAAATCAGTTACATGAGATTGCCAAACAGCAACCAACTTAAGTTTTTGCCTTCCCCATTAAGAGTTTCTAGGGACAAGATCATCTCTCTTCTTCTTCCTGGTACAGAGAGGGAGGCACCTTTTACAGATAGAGATTTACCTTAAAAATGTAAATGTGTCCCAACAAGGGCAAGTTCCACTCCCCAGAGCCTCCTTCCCTGTCCCAGTTTATCGAAAGCAATCAGCCCAAAACAATCCTGATGCCAAAGAGACATATCCTGGGGTGGCCAATTTCAGGTCCCTACAAGGTAATCTCCCCTTCCTTCACAAATGCAAATATCTCTCAAAGAGCAAGCAAATTCCAGTCCTCAGAGCCTGCTTCTCATCTGCAGTTTTATAAAATTAACCAGCCTAAAATCCTCATCATGCTGACCTATGGTAAAAAAGATTTGACCTAGAAAGATGAAGTAAGAAAAACCCATTCCTTCCAGCCAAAGAAAGTGTAAGGAGAAGAAGAGAGAGAAACATAATGAGATGTGTGTGTCTCAGACTTGTCTCTCCAGGTCTCTACCTTGAAGGGATAAATATAAATGACTTGAGGTAAATAATAAAGGCAGAGATTCTTCCAACCTATTTGGGATAATGAGTGGAAATAGATGTGCTACATGACTGTCTTTTGCTGCTATAGTTAAGAGTGTGGAGTGGTATGGTCAGGCTGAGAGAGTTCTAGATGGCACCTGAGAGCTCACCTTGCTTTCTCCTTATCTGACAGAGAGGCTGAAATGAGCACCATCAATCCTTATGTGGAGCTGACCACGATGGGCAAGGGGACCCTGTAGTATAGACCAGGGGCACCTAGACAAAGGGACTGGATGAAGACTAAGTCAGAGTCTATCTAAGAGGGGCTTGAAAGTACTTAAGTTGAGGCTAATTGACTTTTATAGAGGAGCAAAGAAGGGGGTCGACATCTGAAAGACAGAACATTTTAATCTAAAAAAGGCAATACAGTACCTAAAAGAACTGCTCAAAGCCTTATATTGGACAAATATCTTCAAGCCCAGTCACAGACAAAATAGAAAAATATTTCTCTTTAGTCTGAGTTTCAGGGTGAGTTTATCTGTGATCCTGTTAGACAGGCATATTTACAAGTTGTCATATTCCCAGAACTTTAACAATTTTATATAATTTCCAATTTCATATAATTCTATTCCATTTATTCATTTCTTAGGTCAAGCAATCCTGAAGTTCCAGGGCAAACAATGTAGGTAACAACAAAATGTAGCTTAAAATTTCAAAGTTCAGTATTATGAGTTCAATTAGCCCCCCACCACCCAATTCATACGTTGAGTCCTATACACCAGTGCCTCAGAATGTGACTTTTTTTGGAAGGAAATAGGGTCTTTATCCATGTAATCAAGTTAAAATGAAGCCATTAGGGTGGACCTTCATCCAATATGATCAGTATCCTTATAAAATAGAGAGAAGATCATGGGAAGACAAACAGGGAGACGACAGCCACCTACAAGCCAAGGAGAAGCCTGGGACAGATCCTCCCCTTATGGCTCTCAGAAGGAACCAACCCTGCCTAGCCCTTGACCTTGGACTTCTAGCCTCCAGTACTAGGAAAAACTAAATTTCTATTGTTTAAGTCATCCGATTTATGATATTTTGTTATGGCAACACTAGCAAACTAATACATTGAGAAATGTTTAGTTTGAGAAAAAGCCTAATTAATCACATTTCATAAAATCAACAGAGCTAACGTTGGATAAGACAAAACGATAAAGATAGCCCAAGAGAAAAATTAAGTCTTTTAGATGCTTACATGACATTCTAACCAAAGACTAATAATATATCAATAACTGAAGTACAGACCCCTAAGTTCATATTCAGCATGGCCGACAGGAAGAAGCAGCACACACTTTGGGGTCAGATCCACCTGGGTCCCAATCCAATACTAGCTGTATGATCTTGGGAAGGTTACTTAACCTCAATGTGTCTCCGAGTTTTCTCATTTGTAATGAAAGGATAATAACAGTACTTACCTCAAAGTGTTGGTGTAAGGATTATTTATTAAAAATGGTAACTATAAATTTCAAATGTAGATTTTATATTTAGCATAAAGCTTGGAAAAGTTTTGCTGAATTTTAATTATTTGGCTTTGGAAGGGGGCTTTTAACATAGTTCTGATCAACAGACATTACCTGAAAAACGCAAGAGTGAGCAAGTGAAGATGAACAAAAGAGCCCAAGTTAGCTTGAGGACGCAGGACATCGCTTTCAGTTATTTGCACCCTTTCTTTCACCATTAATCAAATGCTCTTTGTAATTCCAGTGGGAGAAACACCTTGAATATGCTGCATTGAGAGTCTACGTGAGTGTGTATGAGAGTACGTATGTGTGACCTGCGTTTGAGTAAGTCCCTCGATTTCCTAACATCTTTAGTCTTAATTTATTCAATCACAGGACTGGTTGATCTAATTATTATAAGCTATCTCTATATTTCTAAGATTTCATCTTTTTCTAAACATTCTCTGAAAAATGACTTAAATGAATACCACACAAGGTGTCTTAGATTGACAGAATGACAGGATTCCTTTTTTTTGTAATTTAGATGACTGGAATTGCCATTTTAAAAACATAGCACTATATTTTTTATTGTTTTTTCCTCTTTCTCTAGAAACAGTGGTATGATTCAGCTTTGAGAGAAGGCAATTCCTTTCTTCTGAATCCTGGGGGGGACAATTGATGACTCTTTTAGTTTTGCAAAAGTAAAACTAAATCCCATTCTAAAATGGAAAACTGCAAACAAGCAAAACCTAAAGTGTGGATAATAAAGCAATAGAGTAACGTGTTCAGATAATAAAATCAAAGTTATTTTATCTAATCTTTAGGATTTGGGACCAGGGTACTAGCATAGGTAGACCTTATGTAAGAGCTAGGGGACAATGTTTGCAGGCCAGGGCCTAATATGAGAAGAGGAACATAGGAGAACTTCGCTGGATTCTGTGTGCAGATATATCTAATTTACAGTTTTAAGACTGCTTTATGCACAGTAATTAATATGTATATGTATGCTTCAACAAATAGTGCTGTGACAACTGGATATCCATATGAAAAAGAATGAAGTTGGACCCTTACCTCATGCCATATACAAAGATTAACTCAAAATGGATCAAAGACGTAATGTAGGTGCTAAGTCTATAAAACTCTTAGAAGTAAACATAGTTATAAATCTTCATGACCATAGATTAGGCAAGACTTATTAGATAGGATCCCAAAAGCACAGCCAACAAAAATCCAATAGATAAAGTGGACATCAGAAAAGTTGAAAAGATGTTTGCGTTAAAGGACACTATCAAGAAAGTGAAAAGGCAATCTATAAAATAAGAGAAAATATTTGAAAAAGATACAAATAAGTGTATAGTATCCAGAATATATAAATGACTCTTGTGACTCAATATTAAACATATAAATAACCAATTAGACAATAAGGAAAGAATTTGAATAGACATTTTTCCCAAGAAATGGCCAATAAACACATGAAACGATGCTCCACATCATCAATCATTAGAGAAATGCATATCAAACTTCAGTGAGATACCACTTCACATCTACTAGGATGGCTACAATTTGCTACCTCTCTGCAGACTACATGATACATACTGATGGTAGAGAATCGAAGTGCATTATCTTATCAAGAACTTTCTTCTCTAGCCAAAGGAGAGTCAGCACTTCTGGTAGCAGATATCAACATTTGCACCAGCAGCAGCATAGTAGGCTGTGTGCTTGTCGTATTGCCTAAGTGTAAGCTAGAGAGTATGCCACTGAGGTCTCACCTCCTCACAAAGTCAGCTGAGTGTAGCCCTCTTGTTGGGAATGGAAGAGATGAACAGGCAAATTACTTTATGACCAGATGTTAGGAGTTATAGTTTCCAAGTACATCTCAATGGCCAGACACCCAGAGATTAGGACACCATAGGTAAAACTAGCTCACCAACCCTCTAAAAACTCAAAACTAGATTCCAACCACACATTTACATTTTAGACATCGTGCTATCCCCTAAATTCAAACTGCTTTATTAGAATAAATAGCATTCACCAAGTTTATATTTAAGGAGTAGACAATTGAACTACTCCAGGAAACATTCTAATGACTTAATGACAAAAGAATGAAAGTTTTGAATCCTTTTTTTGTTTGTTTGCTTGACCTGGAAGGGACTTGACCTAACAACGGGGATTTTTCTCAGAGGCCCCTTACCAAGAGTTTACAGCAAGGAGACTTAGAGGGGGAAAAAAAGGTACTGTGAAGACATCTGCCCTTTGTCAAAGTTATTAATGAGAACTTTGGGTTATGAAATAAACCCTATGATTATTTTTAAATCCCATGGTCTCTATGCGCTCTCTTCTACCGCTTCATAATGAAGCGTTCTTTAAATGTAAAATCTCAGATTCTGATAAAGAAATAGATAGACATTATTTAGAGGAGTTAGAAATTCTGCGAACTGGGTGAATCCATGATAAACAGATTAGAACGATCTGAAACACGATTGTACATCTAAAATATGGAGGCCTATTAGGAAAATAACATGCCTACAAGCCCCTTTCTTTTTGTATGGACAAAACATCAGCCTGGGTAAATAAAGTTTAGAAAATTCTTTAATGATTTCTTTGATATCAATGTAGATAGGCGATAGCATTAGATATGGTGGTATGCCAGAAATCTCCACACAAATTCCTGAAATGAGGTTTTGTGACCCAAAGCAAACAGGCTATTTACTACCAGCCGTATAATTTCAATAATTGAACTGACTGGCTAAGCAAGCATTACTACACAGCTGCAAGACCCTAAAGAAATTGTAGACAGGCTATTAAACTATGATTTATGAAGTCAGCTTTTATTCAACCAAGTGATTAGAATTTAATAAGTTGGCCTACTTAGCTCTGAATTGGATACAACAAATCAGAAGAAAAAAACTGTATGAGAAATAAGCTTAGGAGAAGATTCATGTCTCATATCCTAATAGGCCATTTACTCAATTATCAAACAATTCTTCAAAATTCAGTGATAGGCAGTTCAAGGAACATAAAATGGTACAAAATGTGGGCCCTTCCCTCAGGAAGCTTACTTAGTCCAATACAGAAACCCGATTTGTACACAAATACCTACATTACAGGGCATCATGGAGGCACAAATACACTGTGGAAATCATATTTGGGCAAAAACACTGCCAGATAGGAAGCTAAGAGAAGGCTTCAAAAAAATAGCACTTAATTGGGCTCTAATGGTATGTAGCATTTGGATATAAAAGAGGATCGAATTGCACCCGACGTAGAATGTAATTCACTTTGATTAAAGTCTGTTAACAAGGCTGGAAGTAGGGAATATAGGGTCAGATAATAAATAGCAGAGATTTGATCTCTGAGCTGTCAATATGGCAATATGCGGAAATTAGTTTTAATTGGATTCAATTAACCAAATATTTACCAGCGCCTACTATGTACCAGACATAGAGAAAAGAGGATAGAGAAATACATGAGGCAAGAAGAGCAAAGAGTATCCACATTGAGGATGAAGCTTAGAGAAGGCAAAGGTAATCTCATTTGCCTTGTGCAATTTGGCCTCCTCTAGTCCCAGAATAGTGCCTGACACAGAGTAGGTATTCAACAAATACTTGTAAATGAGTAGCTAAATCAACAAATAAAAAAGCAGGTGAACTACAGAGGTTTATGTCTGGGTGACTGAGGGAATGGAGACTCCTTTAATAAAAATTGGAGAAGAAACTCATTTAAATGAAAAAAACAAAAGCTGTGGATAAGGCATCTTCCGAAGAAACACTTGTGATAAAGATCCTAATGTCTTGCCCACTCAGAAAGTTTTCATGGCATGCAAAACTCAAGATTTAGATAAACATTAAATATCTTGCCATTGCCCCGTATCTTTAACAAATGACTCAAGAGAAAAATAAAAACCATCTCTTCATAGGTAGGTGCCAAAAGCAAGGATGGTCATTGTCAATGAGAAGGTCAGTTAAGGAGAAGAAATTACACTGTAAATCAGAAGAAATATGAAGCAGCATTGAAGACTGATGTTATTAAATTTAATTTTTCTCCACACAACAACAAAAGAAAACTTCAGCTATGTGTTGACCGAGAGACAAGAGAACCATATGCTTGGCTGCCCCACAGGCCCCATTGCAGGAAGATGCTTAATACGGTTATCAGGTTACAACAACAGAAAGCCAATATACTTGCTTTGACTCTGTTCCCAGATGTTTGTCTTTATGAAAGTGTCATTTTTAGGAATGAATATGTAATATAAATAGTACAACAGGGCATAGCATAGTTGACACACAGTCAAACAAGTAAAATTCCTTAATATAGTGAATGAAATAGAAGCTGCATTGAAGATGTGAATAGAAGATGCATAAAATCCATCCATTTTAGTTTTCCAAGCCCATGCCAATATGTATATGTACATTGATTGTCTTATTATACAATCATAAATGAGGTATCAGTTTCCATCAATACTTTAGTGAGTTATTTTTGCTCTTTATTTATCAGGTATTTAGTTATTAAGAGGGTGAAGAAAGCAGAGGGAGGAAGAAATTAATGAACTGCTGCTGATGTGGGAAATTTTAAGTTTCTGTATTTCAACCAGGTCAAAGTAAATTTTAGAATTTTCTACTGGGATGTCCAAGACGATAGATAATGAGTAGAGTTCTTTTGTTCTCTTCACCTTGGAAGAAGAATGTAAAATTAATTCATTCAATCATTCATTCAGCTAGTATTTATTATGAAGGTACTGCTATCAATTATTGTTCTACATAGTGAGGCTATGGGGAAGACAATACAAACAAACCCCCTTTCCTCATGGAGACAATATTCTAGAACAGAAACTGAAAACAAATAAATTAGTATTATGTCAGGTTGTAAGAAGTACCATAAAGCAAAGGTCAGGGGAGAGATAATGATGGAGGGGCTATATATAATTCAGATATTCTTTTCATGATTCATTTTAATTTATGATTTTTCAGATTTTGAGGTGTGAGGGTAAAGTTTTCATGAAAAATTATAAATATAATGCATGCAGACTGTGCTGGTTCAGAGTTACCTAAACTTATTTTATGATTATTATTCCACTAAGTGATTTGTTCTGTGACAAAATTGTTCACATCAATAAGTTATTTTTAGTATTTTATAGACGCAATCAACATGAATCTTTTTGATAAGTCATTCAGATTCTGTACTCTCAACATTAAAAGATAATCTTATCAGACCTGATTACATTTTTCAGGCAGGAAAAAGCAGATAGTTTCCAGAAATAGAATCCAGCTCATTTACTTGAAATTCTTCAATGGATTTCTGATTAAATTGCACACTGCATTCTCTGTTCATTAAAGAACCCCCTTTTCTTAGTCAGTTTCTTTCAAATTTTGAAGGAAAAAAATCTAGCCAGACTAATCCAACAACTGGCCTCAAAAAATAAATAAATAAATCCTCATGCACTCCCTGCCCTACATCCAAACTTTTCACTTACAGTATCCTCCAAGATGTTTCTCTTAATTTTTCCTACCTACCTCTCCGTATCACTGTTATTCTAACTCATCATCTTTCTCATTGCATAACCAACTTACTTCTTAAATTATTTGTATATCTTTGTTCTTCTCCTTGCTAGCCCCCAAAGCGGCTAGATTAATATTCCTAAAATATGACTCTGATCATATTTCTCCCCACCCAAAATCTTTAATGGTTCCTCACTGCTCATGGAGTTACTGGCATTTCTCCAACAGCAATTATCTATTATATTACTAGACAGCCACTACCACAGAAGGAGCTCTCAGCCAATGACGGTAGTGTCATACTGTTTGCCCTCAACTTGAGTGACAATTGATAATCTGTTTGTTTTTATTGTAGTGGTTTCTCTATCAACTCTTAACATCTTATAGACACAAGATCTTAACATCTTATAAACATAACAAATGTATTAGAAAGGAAAAAAGACTTTGAATAATCTAAATGCCATCTTCGAGAAGATAGACAAAGAGGAGGATAACAAAATAAAGTAGCAGGAAAGAAACAATAAAGATAAAGGAAAAAATTAATGAAATAGAAAAGAATCTACAAAAGAATAATTAGCCAAACCAAAAATTGGTTCTTGAAAAGATTAACACAATTGATAAATCCTTAATAAGACTGCTCAAGAAAACGGAGAAGGCAAGAATTACCAATGTCAGTAATGAAACGAAGGAAAAATCATTACAGGTTTTATAGACAATAAAAATATATTAATAATGTTATAAAAATAAATCTGAACTTTGTATTAAAATGATCCATTCCTAGAAAACCACAATAAATGAGAACTAACAAAAGAAGAGATAGAAAACACCAGGCTAAGATGACTTTACCAGTAAATTTTCTAAACTTTTACAAAAGTAACAACATGGAAATTATATACATTATTCCAGAGAATAGGAAAGAAATACTTCCTGATTCATTTCATGAAGTCAGCATTACTCTGATACAACATTTTGCAAGGATATGACAAAAAGAAAATTATAGAGCAGTTCCTCTTATAAATACAGATGCAAAAATCCCTAATAAAATACTAGCATGTGAAACACAATGTTATATAAAAGGGATAAAATACTTGACACCAAAATAGAGTTATTCCAGGAAGGTAAGTCACTTAATATTTGAATATTAATCAATGTAAACCATTATGTTAACATAAAAAAGGAGGAAAATTATATGATCATAATATATACAGAAAAAAACATGTATTAGAATTCAACACTCATTCATGGAAACAACACTCTTAACAAACTAAGAATGAAAAGAAATATCTTTAAAATGATAAAATATATAACATCCTTCAGCAATCATCGTATATTATAGTGAAATGTTCAAAGCGTTCCCTCCTGAGATCAGGAATGAGAAAAGGATGCCAGCAACTGCCACTTCTATTCAGCATTCTACTAGAAATTTTGGACAGTGCAGTATGACAAACAAAGAAAAAAATCTTTAATTATTGGAATAGAATAAAGCTGTCATTATTGTCAGAGGTCATATGTAATTGAAATGTCAAATGAATAAACAAACTATTAGAAATAATAAGTAAATTTTGTTAAGTTGCTGGATGCATGATTAACATAAAAATCAGTTTTATTTCCACATACTAGAACCAAAAAAACATAATTAATTTTTAAAATAAAATAGCATTAAAAATCAAGTATCTAGGAATAATTTTAGCAAAAGATATGACTAACCTCTAAACAGAAAATGGTGAAAAATTACTAAAAGAACATTTTTAAAGGCCTAAATAAATTAAGATATGTTGTGTTTATAGATTGGAAGACTGAATATTGTGAAAATGTCATTGCCACTAATTGATCTATAGATTCAATGCAATTTGAACCAAAGTCCCCTTGAAAATGTTTGCAAAATTGACAAACTGATTCTGCAATTTATATGGAAATACAAAAGAACAGGGATAGCCAAGACGATCTTAAAAGAAGACTCTGGGAAGACTTACATTATGTCCATAAAGACATATTTTAAGCTATAATAACTAAGAGTGTGCATTTGGCTTAGATAAATAGACAAATAGGATAGAAAGAAGAAACCAGAAACACACACACACACACATGTACATAGTCACTTGATTTATGATAAAGACACTATTACAAAGCAGTAGGACAGGCACTGTTTATTCAATAAATAGTTCTAAGTCAATTTGATACGTATATGGAAAAAAATTAACCTTTATCCTTACCTAAGACCTTATGCAAATATCAATTCCATAGGTTTCCAGTATGAAAAGTAAAACAGTAAGTCTTCTAAGAAAAAAAATACATACATAGGAAATCATCTTTGTGATTTTGGGGTACACAAAGATTTCTTTATCAAGATTAGAAAACACTACCAATAAAAGATAATATTCATAAATTGAGCTTTATCAAAGGTTATCAATACAAGTACAAAAAGGCAAGATGTAGCATTGTAAATTATATTTGCAACACATGTATCTGATAAAGGTTTCATGTACAGAATGTATAAAGAACTCTTACAAATAAATACACAAAAAATGAACTCAACAGAAAAATGAGCAAATGAATTGAACAGGCATTTCACAAAGATAATATTCAGATTGACAATAAACATATGGAAAGTTGCTCAACACCTTTTGTTACCAAGAAAATGCAAATTAAAACTAGAGTGGCATACGATTATACAGTCATCAGAAAGGCTACAACTAAAAAAACAGCTAATATTAACCGAGCAACAATACAGAGCAACTGGAATTCTCAAGCACTACTATAAGCATGTTAATTAGCATAATAACTTTGGAAAACTTTTTGGTAGTATCTACTGAAGATGTCCTATGATCTGACAATTTTATTCCTAAGTGTATAGCCAAAAAAATGCGTGCACATATGTAACAAGATATATATAATATTTTACATAGAAGTATTTTTTTTGATCATCTAAAATCCTTTATTGGAAGATCATTGCTGTTTACCATATATAAGACTCAACAGTAGAAGCATTATTGTAATAGCACCAAACTAGATACAATCCAAATGGAGAAATAAATTGTCATATAGTAATCAATGGAATACTATACAGCAATGAAAAATAAATGAATCCATGCTACATGAAAATATGGATGAATCTTAGAATATAAGAGTGAGTAAAGACAGGAAAGCACAAAATGCTAAATATTGTATGAATATGTAAATGTGTGAGAGTGTGTGTGTGTGTGTATAATGTCAAAAACAGGCAGAACCAGTCTATGGTGTTAACTACCAAGATAATGGTTACTTTTGGGGAAGACTGGAGAATA
Source organism: Equus asinus (assembly GCF_041296235.1). Classification (NCBI taxonomy): domain Eukaryota; kingdom Metazoa; phylum Chordata; class Mammalia; order Perissodactyla; family Equidae; genus Equus; species Equus asinus. Next base: position 130,872,655 of record NC_091820.1, read on the forward strand.
TTGACAAGGAAGTATAGAAAGGGATCCTAGAGGGTTCTAGTAATATCCTATTTCTTGATCTCACTTATGCTAGGGAGTGAAGAGGTGAATTGGACAGCTATATTACCTGTGTAGGTTCTTACAAGTGCCTCACAAATTCTTACGTGAGAGCTAATCTGTGGAAAAATTTATGATATCCAGAGGGAGAATTTCCACTAGTTTTATGGTTTTGTTTTCCCTTTTTTGTATATATATATCTCTACAGAATGGGGGAATATATTCACAGATTTCAAACATTTCTCTGATAAATGGCATTACTGAGATTGTTTTTAGTCTTCTATGGGGAACAATTAAAATTTTTTCTAACATTGGGGATCACAACACCTCCCTACCCTCTCCATCTCATATTATAAAGAGTGCCAGTTCACTCCATGTTATGACATACATAGGTTACATATAAATGATAATGTTTAAATTAGAACATAATTTTTTGAATTGCACATTTGTTTATTAAAAAAAGATGAAGGACAGCACAGCCATTATGGAAAACAGTATGGACGTTCCTCCAAAAATTATAAATAGAATTATCATATGCTCCAACAACCCCACTTCTGTGTATATAGCAAAAGGAAATGAAATCAGTATCTCAAAGGGATATCTACACATTCACATTAATTGCAGTATGATTCACAATAGCCAAGATATGTAAACAACCTAAGTGGAATATATATTTTGTATCCTTATAGAAATATTAATAATTTAACTCATAAAATTAAGATTTTCTTATTATTCTGAATATTTACATTTAGCAAGCAATTATATTTATAAAGTAAATTAATAGCAGAAATGCATTCATTCATTTGAACAATATTTGTTGAGTGCTTATTATGTGTCAGTATCTTTATGCATGTTAATCTTACTTAATTCCCAAAACGACCCTGTGAGGTAGGTTTTATTTTCACAAGTGTGCGAGTATGGAAATTGAGAGAAAGCTTAAGCGACTTGCTCAAGGTCTAATAGCTGCAGTGTGGATAGAAAAATTGCAGAGTCTGCCTTCATCTCTCTAGCTTCAGAGACCTCATTCTTTCCACTACAATGCACTCCCTCTCTTTGTGCTAAGAGTAAATGGAACAGAGGAATACCTCAGGAAGAGGAGATCAGGGGAAGCTTTGCAGAGTAGGTGGCTCCAGGGGAGTACTTAAAGGAAGAGTGGGAGTAAGCCAATCAAAGAACTGAGGAAAGAAAGATCCACCTACAGATAGCTATTAGTTGTTCTAGAGTCTGTTACATTCGTAAAGTACAAATAGTATATGTTTGGTTCCCCCCAAAATTAATATATTGAAACCCTATTCTTCAAAGTGATATTAGGAGGTGGAACCTTTGAGAGGTAACTAGAATTAGATGACATCATAAAGGTGGAGTCCTAATGAATAGGATTAGAGCCCTTTTAAGAGTCATGAGAGTTCTTGCTTCCTCACTCTGCTCTCCACCACGTAAGGATACAAGGAGCTGGCAGTCTGCAGCTCAGAAGAGGGCCCTCACCAGAACCAGACGATGATCTCAGACTTCCAGCCTCCAGAACTGTGAGAAATAAACTTCCGTTGTCTAAAAGCCACCTGTCTATGGTATATTTGTTATAACAGTCTGAACAGACTAAGACATGCATCATAGCTAGAATTTAGGTTGAAAGGGGAGGCATTTGATTCAAGGCAGGGACTATAACATGAAGAGCTGTGGATCTATATGAAGGGCTTTGAATTTCACCCTGATGTTGGTGAAAAACAAATTCAGATAGTCTCTTAAGTGATCAGCACTGCATTAAATGATTCCACGCTATTTCAATAATCAGAACACTGAGTGCCTTTAAAAATTCTAAAATACTACATCAAAATATTAATCAATCATTACAATCATCCCAGTGTACATACCACTCTTTTGCCCCTTGCCCTCTTCATCATGCTGGCCTACACCAAACTATCTGCGTACTCCATGCCTAAAATGAACACGGAACATTACAAACAACTCCACTGGCAATTATCAGTTCAACATTATAATCAATAATTTTAGATTGGGCCTTAATTCCTTCAAGTAATCCTATTAGTCTTTTTTAGTCAGTTCTTTCTCCCACTTTTTAGACTACTATTCCAAACTTTTTCCCATCTTTTTGAACTTCCCACACCTCCTTCTCTAATTCTCACTCTCAGCTAATAATTCTGCTTCCTATTTCACCAGAGATGTTGAAGAATTAGAAAAGAATTTCCAAATGCTCCCACCATCCACATCTACCCACCTACCTACATCTGTGCCTATATAGTCTGTGCCAAATTAGAGACATCTCTCCAGCAATTGTTCCCTCTTTCTTCTACAGAAACAGTTTGCTCTTGCTAATGGATCATTCTAATAAACGTTAAAAAAAAGACCATTTCTCCAAAACAAAAATAAACCTTTTATAAGCCCATTTTTCTTCTATTTACAGTTCTAGTCCTTTTGCTTTACAATAGCATAATTTGAAAGTGCTGTGCATAATGTGTGCCCAATCTCTTCCCTCCCATCCTCTTTAGAACTCACTCATATCGGGTATTTTCCTCCACTCACCCCCTAGAGGATCTCATCCAATGTCTTGTGTTTACCATCCAAATGCTTGTCACTTCCAAATATACACCTCCAGAGCTCTTCCCTCACCTCTAGACCCATACACTAAACTGCATCCTTAATACCACTGCTGGGATGTCGAAAAGACCATTTAAACTTAATATACCCCAAACAAAGCCCTTATATTCCCCTCAAATGAAGTCCTTTTGCAGTGTTCCTCATTTCAGATAATGGCAAATCTTGAAGTTGTTCAGGCCAAAAAAATTTTCAGTCATCCTGGCCTTCACTCATTCTCTCATGTCTCATCTTGTAGGAAATTTTGTTGAATTTAACTTCAAAATATATCTAGGATCCAACTGTTGATCAACATCAGTAATAGTACCATACTAGTTTAAGCCAACAAACACCATTTCTTATTGGATTATTGCAATAGCCTCCAAATTGATTTCCTTGCCTCTGTCCTTGAAGTCTTTCACCCTACACTCAACATAATAGCTAAAGTAATCCTATTAAATGTAAGGCAGAATGTTATTTCTCACTTCAAAATCCTGCAAAAGCATCCAATTTCCCCGTACAGTAAGAGCTAAGACTTTGTTAAATCTTACAAGAGCCTATTGGGCTCCATCTACTTTTCCAACCTCATCTCCAACAACTCTTGCTGTCCCTCATTATTCTCCATCCACACTAGATTTCTTACTATTGTTTCACCACACTGAGAAGGCCCACACCTAAATATCTTTGCACTTTCAATTCCCTTGCATATAATTTTCTCTCCACAGATATATGTATGACAATCTCCCTCACCTCATTCAGTTCTGTATTCAAAGGTTACCTGCTCAAGTCACCTGCTTCCAGTTAGGATGTAGAAATTTATAAAAAGAACATGGCTTTTAACCCAATAAATTAAAGAATCCAGATAAGCTATAAAATCATAGTTAAGAAGAAGAAACAAAAGTAACTAAGCAAGCAAATAAAATATCAGAAAGCTGAGGATGCAAGAAACCTAAATGAACTAAATTCCAGAAAAGGAAGAGCCCTTCATAGGAGAGAAGAGATCCATGGATGTTTTTTCCCATGTTGCAGCGGTTGGGGAGAAAGTATTAGCCATAGACTGGGATAAAAAATTTTAATAAGTTGTAATGCCTACACATTGGCTGGAGTGATGGATTAAAATTTCAAGGAGCTCTCAAAACAGAATGAGATTGCCTCCATATGGCAAATCTTTCCCAAGAGTCTTCATTCAGTACATATGGGTACTTTCACAAAAACTAGAGTAATGGTAAGAGGGCTAAGAGAAATCCTTTCTAGGTATTCAAGTTCTTCATAAATTCCAAGTAAGGCAATTGTCTTCTGAAGACTGACGGCCAGGCAGCAGGGTAGAGAGAGAGAGATCCTAAGATGCAGAAAGCTTAAAGCAGGAATGGAGAACAAAACAAATTCTGTGGTTACCCTAAAAGTTGTCAGCCATGCTGGAGGGTAGAGAAAGATCTCCCACAGCCTGGAAAGCACTAAGAGAGATAAACCATATTCGTTGATAGAAAAACACAACATTATTGAGATATTCATTCTCTCTGAATTTATCCATAGATTCAATACAATCTCTATAAAAGTTCCAGCAGAGTTTTTTGAGGAAATTGGCAAGGTGATTCAAAATTTATTTAGAAATGCAAAGGACCTAGAATAGACAAAATAATTTGGAAAAAGAAGAACAAAATTGGAGGAATTACCTGATTTCAAGACTTACTATAAAGTTACAGTAATCAAGACACTGCAGTACTGGTATAAGGATAGACATACAGGTCAACAGAACAGAATGGAGGGTGCAGAAAGAAGCCCACATGACCCATGCATGTTCAATCAATGCACCAAGTTATTTTAATGGGGAGAGGAAAATCTTTAGCAAATGGTACTGAAACAAATGGTTATCTGTAATGGAGAAAAAGTAAACCTTCACCTTACACCATATATCACAGTCCTACACACAGATCTCAGGATCATAAAGCTTCTAGAAGAAGCATAGGAGAACATCTTGATGACCTTCATGTAGGTAAGATTTCTTGACAAATTAAAAAAAGAACTAGCTATAGGAAAATATTTAGATAAAAAGGGCTTCATCAAATTTAAGTTTGCTATTCAACAAAAAACACTACTAATAAAATAGACAAATCCTGGGCTGAGGAAAAAAAGTACATTTATCTGAAAAGCATTCGTATTCAATATACATAAAGTACTTCCAGAAATCAACAACAAAAGGCCAAATGATACAATAAAAAATGGGCAAATCATGAACACTTTTTTAAACAAATGAACAATAACCACATGCAAAGGTGTTCAACTTCATTAGTCATAAGGGAAACGTAAATTAAAACCACAATAAAATGTCTTATATACTCACTGGTATGGCTATGTTAAAAATTACACATAAAACCAAATATTTGTGAGCATGTGGAATCACTGGAACTCTCACACACTGCTCGTGAGAGTATGAAATGATAATTTTAGCCAACTATTTGGTAGTTACTTGTAAAGTTATATACATATATACCCTATGATATACCAATTTCAGTTGTAAGTATTTACTCAAGAAAAATGAAAACATGCTTACAAAAAAAATTTATTTATCATGATCAAGGGACTATTTTACTTAAAAACCGAAAGCTGAAACAGTCCAAATGTCCATTAACAGGACAGTGAATCAAAAAATTATGAAAACTCATGCTGGACACTGTCCTGCCATATGAAGTAACAAACTATTGATATGTGCACAACTTGGATGAATCGTACCAATATTACATTGAGCAAAAGTAGCTAGGCAAACACAAGTGCGTGCATGCGCATACGCATACACACGACACAAATAAATACTGTACAATCTCACAAGTATGAAGTCAAAGAACCGGCAAAACTAAGCTAGAGTGACAGAAATCAGAACAGAAGCTGCTTATGGGAGTGGAAAGAAGGATTTCCTGGTACTAGAAAAAGGAAACTATGGAGAGACGGAAGTGTTCTACATCTTGTTTCAGGACTTGTAGCATGAGCATATACAGTTGTCAAACTTCAGAATCGTCAAAACTTAAGAACTATACATTTTATTATTTTTACGTTAAACCTCAATAAAAAGTCAACGTCTGTTGATTTTTCCGTTCAATAATTTAGTTAAAATTTCAATGTCAATACTCTATATCACCTTTCCCCACTTATGTCCTCCAGACATATTATATATAATTACTTATTTATTTCCCATTCTCCCCCTAAATGTTCACTCCATGAGGTGATAGATTTGTCTCTTTTGATCATTGCTATATCTGTAGGCCTAGAACATTGCCTGACACACAGTAGGTCCTCAACAAATATTTGTTGAACAAATGGATGGGTTATAAATAAATTGAAATTTATTAGAATATATTCCTTACACTGAATCTGTAATGTTATCTCTATATAGCTCAAGCATAGGGACTCTTGGAGATGCCTAGGTAAAGGATCAAGTGTTTTACTTTTCATCGGCACATAGAAAATTGGTTAGACTGCATTTTCATTTCCTAATATAAATGGTTGCAATTTTTTAAGCATCAATATCTCTAAATGGCATAATTATTAAACATTTATCAGGCAGTAAACTTTGGATGAAGAACATAAATCAAAATTATGGGGTCAATTAAGGAAAATAAGTCAAAGTGTCCTATGTTATATTGAATAAACTAACAATTATAATTAACATTTAATTATTCAAATAATGAATCTGTAAATGCCAATGTGAGATTTGCCTAAGGCCTCAGAGAAAATCAGTGATTAGCATTTATGTCAATTGATAAGTCGGAATGAGAGAGGTAGGGGAAGGAGACCAAGGGATTGTTTCCTCCTAAAAGTTTCCCTTTCCTAGATGTGAATAAAATTGAGTTCGGAGCCCATGAGAGAGAGAATAATTGCACAATTTCACATGGATACCAATATGGAAGTGGTTCAGGATACCCCTAAAAGATCCCCTGGCAGTAAATCACAAACTTTCCACATAAGAATCACCTGCAATCCTGTCGTCCAGGGTTTACCACTGCTAATATGTTGACATATTTCCTCTCACTCCTTTCTTGTATGAATTTTAATTAATATAAACATAAAACCAGTTCTACCATAATGACCATAGTTTTAATAGTCCAATTTTTTCACTTAACATAACTTGATCTTTTTTTCTTGCTTTTGAAATTTTGTCTGTTTATTCATTCATACTTTAAGAAACACTATGATGGGGGAAAGAACTTACATATACGCAACTTTATGTTCAATTTAGGATTCAAAGCAGGTCTCAACATTGTGTACATTTTCTTTTTTTTTTTCCTGATTTAATTCTTATAAGACACCCAGAGGGGTGAGACGGACTCCTCAGAACACTGGATGGGATTATTCTGGAATGTAGTGATTCTTCAAAGGGATCATGATGTGCTTCCTCTGAATCTCTTTTCTTGTGAGTGATCATTCTACTGATGATGTTACAAATCCAACCAACCAACATTGCCAATGATACTGTATTAATACAAAGAAAAGATATCCTTGTTGAGAACACAATCAAAACCCCACTTCATAGACACAGTAACAGAGCTCTTCATCCAATGGTCTAGTTTTTTATACAACCTCAATCACTCACTCTCATGTACCCTAGACTTTGCCAAAATCAACATCTGTAATCCCTCTATAATCTCAATTTCACTTTCCAGCTCACTTCCTCTAGTACCTTGATTCCAACAAATTTCAGTTTCCACTTTTTCATATGGGTCTTTTTGTCATTTCTGCTCGCCTTACTCAGCTTAGTTCATTCAATTTTGTTGTAAATCATAAAAATGACTCTCTCACACACTCCCTAACTCCCTTGTCCCTCTCTTTACTCATAGTCTTCTTATGGTAAAACCAAATCTAGCTCTCTTCCTACAAAAATACAGAAGAATATGATTGGAAAGACATCTATGTTGATTGATCTCACTTTAAATTCATGCTCATTAATCTCAAGTGAGTCTTTAATGCTGCCAAGTAATTCTAATACATTTCCTACTCCATTCTCTCCCAACTCTCTGAGACTATTTCATACTTCCTCTTTTCTCAAAACTCCCAGCGACTCCTTTCTCATCCTTGCAATCAGCCAATGACTTTGCTTCCTATTTCACTAGTAACATTGAAGTGATCAGAAGAGAAATTCCAAAAAATAAAAAAAAATTACAATGAAATACTTTGCCTTCAAAAGGAGAAATTCCACAGACCCCACTGCCAAATCTACCCACCTGCCTGCATCTATACCTATCTATTATAAAAAATCACCTCCTCTTCACCAACTTTTTCTCCAGCACTGTGCTCTTCCCTGACCCCCCAAATATATAAATAATATATATAAATATATACAAATTATATTAAAATATATGTCTAATCTCCCAGAAGTGTCTCCATAACTCTAAACCAGTATCCCCTCATCAACATCTTGACTTGAGTATCTAAAAAAAGGCTTAACATGTGCAAAAATGAACTGCTGACCTTCCTGTCAAACCTGCTCCAGCCATAGCCTTCCTCACCTCAGTTTATAGCAATGTTGTCCTTTTAAGTTGCTGCAGCTAAAATGTTTGAAGTCATCTTTGCCTTGCCTACTTTTCTCCCACTCCACATCAGTTTGTCAGGGAATCCTGGTGTTATGGGTTGAATTGTGTCCACAGCAAAAAAGATATGTTGAGGTCCTATCTCCCCATACCTGAGAATGTAACCTTATTTGGAAATAGGTTTGTTGCAGATATAATTAGTTAAGATGAGGCCACATTGGAGTAGGGTTGGCCCCTAATCCAATGACTAATGTCCTTATAAAACGATGGCTATGTAAAGACACAGAGACACACAAGAAGAACACCATGTGATGATGAAGGCAGAAATTGGAGTTATATAGCTACAAGCCAAGGAAAGCCAAAGATAGGCAGCAGACCACCAGAAGCTAGGACAAGGCAAGGAAGGACCCCGTGCAGGTTTCAGAGGGAGCATGGCTTTACTGGCACCCAGTTTTTGAACTTCTAGCCTCCAGAACTGTGAGATGATAAATTCTGTTGTTTTAAACTTCCTGGTTTGTGGTACTATGCTACAGTAGCCATAGAAAACTAATATACCTGTTATCTCTACGCCCAAAATACATCTATAATCCAGTCACCTTTCACCATCTCCACTGCTACTCCCTATTCTAATGGGTCTTGTATGAACTTGTTTAATGACATTAATATATTCCTAGAAAACTTGCCTCTATGTGAGAAGCCATTAAATTTTCAAAGATCATCAATTTTAATACCAAATAATTATGAATTCCATGCCAGCCAACAATATCTAAACATTTATCACAGATAGCAAAAAAGAGTTGAATAATGAAATCAAGTTTATATCAGCAATACACAAATTTCAATTTAAATTAAAGTGTTTATAGATAAGTGTAATGCACAGACGGTTTATTGTACTTGCCAAAGGAGGAAGAAAAGACTTGATAGTGGATGGTGGTTGGTAAGGAAGGAGAAAGAGACAACGATCTTTTGAAAAGTGGTGAAAAGCCTGGTGATCAACTTTTAGGCAGTGATTCAATATCCTATACCCAAGTATAGTGAGCTAATGCTGAAGAAATGTCAGTATATTTTGTTTTCCCCATCTTTTCAAGCACCTTTGCCACACATATTTTGCTTAATGTCTAAAGCTTGTTCTCATTCTTTTTCTTCTTTCTGAATTATTTTCTTCACCAAGTTTTCAACCATTTGGGAGTTTATAGTACTCTTGCACTCAAATTGCATTAAAAATAAAGTTATAGCATAGAAAAATAGCTTAGAGCAAAATAAAAGTTGAACACGAGAGCACTTTTAATTCCATGGAAATAGCTGATGTGCACAGCAGACTAAAGAGCAGTAAAAGATGCTATTTCTTTTTTCCATTCACATGATGTACCTACCCCAAGTAAAACTTTTTCGGTTTATCCAAATATGGTGCATGATTCAAATGTGTTCCATACTTTCTGATTAAAAGTTATTGTGTTGAGTAAATGAGCATGCTTTTGCTTGAAAATCTAATGGCAAAATACCATTTCTTATAATGTATTCATTTAAAGCATATTTGATGAAAAGCCTTTATGGCCCCACTTCACCACCACCCCTAAAAAAAACTCATCTGCAAAATGATATGTTTTAAGGATTGTCATGGCAAAATCATTAACTGACTAGGCATCATATGAACTAAGTCTGCTTTGTCCAATGTCACTCATATCATGTGACTCTAAATAGTACTTCTTTCTGACAAGGCCTCGCATCATAACTCTACCCTCGAAAGTTTCAGATATCTTAAGACTTCCCTACACTAGCTGATGGCTGGTTCTTTCAGCAGAGAGTGTAGCACGTTTTAGAGAAGAACTAGACCAGATCAGAGGTATTTCAAAACTCTTCTCACTTTTTTTACCATTTGAATTAAAGTTCAATCACACTCAAAGTAGCAAAGATCATAGCTATCAACTGGGCTCTACTCACACAATAAAATACATCAACTCATTTGAGTGAGGGTACTATCTCCAGTCCCATGCTCCATTGGGCAACCTTTTCTTATGGATAGAGTTGTCAGATTTAGGAAATTAAAACACAAGATGCCCAACTAAATTTGAATTTCAGATAAACATTAAATAATGGGACATCCAATGTATTGGATATACTTTACTAAAAAAAAAATTTGTTGTTTATCTGAAATTCAAATTTAACTATCCTGCATTTTTATCTAGCAACTTTATTACTAGAGGATGAGACATCCATTAAAGAATCACATTCTAGCTCATTAGAGGCTGCCAAATCACCTTAATTATTGCTCACATCCCTCCCATAAGGCACACAATCCGCAATCACTCAGGGTTCTATAAGTATGCAATTCACTCAACACACACTTATAGGAACTTGTAGATCACTTACTAAGTGCTGGGCACTGGGGACACAGAATAAATAAAGCCCACTCTCCATGCTGGGGGAGCTCACCTTCCAGAGGAGGAAGCAGACATGTAAACAAATACCTACAAATAGTGTGCTTAGAATAGCAACATTAGCAGATTCTGTGGAAATGTGGAAGAAAAGAAGAAGTACATAACAAATTATTTCTGAAACTACATCTAAGATTTTCTGAGTTTATACAAGTCTATAATAATAAGAGAAACAGATGCATACGACTTTTCTGTGAATGATATGCACATCTAATTGTTAAAGCACCTCTTTGAATCTTTAAATGGTGGGATACTGCTGGAAAACCCAGGCACCTGACTGAAGAAAATGGCATGCGCATGTTTTAAAGACAGATGGTTTAGGCCTCTTTAATCCATGCAATCTATCTAAATATATCTTTATTCTCAGTGTCTATGCACACTGCTGGTTTATGGTCCTTGGTTGGAATGTTAGCCAAGTCGTTTTGTGCAAAAAAGGAACTGCGTAGGCTAAAGCTTGGATGAGCTCACTAGAAATTACTTTCTATTTTGGGTCTCTAAGTGACTGTGGTTTGGGGATCATAAAATAAAATGGCTTTGTCTTTGGTCACAGCCTGTGTAAGTTTTACATACAGAAAAAAGAGAAGGTTGTGCAGACTATAGCTGGAGAAAAATAGAAAAAGAGGAGGGCTATGAAAGAAGTCCATTGCAATCACTTTTACTTCTGTTACTGGCCAGCTGGTAGTAAACTCCTGAACTGATCAAGCCTTACTTACACAGGAAAATATATTGATTATCGTTTATCTTAATAGTTTGAACTACATTTTTCTATTTTGGTGTTAGAGATATATATACATATAAGCTAAAAAACTATAGACTACTACTATTGCAAAGATCCGACAACAAAGAATGCTAAAATTATAGCAGCATACATATTTAAATTCAGTTGCTTTATTATTTGTTTGCAGTAACATGGAACATATAGAATAATTAACACTCGATATTCATAAGGTTTCTATTATGAGTTGGCAATCTAGCTTGCATCATTTTCATCAATCATAGTTAACAGGGTCAAAATAAGATTCATCATGATTCATTCTACAAAACGAAAGCATTACCATACTAATCAATCAAGTTTCTCTCACACTCTCTCTTTCTCTTTTTCTTCCTCCCTGTCACTCTATGTAATTCTTCTAATAGAGGCACTCGTGTCACAAGGGGTTTAGGTTAGTTTTGGAGGGGTCACAATCAATGTGGCACCAGCTCTCACCTGCAGTGTAGGAAATATTCCTTCAGAGACATCGACGTGCTAATAGACATTCTGATCCCAAGCTTCCAAGAAACATTCAATAACTGTGGACGGGTAACAGTATCCCTTCAAGGGATGACAATTCAATGACCTGCATATTCAATCCACATGCATATATATCTAGGTCCCCAAAGTCTACCATCTACCTCTTTCTTCTTTTTGTGACTCAGAAACCAAACTCCAAACTTGATAAGGCACTCTCCATCAGTTCTGCTCTCGGGACGAGTGTGATTGCTAGGATTAAGTACATCACTTGCATCCTAAATAAAAATTATTTTCTCTCTGTGTGTTTATTTGAAGAAACACCTCTTTCGGTGACTGTAAAACTGATATATATCTTTGTGGTCGTGGACTGGCATATTCTCCCCCGTCCTTTTCTTTATGTATCATATCTATTTTTCTTTTATGGACATAAGAATGAGGAAGCATGGTCAAATATATCGAATGTCAAGAAAACAATTTCAAATGTTTAACTTCAGAGAGACAGGAGAAAATTTAGTTTTAAATCCTTACTAATCTGTTAAGAAAAATATTAATGCATTAGGTTTGATTAATTAATTAATTCAAAGAATGTTTATCTAATGCCTACTAAAGTGCAAGGCCTATTTTACAATCAAAATAGTGAACAAAATAGGCAAAAATTATTTGGTTGCTACAGGCAATATTAAAGGTGACAAATCATTGAACTCAAAGTCAGGATTCTAAAACATTGTTTTACTATAACAATCAAATATTTTATGAGTATAATTTATTGATGTTCTGAGTATCTAAAATATTCTTGGGATTGACCAGATGATACAGAAGATGTTATTCTTACCATATGTAAGAAAATACTAGAGAATACAAAAATAAAAACCTGGGACATTTAGGGGAAGGGAAGTTTATTCGTTTTACTGCATAATGTTTTAAGCAGGGTCTATACTAGAATTCCTACTTTAATCCATCTGCCTCTATATACCTTGTTCCCAACAGGCTAGTTACTGCAGGGGTCACAATTTCCCATTACTAATGGTATGTACACAGTCACAAACAGGTGGAAGTCATAAGCTTGAGTTGTAATTAAATGGGAGCATGTGACACGATAAATAAAAAAGGAGTATGGTAATTTCAATAGTTAGACATCTCAGAAGAAGATACAGAAACAGAGGTTTGGAGATCTCTGGCTTTGAAGAAATAAATGATTCGTGGACTTCACTTAACAGTAACAAAAAGAAAAAGAGATATGACAAACATTAAGTGCAGCAGAGCATGAAATGGTATTTAGGTCCTTTATATATGTACGACATTAATTTATGTTGGAGAAGGTAAAAACATTACTCTCAGGGGGTTCAAAGGCAGAAGCAAACCCATCATGGTAATCAGTAGAGGTTTCCTAGGAGAATTCCATAGAAGAATTAGAAGTTAAGAATGGATAGAATACTTCAAGCAGAATCTGGGGAGAACAGAGAATTCTATCAAATACAATGGTATGAGCTAAATCCTGTATATGGGAAAGTATAGGGTATGTTTGGGGCACAGGGAGTAGCCCACTTGTTGAGGGCACAGGTACTAACAGGGAAATAGTACAGGATAAAGTTGTAAAGCTAGACTGTAGGAGTATTGCAAAGGACCTTGAATCTGAGGATAAACTGCGTTATTTTTTTTAAAGTTGATATATAAAAAGTAACATTGAGATTACGGCCGAGTACCAATACACAAGACTGCCTCTATGGTTCTTGGAATTTATTCAAAGCTTTCACTTTTCTGATGAATAATGAATTTCCTTGCAATATAAAAATAGGTCTAATATAGTCACAACTGATCTTTGACAAAGGAGAAAAGGCATTTTAATGGAGAAAGAATAGTATTTTCAATAAATGATGCTGGTGCAACTGGACATCCACATGCAAATAATGAATCTAGACATAGACCTTACAGTTTTCACAAAATTAATTCAAAATAAATCATAGATCTAAATATAAAAGGCAAAACTATAAAACTCCCAGATTATATAGGATAAAGTATAGATGACCTTGTGTTTGGTGAGGATTTTTTTAGATACTACATCAAAAGCACAATCCATGGAAGAAAAAGTGAATGTAGAATTTCATTAAAATGAAAAAAGAAAAACTTCTCTGCAAAGAACACTGTTAAGAGAATGAAAAGAAAAGATTAAGACTGGGAGAAAATATTTGAAAAATACATAACCAATAAAGGACTGGTGTTCAAAATATACAAAGAACTATGAAAACTCAACAATAAAAACATCAAACAACCCAACAGAAAATGGGCAAAACATCTGAACAGACATCTCACCAGAGAAGATGTATAGATGGTAAATAAGCATATGAAAAGATGCTCCATATCACACCTTTAGAAAATTGCAAATTAAAACAAGATACCACTATACATCTATTAGAATGATCACAATTCAAAACAGAGACAATACCAAATGCTGATGAGGATGTGTAGCAACAGGATCTCTTACTCATTACTGCTGGGAATACAAATTGTTACAGCCACTTCGGAAGACAGCTTTGCAGTTTTTTGTAAAACTAAATATACTCTTACCATATGATCCAGCAATTGTGCTCTTTAGCATTTATCCAAACGAGTTGAAAACTTATGTCCACACAAAAACCTGCACATGAATGCTGTTTATAGCAGCTCTATTCACAATTGCCAAAAATTGGAAGCAACCAAGGTGTCCATGAATAGGCAAATGAATATAAATTGTGTTTTATCCATACAATGGAATATTATTCAGCAACTTTAAAAATTGAGCTATTAATCTATCAAAAGACATAGAAGAACCATAAATGTATATTGCTAAATGAAAGACGCCAATATGAAAAGGCTACATACTGTATGATTCCAACCATGTGACATTATGGAAAAGGCAAAATTATAGAGAGAGTAAAAAGTTAAGTGGTAGGGCCGGCCTGGTGGCACAGCAGTTAAGTTCGCACGTTCCGCTTCTTGGCGGCCCGTGGTTCGCCGGTTTGGATCCCGGGTGTGGACATGGCACTGCTTGGCATGCCATGCTGTGGTAGTCGGCCCACATATAAAGTAGAGGAAGATGGGCACGATGTTAGCTCAGGGCCAGGCTTCCTCAGCAAAAAGAGGAAGACTGGCAGTAGTTAGCTCAGGGCTAATCTTCCTAAAAAAAAAAAAAAACGCTAAGTGGCTACCAGGGTTCCTGGGGGAGGCATGGAAAGATGAATAGGTGGAGCACGAGAGATATTTAGAACAGTGCATTGATTCTGTATGATACTTGAATGGCACTAATGATGGATACATGTCATTTTACATATTTCAAAACCCATAGAACACACAACATAATAAACTCTACTGTAAACTATACACTTTAATTAATAATAATGTATTAATATTGGTTCATTAATTGTAGTAAATGTACCACACCAAGGCAGGATGTTAATAATAATGGAAACAGGGATGGGACGAGGGATATATGAGAGCTCTCTGTATGTTCTGATAGTTCTAGTATGGGAGCAAGAGAAAAGAGAACTATAAATGAAAACTATTTTATATAAGTGATCAGATATGAAAATACTTGGCAATTATTTATTTGATATGACATCAAAGCAAAAACGGATAAGTGGGATTACATTATTATAAAGCTTCTGCACAGCAAAGGAAACCATCAACATATCAAAAAGACAGCTTACAGAATGGGAGTAAATAATTGCAAAGCATATATGTGATAAAGGGTTAATATACAAATTATATAAGGAATTCCTACAACTCAATAGCAACAACACAAATAACCCAATTAAAAATTGGGCAAAGGAACTGAATAGACTTTTCCCCAAAGACCTACAAATGACCAACAGGTACGTGAAAAGGTGCTCACCATCATTAATCATCAGGGAAATGCAAGTCAAAATCATAATGAAATACCACCTCATGCTTGTCAGGATGGCTATCATCAAAAAACAAAAACGAACAAATGTTGGCAAGGATGTGAATAAAAGGGAACCCTAGGTATATTGCTAGTGGTAAGGTAAATTCATGCAGCCACTATGGAAAGTAGCCTGGTAGTTCCTCAAAAAGTGAGAACTACCACGTGATCCAGCAATCCCCCTCTGGGTGTACACCCAAAGGATGTGAAATGAGGATCTTGAAGAGACATCTGCACTGCTACGTTCATTGTACCACTATTCACAGTAGTCAACATATAAAAACAACATCCTCAGATGAACGGCTAAAGAAAATGTGGTATATACATACACTGGAATATCATTCCGTCTTAAAAATAAAGGGAACCAGGGGCTGGCCCCATGGCCAAATGGTTAAGTTCACACGCTCCGCTGCAGCAGCCTGGGCTCTCGCCAGTTCAGATCATGGGCCCGGACATGGCACCACTCATCAAGCCATGCTGAGGCAGCATCCCACATAACACAACCAGAAGGACCTACAACTAGAATATACAACTATATACTGGGGGGCTTTGGGGAAAGAAGAAGAAGAAAAAAAGAAGATTGGCAACAGATGTTAGCTCAGGTGTTAGTCTTTAAAAAAAAAAGAAAGAAAAGAAATACTGCAATTTACTACACCATGGAGTAACCCGGAGGACATTATCCTAAGTGAAATAAGCCACACACAGAAGGACAAATACTACATGATATCACTTACATGATAAATCTAAAATAGTCAAACTTATACAAGCCGAGTGGAATAGTGGTTGCCAGGGGCTGGGTGGAGGGAGAAATGAGAAGGTATTATCAAGGGGTGCAAGTCTTGGTTGTACTACATGAATAAATCCTAGTGGTCTACTGTACAGCAGAATGTCTAGAGTTCATAATACTTTAATGTATACATAAAATTTTGCTAAGAGGTAGATCATATGTTAAGTGCTCTTGTCAGTAATAATAATAATAATAAATAGAAGGTGGGAGGAAACTTTTAGAGGGGAAGGACATGTTTATGGCATAGATTGCAATGATGGTTTCATGGGTGTATACTTATCACCAAACTCATCAAATTGTTTATGTTAATATTTACAGCTTTTGTATGTTAATCATACATCAATAAAGTAGTTTTTAAAAAAAGGAATGTAGTACTGATATATGCTACAACATGGATGAATCTTATAAACATGCTAAGTGAAAGAAGCCAGGCTCAAAAGCACACATATTGTATGATTCCATTTATATAAAATGTCTAGAGTGGGAAAGTCCTTGGAGACAGAAACTCGATTAGTGGTTGCCAAGGCCTGGAGGGCATGGGCAGGGAGTGACTACAAATTGGCATGAAGCATCTTTTTGGGGTGATGGAAATATTCTGGAATTTTGGCTGCACAACTATGTGAATGTGCTAAATGCTCCTGAGTTACGCAGTTTAAATGGGTGAGTTTTATGGTATCTAAATTACATCTCAATAAAAAACAATTTTAAAATATTAGTACAGTTTTTAGAGATGTGCTGTGTGGGAGCTGTCCTTCCTTACCCCTCATTCAGTCTTAAAGTAGAAAATTCCATAATACAGTGCATTCTACAATGCAGAGGAAAAGATGTTTCTTTTAGGAAACCGTTAACCATTGCAGCCTCTGGTCCTATCATGCAAATTTCTTTCTTAGTACCTTTCCTCTGAATTTGAGATTTCCTAACAACAGCATATTACTTGAAACAAACAAAGTGTCATGTCTTACTACTTAGGCCTCTAGGTAGTACCTAGTACCAACTATTTCAACCACCAGAGATGGAAAATCCAACCACTGTCCCAGGAGTAGCTTCTGGGGCAAGAAGTGACAGTATTCTCCGTGGTGTCTTCAACATATAAGCCTTATTATTTCTTTCCTCTACACTCTAATATACCTCCTTTTCTACTCTTCACTTTGTCCCAGACTTATGACTTAGGCTTGCAAGTAGTCCTTATTGGCTAGGCTTAACCTGTAGAGTTAATCAGGGTCTTATGTATTATTGAGCCCTGTTGCAGACTGATTATAATGAACACAGAAACAATAAGCTTCAAAGGATCAAGATCTCTCCTCCCGCCCTAGAAGAAGGAAATCCTGAGAGGCAATAGTGCAATGAAAACTCTTGAAGGAGATGGAAATCTCAGTGGACAACTAGATCAGGCTAACCAGTATGAACATACCACTCAACAAAAGATCAAAAACCCCCAGGAGATTCATTCTCTTTTTTTTTTCATTTGCTATTTCATTTTGTCATTCATCTATTCAGTAATTGTGTAGGCTACTTGTTATACACCAATTCCAGTGCTACATGATGAAGAGAGGAAGATAGATCAGACAAATGATCTGAGGGAACTATCAAGTTAGTAAGCAAACTTGTAAGTAAATAATTTAAACCAGATGTGAAGAGTGTTAATGTAGTGGAAATATAGGGTACTGTGGGAGCACATAAAAAAAGGGAGCACTTAATCCAGACTAGAGAAGTCATGGAAAGCTTCTCAGAGAAAAGCTGGACCTGGAGGATGAACTGGAATTATGTAGGTAAGGAGGGTGGGAAAGTTTCCAGCTGAGGAAAGAGCAGTACATAGGCCTGGGGTAAGGGGGTGCATGGAGCTAATGAGGCACAATACACTTGGTCCCTTCCTTCTGATTGGAGCATAGAGAGAAAGGGGTGGAAGTGACAAGAGATAAGGCTGGAGAAGTTGTCATTTCCAGATAATAAAGGGCCATGTGCTACTTGATAGGCCTCTGAACACTCTCCTGAGTATAATCAGGGAGCTATTCAAGACTTCTACGCAAGATAGTGACATCAGATGATTGATTTTGAAAGGTTTTTTTTTTTTTTTAAACTGTCTCATAGAGAAGAGATTCAGTAAAAGAGGAGGTGTAGCTACACTGAGGACAGGGAGATCATTTAGATGAGATTAATTCCCTCATTGCTCAAAAGGTTTAGCGCAGCACCAATGTGAGTCTGAAGACCATTTATCTGCTATGTCAAGTTAGAGTGGGAAATCAACCTAAATGGTTTCGTGGATGAAAACCCACAGATGCCCTCAGAATCTCTTAGAGGAATTTCTGTTCCCAGGAGCAGGTATTCAGTGTCTTGGCCACCAGACACTTTCCTTGAACTAGTGGACCACAGTCTTAAGTCTTTGAGCATAAGCTTCTGTCTCTCTGTCTTGAATATGGTCCTTCTAATGTTGACTTCTAGGTACCTCTTGGATTCAGCAATTCTTGCCTTTGTCCCGACTTAGGCAAAATGCCTGCCATAAAGTCTGATTTTGATGATATCATATGCCACATCCCAGCTTGCCTTAGCTGAGCCTTGATCAGGTCCCCAACATAAATCAGATTTTGAAAAACACAAGCATCATGAATACAAAATCTCTGAGTTTGTTTGAAGTACAAAATCACCAGCTGGGAGTACAAAAGCAGAGGGTTAAGAGTGTTAACATATAAAATAGCACCTGTTTGGAAGACAGAGAGGGGGATCTCCTTAAGACTCACTTTTAATTATTCACAACAGAAGAGAGTAAGTTGGTGTACTATTTGTCCCACCGCTAAAGGAGAACAGATGTTTCAATGTACTGTCTCTAAAAAAAAAAAAAAAAAAGAAAGAAAGAAAGAAAAAGCATACCCTTTTTACTGGGTCAAACGTTGAAGGGATTCTGGGATTCCAGAGTGCCACTTATTTTTACCATTGACTCAAAAACAATAAACCTAAATGAGGTGAAAATTTGCATGCGTGTTTAAAAGTATTTCAGAAATGTAAATTATTGTTTTATTTAAGTCAGGAACATACATTCCATCCTTGTTCAGAGCTGCTTTCTTAAAAGATTAAGAGGAACTGATGTTTTACAAACCACAATATTGTGGGCACTGATTTTATATCTTTCATGAATATGATATTGAAGTATATTTTGCAGGGAGTACTTCTGAATTAAATAGTACAGTCCGGGTGTGCTCTCTCTGGAAGAGAAAAGACTTCTATTTATTGCCTATTCTTTTAAGAAACCTGTTTTCAGGGGGTGGGAAGAACCTGTGACTGCAAATCAAAGTCCCCTGTTGGACTGCTTCCTGATTCAATTCCCAGTGACATGGTTGAAGTTAGAAGTTGAAAATGATGCAAATGAACAGCTGTAGTGCATCCTGACAAACTTCTCAGATTGTTCTCAGAGAGTTTCATTTTCTAAATCCCATTTCCTTCATATTACTGTCTAAGAACTATCACTTTAGTATATCAGCTTTGGTACAACATCCACCCCCTTAAATCAACTTCTACACCATTCTATCACACACAGATTTCAAGTATGTGGAACATGCACAGTTTCACTTATTGTTCTTTTTTCTTGTAATATGTATCTCATGTAAGCAACACTTTTGTGATTTTGCCTGGTTCATTTTTATATAACAAAAAACAAAACACAACACTGCTTAGGAAAGTTGAAAAAAAAGTTAAGATGAGGAGTTATTGAGGAGCTGCATGTCTTATATAAGTCAAAACAAATCAGAATATTTGATTGCAAGTAAAAAAAAGTGCCACAGACATTCTAAAAAGCTAACATAAAGGTTACCTGGTAGGCAATGTGCACTGTTCGTTTACATTTTATAAATATGGTAATTCTAGACCTTGCCCCATGCTCCATTGTCAACTGATGTTCATGAACAGGTGTTGATCACGCATTTACTGAAGACCACTTCAGACTCCATCCCAGGTACTTGGGGGTGCAATAATCAATGAGACACACATAGTCCCTGCCATCATGGCCCCAGAGTTTAGCGGGCTAGTACAGAGAATGAAGTAATTAGGCAACCATGGTACAGTGTGAGAAGAGCTAAGGAAGAAATCACAGAGTAGTCATTGCCCAGGAACACTGAGTGTTCTTTCTCCCTGGGGCAGCTTCTGACTTCATCACTCACCATCCACAGTCATTAACTCAAGAAACTGCATTTAACATTCAACAAATGATATTTGAGATATCTTCATCTCCTGCTGCACATTGGGTAACCAAGTACAGTTCAGAACAGACTGCAACATGTCTCATCAAGACATTTAAAATATTAAAACACTCTGAATTAAACAATAAGGATGATCACTGCATTTGCTAAATATTCTTTCTACTTACAATAATTACAAGATGCTAATTCTTTTTCTTTTTAAAGATTTTATTTTTTTCCTTTTTCTCCCCAAAGCCCCCTGCTACATAGTTGTATATTTTTAGCTGTGGGTCCTTCTAGTTATGGCATGTGGGACGCTGCCTCAGCATGGTTCGATGAGCAGTACCATGTCTGAGCCCAGGATTCAAACCGACAAAACACTGGGCCGCCTGCAGCGGAGCGCGCAAACCCAACCACTCGGCCGTGGAACCAGCCCCAAGATGCTAATCCTTTAATCACTTGTGTTTCTGTCTCCAGTCACACTGGGGGCCCCTTGGGGATGATATACGTAAAACCTTTAGCACCCTGCTAGGCATATAGTCAGTGCTCAATAAATGAAGGCAGTATTATTGAACTTTGAATCATTTTACCATCATAACCATCACTATAAAATGAGGGGACACATTTCATAGGCCATAATAAGCAACTGTGTCTTCTTACTTTATAGTTACTCCCTATATATATGAAAATATTCATATTTCACATAAATAAAACTTGTTCCATTGCACCCAGATCTGCTTCAAAGAACACGGATCACTTGGGTTAAATCTATTAGTGCCATAACAATAATTTATAGAATGATTTGAGGTAACAGTGAATTATATTCTTATACCAAGAACTGTGAGATAAGTCAAAGGGCTTCCGGTATAGAGCCAAGTGCTGCATAATGTTTTGGGCAATTGCAGTGGTCCCATAAGATTAGTACCATATAGCCTAGGTGTGTGGTGGGCTATACCATCTAGGTTTGTGTAAATTCACTCTATGATGTTCGCACAATGACAAAATCACCTAACGATGCATTTCTGAGAACATATCCCCTTTGTTAAGTGATTCAAGACTATAGGGTCTCTATTCCTAAATAACTAAAGTCAAATCAGTCCAACTCGGCAGCAGTGGGCCTTTGATGGATACAACCCAAGGCATCCATGTGCTCTGGAGTAGAGGCAGGTGCAATACTAGGATTTTTTATAAGGGAAAAGAAAGGTAAAACAGACTTTGACAGTCCTTAGCAAGGCAATAGGCTAGAAAGTCCGACTTTGTCTCAAGAGAGGGGGATTTTTGAAATGAGTTTATCTCTTTATTTAGCATATCAAGTGATAGGCCTGCTAAGCTTGATGTAGGTTTAAGGAAGGAAATGTTCCACACTGGAAATGGAAAGAAAGAAATCGAATTTTCCTTTTCTCAGTCCACCTCAGCCAGTGGACTGAGTGCACTGAGGCAGAAGAGAAGTAAGAAGAAAATAAAAGAGATTATGTAGGACCAATATCTCCCCATTTCCCCAACCTCTCCACCCCTGATAACCACCTTTCTACTCTCTGCTTCTATGTATTCAACTTTTTTAGATTCTACATCTAAGTGAGATCATGTAGTTTTTTTCCTTCCATATCTGGCATATTCACTGTGTATATGTATATCAAATCACTATGCTGTACACCTTAAATATATACAATTTTTTTTATTTAAAACATTGTTTAAAAAAAAGAGACTATGTAGGAACGTTACCCCCTTCCTCATTCTCAGGGAAGCTAAATCTCAGTTTGAAGTGGGAGAAATATTTAGAACTATCCTAAGGTTTTTGAGTCCCACAGATATATCCAAAGGAGGGACATCAGGCTTTTCTCTTCTTTGAACTCATAATAATTACTAAAAATAGGTAACACTCATTCATAAAATATTTCTAGCCATCCACTGTCTATTCAGAATTCAATAAATGCTTTAGATACACTTAAACTCATTTAGTCCTCGCAATGATTGTATGAGAAGGGTACTAATTGTATCCTGACTTTGCCAAGGAGGAGACTGAGGCATGGAGTGGTGAAGTGGATTACCCAAGGCCACAGTTAGGAAATGGAAGAAATGGAGTTTAATATGCTATCTCATAAGATAAAATAGAATCTTATATATTAAGACACTATACTTAATTAGTGTCATCTTTCTTTTCTTTCTGTGTTAGCTTTTTTCCCCTTAAGATGCATTTCGCCCATATTTCTTCAACCACACTCAAATCTCTTTGAGGTTCTGAGGTTCTATGTTTTATTTTTGTACCTCCCATAGTGCACAGCAAAGTGCCATTATGACATGTATAGTTTTGAGAGTAGAACGATTACATTTTAATGTCAAATGTTCCCTTACTTACACAGAAAACCCTGCATCAGTTTGGACTGGACACAAAAAGTGACTCTACCCCAAAAGGGTGGTATAAAATACCCATCCTATGACACAGCATAAACCAGATACTGCTCTTGAAAGAGAAAAGAGATACAGTGTTGAGATTGGAGAAACAAATCTGCAGTAATACATGTTACTTCCAGTGCTATGAAGAGGATATTTGAAGGAAGCAGTGTTCTTTATATAAGTTAAATATTGCTAAGGACTCAGAACTTAAAGGCTGTGTTAAAAAACCTATACATCTTTGGGTGGTGAATATGATATAATCTACAGAGAAATCGAAATGTAATGATGTACCTCCGAAATTTATATGTTATAAACCAAGGTTACCGCAATTAAAAAAACAAATAAATAAAAAATTAAAAGTACCTATACAAAGACTATGAGCTTTTCTCCCTTAAAGGCACAAGAGCAAGACCAAGTCAAGGGAAATCAGTGCAATGCAGTACACACAAACAAGGGAACAGACACTAACAAAAGTCTTTCCAGCGCCACACTTCTTAAGGATTATCAGCAATCCCTGGGCTCTAGCATGATATATTGTTTGAGACAACTTGTAATGGAAGCTATGGTTGGAGTTAATGCCTCTTTCCTACTGCCTCAGTTGCCAAGAGACATTTAAGCACTAAGAAAGTCAGCTCACATTATTTCTTCATTTCAGCAAATAGTAATAAGAGCTAAACTTTTATTTAAAAGTAGACGATGTATCGCATGTATTGATTAATTAATGGCATATTCCCTTGAAATAGGGTAAATTCTGTTGTCCCAGATAACAAATGAGGAAACAGATAGAAATAGGTTTAGTGCCTTGCCCAAGGCCATTCTGTATGTCAGTGACAGCCAAAACTTTGACACTTTGCCCTAAGCTCAGTCTCCAAAGATACATTTCTGATCTTTAATAATAGCTGAGTTGCTGGGGAAGAAACACTGTGTCTATTTCAAGATACTGAAACAATTACACAGGAAAACATTATTTTTCCAGATTCTGACATCTCCATTTAGAACATCCAAATTCATGTTTTTCCCCAAAATGTATTGGTCAACATTTGGTGGCAGGACATCTCCTAATCTATATGAAAATATTGTCATCATGCCAAGGGCATGGAATGAATTTTCACAGTAATCATTCAGTAGGTGCAGATAGAACTCTAGTTTTAGAGAAGCAGGGTAAGACTTTGCTGAACTTCTATTGAACAGTAATTTCATCTAAGGCATTTAGCTCATCAGCCAAATTAAAGTGCAAGTGAGTTCTGCACACCAGGTATAGTCCTTCTAAAGTTCAGATAACTTCAATTTCAACGCAAATATCTCACCAAGTCACCTGGGGAGCTTTTAAGAAATAAAGTCGCATACCCCACCTTTGATCTCGTAAATTAGTATCTCTAGCAGAAGGGCCCAGGAATCTGTATATTTACAAAGCACTCCACTAGTCAATGCCGCTATATTCAGACTAATTCCTACTTTACAACGAGCAGATCCTTAAATGTTTCCATTTGGCTATAGAGATCCTGCATGAGAGATGCAAACTATTCTTGCTACTAAGAAGACCACCCAAAGAGTAAATCTGAGCTGTCATATTCCTTTTGACTAAGAGAGGAGATTGGGGAAAAGTCTTCATGCGAAAGACAGAAAATCATCCTTTCTCTCTGTGTTCAAATAGCATGGTGTAGTGCATTTGAGTGTAAACTCCAGCATCAGACTATCTTGGTTCAAATTCTGGCTCTAAATCTTATTAGCTGGCCCAAGGGGGCAAGCCATTTACCTTTTCTCTGCCACAGTGTCTCTGTCTGTAAAATGTAGACAATGAGAGTACCTGTTTCTTAGTACTATTACGTGCCTTACCTTAAAAGTTATTTACACATTCTAAGTACTTCAAAAATAATTAGGTTCTATTGTGTAACATTCAGACTTTCAAAAAGGTTTTGTATATATCATACGGCATAGGTTGGTTCTATCATCCCACTACTGAGATGACAAAACTTACACATGTGGAGTAAATGATTTCTCCCCTGTTACTCTGAAGATTCAAGAGATGGTAGCAGGCCCGTGCCTTCTAGCCTTTCCTCTTTCCAATATGCAGGTGTTTTCCCTTCACTCCCAATTCAATATATTTTTGGACTGCGAGTTATTATGTAGACTACAGCCCTTTAGAACAACAAATTAGGTTCCTTAATACATGAATTTTCACTAGCATATACAGAAGAAAGTTAAAATAAACTCCTCACAATTAAAAGGGCAAGTTTCAGTTATTTGCAGACTTCAGCTATGCACAAATACATATTTCACACACATGTTAGATCCAAGGAACATTTTCAAGC
The DNA here is from genome assembly GCF_041296235.1 of Equus asinus. Taxonomy (NCBI): domain Eukaryota; kingdom Metazoa; phylum Chordata; class Mammalia; order Perissodactyla; family Equidae; genus Equus; species Equus asinus. The sequence goes on from NC_091820.1 coordinate 130,898,040, forward strand.
TTCATGATGAAAAAATTACTCTGGTATTAATCTACTGTTGTATGACATCAACAATCTCTATGACAACAGTTGACAGATAGTTGGCCAAAATGATAAGTGAAAGGTCTTAGGACTTTAGGTATGTCAAGAAGCTTTGAAACAAGAGACTTTGGGAAACAGTTCTCAAACTGCCCTCTGCCTATAGTGATGATTTTTATAGAGACATCTGAAAAAAAAAATGAGTTAATACCTGTCTTCAAACTACAAATTGGCAGCAAGTTGACACCACTGTCTTCAGCATTGCTCCTGCCACTAGGACCAATGCCATTGTCTTAAATAAGTGCCTGTTTTATACCATCCCAAACCCGGCTAGATGCCACAGAGCATTGAACAGTTCAAATTTGTTCCATTTGAATAGAGTCTTACAGCAGTATAAGTTAGCCAATTATAGACTTCTCTCAGATTCAGCCTATTGTCAACCCAGTGCTCCACAGGGCACTGAAATCACTGGATGTGCCACCATGCAGACTTCTGCCCAATTAACTGGAGACCAGAGGGCTGGCAGAAATGCTTGCCTCAGTGGGGCAAGAGGCCAGCATGGGCCTGGGCTGCATGCCTGGAAGGCTGAGCAATAAAGGCTGAACAAAGTTATTGATTCATTTTATTTTTAGATATTTTAAAGAAAACTCAATCTAGTCAATTAAGAGTAATTAATTAAGACATTACAACTAACAAAAAAGGACAGGCCAATATGTTTTCCTCGAGGTATACATGCCACATATCTAACCAAGGAAAACTAGAACCCCTATTAACAAAAGAATAGCTTTTTAAAGTGTAAAATGTTTTCCAGCGGAAGTTTATACATAGGCTACTATTACTACCCCTATCTTATATGATAAATAAATTATTATAATAATACTACATAAACATCTTTCAAACCTTTCATTACTGTTGCTCAGAGTTTTCAATTTATTTATCTAGAACAAAATATTTTTATTGCATCTCATATTTAAAATATCAACATAAAAACTTCATTTACAGCTTGCAAACACGCACACACACACACAAACACTTAGAAATGCAATACTAACAGATGCATCAACACATCCAACAGTGAAACAAAGCTAAGGACTGAAGACTCATCAGTGTTAAACAGATAGGAAGAGGTGAGAAATATGAAAAAGTCTCATTTGTTAAAGGTGAATATGCCTAAAAGATTAATGTCAAAAAACCTAAACTTATCCCCACAGACCACTTTTCTACATAGCTCCTCTGACAGTCTTCAAAGGGCTAAATGGATCAAACAGAATATGACTAAAAGGAAGTGGAATTCATTATTTTGTTCAAAGGAAATGGAGAGTAAACAATACTAAAGGCAAATGTAAGGGTGATCAGTCTGAGAAGAAAGTATCATCTAATTATGCTACCCAAGCTATGAGGGAGGACAGGAGGGAAAAAGCAGCCACATGTGGTCCACTGCTGCTTGTCAGCCACTTCCAGACCTGACAATGCAAAGAAGCATTGCAGGTATTCACCAGATTTATCAGCGATGTGGCCAGTGACACCTTTTCCATCTCAACCCCAAATAAATTCACACATTTGACAGCAAGGCACAGTGAATCGAATAATCAAGTGCTACAACAGAGATGACAGAAAAGCAAGTGTTCCACTTCAGGCAGCCAGATTTCCTTAGAAGAACCTTTGCAAAGACTGCAAGCCAATCTATAAATTATTCATGAGATGTACAATCTTTAACTGAATCAACTACTTTACATCTTGGTTTCTGTGCTTCAGATCTTTGGTTCGTAAAATATAGCATTAACTCAGGCAACTCAATTAATACGTCAGTATGGCTAATCCTTAAATAGAACACAAATTGAGTATGCTGTAGTATGAGCTTTCAAGAACAAGGTACTTCTCTGTGAGCTTAGAACAGGGTCCCACTGCCATTCACTTCTAAAATAAGATGGGGTAAAATAAGATGTAGGTAAAGCATATACACCTGCCTTAAAATGTTTAATGGTAAACATTTCAGAACTGCAGTTACAAAGGAGCACAGGAATAAACTATAGCTCTGAAAGAGCCAAAACAGATGAAGCTGTTAATTACTTGAATGGCCAGAAGCCACCATCACACTCTATAAGAGCTTTTAATCATGACCCTAGCCATAAGGAAGGAAAGAACATAAACATTTGTTGGGGACCTACTCTGTATCTCAAATAGTAAGGGTTCAATGAATGGTTACTGCTACAGTCATGCATCACTTAACAGGGATACGTTCTGAGAAGTGTGTCATTAGGCAATTTCCTCGTTGTGTGAACATCATGGAGTGTACTTACACAAACCTAGATGGTATACCCTACTGCACACCTAGGCCACATGGTACTAATCTTAAGGGACCACTATCATATATGCATTCCACTGTTGACTGAAATGTCATTATGCAGTGGATGAGTGTATTTCTTTATTACCTTTACTATCTCATTCGGTCCTTACAATCACACTGAAAAGAGGTTGGTATATACCTATTTTTAGACAGGTAAACTGTGTGGCGCAAAGAGTTTAAGTGACATATCCAGGTATTACAGCTAGTAAACTGAAAACTCTAGGCCTATCTGATGCCATTATCTTTCAAATACACTGTTGCTTCCCCAACAGTCTCCATAAGACTCATTTATCCAGTTGAAAACATCAGGGAAAATAAAATAATGGCTGTTTTATAGGCAGAATAATGCATCCCCCCACCAAGATGTCCACATCTTAATCCCCAGAATCGGCATGTTTGTTTGCTTACATGGCAAAAGGGGATTAAAGTTGTAGATGAAATTAAGGTTGCTAATCAACTGACTTTGAGATGGAGAGATTATCCTGGATGATGTGGGATGGCCTGATGTAATCTAAAAGAGGAAGGCAAAAAAGGGGGAAGCACAGGAGTGGCAGTGAGAAATACTCAACCAGTCATTGCTAGTTTGGAAGATGGAAGCCGGCTACAAGCCACGCAAGGAATGAGGGCAGCCTCTAGAAGCTAGAAAAGTAAGGAGACAGATACTCCAGTAGTTAACTCCCACAAGAATGCAGCCCAGATGATGCCTTGATTTTAGCCCACTGAGATCCAGTTTGAACTTCTGACCTCCAGAATCATAAAATCATACACATTGTTTTAAACCACGCATTGCAAATAGGAAAATAAACCCCAGGAAGCTTAAGCATTTATCAACATGTGAAAACATGGTCTACCTCACTCATGTTCAGAGAAATGAAAACTGAAACAAGATACTCTTTCTTCTTCGAGATGTGACAAAAATAAATAAAGTTTGATAAATCTAGTTCTGGCAAGTCCTACTACAAACTTAGTATCCTGCACAAAACAAATTTATTATCTGACATTCTGGAGGTCTGAAGTTTGAAATGAGTCCTAACAGGGCTAAAGTGAAGGTGTCAGCAGGGCTGAATTCCTTCTCCAGGCTCCAGGAAACAATCCCTTTCTTTGCCTTTTCCAACTTCTAGAGGCCACCCACATTCTTTTGTTCATGGCCCCTTCCTTGCATCACATCTCTATATTTCTAACTCTGCTCTGATCTTCTCCTCCCTCTTATTATTAATTTCTCTGTTTTTTTACGTATTCTTGTTTTATATATATCTTTTTATATGAATGAGTTTTTGGAGAGATACATATATATATATATATTCCAGCCTTAACCTTGCCTTTTCAATTTCTTAATGGTACCTTCGATTAATGTAAGTTTTAAATTTTGTTAGGTCCAGTTTAGTATCTGTTATTCTTTTAGGATTATTGATTTTTATATTCTAAGAAATATTTTCTTATCTAAAGTGGTCAAGTACCTCCCCTATAGTATTCTTCTAGGACCTTTGTAATGTAACTCTCACCTTTATTATGTTTGCAATTCATTTCAAGTTAACGTTTAGGTATGGTGTGAGGTATGAGTGTTATTTTTTCCTTACAGATATCCAGTAGTTGCTGCACCATTCCTTTAAAATACTTTCCTCTCTCTATTGAATAGTATCAGTGCCTTTGTCAGAAAAGATTTGACCATACATGTGAGGGTCTATTTCTGGACTCTCCGTGTTACTGATCTGTCTGTCCCTTATGCTAATACATAACTACTACTGTACTACTATTTTAACTACTATAGATTTATATTATCTTAAAATCAGGTAGTTTTAAGTCCTCCAAATTGTAATTATCTAAGATTGTTTTATCTTTCTAGATTTTCTACATTCGCATATAAACTTTAGTATAATCTTGACAATTTCTACAAAAAAAAGTGTTGCGGTTTGGATTGTAATCGCAATGAATCTATAAGTCAATGTGGGGAGAATTAACAAGTTGATTGCCATTAGTCTCTCATCCTTAAACGTAGTATATGTATTTATATAAATTTTCATTTATTTTTCTGTTCAATGTTTTGTAGTTTTGGGGTAGAGTCCTTATATATTTTTTATCAGATTGCCCCTAAGTACTTTGGGTTTTGATGCTATTGTAAATAGCATTTGAGATGTCATTTCTAATTTTAAATTGCTAATAAAAGGAAATACAAATTATTTTTATATGTTGACCTTGCGTCCTGAAATCTTGCTGAGTTCATGTGCTAGGTCTAATAGTTTGAATTTTGAATATATACCATCATATCGTTTTGAATAGAGAGCTTTACTTCTTCTTACCCAACAGCTATGCCTTTCATTCTAACATTTTCTTATTGTTTAGACTAAGACCTCCAGTACGACATAGAATAGAAGTGGTAAGAGCATTTATTAAGCATAATGTTTGTTTTAGGATTTTTATATATGTCCTTTATCAGGTTGAGAAAATTTTCTTCTGTTCATATCTTATTGAGCACTTTTTCATGAAAGGGTTTTGGACGTTGTCAACAAATTTTTTACATCCGTTGATATGACAGTATGATTTCTGTGATTTGTTAATGTGATGAATTACATTGATTAAGTCTCATATGCTAACTTAATGTCACATTCCTGGGACAAATCTCACTTTGTCATACCTTTTTTATATTGCTAGATTTGACTTACTAACGTTTTGTTATAGATTTTTTGAATCTATATTCCTCAAGGAGATAAGTAGGTAATTTTCGTATAATATCCTTTTCAAGTTTTGGTATTAGGGCTACAATGGTCTCATTAGAACAAATTAAAAAATGCTCTCTTCTCTATTTTATGAAAGGTTTTGCATAAAAATGGCATTATTTCTTTCATATATTTGATAGAATTATGCAATTATGCCTTCTGATCCAGACATTCTCTGTAGAAATGGATTTTTTTTTCCTGGATGTACATCATATTTCAAATTCTGTGTACATTACATCATGTTCACCACCCGAACACTAATTATAGTCCCTCCCCTCACATGTGAGCTTAATCACCCCTTTTGCCCTCCCCTCTCCCCACTTCCCCAATGGTAATCAGCAGTCCAATCTCCAACGCTATGGGTTTTTTTGTCGTTGTTTTTATCTTCTACTTATGAGTGAGATCATACGGTATTTGACTTTCTCCCTTGACTTATTTCACTCGGCATAATACCCTCTAGGTCCATCCATGTTGTCACAAATGGCTGGATTTCATCATTTCTTATGGCTGAGTAGTAGTCCATCGTGTATAAATACCACATCTTCTTTATCCATTAGTCCCTGTATGGGCACCTAGGTTGCTTCCATGTCTTGGCTATTGTGTATAATTCTGCCATGAACATAGGGGTGCAAGTATATTTACGCCTTTGTATTTTCAAGTTCTTTGGATAAATACCCAGCAGTGGAATAGCTGGATCATATGGTAAATCTATCCTTAATTTTCTGAGGATACTCTATACTGCTTTGCATAGTGGCTGCACCAGTTTGCACTGCCACCAGCAGTGAACAAGGGTTCCCTTCTCTCCTGTAGTAAAGGATTTTAATTGTCTACTTCTTCATGTGTCAATTTTGGTAAGGAGAGAAAAAGAAAAAACATATGCAAGACCAATGAGAAGCATAAAATAAAATTTTCCTTATCTCATTTTATATATCTAAAACATTGAAACCAAAATCTAACAAAGACATTTTTAAAAAGGAAAAGTATAGGCCAATTACACTCATGAACATCAATCTAAAAATTCTTTAAAAGATAGCAAATCAATTCTAGTAATTTATAAAATATGTCATCACCTAGTTGGATTAATTCCAGGAATGCAAGTTTGGTTTAACATTAGATAAATAATGTTCACAATACTAATAGATTAAAATAGAAAAATAATATGGTTATCTCAAAAATATTAAAAGATTGACAAATTTTTAGCCTATTTGTAGTTAAAACAAAAATAAACTTTTAGGAGTGAAAGAGAATTGCCTTAATAAGACAAAAGGTTTCTATGAAAACCTTAAAGCAAATATCATATTCAATAGTGAAATGCTGAAAGCTTTCCCTTGGAGGTCAGGAACAAGATAAGCATGCCTACAACAATTAATTCTATTCACCATTGTCTTAGAGTTCTTAACCAGTACAGTTAAAGCCAGAAGAAAAAGAAGAAGGATCAAAAACTGAAATACCAAAAATTTTGTTATTTATAAATGGTATTATTGTCCACATAGGAAACTCAAAACTTTCTGCATCTGTATGAGCACATTTAACAAGTACACATAGCAAGTTTAGTGGATGGTAAACCAATTTAGAAAATCAATGTATTCTTGCATACCAGCCACAAATAGTTAGAAAAGCAATTTGTAAAAGATAACTTTTAAAAGGTACGAAAAATATGAAGAGCCTAGGAAGAAATCTAACAAAATATGTGTAAAACTCTAGGGAAAAATTTAGGAATTTTTTTGAGATATGTTAAAGAAGAACTAAAGTAAGGAGAATTATACTATATTCCTGGATTAGGAGACATAATTTTATAAAAATAATCTCCCAAGTTGTCTAAAGATTTAATGCAATCCCAGTTAAGATTACAACACATTTTAGTGTGCTTGCAACTTGAAAATCTATTTCTAAATGCTTAAGAAAATGCAAAGCATCCAAGTAAAGTATAAACTCTCAAGAAACTCATGTACATGTGCGCTGAAATATACACACAGTTATGTTTATGGCAGCATTATTTATATCAGCCCCAATTTGGAAACAACGTAAATAACCATAGTGTGGATAAAGAAATTGTATTATGTTTATACTGAAAATATTATATTGATATAAAAGCGAGTGATCTACAGCTACAAGTATTAGCATGTTTTCACCTCACAAAAAACATTGAAGACAACACATAAAATTATGATTTCATTGATATAAAATGTAAAACTAGCCAAAACTAAACTTATTTTATGAATGTCTTAAAAACTAATAAAAGTGGCAAGATAAGCAGAGAGATAACTATCACAAAATTCAGGATCACAGTTATTTCTAGAGCTGAGGGTTAGGATTATGATCAGGGAGGGACATACAGAGTGCTCTGATTCACTAGTAATGTTACACTTTCTTGACCAGACTGGAGGTTACATAGATTTTCTCTTTATAATTAAATGTTAATTTCGACATAACTTTTCTGTATATGTCTGTATGGTGATTATTTTAAAAGTTAATCCCAGTAGTTTTAATAGAATAAAATAACTAAATACACAAAAAGATATGTAAGAATGGAAGGACAGAAGGGCATAATAATCATAAAAATATCTATTCTCTGTAAATCAATTAAAAAATTCAATTTAACTCTAATTAACATTCCAAAAGCAAATTTTTGGTTCGCAAACTGGAGAGACGATTCCTATCAGGTACTGGGCCATATAATACATATCACACACTTGTAATGATCAAGACACAATAGTATTGGCACATAGACAAAAAAGACCAATAGGAACAAGAGTACATCTAGAAATAGACCTAAGCTCATATGAGATCTTGATAAAAAACTAAAATGGCATAGAAGCTAAAAATAAGGACATGACCACAAAACCACTTTCTTTTTCAAAAGGTTTTCCAGCTTTATTGTGATATAATTGACATATAATATTGCGTAAGTTTTAAGTGTACAACATGATGATTTGATACACTTATATGTTGCACAACACATAGACTAATGGAACAGATCAAGAGCCCAGAAGAAAACTCCTGCATATATGGTCAACAATTATTTGACAAAGGAGCCAAGAATATTCGATGGGGAAAAGATAATCTCTTCAATAAATGATGCTGGGAAAACTGGATACCCACATGCAAAAGAATGAAAGTGGACCCCTAAGTTATACTACTCACAAAAATTAACTCAAAGTCCATTAAAGACTTAACTTGTAAGATCTGAAACCATAAAACTCATAGAAGAAAACAGGGAAAAATTTACTTAACATTGGTTTTGGCAATGATATGACACCATAAGCACAAGCAGCAAAAGCAAACATATACAAGTAGAACTACATCAAATTAAAAAGCTTCTGCACAGCAAAAGAAACAATCAACAAAATGGAAAGACCACCTATGGAATGGGAGAAAATATTTGAAAATCACATATCTGATAAGAGGTTAATAGCCAAAACACATGAGGAACTCATACAACTCAATACCAAAAAACCCAAATAATCTGATTTAAAAATGAACACAGGATAAGAATAGGCATTTTTCCAAAGAAGATATACAAATAAGTACATGAAAAGATGCTCAACATCACTAATCATCAAAGAAATGCAAATTAAAACCATAATGAGGGGCTGGCCCAGTGGTATATAGTGGTTCAGTTCACATGCTCCACTTCAACAGCCCAGGGTTCACTGGTTCGGATCCTGAGCTCGGACCTACACACTGCTCATCAAGCCATGCTGTGGTGGTGTCCCACATACAAAATAGAGGAAGATTGGCACAGGTGTTAGCTCAGGGACAATCCTACTCAAGCAAAAGGAGGAAAATTAGCAACAGGTGTTAGCTCAGGGCCAATCTTCCTCCCCCCAACAATAAATAAATTTAAAAAACATTTTATAACCCACGATGAGATATCCCTTCACATTTGTTAGAATGTCTATCATCAAAAAGAGATAAGTGCTGGAGAAGATGTGGAGAAATTGCTTTGTTTTTAATCTCAGCTCTGTCATTTACTAACTATGTAGTTTTGTGCTACCTAGTTTATCCTCTGTGCCTTATTTGACTCAACTATATAACAGAAATAATGGTGGTAGCTATCTCATGGATTATTGCTAATACATATATAAAACATTTAAAGTAGTGCCTGGAGCATATCAAGGGCTTAGCAAATACTAATAACTTACCTATTACGACTACTGTTTTTATTATTTCTTCTACTACAAACCAGTGGAGTCAGAATGACTTGTTCAATAATGCTGTTGCAACAATTAGTTTTCCGTAAATTAGAACTCTAATCCAGATGGATTAAAGATGTAAATGTTAAAAGCTTTAAAATAATAGAAGAAAAAATAGGGCTTTTTGATAGGAAAGGAGTTCTTAAATAAAATGCAAAAAGTATATAGAAAATATTTAAATTTCTG